>NC_043764.1:16773030-17468030 GCF_902148845.1 Salarias fasciatus | reverse complement strand
GCACGATGCAATCTTTTATCATAATGAAACCGGGCACAGTGGTTTATTATAATGCTGCTTATAAAATATCTAATTTTGTCTTGTCTGAGCAAAGTTTTGTTAAAAAAACTGTTTTCAATTTTTTTTCAAGGGAAAATAGATTGACACAAGTCCTGTCCTTTAATGATTTATCTCTGAAACTGCAGAGCTCATTCTGTGGCAACAAAATGACGCTTTATTCAGGGACTCTAAAGCCTTAAACTCTACAAAATAAACAGGAAATGTCAAGTAATTCTACATCAAGAAATTCCACAGTAGCAGAGTCAGATTATGCATTAAGCGTTAATCTGAATGTCATACACACACGACACCGGTAAATAACGAAGCTAAAACACACTCAAGCTGTTCTTCTTGTAGCATTCACGAGCAGAGAAAAGTTTTTTACTTCTGACATTAAATGAAATAATCTCAGGCTATGTGTGGTTGCATGATTTGAACAACAGCAGTCCAGAAAACCTGTGCTGCTGTTCACTCTAAGGCACAGATTAAAGATATTGTCATCTTTCATCAGACATTCTTGGGATCAGCAGAGTGTAGACAGATCCGATGTACTGCTCTATAGGCTGTAAGTTTCAGTGTCTGCGTGGAAGTGGCTTTGGGCAGTTCATCGGCTTTGCATATCGTTTACATATGGAGAATGATTTAGACTTTCTGGCGTTTAATAAACATTCATATCTGTATTTGGAAACAGCAAGTACCTAAAGTTCAGTGGGTGTAACCCTACTCTACTACTATATATGCATTCGAAAATGGATCAAATTGAACATTTTAGATGAATGCTGACTAGATACTGAAAAATCTTGCTGAAGGTCTCTCTAAACCAGTTTAATTTAGAGCAGATTGACTTGAATCTACCTCTGACAGTGACAAGCCTCCTTGAAGGTCCCATATTGAAAAGTTTTCTAATAGTTGTCTGAACATGTTACTTTGCTCATATGTGTTGCTATAGTTGCTACCAAGTAGCTAATACTAGCTCCTGCTAACTGCAAGGCTAACTTTTACAGTTTGTCATATTATGCTGAATTAATTCAATATATCAGTATCAGGGTCAAAGGGAGTATCCAACATTTTATTGTTAGAAATACATTATAAAGTCAGTTTTGCATAATGAGGGACCTTTAAGATCTGATCCCAAAAAGCAACCCAATCAATCCAATCAAAAGTTATCAGCAGGCAGTGTGCTGCCAAAACCAGGAGCACAGAGGAGCTTGGACAGTTATTAGCACTGTGGTTTGTGTTGAAGAGAATCATAGCTCTAATATTACAGATTGAATCTTAATATATCTCAAAGTACTAGGAGAGGAAAAACCACTATAATAGAGCAGTGATCACGCCTGAGCTCCACAGATCTTCCCATCTTGTTATCTGAGAGGTCATCGCCGAACTTCGTACTGCGAATATCAGAATCACATTTCTTTGTTGTCATTCAGGCAAATTATACCAGCAGTGCACTGCCGAATGCAGAATTAATATACCTGAAAAAAAACAAGTTATAAATACAGGTGGAATGACATTTACATTTACTCAAAAATGAGTTTTAGCAGTCAGTTGCTCCACCTCTCAGAGCGAATGTTATAATAGTGATCCTCTTAACAGCAGTTAAGTGAACAGATGTGCATAAGCTTCAGGATTAGCGCATTATTGTTAAAGTTAATTTGAAGGATTCTAATAAATCTATTGGCTGAAATGTCAAAAGCAGTATCTGTTGCGTGGGTCCAAAGGTTCTGGATTCTAGGAACTGAAAAAAAGTGACCCCCGCACCACAAGTCATATCTTTAGCAGGCATAATGAGGCGACTACATGAAAAAAACTGCAATTAAAATACTTTAACTCTGACGTTTTTTTTTTGCACACATATAAATCATTCATAGTTCATGCTTCACCTAATTGGCTGAAGCGACTTTTCTGTCATACCACCACAGAAATTTAGATGGAGCCTCAAAATAAAGATGAAACTAAGTTCCATTCACAAAAATTAGAAACTACAGTTATAAAGCAATGAAATTTTTAAAAGAATGAGTTCCCCTCTACCTGAAGTTTCAATTAAAAATGCATGATGTTTTGCGTTACTGATTGAGAAAAGTTATGTGTTTACACGGTAGTGTTTTGAAAAGGTAGATTTTTGTGTATTGTTGTACTCGTATATGAACATTATGTTATTATGACAAGTGTAAATCAAAATGTTCAACATTGTTGGAGATCTACGCATTAAAGGAACACAACCGCAAACTATTTACTCACATTTCACACAGTTTGTGGATGTTCATGTGTGAGTCCTCTGTACTGTACAGTGATGTTTGCAAAAGTCCAACATGCTCATCGTAATCAGACAGGAATCTATTTTCAATATATCAGAACATCATAATCCTGGGCAGGGCACCGGGGGAAGCTCAGAGAGGCGGATTTACCCATCACATGGCAGAGCGCAAGAGGACAGGCAGCCAGAGATTGAGAGGGAGAGTAAAAAAAAAAAAAAAAAAAAAAAAGTGAGAAAAGGAGAGGAAAAACACATTAGTCTAGAAGCTGCAATTTGTTAGGGACTGCTGTGATGCAAACACGTGCATAATCCGCAGCAGAGAGCGGGACGCACTGGTTGATGGAGATGATGGGCCGTTCTTTAGCTGATTAAATCATGTCTGTGCATATCTGTGATAATCAATTCAATTTCTCATGGGGAAACACGAACACGTGCTCCCGACACCGCTGTCGATCCGCAGGGCCGCTTCGTGGAAACGCTTAGCGTCCTGCGAAATGCTCACAAACATGACCTGGGTACAGTATGACGGCGGGCCGAGTGGCTGCAGAGCACAGCTGTGGAGTCTGGCGAGGCCTCGAGAGTTGAGACAGACTGTATGTTTCACAACGACAGGAGACAGCTGCGAAAACCACGTTCAGACGGGGTCAACACCACAATGGCTTCAATGTACAGCAACGATGAGAAACAGTGGAGGAGAGTATTTGTTTTTCTTCTCATCGATGGAGAGCACAGCCGAGTGAGAATTTTAAATAAGAGGGAAATAATGTGTGATGAGATCATTTATGCATGAGTGAAAACGAGATGAAAGAAATGAGAAAGAAGCCAAAACAAAGTGGGCCATGAGGGTAAATATGGGAAAGTTCTGTGTGAGGGTGTTTTAAGCGATCATCCTTCAGCCAGATGTTCAAATTTAACCGGCCGGCGTCAGATTGTAATGAATAAAAGTTTTTACTCACAAGGCACAGCGTGGCGGTACAGATTGGCTCGGATGGTCTTCTGCAGTTCATGGTCGGGGGAAGATTTCTGAAACCTCAAGCTGAGGTAGTGTTTCAGGTCTTTGTTGAGCTTGTGACCTGAAAGAAATGAACAATTATCATCAACAAACCTGATATAAAAATATTTTCATCCCATATCGTCATTGATTTCCATTCGGAAGAAAAAAACAAAAGAAAAGAAGCAATTTTACAGCACAGAAAGCCCTCAGCGCCCGCATCTAAAATCAGCACAGTTTAAGTATGTGTAAAGACACAGGACAAAAACCTTACTTATCCACTGGCTGTAGCTCATCCATCTATCTTCTTTCCTGCTTAATCCACATGGGGTCGCGGT
Source organism: Salarias fasciatus (assembly GCF_902148845.1). Classification (NCBI taxonomy): domain Eukaryota; kingdom Metazoa; phylum Chordata; class Actinopteri; order Blenniiformes; family Blenniidae; genus Salarias; species Salarias fasciatus. The sequence continues at coordinate 17,464,405 of NC_043764.1, read as the reverse complement.
GGCAAAATGTCTTAGTTGTAGCTGAAGAACATAATTAAATGTCCTTTTGAGGTCATGTGAGACACAAACACCAACTAAAAGAGGGGGAGCTTAGGCAAAAAAAAAAAAAAGTTTGTGAAGAGATTCTAAATTCTGACAGTAAGCTAAGCTGTTTATAATAGAAATATCCCATGAGCATAAGAGGACAGAATTTCTTTATTACTAATATATGCAATACAATGTACACTGGAAATTCTCCATTCTTTATTGCGTTCTTGTTGTTTTTCTCAACATTTACGAACACTAAGAGGAGGAGGGGTCAGGTGTGGATAACAGGGTGGTTCATTCTGTCCAGCAGAGCCTGGAATAGGTTTGGCTAATTGATTAAAAGACTCTCTGATTGGCTGGATCCCTCCAATCAGGTGAGCTGATGCTGATGACTGAGTTTGAACAGAGCTCCGACTCTCACAATGGGGCCAGATGGTCAGAGCTCGCTCTCACGCCAGGGTCTCATTTAGGACCATTTAATGATCTCCAAATATATCATCCATGTCTGGGAGAGCTGGCAGCCGGTTCTGGGGGAGGTGCCACGGCCTCCTGCCGGCCTCCGATCACAGCGCCGGAGTCTCCCTTGGCTCGGCGTGAGAGAACAGTCGGTCAGTAGGTAGAGTTTAAAGTCACAGTCACAGACGGAAGCAATGAGAGAGGATTCTGACCAAATTATTTTAATTTGATTGAAAGTACACTCGACTTGGCAAATACAAAGCGATTTTCGGCTGAAGACGGTTAAGCCTCCACCCACGTCTCCCTGGGCAGCTTTTTGGGTCAACAGGTGCAGGATGAAAGAGGACGACAATATCTAAAAATCCAAATAATCTTTTTGTTTGCCAATGGAAATCCAGGGGATTCCACTAAAATTCCCTAAATTGTGCTCAATCTTGAGCATTTATTTGTTTGAACCAGGGATGTGCAAAAATGTCAATCTGATATCAATATTTTCTTTCTTTTTCGTACCAAACTGATTCCAACCTTTTAAAACGCTGGCATTACAAACCGGGCGTTGGACGATTTTGGCTTTCTACATATTGAGATGAAGCTCAGATTCAGATGCTGTAGTTTTTATGCCACTGCAGGGAGGTTGCAACATGATGACAGTTTACTGGTCATTATAAACGATGTTCAGTTTACAGCAGCTGTCATTAAAAGAGCTTTTTGGCTCCATTTTCCAACAGCGATGAAATAAAAAAAATGCCCTGATCCAAAACTGCTGACGTGAACAGGACGTCTCTGTCCTTAACCTTTTGCTTACGCACTGTTTCCGTGTTTCAGGAAGTGACGGGAGGCTCTCTTTCTTCCACGGCGTGTTGTAATCTTTCTCCATCCTCTCTGTCCTTCCTGCACCTCTGTACCTTCCTGCAGGATCTCTGACATCTGAGATCTCTGTGATTCCTGCCTCGGGCAAGTCTTAAGCATGCAGATTAGCTTTGTGTTTGTTGTTTCCTGCCTTGTCTTTTTCTCTCCATCCATCCTTTAAACTACCATGTCTGAATCTGTATGTCTTGGAGGTTTATACCACTGAATAAATCCACTGTTGCCTATGCTTGTTATTTTTCTCTCTAATATACTTGAATATAAAATGCTGTGAGATGGCAATGTTGAAAGTAGGGCTATAAAAATGGAACAGGCTTTATATTGGCACAAGTGTAAGAAGTGGTCTTTGATAAGCTTCCACAAATAAACATCCAACATCCACCACAAATTATATCCAGGCAATGCACACAATCACATGGCATACAGCAACATCTAGGGGCGTCATTGAAAGTAACTTGTAAGTCTTTAGTGTGTTGGAAAGAGCCAGAATATCTGGGGAACACCAGCACAAGCACAGCAACAACATGCAAAGCAGATTATGCAAACTTCATCAAAAGGAAATGGCACTACAGGCCAGCTGGTTCAAACCTGGGAATGAGAGACCATGAGGCAGCAGTGCAAACCACTGTACCATTGATGTTCCCTCCATAAAACATGGGATCAACATAATTCTGAGAGTCAAGTTTATTAAGTTTATCTGAAGTTTAATTTCATTTGAAACACTGAAACCTCATCAGTTCTTCCATGTTTTGAGAATAGATGATCAGTAATGATCAGCACAGTCGCTACAGTGGATCATCCACCTCTTTTATCCCTGTCTACCTCCTCTACTGTTAGAACTGTGTCCATGTCCTTTACTACATCCACCAGTCTTCTCTGATGTATCATCTGATCGTCATCAGACTTATTTCCTCCTCTCCTTCTACCTGGTAGCTTCATCTCCAACATCCTTTCTCCAATATATGAACTATCTTTCTTCATCACATCACAAATTATATCAACATGGCCTCTTTAGCTTCATCTCTAAACCGGTCAACTGTATCTCCCTCCAATCCGTGTTTTTATAATCTCGCTCACTCCTCATGAAAGCCTCAGCATCTTCCTCTCTGCCACCTCCAGCTCAGCTTCTTGTCTTTCACAGTGTCTCTGTCTCCAAACTAAGCCTGATCGCAGCTCTCAGTAGTGTCTTGTAAACCTTCTCTGTCACATCAGTCCAGACACTCGTCTCCATCCCGCCTGCAGCTTCTCCTTCACCTCTTCTGATCGCGGCCCATTCTTCTGGATGGTTGATCCCAGGTACTTGAACTCAGCAACCTTCACTGCTGTGTCTTACATCTTCACCTTTTCACCTGCCTCCGTCTTGTTCACACACGTTTTGCCTCGTTTCTAACCATCTTTCATTTTCTCTACAGTGTGGACCTCCATCGCGAGACGGAATATAGATATTGCTCATTCCTTGAGGTGCTGAGATGTCTATGAGAGGTAAGGTTGTTACCATACAGGTTAGGAACAAAACAGGAAGTGCCTGGAGTGTGAGAAAAGGAGCCGCAGACATGAACACCCTTATCAAAGTGAAGGCATCATCATCATCCTCATCATCATCATCATCATCATCATCATCATCAACATCGTCATCATCGTCTATCAGCATAACATCCACATCCCCAAAAATGGATGAAGCATCACAGATGATGTGAAGAACACAGTTCTCAAATGTCCTGTATAAAATACTAAAGTGACAAAATATAAACTGAAATAAAGTTTCCAAAGTGTCGTTACTGAATTAGTTACAGCCCTGTACCATAAAAACTGAGGGCAAAGATCAAAATGAAGCATAGAAAATATAGGATAAACATCAGGTGATGTTAGTTGTTTTAACTTGCAAATCTAAAGTAAAGCTAAATATGAGCCAATATTATCACGGGGGGGTCTGAGTCTGGTGTTGGGGGTTTTCTGTTCAGAAGAGGAGACACGGGTTTGTATCCTTTTGCTGTATTTTTCCGTTTTCTCACACACACACACACACACACACACACACACACACACACACACACACACACACACACACACACACACAGAACTGTGTAATTCAGTGCTAGCAAAGCACAGTCAGGTAATTGTTACCTAGCAACCAGCCAGTGCTGACGACCATCATTACGATCCCTGCTAGGCAAGCAGAAGTGAGATTGTAAAAGGAAAAGCACAGATACAACAGCACCCTCTTTCTCTCTCAAACACTGACACACACACACACACACACACACACACACACACACACACACACACACACACACACACACACCACAGTGTAATTCAGTTGCTTTCCGTGTCTGTCGCGGTTTGATTTATATGAACAACATTTCATCAAAAATGAAATATGTTCCACATACATTAGCGACGGTCTTCAGTGTCTTGTCAGTTGTGCTGGCTCAGATCCTTTCCTCCAGATAAAGACTGGTGTCAGGAACAACCCCCTCCTGAGGGTGCGTGCAGCGAGCGGAGGGCGGGCCGCCCAGGTGTCGCACTCCATCAATGAGAAAGTCATCAAATATTCAATATTTATGAGGATTAAAGCCACGTGGATCAGAGATTACAATCACACACCACTGTGGTGTGTGTGTGTGTGTGTGTGTTTCATACTCTGTTTACTTGGTCCCTCTGTGGACATTCAATCGCAAGTAATGTTTTGGGAAACAAATACGCAGATGTTGAGCTGCAGTAGATTCAGTGGTCTCATTCATATGTCCAAGAAATATATACATTTTCATAGTTCATTATGAAATTATGTTCTCCAGCTTCAAATTCTGTTTAAAACATTATTGTCTTCCTTTAACTCAAATCGTCAATAGTTGTCTATTAAAAGATGTATTTTTTTAGATGAACTTTTCCTGAACATTTTCAATGAATCATATACATGTGGGCTCTGTTGCAGTGTGCTGAAGATGCCAAGATTTAAAATCACATACAGTCGGTCTGTCTTCACAGAGGGATCCTATCAGAGCGTTGAGAAGATATTCTTGATTGTCGTAACGATAAAACCACTGCAAACGGTGGTAAATCTAAAGGTGGTTCCTGAGAGCTGAGATATTTGTGGAGACGGCTGGTAAAAGACTGTGTGAGTCACACTGGTGCTTTTTGAGTCTGATGAAGCAGAAGGGCGCTCCTGTCCTCTTACAGATAGACAGAGAGCCACGGAGATAGATTTAACCCAAATAAGAGTGGATTATACACATCCTCCATGCCTCCAGTCGGCATTACATAACCTTAAATCTAGTTATGCATCCCGTCTCATTTTGGGAATGGGAGTGGGGGCTGGGGAGAGGGCTCTGTGTGCGCCGACACATCTAAGGAGACAAATGATTGCCTATATTCCTGTCAACATGACACACGTGCACACAGGTGCAGGCACGCACACACGTATGCACAAATTCACACAAAGCATTTATGTCTTAAGATGTATGCTCCATCTTCAGATCTCCGGTGTAGGATGAAATAAAAGATTTCAATAAAAAATGTGATTTGTTTCGCTAGACAGGAGAAGAGGAGGACCATACGGTGGCGGGCGGCTGCCTAAAACATCGGCAAAAGGCTGTGCCTTAAAGCAGCAGCCGTCTATAGTAATCACATTACAGCTGTCATCAGTACACGTCACTGTTACCGCCTGTCAGTCAAGACCAGGGGTGGAAAAACACAATTTCAAGGCAGAGAGGGAGACGTCCGAGCAGCAGTCCTACATGTGGGAGCTTGGATTATATCTCTGTAAGAGAAGTCGAATCTAAGATCTTATGGAGTATTCATTTTGTCCTGTGAGCGTGTGTGTGTGTGTGTGTGTGTGTGTGTGTGTGTGTGTGTGTGTGTGTGTGTGTGTAGCTCTGCTCAGCTGCTGATTGGGATTCATCTGCTGTCCTCCAGCTCAACACTGCCCTCTGTGTCGCCGAGCCTCAGAATCATTAAGCCTGCTTCACACAGACCCGTTACCATGGCAACCCACAGCCGACCAGTGATTGAGAGGGGCTGTGTGTGTGTGTGTGTGTGTGTGTGTGTGTGTGTGTGTGTGTGTGTGTGTGTGTGTGTGTGTGTCCAGTCATTGTGAGATGCTGCCCCCCAGTGGCGGATCTTAATTCAATGACTTTAGGGAAAAAAAAAAAGAGGAAAAACAGACCTTCAAAGGTTGCTTCAAAGATGAGGCAGTTAATCCCTCCTGGCTGCACTGGAAGGTTTTCAGAGATGCTCAACAGTTTGTATGTTCTTCTCTCTGTGGGTTCAGTGGTTTCATCCCAATTTCGTGCAAATTCAAAAACATTAGGCTAAATTGTTGGTGGTTGTTGTTGTTGGTGATGGTAGTGGTGGTGTGTGTGTATGTGTGTGTGGATGTACCCTGCATTCATTGTTCGCTGAGATCAGCTCCAGGGCCCCCCTGACCCACAACTGGATGATGTGGTCTCCAAAAATGAATGGATGAACGTTTACTCATGTTTCATTGTAAACTAAAAACACTCATTTAAAGCACTTTAAAAAGCATCTCCATTTCCCAGTTTATCTTCGATATGCAAAGAAGTTTCCTTGATGGTGTGATGTATGAAGTGTATGCAGAAAACCACTGCGAGTGCAACTGTACACCTTTAGAAATGTCCTACAATAGCTCAGGGTTTTCATTCAATTTCAGAGATGATGCATTATAGCATGAAAATGATCCATCTGCAAAATTAAGCCTTTGTCTTTATTTCAATGGAGCGACGTAGATTGAGTTGGGTAGCGGATACAAAGCGTAACAGTACTGTGGCAAATGGAAGAAACCCACCAAGACACAGACCACACATGCTGTAACTTCACTCTGGTCACAGCAGAAAAAAAAAAATCCTTAAATTACCCTTACTCTGTGGGAGAATACCGCTGTTAATTCTGTAACTGTGAGGGGAGTAATTACTGACGGCAAAATATGTATTACAAGACAGGAAGAGCATGGCAACACTGGTAACAACGGGTAACTCTTGTTTTCCCACAATACTTAAGACTGCAACTAATTCCAAACATAATTTCAAAGCTCCAGCCATTGTCTACACTATAAACATACATTGTGTGTGTCTCGTCCTGCATATTAACATGTCTTCATTTTCTGGGCATGTGAGATCCATTTAAGTCTTTCTTCAGAATAAATCAAGCTGGATCCGGAAGGGTTAGGGTCCATGATCTCATCTTCATCAGCTCAATGAAGTTGATGCAAAGTTGGCTTGCGATCTTTTTCACATGTAGAAATGCGCTGATCTTGGTGCCTTCAAGCTGGGAACATAATCATGAGACGTGAAGACGATCCATGGAACCTGTCTCCTGATAGCACTTGTTTGAATAAAGCAGTCCGCAGACTCATAAACACTAATCTTAACTCTGAACAGTTTCACAGGACTGTCAAACACAACGCCTGTGGTCTAAAAGCAGCAGGCCAGCATGCGGCCTGCTGGACAACCTTAGAAATATGTTCACAATGAAAAAAAAAAAAAAACTGGAACATTTTCTTGTTTCTTCTTCTTCAAAAAAAAAACATTAAAAGTTAATATGAAGAAATATTTTTGCAGGATACTGATCTACAGGTGTGTATTGTATGAAACTACTACACTGTGAAAGATTTTTAAGGACAGAAATCATTGTCAGGTTATTATAATTTGTGAAATATGGCATTTTCTGTCAGTTCTGTCATTGAAAATGTAAAAAAAAAATTAAAAGTCTTGAAATAACCTTTCAACAGCACACAAGCTCACTAAAAAGTAATTTTAAAGTATTCACGTGAAAAGTATCAAATGCATGCATGCTTTATTTAAATACCATGTTTTAAGAATGTAGCAAAAATTATCTCCTAGGCTTGCGATAAGTGATAAAACACAATGGCAAAGTTTGCCAAAGTTTTTCTTCCCATCCTGAAGAGCCAAAGAGCTAAATATTGGTCAGTGGGGGATGGGAGTGTGTGTGTGTGTGTGTGTGTGTGTGTGTGTGTGTGTGTTATCACGTTTTGATTATGGAGGCTCCGCTCTGTCTGCCGCCTCCTATCTGTTCTAAAGCTCCTGCAGCAGAAGAAAAGTCAAAACTAAAATCACAGACGAGAAACCAAACACTAATTGTCGAATATTGTAAATATATATATTATTTTCAAAATCTTTAAATGTGTTTGTGTGGGCGTCTCAAGACATCTCAGCCTGATAAGCCTGAACTCAAAGTGAAGACAAAGAAATGGTATTTCCTCCAGAGAACAAATAATATTGTATTTCCTCTGGCCGATTCCAAATGGTGGCCGCAGCATATAGGAACTGGAAATGCTGGTTCCTAAACAGTAATTTCCATTGTTTCAGCAGCTTCCTGTTGGTCTCAGGACATCCCGTCAGTCAACACTGGACTCTCCAATTACAGATGAGAGCATTTAGCAACACATTATCCAGTAATCCAAGCAGAAGCAGTCTGAAAGTGGTGAAGATCAGCAGGGAAATAGGAGACAGAACTAATCAGATACTCTTGCTCTCACTGAAGTGCTTCCCTTGACTCTCTGGATGTGAGAAAGCGGTTCTTACTCAGAGAGTTCATAACATTAGTGGATGTTATAGTGGTCAGTCGAGCACACTCACACAATCGCCGTCCTTCACCGCCTCCTCCTGCGGTGACCTCCTGAACCAGCCACACCCAGAGCCCCTTCATGTTCCATAACCTCACAGTGCAGGCAGGAAACACGGAGCCTCTGAAGGCGTGATCGTCACATTCAGCAAAATCTCTTTCAAATGACTGTTTTCAGTCAAGCACAAAGGGTGTGAGATGCTTTTATCGAGGTCGTTGCTTCGTTTGGCATCCAGCCAGAGAACTGCATTGGTCAACATGCATTTTATTAGCATTACGGTGGTCAGCACTGCAGCAGGAAGGCCCGGTCAGGTTTCAGGGAGTCTTTGACCACGGAGTTTGCATGTTCTCCCAGAGTGTGCACACGGTTCCTGCCGTCATTAATGTGAACTGTTGTAAATGGTCTACACTTATATAGCGCTTTTCCTTTGCATTAGCAGACCCCAAAGCACTTTACACTGCACTACCCATTCACACACCAGTGGAGGCGGCCACCATGCAAAGCGCTCAGTCCAACCACTAGGGGCAATGTCGGGTTCAGTGTCTTGTCCAAGGACACTTTGACATGCAGACAGGGGGAGACAGGAATTGCACTAACAACCTCCCGATTACAAGACGACTGCTCTCCCCACTGAACCACAGCCGCCTGCTGTTTGATGTATTGATGGGTTTATTATTTACATCAGGCTTGCACTTTTTGTCAATAAAAATAAATACGAAAAAAAAAAACAATAAAAGTCCAGATTTATTCGAAAAGCCAAAAATCATCAGTGCTTATGTAACTTATTCACTGGATAATCTCACAACAAATGGATATAGACAATCAAACTGACTATGCTCTCTAAATTAATTACATTTTGGTTTTATTTTGGTACTTCGAGAAAAACCCATGATCACATATTGGAAAAAAATCCTGAATGGCCTGTCCTCAGATTTAGTCAAATTAGAATTGACATAACATCAAGAAAATCACCAGAAAGAATTGAAAAGAAGCTCATCACCTAGTACACGATCCTGCAAATATATTCAGTGGAAAAGGATTCAAACACAAAGAGGAAACAGAGCGAGGGAGTTGACTGAATGATTGACGCTTTGTTCTGCTTACTGCCTCATCAGTTCAATATAAACTGACTTCAGGGTTCTAATTTGAAGCCCTCATTTCACACGGAGGCTTTTAAAGACAACACCGTGCACTCCACACTGGTTCTGGAAACTTCCTGCAGTTTGGACAAAGCAGAACAAGCAGTTTACGTGAGTCGGTTTGAGCGGGACCGGCCTGACCCAGTTCTGCGGTGCTGCTGAGTCAGAGTGAGCAGTGCATGATGGGAGAGCAGGTTTGAAGGAAGAGTCACAGACACACACACACACACACACGCACAACCAAGGGAGCAGAGGCGGTATGTTCCGCTCCAGTGCGCTGCATCTGTTCACTGCTAAATATAACCAGGAGAAGCGAGGCCTACCACTCCCTCCACTCTGCTGCCATCCAGACGGCCGAATGACGGAGGGAGAGGAGAGAGAGAGAGAGAGATGAGAAACAAAGGTTGGAACTTGGTACAGCAGCGAAGATGAAAGAAAAATGTACAAACTTAACAAGTCATTGCATCTTTTTTTTTTTTTTATGATAAAGAAGCTCGAAGCTGAAGCGTCGCGGATGAAAGCATGAAGCTGCATTCAGAGCGTGTGAGCAGGTCATCACGTCTTCCACTGCTTCTGGTTCATGTCACTGTCACACACAGAGGAGGCCGTGTGCTCGCTCTCTCTCTCTCTCTCTCTCTCTCTCTCTCTCTCTCTCTCTGTCTCTCTCCCTCAGCACCAACTTATATAATGAAACACAATAAAACACAAGACGAGGAATTAGCACATTAGGCTTGAATTATGGCCTCTATGCGTTTGGATGAAGGAGTGGAAGAGAGGGAAGCTTTTCCACCGGGTGTAATAACCACTAATTTGTACCTTGAGGGTTGTAATTGAAGGGGCTGCTCGTGCTGTGGATGGAGCCCACAAACAAACCAGTAAAGAGACTAGAACATGAGCCCTCTGCTGCGTTAAACCTTAGAATAATCAACATGTATAGGACCTAATCATAGATTTCACATATTATATTATTAACATATACAGCACAACTTTTATACAGACAGCCATAGTAAATGAGAGGCCATCCATCAGACATGCACTGCAGTGTGGGAGAGATATGTTTGACAGACAAAAGGCCCCACAGGGAGAGTCATTAAACTAATCTGTTATGTGAATTTCCTCAGTTTGTTGCCAGATGAATGCATACCAGAATTCTGTGCAGAGAGGAAGCATTATTTCAGAAATGCCAACTGGGCATGTTTTTTTGTTTTTATTTTTTGGGAGGATTTAGCTAATGTTCTAAGCAGAAAAATTAGATTTAGATGGAAAAATCAGACAACAACACACAAAAATATCACATGAGTTTAAGAAACATGGTTTCAGGAGGAGGAAGAATGAGCAGGGATGATGCACTCAGACTGGAGAGAACATCTCAGTTCCTCTCAAAACTGAGAGGAAAGAAAACACAGCAAAGTTTCAGCTGAGGATTAAAGACAGGCATCGGGTCACAGCTACCAACTTTAATGCAGATGCATTTCAGTTAATACTACCGTTTCCTCACAAAACAACAGAAGAGGAGCCGATAAAGGGATTGTGAGGAAATGGTGAAAAAAAGAAACGATTGTGTGATGTTCCACTGTGATATGCGACTCCCTCCACTCACACTGCTTCTGGCTTTCAGTGATGCAATATGATTGATTCGCTGGGTAAATCTAAGTATCCCCCATGGGTGACAAGACAGCAGATGGTGCAAAGAACAGCGTAGTCTGTTATTTTTTTGGTACACAGAGTGCAAAAAAATTGAAATCTGTAAAAAAATACCCTCAAAAATAACATCTATTAAAGAGTCTTCCTGCCAACAAGAGAGAAAACGATGAGGACACAGTGATTGAGGCGTTTTCTGAAAAAATGTTCACCATGCAATCAAAAACACTTATGGAGTGATACATTGAAAAGGATGCCCCCATTATCCCGAGCGGGACTGAACTGAAGAATTCATCAAGTCATTACCTTGACTTAGCCGAGTATAACTGGTACTGTAGTCCAGACTGCTGAACTCGCTTGAGTCACACCAGAAAAATCTGAGAAAATCATTCCCAAAGAACAGCAAATCAAAAGATCCTTTAACCCTCTTTCATGATTTACTGGTTCTGAAAGGCTCAAACAGGATCAACTGAGATATGACTTCATTAGTCGAGGCGAGGAATGGGTCCCAAATGTTTGCCTTTTTTCAAGGTCTCAAATGCATCAGCAGGTGATGAGAACTTCTCATGAGAGGCTGAAACCTGCTCTGCTGGAAACCATCCTTAATCTAATCTCCAGAAATCACAAATCGCCAGCATTACAATAACATTCATCTCTCTCATGAAGAAAATGTGTCTCTTAATAGGAACCAATTCTCTCCCTCCCTCAGACAGATGGAAGCAGCACAGAGACCGTGTCCATGTCTCTTTTAGCTCTGAGGAGCAACAGCCGCAGATAACACACCTTTCATCGTTAGCTGAGGGTTTAAAAAAAAAAAAAGAAAGCTACAGTCAGAACCTGCACTGACAGTTAACAGACTTAGATACCGTAGATAACTTCACACTGACGCTCTGTATGGAGGACAGAGATGAACAGAAAAAGTACGCCTTCAATGAGATTTGAGTCACTTTTAGGTCGACTTTACAAAAGGCGACAAACCAGGATGAGATGGAGAGCGTTAAGCATTCAAAGTGAGTTCACATTAAAGGTTTCCACCATCCTCTGACTTTGTCAGAATCTAAATTTACTCTGGAAATACAGCTTCAGAGCTTCAGAGCCCGAGCTGGAAAAGCACAGCGAGTAATTTGATAGGTGGAGACGTGTGTCAGGTTGTACTGGGCCTGAACATGAAAGCGATCCAGAAGACTAAAAGAAAATACTGGTTTCTAAAAGGGCCTACGTGATATGTTTACCCACTGGTAATGACAAGAACGTTAGACATGCCTTCAGCACACAGAACTGTAGAGACAGCCTGCACATAAACATGAAACAGAGATCTACAAACTGCAGATATGAAAGACCCTTCAAATACTGGACAGAAATAATCGCATATTGAGTAGGCTGGTCTTTACGGTATTGACTGATTTTGTTTGATAATACTAAACTTAAATAGACAGTACATCAGCTTTAAACACTAAATGATCCATCGTATGTTGTCCACGGCTCTGAGCAGAGCTTCAAAGGTTTAAAAGAGCTCTGATGAAGCCGAGGGACTTATTTCAGTTTAGACTTTTGAAAAGGAAAAGATACATTACAACTATGCTGCTCATAAGGATGGATAATTAAAAGAAATGGCAGGATCTGTTTGCACGTTTTTGGTGAAATGTGTTTATCCTTCAATACCTGCAGAGGTGGAAAGAGAACTGAAAGTTTGTACTTATGTATGTGTTCCATTGCTTAAACTGTAGTCAATTACAATCAAAAGTACTGCTGTTAGAAAAGTACTTAAAGTATTCTTCTCAAAAACTACTCGAAGTATTAATTCCTTTTTAACCAAAGGAGGTTTTAATGCGTCGTCAATAGCAGAAATTTGATTTGATAAAATAGACGGACAATGTATAGAAAATCTACACCAGGACAGTTTGTTTTCCAACCAAATGTAGATATAAAGCAGGAATTTATTTTGTTGAAAGAATGACAAAAATGTTTTTGACTGTACATGATTCATGATTTTGAATTAAATTGATGTCTGCAAAGAGTTAATGCTTATTGATTATCATAGGAAAACATTTTCATTCATATTGCTTGTAGTAAGAGAACAAGGGACCCCATGCAGACTGAGTAAATTCACATTGGGAGCAAAGGTGGACCCATGTGGTCCAACAAATGAGACTCATGTTGGTTCTGACACAATCCATCCATTAACATCTGTTCATGACTTTAATGGCAGAGAAGAAAAGTCAAAGCACCTTTAGTTAAAGAAACCTGCCGCCAATCATTCCAACTCAGGGTATTTGAACTTTAAGGAAAGCTTTATCATCTGTACTTAAACCATTACATCCAGGTCAAAAAGGTAAAGTTGTGTATTTATGAGAAGTGTGTCACATTTCAGAAGTGTGTGATGGGTCCAATGGGTTCCAGCTGCACACACAGCTGTCTACACGCTCCATCCATCTCTAAGTGTAGAGCGGCTGAACACATGAACTCTGAACCCGTGTTTTCACACACTCCAGCTTTGTCCACATTTTAACAATTGCTGCGACATGCATTTTTCTGTTTATTTCTCCTGATTGGTTTTCATTAATGCAGCTTTGAGAAGCGTCAGGACAATCAGCTCCAGCAGGGAGTTTTCCCTCAGAACATTAATCAGATTTATTGTTTTGTCCTTTTCCCCATCCTCGCTCAGACCACCACCACCGGAACCGTCTTCATCCTCACTTTGACACTAATGAGGAAATCAGATGGAGGAAGCCAGTTTATGCAAAGCTGGTTTGATTTAAAAAACGCGTCCTTTCACCTGCTTCAAGTCGTAGATATATGACTGCGAGCGGAGATAAAAGTGGACAGACACATGGAAGGTGTTTGATCCTTCGTCTCCACCTGTTCTCAGCTATCAGTGATGACAGGATTTCACTCCTTTCACCGCTCACAGGTTAAAAACCCAAGCAGAGAGATCATGGGAAAGCTGAGCCGCATTTCTGAATCCCAGAGATCAAAGCGTTGTGAATATGGTGAGACCGGAGCGTTTTTCAAGTGTTTCCTATGTGTTTAAAGTGCGTCATAAAACAAGGTGACAATCGCAGAAATTCAACATTTACTTTTGATATTTGTTTCCATGTTTAACTCCTGCTTCAAATAAAAGCCAAAAATGGGTCACTCAATATGCAACGTGTTGCTTATATTACAGAGAAGAAATTAAATAAGTGGACCTTTCACATCTAGGTTCCTACGTAATAATCACTTATTGTGTGCTTCAAAATCAAATACTCACTTTCCTGTCTCCTGTCACCATTATTACACTACATGATTCTACCACTGGAGGGCTCTCCATCAGGTTACAAGCCCATGCAGTGAAACTCTGCTGCTGCTGCTCCTGCTGCTTTCCAGAAATAAATGTCAAGTAACTCTGACATAACATCAGGAAATGTTATATCTACAGGAAGAAGATGTCCTGCTCTGTCTGGAAGTATTAAAAAAAAAAAAATCATAATGAACATGTATGACAGTTCTGTATGTGGTACCTGCTTTCAATCCAATCTCATAAATGTAATTTATTATTAATATGAATAAAGGTAATAAAAAAAGCCCAAACAATTTTCTCTACTTAATCCTCAGATCAATACTTGAATAAAAATAATGTCCCTAGTTTCTATGAATGAAAATGATTTTTTTTTTTTTAAATAAAACTAAGACATTTTTTCTCTTAAAGTGTGAAAAACACACACTTGTGATTAAATAAACTTTCCGCCTGTCCTTGACTTTCGGCATCACTCTGGCTGTGAAATGTTCGACATGTTTTTGGACTGCTGGACGAAGACGTTTCAGGATGAGAAGATAAGACAGACCAAACAGTGTCTGCACTTTGTTGACTGCAGCTCTGTGAAGACGTGCCAGGAAAATCAGTTCAGGTCAGATTCACCCAAACGCAGACATTAAAGTTTCTCCACCGTCTCTGCAGGCCTGCTCTGTTGTTTCAGTAAAGTAATGATCCTGTCATGGAAACAGCCTTCGGAGGGACTTTCAACTGTGAACAAGTTAACCTCTCTCAGTATTTGGTTTACAAACACTGCAAGTTGTTAAATATTAACGTGCAAGTATCCTGTCAAAATAGAGCCTTCAGACCTCCTACAAGTTGACTATGAGACGTGTTGTCATGAGGACAAGAGGAAAGCTCATAAACAAGTCTCATAACCGCGTCTTTAATCAAGAAGTTAAGATATAGGGAGGAATAAAACATCTTAGAGTTTTACTTGTGTGTGTATATATAGGGAGAAGCCTGCTTAGGGATTAAACGGCAGTGTGAACATTAGTGTCGTGATTTGAGATGATAGTGTATAAAGCGTTTTATATACGGGTAAACCCTGCAGGGTCAGGTCAGCCTCTCAAGAGCTTATGAGCAACCTGAATCTCTGCAGATTGACATACGAGGAGGGAGGGGGGGGGGGGGACACTGAGATCAGCGGCACGAGAAATCCTCTGAGGATCATTTACAAGCCTTCCGAACAACAAACCGAGGTTTCTATGATAAAAGTATCTACACCGGTGTCGCAGATGATTCACATGAGCACAGATCACTGCTCTATTTATTCCAACATGTTCAACTTTGCACTGAGTCCTGCAGCAGAAGACCAGGCTGATGACAGAGGAGCTTTGGGAAAATTAGAACATTCACACACTATATGCAATTTGTATCTTAAGGGAGATGTAATTACTGTGCTTGAAAACCACAACAAAAGCAAAGAAACAGACTAAAAGTAGGACTATGATTTATGTGTAGGATGGAGAGCCTGTAATGGTACATAATCCCCTCCAGATGTGTGACGGGAGAAGGAGCGCAGCTTAAATGTCAATATGTGAGACTCCCGTTGCAAGAGAGTGTGCACGTTGTGTGTTCGATACAATTTACCAGATCATGCATGAGCGTCATTTCATCTGCATGTTAGTGCAGCAGTAAGAACCAGGGAGGAGAGTCGTGCTCTCAGTACTGTATGGATGACTTCATTTAAACTATCGTGGAAAAAAAGAAGCAGTCTTACTAACTGGAGCGCTCAAATAGGCGCTACAGAAGATGGACGGTATTGTGGGTAGTGATCATCCATCAAGAGTCACATTATCAACCTGGTTGATACATCCTGCTAAAACTGATCCTAAGTCATTCAATATTTTAATATAAATGCCTTTTTTTTAAAGAATTGTTGCTCTTATAAACCACAAAAAAAGGTTCCTTTCGTCGTGTGTGATTAGTTCAAGTACATGGAAAAAGATTGGATGAAAGAGAAAAGCGTTGTACGTTATGATGTTTTCCGAGTGTGGGAAGACGAGACGAGCAACACAAGTGCAATGAGTTTGTTCTTAATATAGCCAGGCTTTGTTCTGCATGAATACAGCAGAACTTCTTCCTTTTGCTGAATAGCAGTAAAAGCTTTTTAAGCAGACGAGGAGAAATGTAAAGAAATGACGAACAGGCTGCCTCTGGCGGGTGAATTGTCGGGTGTTTATGTGTCAATATGTGACTAATAGAAAAACAAACTATCAGCCTTTATATCAGTTACCTGAAGTCTGACGGATATTAACCGAATTCTGGGTTTTGTCTGAGGAAGCAGCTCAATGCAGAACACAATCAACTATAATCCACATTCTCAGCCCAAAAATATCATATTATCATAAATATGATTGCACCTGAAAGTGCATCCTATAATTTTGTCGTAATGGCTATTATTCATATTTAATTCCCATTATTCAATTGCAATGCGTTTCAGCAGGATAATAACAGTCTCCAGGCTGGAAAGCGCCACAGTCATTCAGAAGAATGAGTTTGTTCTTTGGATCCGTCCGTTTACACTCTGCAGTGACGTTATAATTTGCCCGGGTTTCACCGGCACCGTAAATAGCTATAACCTCTGTGTAGTTATTTCTGCAACAACATATAATTTACGCTACAGGCCGGGGTTGCAACCGAAACATAAAGTGGTGCAACATGCCTTCCTTCTTCCAGTATCAAAATCAGTTTGTACTAGTTTTTGCTGCTGTGTTGAGCTTCATGGTGAACATGAGGAGTCAGGCAGAGGGCTTTCTGTGGTCGTCACTGTGGAGGAGTCTCTCTCCTCGTCGACCTACAGACGTGGATTTGCGCTCCTTTATCGCCTGAAGCATTCCTTTCAAACTGAAGTCATCACTAAGCGTTAAGTCGCTTTTTTTCCCCATACTATCTGTACAAACGAGAAACACGCAATGTGATGAAACCCTCTTGGTTTTGATGAGAAAAACACAGTTGTGTCTACAGCTCCACCCAGACTTCAGGCCAACGCATGAACTCTGAACTCTGGCTTAATATTAACTTCGACATTGGATTTGTCAGGTTTAATTCAGATCAGACAAAACAAAAAAAATAAAAAAAAAATCTCCCTAAAGACAAAACTGTCAAACATTTTGATTGAAGAAAAATGAAAATACACATATTAAAGTGACCCTTCTAGAGAAAGCAGAGGATGAATGCCTCTGCCTGCTGGAGCGTCACATCCACAGAACTGTCTCTGGTCGCCCCGCTGGCCTGCGCTCCATCCATCCTAACCTCATTTTCACAACACCTGAGGCAAAGTCTATGAATTACACAAGTATTTGTTCAAGCTTAAATGACACAGACTGCTTGTGAGGCTTTATAGTTGGTTTGCTTGTGTACTGCCACGGTTACTAATGTAACAGAGTCTCTTCATCAACGTCACGGTAAAATTCCAGCGTACAAGCCTCAAAAAGGAGGAGGAAACATGCAGTTTCTCATGAAATCTAACTTGTTCATTGCTACAAAAGCATGAACAGAACACACAAAAACATCTGAGAGGCTGTCTTAAACACTGAGATGAAAATGGGACAGTGGTGAGGGAAGGAAGAAAGAAAAAGCAGCGAGAGGGAGGAAGAACGAGAGCTGTAGGGTTCATCACAAGCCTCTGACAAGCCGTTCGGGGCTGGATGGAATCTTTTGTATTTAATCAGGACCGACAAACTCCTCATATTTAAGAAATATGTGACATGCAATGTGAATCTAACCTGAGTCAGCCTGTTCAAAATCAACAAAAAACACCCACGAAACTGTATAAGAAATGCTCTTTTATTGTGCGTGACTCAATTTTCCCTGCAGTCTTAGAGCCACATACATTAAGCGACCCAGACGGTGTCAATCATCGGTGGCGGCAAACCTGCTCAAAGAAGATCATGAAATCAGAAGCAGCAGAGTTTGTCTGCGCTGTAATGCACACTGTGGAGCTGGTCTGCTGGGGGGTGGGGGTGGGGGTGGGGGGCTCCCGGGAAAAAAAAAAAGACTGGGAGCCACTGGTGTAAATGACAAGATGATTCAATATCCCTGTTGGTTCATTTCAGCAGCCTCAGAGGCTGGACAAACGTGGTTAGGCCTCGCTCGGTGCCATCTGTGACTTATTCAAGCCTCCATATGGTTACTCTGTGCGTCACTGAATTCACTGCTAACAAGTCTGGCTTTGTGCCGTTATCGCATCCAGGCTTATCAGCAGAAACGTTTAAGCTATCAAGGGATACAAAATATAACAATATTTGTGTTTTTACATTGTGTGTGGTTTTTTGTTGTTGTTGAGAATCGCTTTTGACATTTGAAATGTGGTTTTAGTTGGGCTAAGAAAATCTGGGGAGGGTGTGTGAAAGTTTAAAAAAAGGATGTAAATAAGTTCAACGGCCAGAAACAAACCCAGGTTGTTCAAAAATGAGCTGGGCCAGTAAAATAACAGCATAATATCCTATACAACTACGTGAAAAATATAAAGATCCCTACATGATGCTTTGTTTTAGTCCTGAGAGGTAAAATGCTACTTTTATTGCACAACTGAAAACGTTATTGTGAGCAACCTAAATTTATTTCTAAGAAATTATAATCTAAAATTCTTTTTGTTTCTTGATGTTATAAAAAAAAACAAAAAAACAGGTAATTCTCAGAATGTAAAATTTCTGCAACTTTGAGCATGTACATTTTCCTGAACTGTCTTATAACACGAATTAGATTTAATGCAAACTTACGAAGTTTTACTACAACATCTTGCCCCAATCAGTTTTGGTTCTGTTAGCTAATCTCACTAAACAGTTTGTATATTTTGAGTGCATCAGGCTGGATTAGAGACTCCGGCGTTGGCGTTTTGGACATGCTGACTCTCTTCAGAGTGGATTGAGGGTAAAGATGCTGGTTGATACAGTCACAGTGAAGGGTCGGCTACTAGTCACCACTTCAGACCAATAACCAAGGACTCTGCAGGAGTACAGATCTTTTCTATCCTGAAGATTTTAATTTGAAAAGGAAAAAAAAAGTTTCCATCAATGATTAAATCTCTTGCGGCTCACAGGAGGAAACAAACTAACAACAAGAACCAAAAAATGTGAGACAGGGGATGAAATGGGAACCAAAGAGGGAGAATGATGTGTGAAAGTGTGGTTAGTTTCATCTGGGTGTTTGCATGAACTCCAGGCTCCACCTCTCAGGAATGCCTGGCATTCAGCGGGCTGTCCTGATTTTCTCCGCCTGGACTCAGCTCAAGGCAAAGTCTGAGGGGACCAAGAACTATTTGTCACAGAGATCACAGACAGACACCTGGGCCGAAACCCCACTGATGATCAGACCACCGCAAAGCCCCAGGCCCTCCAGGCACTGAGGGGGTTTATGGTTCACTTAAAAAGGTGAACAACTCAGCTGTCAACATCTCCTGTGCTGAAACTCAGACCCGTTTCAGAGTTAAGGAGCTACACTGCTCAGCAGCTCTGCAGTCAATTTAGCAATTCTAATTGATGCAACTGTTAAACTTTTTTGCCTTTTTAAACATTTCAATATTAGGAGATGACTAAAGCGTGGCCTCGGCATCAGGCAATGACACCAAAACTGTTTAGTGTACTGATTCTCCTGCTGATAACAGAGGACAACACGTCTGAGAGTCTTCACTCTTTGTACTTTAACCTGACAATCGGCCCCGCCCATAAAACTGTCAGACACCTGTGTGAGTGCATCTCCTGTTATCCCGTCTGAAAGGGCCACGGCCCACTGAAAGGATCCGCATGTAGCTGATTGTATTTATTTTATATTGAAAGAGCCATAGAGGGAGGGCCTGAGGCAGTGACACTGGAAAAGGTGAAAGAGACAGGTGTGTTAAGACAAACACAGACACAAAGGTACACACGCACAAACAAACTGGCTGTAAAGGTGAAAAACATCCCAATCCTCGTCACACCTGAGGACCATACAGGTGGAAACAACTTCTTCGACAGCTGGTTGAGCTGTGAAAAATGTCCAGACTTGGACAATTCAGCCACAGTCAAACTAATTCACCAGTTTTAATCTTACAGAGTGTGTAAACTGAGAGCGATGAGGAGTTTGTCTGAATAAAGTGTCAACCTTTGATGAAAGCTCGGAGTCAAAACCACAGGAGTGTAATATTCCTTGTTTCTCACAGGAATGCTCAGACTCCACTCAGGTGCTTTTCTTATTGCATTCCTCTGTGGGAGCGACACACCTGTGGGCACTGTAGTACAACACAACACCGGCCTCTGTGTGTGTGTGTGTGTGTGTGTGTGTGTGTGTGTGTGTGTGTGTGTGTGTGTGTGTGATAGTGTTTCCATGTACAGTGCTGTGGCGAGGTGGCCTCACGTAATCTGACCTGCAGCTCGCTGGAGAGAAAGAAATTAGGGGGATGCGATCCGTCCCCACAGCTTGTCGTCTGGAACGGGACAGCGTGGATCACTATCTCTGACCGGTTCTGCACGGCGGCCCAACACACTGCCAGGCACAAAAGGAGTTCTGTGCAATTTCCCAGATCATCGAAGGCTATAACTCTCTTTTAATTAGGGACCAAAAGAATCTGCCGACTCATGCAAGACACTAACGACAGATGGACTGGGATATCCTCCATGTCTCCGTTCAGAGGGCCGCAGATCTCTGCAAAGTGTTTCCATGTGAGTTAGGAATAATTACTAGAATATGGATAAAGAAAATCTCCCGTGGTGCACGCCTGCTCTGATTATATGTCAAACAAATACCCGTCCTGCAAATACTCAGTAGCATTAGTGCTGAGCTCTTGTCCCTGGGGTTGGGACTTCGGTTTCAGAGGTCAAACATTCACTGCAGCCACTAATGGACGTGCATACAGTACAAAGGCAAAGATGCTACACTGACACTAAACCAGCATTATGTAACGGAGTTAATGATTTCCTCAGAGGAAAGGCACTGCAAGCTTTATCAAACACTGAGTGTACATGTGAGCCAGAGGCCCAATGTCAACTCGTATGGAACGAGGCACCTGAAGTGAACTGGAGAGAAAAAACACACCTAAAAACATTTTTCCACATAAAAACTGATTTGTTGTCCAGTCATGTTGTCTGTCTGCACGTGCATTGACGTGTCTTTGTAATAGCAGTCATAACCGCCGATGTGTGAGAATGGGTGAAAATGACTAGAGGTAGAAAACATGTTTACCATTTATTTCAGAACATCCATGAAATAACGCACAATGAACGGTAGAAAGGCAGCTGAAGTTTGACTGTGAGGCTCCCAGACAGATGCGGGTGCAGCAGACCATGGGCAATGGGTCAAGCTCGTCTACAAACAGAGGGAGCACTTCCAGAAATAACCCCTGCTGCACATGAAGTGGTGTCTCAACCACACAAACAATGATCCCCTCGGTTTACACAAACAAGACATCATTTTCAACCGCAGAGGGGGAACAGCTGCAGGGACGTGATTGGCCACTCAAGCAAAAGTAGTGGTTATGTGGGACATGGTACTTTTCTGTTATGTATTGAAATTAAGTTAATATTCGAGCTTCATAGAAATGCAATAGCAGGTGTATCAAAGTCATTTCAACTGAGAGGCCACACAGACTCCAAATCTGGAGTGTGTGGAGCAATTTAAAGGGCAACAGAGTAATCTGTAAATAATCACAACTTCCAACTTTGACCTTTGCTGAAAATTCAGTACAATTCTGGATGAGAAAACTTGAAAAAAGTTTAGATTTACAAAGAAGAACAGGTTAAATTTCCACATGAAGCCACCTTTAAGGACGCCTCCTTGTGCAAAATACAGAGAAAATTCCAAATACCACATATCTGTCATTATTGTTGCAACTACTCCAACATATGACTCCACTCTCTAATTTTAGAGGTACAAAAGTTACATTTTTACACTTTTCAAGGTCTTCCCATGGCTGAGCTGGACCTTCTGGTGGACTGAACTTGGCCACTTAATAATAAATAGGGTTGAGGTGGATCTTTGCATTATTATTTTTTTTACCAAGATCTCTTAAAAATAAAAAAGGCACATACATAAGTGTTGAATTGCAGTTTTTTTTTTAAAGTCACTCTTTGATTGCTTTTTTTTTCTCATGCAGCCTTGAACAGATGTGGAGTGGATCTTTGCAGTGCATGCCTTGAGTATTGGAGAGTAGTTGGTGTAAGTGGTCTAATCTCTGACCCCCGGCTCTGCCAGTGTTAGACAAATGAGGGCAGAGTGACTGCCAGGACAGCTTCATGTCAAAGCCCTGGAACTCCAGAGGAGCAGCAGCAGCAGCACCTCTGCTCTCAACTTCACTCATCACATCCTCATTTTGTCACTTTGTGCTTGTGAGACGTGCCAGTCTGCCTTACCTTGACGCACAGTTTTTAACCTGACGGGACCTTTGCAGCAGTGGATCACAGTGAAAATGTCATAGAGGGGTAATCCAGGCACAGACAGCCCCTCCACCTCCAGGAGCAGCTCCCCCTCGCACAGTTTCCCGTCCTGGAAAAGCACAGCATCCTCTCGAACTTGGCCGATGTAGGGAAACTCTCCGTTCTCCGCTCCTCCGCGCAGCTCCACGTTTATCTCCCCGCAAGAGTCCCGCACGACGGCGCATTCGTTCACTTTGGTGACCCAGTGGTTCTTCTTCTGGATGACTTTTGACATGGTTGACCGTAAGTCCCAGACCGAACCCGTTAGTCGCGTGGGACGGTGTCGAGTCGGGTCAGTTCGCGCCGCTCAGGCTGGAGACGCACCGGACGGGAAAGTTGCTCAGTTGTCGCTCCCGTCCTGAGCCGAGGCATGCTGGTCTGAGAGCAGGTCCACACACACATCAATTAAAACCCAGAGACTTTCTGTGTTTGTTTCCGCATCTTTACCGTCCGCACGCGCTCCGGTTCCTTCTGCTGGGGTCTAATCCTCTGTCCCGCTGCCCGAGTCACATCCAGACACTCAGGTCTGCTTCAATCCTCAAACTTCGTGCGTTTTTGTTTTTTTTTTTTACACTTTGAAACTAAATGAACACGTTTATCTATGACACGAGCAGACCTGAGCAGTTTTCGCCACTGGCGGCGCCTTTCAGCAGGTATCACGACAACTTCTTCCAATTTCGCCGGTGCGCTCAGTTGGAGGAGCGCGTTCCGGGGCGCATGCGTGAGTCCCGCCGCTGGCTGGCCGACCCCTCACAGACCTGATCCCCCTCACCACACACCGCAGACCCGGTCCGAGGCTCCTCCCAGACCACCGGGCCACGGATCGCCTTTACAGACGGATTACAGAGGCTGGGACGCTTTTCAACATGATCCCAAGCAGGACAGCAAAGCCATTATTGATTATCACTGAGTGTACTTATTTCAACATTCCAATCAAAATCAAGAAGAAACAAAAATACATTTCAAAATCTCTTCAAGTTGAAATTTATTCTATAATATAACACAACTTTAATTGAATCGGTTAATATGGGTGATGTATTGATGATGGATATTGCATACAACATTTATAAAAAAAAAAAAAATGATTCAAAATAGGTCAAAATCACAATTTGTTGTTCTCGTTAATACTGTCTATTTCTAAAATTCAAGATAGTACTTCCTGAAATGTTTATCAAACATAAACCTAATGTGTGAAGGTGCACCATCAACGTTTATATCATTTTATTAATACATTATTGTAAGAAACACACAGCATAATGTTTAACTATGTTTCAACATCAAAACAGTAAACTGCTGGTTTGTTGAAACGTGATGAATGCTGCTGTTTCTTTTAGGTCATTTGATGGGCAAGTCTGGGAAATGGAAATGTCTGTATTTGAGGAAGAAGCTACTTGGCCCTTTTTCCTATCTTGAAAAAGAAATAAATACATTTTAAAGCAGACAATAGGTTTCACATTGGATGAAATTCCCAGAAGAGTATTAAAAGTGACTTTCATTGTGTTCCTGTAAATGTAATGAAGGCCACAAATGATCAAAGTGAGGAAGTCAGAGGCAGTGACACATCCTCACAGAGGGTGAGCCACAAAAACCATAATAGCTCAGACTTTTGACCAGTTCAAACATCATTTCTTCTTGGATACTGGTTAAAGATTGGTTTTGTTTGTTTGTTTGTGAGTTGAAACAACCTTAAAATCTTTATTTTTAGTTTCTGCAAAAAGAGACACTCTGTAGGTCAATTCCATTTCCTCTGTCCTTTTGGCAAATTGATTGAAAAGATCAGTAAAATAAAGTCAGTGTTGGTGGACGACAATGTCCACATTCACACCAACTGCAGTGGTGTGAGAATCTGCTGGGCTTCTGTAATTTGGGAAGAGTGAGGGGGGATCAGGTGAGGAACACATGCCGCTGCAAGAGAAAAACAGCCTCTGTTTCCTGCCAGTTCACATGAACCACTGCAACCGGCACTCTACAACTCTATGAGAGCAGTGGCCTGGATAGCAGGGCATGAAAGGCAGCTTTCCATCCCATTACATCTCAGAGGTTGTTTTTTTTTTTTTTTCATAGTGACTCAGCTGTGGCACTCTCAAGTCTCATGCTTTTCATCTCAAATATAAAAATATTTTTCTTAGCTTTTACAGGAAACATTCACTGCATTCGTGTCCATTTTTAGACTGATATACGTAGCTGTGCATGTATCACCCACTCCGTGTGGCTTTCTTCTGCCAGTCACATGTCACATGACATTCTCAGCGGGGGAAATGTAGCTGCAGGCAGCCGAACGTGACACACATCCAGAGGGTTGATGTGCTCTCAGTGCTGAGGTGAACACTGTTCCCAACATGCAGACCTTTCATCAGTTCGCCATCTGACTGCTAAACCCGCGTGTGCAGCACGGCGCAGGCTTTATCCATAATGCTATAATGTACGTGAATAATGGATGAGACCTCCAGGGATTCAGAGGCCGCGCATTCACTGTGTTTAATTTGCCTTTACATTGCTTCCTATGCAGTGCACATTTTCAGACATAATATTTCCATGTGCAATTAATCAATAAATAAATGTCTACACATTGTTATGGCAGTTTTGAATGCAGAGTAGAACATTATGAGAGGATTATTGTCAGATTTCTATTGTAGGATTATGTTATGCGCTGAACAAATGGCCATGACATCTGCTGAGGCAAAGATGCAGGACGTTATCACAACGTTTAAAAACTTGAATGAGGGGAGTCAGAAGTATATTTCATATCTACACACCTCAGCTTGAATTGACATTTCAGTGCAACTACTTTTTTCTTTGTGTTTACACAATCTGCTGCTGTGAAACTGACATTAGATGGTCGATGTGGATCTAAATAGAGCGTTGTGATGGCAATAAAAACAGCTGTCTTGTCGCATGAATTAGGGGATAATCCAAGTTTTATTCAAAACAAATTGGAGTACTTTAATGCTGTCTTCCTTGCTCTTCTCAAAAAAGAAATAAACTCTGATGAGGACAAGAGAGAGGAAGATGAACCTGAAGTCCTGACACTGTTAATCAGGCTGTTTTAGGATCATTTCTATTAATTGTCAGTTTGGAGTGCTTCCTCTCCTGAAGCCTGACCCCTCAGACCCTCTGTCATGATGCTGTTAGTCATCCTAATGCAGCATAAATATTTTTCCACTGAAGACAATCTGAAAGCCTTAAAGTAATATTAACTTTGCTTTAATGAAAGATGTGTTTATTTATTTCAGTTATTATTTATTTATTATTATTATTTATTTATTTCAATTTATGATTCTACTTAGAATGTATTTTTATTAATTGAATTATTGATTTGTCCCATATTTCAGCTTTAGCTGTTTTCAATATTGGTTTATAAGTTTATTGTCCATATTTCATGTCTTAAGCAGTGGCATTTTCATGAAAAGGAAGTGTAAACCTTTGATATTAAAACGTAGATGCAGTTTTTGACTGTACAGAACTATACAATAAACACAGTGAATGTACAAAAAAAAAAGTACCCCTAAAAGACAGTCACTAGGAGGTGGTGCAACGAAGACACCCCACTTATATAGAGATATTTCATCTGGGAAAACTTGCACATACACTGAGACTCCAACAAGTTGAATTCAACACAAAATGAAACAAATGGGCAACATAAATCTCACAGCACAGCCACCTCTGGAGACTCTTGATGAAACTAGAGAAGATGCAGCACAGTACGTTTGCATTTTTTGCTGTTTAATGTTCAAAATAAAAAAAATATATATAAAAATTTGCACACACTGAGTTCAATGACTCTGAACAGAAATGTAACAGTGTAAAGAAACAGTTTCTTGAGACCAAAATAAACAGAAACACACTGTTTACTGAACCACTTTGTTCACAATACAAGAAACGCTTGACTTTCAGTGTCACATAAAAGCGAGCCTGCAGCGACGTCTGGTGAAGTAAAGAATGCGACTCCTCCAGTGTTGTGCAACAGTCTGTGTTTGTTGTTCTCAGTGACAGTTATTGGGCGTCCAAACCTCAGGAATGCCACAAGTCCACGATCAATACGGAATAATTAAATATTAACCAGTCAGTCAAACACTGGATCGATCCATCATGCTAATAAAACACACTGCACAAGGTTTCACTGTGAGAACAAACTGTAACTTAACTTCAGGTGTTTCTTTCAACTTCATCATCCAATTTGCAAAATACTCTCCTTCAGGTTCCATTTATACATTTTCAATGGAGCACATTAACAAAATATATTTCAATACTGTTGGTATAATATGATGGACTTGAGTATATTAAAGGTTTTTTCACTTTTAAACTGTGCCAATATAAAGTTCAGTTATTTCAAAGAGCTTGAAGTGTAAGGTGAAAAACATACTGAATGAATTGCTCACAGAAATATTTTGAAATGAAATTTTTAAAACCAATAAGGTTATTGAAATCTATTTAAAGAAAATAAAAATTGTAACATTTTTTATTTATTTATAAACCATTAGCTTTCAATAGCTAGGGTGGGAGAAACAGAAAGAAATGCATAGATCACAAGAAAAGTTCACTTGTAATAAAGTGATCTTCAGATCAGTCACAAGACAATGTGTTTACCAGGTACATTTGATATGATTAAAATGATTTTCACTGAAAAAAATCAATTACTTTAATAACACTGTTCTCAGAAAAAAACATTCATGAGTGACAAACTGTCCTCGAGCAGAAAACATGATGGACAGATGGATGGATGGATGGATGGATGGAGGATAGATGGATGAATGGAATTTATTTCCAGGTTTATTCAGACCAACAAGGTGTTGAAGATCTTTAAAATACTTTTACAGGGAAGAATGTTTGTCCGTCTCAAAATGTTCTAATGAATCAGACATAAGAAACATATATAAAAAGTAATTTGTGTTTTTTTCCTCTATTCCCTCATTTAATGATGATTTTCTTAGCCAGTTTCATTGTATTGATTTCTTTAGAAACCTGTGAAAACTTTGAATACAACATTAATAGGAAAACATAAATTTTGCAGATAGAGAAAACTCACAACGAACAGCTACAACAAAGTGAGGAACTTCAATGGAATTTTAACACTGGGAAAGTTCTTTGTGAAAGTAATTCTGTCATGAGTGAAGATGAGTCAAAAAGCTGGACAGAGCACATCTTTTAATGGATACATAAGAAACCGTGGCAATTCAAGAAGAACATCCAAGAAGATGCACAACCAAAGTCCAGTGTGCTATACGGCCATCGGGTGACAACAATCACACACTCAGGCACAGGTAAAACACACCAGGGCAGGTGACAGAAAATAGACACCAGGGGAGCAAGTCAAGGTACCTGGAATGAAAGAGTGTTAAACTTCAAAATAAAAGAGGAAATAGAAATTGTGGAACATGACATGAAGCCCATCAAGGCTGGAGAGATGAGGCCATTTCCCAGCCTCACCTTCATCTCTACAATTCATTTATACACCAATGATCTATTTGAGTCTTTTGAGTCAGATTTAGAGCTCATCATGGCCCAGAGGCAGCTCAGGTCAAAGTTCTCATGCCGTCAGATGAAGGACTTGACTCAGATCTCAGTTCTACACTTGATTGGTCGGAACATCCTGCTAGCACAGTATTATCAGGATTAAAGGGACAGCACTTCACTGGTTTCAATCATATTCATCAGATAGATTCCACTTCGCTCGTGTTAATGATGACTTTTCAATTCAGACTAAAGTGAAACATGGAGTACCACAGGGTTCTGTGTTAATAACTATACGGTACTTTTCACATTATACATGCTCCCTGTGCAAACTATTAATAAGAAACATTCCATTAAATCCCGTTGTTATGCAGATGATGCTCAATTCATCACATAGCTTTTTTCCCCTTCCTATAGCCAATTATATTCTCTTGTAAATAAATATTGTAAGTCCAGCAGTGTGAGTGGTGGGAAAGCCGATGCCTTCTTTTGCATGTGAGAGAGATTAGTGCAACACAGTTGAACAGCTGGTCAGTGGACTTTAGAAAGATTTATTTATCTTCCTCATGAAAAAAAAAAAAGTCCCGGCCCCTCACATTGCATTGAACACTCTATGTTTTACATTTGTGCTTGATAGCTTGTCAAAAATAATGATCAAACAAAAGACACCTAACATGCACTGAGACAAATATTTATATTTCAGTGTTTGTGTGAAATCATGAGAAACAGACTCCTGTACACCTGTGAACAATCAGATGGCCGCAGGGCTGCTAAATAATGCAGTTACAAGCTGAATCCTCAATCCATCTTCCAGATGCCTTCAAGATACACACTTCTTTTTTTCCTCATAAGAAACCTGTAATAGATGCACTCAGCTGCAGCTACGGTTCATTGAACACAGCTTGTATTTTTCTTCTGGAAGATAGTGTAAGTGAAGTAAGAATAACATGATGGGAGCACATAATTATGAAAACAAAATCCTTTTTAAGAATTCCAAGATCTAATTCTGAGTGTCCTTCATGTTTGCATGTAAAGAAGAGTGAGGGTAAGGGGCTGACGACTGGAAATATGGAAAACAGATGCAGAACGCCAACACGGTGACAAGAAAACGAAACGTCAAAGTGGACAAGCTCTTAGCGATGTCCGTGTTGACCACTCATTAAAAATTAGCGCAGCGGCGAGGCTGAACCACACATACGAAAAGGGAGCGGAGGACGGCAGAGACACAAGATGACAGAGCTACAAGAGTTTTCATGCAACGACTGTTGTCCAACCCCCTCCCTTACATAAGCCACACGCTTGGCTGCGGGCATAGAAAACAAGGTCTGTCCCCATGCATTGAGCCTTCCTCTTCACTGGTTCTTAACCATGCAGCACACAACAGGAGCAGACAGTGAGCAATATTGAATTATTCAGGCACAGAGAACATTGCTACAGAACAGGCCTGTGTCGTCTCTGGAAAACTGGGCAAAGACATTTTTTTTTTAAAAGGCAAAGATGGTTGTTCACGCAAATTCCCATCAGCAGAATCCATCTGCTTTTACTTTGACAGTGATTGTTATGCAAATGTTGACATTTGCATAACAATTGACAGCGGATTCAGGTACGGCTCAATGTGGACCTGTCAGTACTGAGGGAAAAAAAATGACTTAAGAAGAACCTATAGTTTATAGTTTTTTGATGTATGTCAGAAAATGGAATCAGTTGAAACAAATATCTTCCACATGTCATTGCTTAACAGGACGTAACAGGAGAGTTTTGGAAATGTTCTTCAGAGAGCTTGAACCCTGTTGTCCACCAGCCCTCCCAAAGTATTGAATTTCCTAAAAAAAAATTTCACATCTTTCAATGTTTAAGGCTTTTTCAGTTCATGAGAAATGAATCAGTCTCTTGTAAACTGCTTGGTTAAAAATCAAACTAATTTGTGATGCTTCTAATTTTAATGGACAGTAAATCTTTATAACCAATCTTCTTGCTACATTAATGGTTTTGCACTGAAGTAGTTTCATTCAATGTCTTCTGTTATAAAAGTTTCTGTTTGGATATTTCTGCTTATCATGTTTTCTTCTGTACCGTCATTTTCTCGTAGCTTGCATGTTTAGCTACCTCGGAGCTCACCTGGAGGGTTTCACCCCGGCCTCCCTGTGCAGAGTTTGCATGGTCTCCCTCTGCATGTCTGCTTTCCCCAGAGTGCTGCAGCTTGCCATCGATGGAACTGACTCCATTTCTCAGACAACTCTGAACCAAATGAAGCTGCTGACTGTTGAGATGGATCATTTATTCTGGCTGCACAGTGGTGCAGCGTAATGTCTCACATCACGACGGCCCCATGTTTGAGTGCAGCTCTTGCTTAGAGGCCTGTAGTCTGCATTTTCTCAGGGTACTGTTCTCCTCCCACAGTCTCAAAACATGCATTTAGGGCTAATTTGTGACTATAAATCTCCTGTTACTCGGTGTGTGTATGTGTGTGTCCTCTCTCCTCTCCTATGATGAAGCATTATTAAAAAAAAATGGATGGATGAGGACAAGGAAATCAATGAAAAGGAGCCCCACACTCTAAAAAATGATTCCTTGGGTTAGTTAGTTGAGCTTAACATCATGAGCTTTTTCAGCATAAAAGAATAAGGTTGTTACATGGACTTATTATAACAAGGTAGTAATTTGTTTTAAGAGGTTAGTCCGGCTGAAAATATTGGGTTAGCTAGTTGAGCTTAAAATCAAGAGCTTTGTCAAAATAACATTCTAAATTTGATACATGGGGACTTTTTATAACAAGATGGTGACTTACTTTAAGAAGTTGGTCCAGCTTGAAATCGGAAACTGTGTCAAATTAAATATGTATGTATATTTTCAACAAAGCCTGTCAAATTCAAATTGAAAAAAACTTCATTTGTCCCCAAGGGCAATTCAAAGGCCAGACCTGAAACCAACCGCCCCTCATTCATTGTCTGAGCTGAATCAGGGACTGCAATTTTGCTGTATATTGAGTTTTCCCATCAGTTTGCCCAAATCTGTTTTGTTAAATTAAATGAGTAAGACAAAAAAAAACAAAAGTTTTCATAAAAATATTTTAGGGCTGAGTTTAAGTAAGATGGCCACATGGTTGTGCAGTGGTTAGTGCTCATGCCTCACAGCAAGAATGTCCTGGGTTCAAATACCGGCTGGGGCTCAGGCCTTTCTGTGTGGAGTTTGCATGTTCTCCCCATGGGTTCTCTCTGGGTACTCCGACTTCCTCCCATGGTGCAAAAACATGCATGTCAGGTTAATTGGTCACCCTAAATTGCCCCCAAGGTATGAACGTGTGTGTGAATGGTTGTATGTCAGCCCTGTGACAGACTGGCGACCTGTCCAGGGTGACCCTGCCTTCGCCCACAGCAGCTGGGATCGGCTCCAGCCACCCGTGATCCCGAAAGGGAGAAGTGGTAGCTAATGAATGAAAGAGTAAGTTTTTCAAACCATGGTTTAAGGTGAGGTAGCCTCACCTCTTTCATATGTTGCTTCACCTTAATTTTACATAAACTACTTCACTGAAATTAAGTTGCTTCACCTTAATTTGACATGGACCAGTTTATTAAAATTATGTTACTTCACCCTAATTAACTGTTTAACTGTTTGCAGGTTGAAGTAAATTATGTTGGTTGTCCTTAAACAACTGAGTTTCGACCATTAAAAGTCCTGTTGGATTTATTGAAAGGTTTTAGTTGGAATTTCTTAAAAAGGTTGATGCAAATTGTTACCTTAATTGAATTAAGCTGAGCTGTTACTTTATTTCTTAGAGTGCAGATTCTTCCTGCTGCTGCTTCCTCATCCTCCATATTGCTCTCTGGTGTCTTCCAGGGAGATCCTACACATTTTGAAAACCGCCTCTGCAGCTCGAAGGTCTTTTGAGTCATTATGATTACCAATATTGAGATTAACTGTGTTCAAACTCATCTGTGAGCAAATTTATGTCAAGTTTGACTCACTAATTTACCTGAACAAAGTGACGCTATGCCGAAGTTTTTAACACCGTGATGACTCTGTTGAATCCTTCACCAGTCTTAGTGGATCATGACAAAGTCTCTTCAGTGGTATTTTGTGTCTCTATAAAGTCTCCTATATGTGTCTGGAATTATAAAATAGAAAAAAATAGAAGCCCCCCCCCCCCCCCCCCCCCCCCCCCCGGGGCAAAACAAACATCCAAATCCAATATCTCCCCGTGCCGTTCATCTTCCTCTGTAGACAGCATGTTCGGCGCACAGCACAGAGTCAGCAGCCAGAGGAGATATTAGATTTAAACAATGGTTTCTCCCCGATAAACAATTTATCCTTCTGGGGAAAAAAAGCAGGCATCTGTTTGATGATGAAAATACCTCTGACGGTAAAATCTGCCGAGAACACAAACAGGAATAAAAGAAATGAGCTTTCTCAACATTCTCTGATATTTACTCAGTGATCAGAAAGGGAACAATCGACTGAGTCACAGATTGAGAGGAGACAAACAAGATGATGGTCCGACAGGTGACCCCAAGTAAATGATCTGAAACATTCTGATCAAAGCCCTTAAATTCAGGTTATTTGAATCCTCCTGAAGGTCTGACGTGCACACAGGCACATTTCGTGGTGCCACT
Source organism: Salarias fasciatus (assembly GCF_902148845.1). NCBI lineage: Eukaryota > Metazoa > Chordata > Actinopteri > Blenniiformes > Blenniidae > Salarias > Salarias fasciatus. Next base: position 17,431,931 of record NC_043764.1, on the reverse strand, counting down.
ACCACACATGAGCAGATCCCAGTCTGATGCACTTTATTACGAGCCACGAGATTCACATCAGCCGCAGACCTCATGCTCGGGTTAAAAATATTTCACCCAGCAAGACAATACGACTCTTTTCCACCTCCGCTCCCAGGTCACACAAGGAGACGGAGACGCCAGCTCGGACGGTGAAGTTTCACCATAAATCATGAGCTTTTCTAATTGAGGACAATGTTTTTTTATCAAGCATCTTTTTCATCACAAGATGATATTTAACATGGTTATATAAACATTAGTGTTTGCTGTCTTCAAGACATTCCTGGAGTTAATTTAATTTGCTGAGCAGCACATCCAGACCTCTTCTGTACCACTGATTCAGCTGAGGCGTCTTTAAAGATCCACTCTGGGTTTCACCCTCAGGGGTCGGAGGTTAGAGTCGATCCGAGCAAACCACATTCAAGACAGTTCAGAGTCACCAAGGAGCTATCACTGTGAGAGGAAACCAGAGAAAACTGTGGGAAGAACATGCAAACTCCACTCAGCACTTATAATGAAGGAGCAACTGTAATCTAACACTAATTTTCAGAATGTGTGTTGTGGGGTGAATATTGTTGTTACTGATGTGTGTTTTTTCAAGGAGACCTCAACATTTTCTTACAATTACTGTCTCAGTTTGGCAGTTTGATTCTAAGGCGTGCCTGTTAATTTGGTGAATGGCCGTAAATTAAAATGTGTGCCCACTACTGTTTGCTGCTTTCATTACTGAATGGACAAACCGGAACACCTGAAGCCAGTCCTAAACTGAGCCCCTCCCACAGTTTGTCAAGTCAGTCACATGTAATCTTTGTTTCATTTTCAGTGGATATGTGCATCACCCACAGGGCAATACTCTCTTGTTTTTAATTAATGTGGTGGTTTTGTCTATTTTTTGCCTATTTTTAGCCACTGGACGTACAAACATCTCATTAGTTTCTGGGCTGCATATATACTTGATGAACAGCTGTTAACATTTCTTTTTTGGAGACAAACACTTACTTACACATTAATAGCAGTTCTTTTGTCCTGCAGATTGACAGGATGGATAATCATCAGTGCATCAAACAAGAGATCAGGCGGTCACAACTGTTAGATTTCACTGTAATAGACTCTGCTGGTTGTATCCTCGGACAAAACACTGCTACTTGAAAGCAAGCGGTGTTGCTTCAGTGAGTGTTCGGTATGTAGTTACTGAGCAGCACGTGGCTCACCCACCATGACTGAGAAGCTGATCTGAAAGAGTCTGGACAGGATTATCAACAACACAACTGAAATATGATTAAGAATTACATCAACATTTGAAATACATTTTTTTAAAAAAAACTTGTAACTCAAGGATAAAGTTCATATTCTGTGCTGATGTTTTGCGTCCGTCATAAAGTCTTGATTCTGCAGTATAAAAGTGGGTGTAGCAGGCAGAAGTTCCAACAAGCCACATATTATTTTAATCGCTTTTGCATGAAATCTCATGGGGTGTAAGTGATCTATAAAGGACATTTCTGCCTTTGAGGCATCGCCGGTCCACCTGATGGGGGCTGACAGTTTAATAATTGATGTTAGAGTTATAATTGTAAGTGGAGCAGGAAATCTATATGACGAAGTTTATATTTGGAAAACACAGGAATGTTAAAATAGCTTCATTAATGGGGAACTTGCATCTCTAAAATAAAAACAAAAAAAATCAACTTTATGGGTTTTTTTTTTTTGGTCTCTATGCTTTCATCAGGACAAGGATGGATACATCTGAGATCGATTGCAGGCATGAAACCGGGGTTTTTAAATCCGGCTCCAACCCATAATGCCCTCCAGGGGAGGACAATAACAAAGTCTAACCTAATTCTAAGCTTTCATGAAGTGCTTAGACATTGTGAACAACCAAACGATAGTGGGATGATATGAAACTTTGTCTGGTTGCAGAACAAATCTTCCTTTTCAGTGGTTCCTGACTCATCTTTGGTGTTTTGCTATTTTCACTGTGATGCTAAATTTTGTTGTTCCGTTATTAATCGTTTACTTCAGTCACATTTTTCATTTTTCAAAAATGTGGTGTGGATCATCTCTTTGCTATTTGACCAATAACAGTAAATCATAATTCCGCTCTGTCAAGTTGATTCTGAGTCATTATCGTGACAGCAGCAGCACACTCTTTGTTTGACAGGACAACACCTCACTGGTACAATGGGAGATTTCCACTGAGGACGTCCTGAAATCAGGAGATGAGTCAGCCTCTTGCTGCGACCAACACACACAGGATGTTTGGTGGCCGCGAGGATATGAACACTTGTTGTCCAGGAAGTGACAAAGCAAAGCAATTATGGGGAGGATGTCTCTTTTCTTTCTTTCTTTTTTCTTTCTCTTTTTTTTTTTTATTTCAATGAGGATATCCTGCATGCACAGTCTGGTCATGTGATTGAGGTAAAGCACAGTTTGAAAGAGTTACTCTGACAGATCGTCTGGAGCTGATGGATACAGCTTCTGTCAGTCATTACAACAGAGATGGTATTAAATTAATGAAGAGACAGAGATGCATTCACTTCACCGAGAGAAAAAAATGGAGAAAAAAAATCTAAGGAATGCTGCACACTGTTGACTACTGACTGAAAGAAGCAACAAATTCATAGTAGAGGTTCTGTATCAATACCCTATATATAAAAAGATATACACCATTATCAACTAATGGCAGTCAAATATAAGTACTTTCCTTAATCATTTCGAGGGATAATTTTTTACTCATTGCTTCTTAATCCATCAAAGGGAACTGAACATTTATCTGAGATAATCTGAGAGTGTGACCGTAATATGAATGTGTACATATGAGAAAAAAAATGTTGATTGTGTGCAGCATATTGATTGCGGTTGCTGTATCATTTAATGTACACCATTATTGTCAAAAATCACTTGAATATGAACTACTATTGTGCATGTAGTCTTAAAAATGATCATATGCTCACTTGCACAAATTTTGTGTTCAGTTTTTGTCAAATTTTTTAATTACATAATCAGAGTGAGGCCAAGCGCCCACCGCAAAACCAACATAATATCAATCAATAAACCTTCCAATTGCTCCAAATGCAAGTGTTATTTTAAGGTGCTGCATGAATTAACAATGAGCCAGAAGTCTGTGGCTATTCATGAAATGTAGTATTTCTTATGTGACCCCCATCCCAAAATCTGATGTACAAAATATTTCTTTTAGATAAAAAAGTGAAAAGCTAAATTTTTAAAGTCATCATGTAATAAAAATGGATTAACACACATTTGATAGAGCTTTCAACTTTCTAGACAACATGTGCATTAATAGCCAATATGCTGCCACTGCTGGCAGCGTACACGTTTCTAAATGACTGGATCCTTCCATAAGCTGAGCTCTGTGATCTGACTGCCAGCAGCGCAAATGGCCTGGTTTTTTGTATTAGCCACACTTTGAAGGATGAAACATTTGGCTCCGCAAAGCGTTGTGCTCTCATTTATTGAAACGTTCTGGCTTTTTTCTTTTTTCTTTTTTCTTTTTTTTTTTTTTTGCTGCCACTGCTGGGTGTCTTTTTATATCACCAGGCTGCAGTTTGTATCTTCTTCATCTTCTGATGCTACACACACACACACACACACACACACACACACACACACACACACACACACACGCTCAGTCTCGTATTTCTATCCTTGTGGGGACCTTCCATTGACTCCCATTCATGTCTAGCCCCTAACCCTGACCCTTACCCTAACCCTAACCCACACCACAACAAAGCCTAACCCTAAAGAAATGTTTTTGCACTTTTACTTTTTTCAGTAACAACAACATGGTCAAGAAAACACTGTTTCTCCTACTTAGGACCAGAAAAAGGTCCCCACAAGGCACGTCGTTCCACGTTTTGCTATCCTTTGGGGACATTTGGCCCCAACAAGGATAGAAATACGAGAACACACACACACACACACACACACACACACACACACACACACACACACACACACTGACTCCCTGGCGATGACACACTGAAGCATATGAATTAAGGTTTTTATTTTTCAATTATTATCAGTTTCATGCATCATCTTGAAATCAGCTGCAATGCATTCAGCCTCAGACGTACTTGAACCATATAAATGAATAGAACATGAAAAAGCTTCTCAGCAGGATGCATGAGGAAAACATGCACCATTCAGAGCTACTTAATACTAATAAGGGAGTCCACACATATGTTACTTACAGTCCTGCTGCTATGAAATATTCATCATTCCAGGTGATGGATGGGCATCTTGTGTTGGGTTGAAAACGCTGAGCAGCAAAACAAGTGCAGTTGCCACGGTAACAGTGCGTTCGCCGTGTGTTTTCTGTCTTTGCACCTGTTTCTTAATAGAGCTCACTGGGATTATGCATCTTGACAGAGTGCAAACCAGACGTGTTTACACACAGCCATGAGACACACACACACACAGTGGTAACCGTATAGCTATCAGTCCTGATCTTACTGTAAAGCAGAAATTTACAAATGGGCATTTTGAAATTAAAAAAAAAATCTAACATAAAAAGGGGAACAGTTTTTTTTAAATAGTTTTTAATATTGCCACTTCAGTTTCCTCGTCCAAAAACATGTGTTTGAGCTTATAACTAAAGACAACTGATTTGTACTAACACATTATTAATTAGGTTTTTCAAAATGTAAGTCAATAGGAATTTCACAAAATAAATGTTTTCATCTGTAAATCTGTTTTACATCTTGATGTTGCATAAGCTGAGTTTGGAGGATCAGGGATGACATCTCAGCTGTGGAAGTAAAATAAGGCAAAAATCTACTGTGCAAACTGGGGCGACCCCTGTTAGAAAGGGAGCGGTCAAATAAGACATCATGTCTTTATACTGTTGACATGGAGGTTGGTCTGTGTCTGAGGAGAGCCAGCAGAGGGTCTTGCTTATAGTAATTTGAATTCCCACCTCTGTGAGTGAAGAGGACCAAAGGGGGATGAAGTAGAGGACACATTTAAACAGGAGCCAGGTGCTCCTGCAGCTGGAGGCCTTTTGGTGAACCAGAAAACCAGTTTGTGGACAGCAGCAGTTCAGGAAGCTGTCAGACTTAAGAAGGAGGCCTTCAGGGCCGCAGGAGCTCAGGGAACCCCTGACTCAGCAGAAATGTATCTTTAGACTAGACAGACGTCCGTGGCCACAGTTAAATTGACTTAATGTGTAGCACTGGAGAAAACAGGGAGATTGATTTTTTTAAGGCTTTGTAGAATATCCGAGTATCATTCACCCAGGCTTTAGGCCTCTTAAAGGAAACGGTGCATGTTCAGTCCCCTGATGGAGGTAAATGAAGCAGGTGAAAAGCGTCTTGGTGGTGAACACTGCTGTGAACATATTTGACTGAGTACATAATGCTTGAAAAAAACTAGTTAACTAATCATACTTTATTAAACCTCTTGTTCAGTTCTGTGTCTCTCTTCTCGTCTGCTCTCTCTCTCCTGTAGTCCCCATCATTAAATACAGTGATGTCACATTCGAATTTGCATAGCTGCTCATTTGCATATGTAGGTCAAATTCGATGATGACGTCATTTAAAAACAATACATTGTAGCAAACTCCTCAGTCAGGACGTTCTGAATGACATCATCATGCAGAAAGAAAAAAATCCCATTGGTGCCAATTTAAGCTTGTTTTTTCTAAAGTAACACAATAGTTACTTTGCCAAGTGATTAGTTACTTTTGAAATGCTACAACTCAGTTACTTTTTTGAGGAAGTAACTATCGACCACAACTAATTACTTTTTAAAGTAACTTGTCAAACTCTGGAAACTCCCTTTTTTTCCCACAGAGATTGATCAATCAGATTTCCAGGATGTGGAAATGCACATCGGGGCCTTGATGGGGGTCAAGGATCTTACTCAGGGACCCACGGCAGTGACCTGTCAGCTGTGGGTTTCAAACCAGCAGGTTCCAGATCCCATTTCAGCTTAACCACTGGCCCTTAATAAGACCAGTAGCACCCTGATGAGCGAGGCCCCAAGTCTAAAACTGGCTGGAGAGTTCATATTTGGTGTTTGGCATTATCATGGCTTTGGGTTTCCCCCATGATGAGCTGAAGGTGCAGAATGAGGTCCGGCTCAGGTTGCTTTGTTCACCATTTTGCTGCAGTGACACCATGTGGACTGAGTGGGAAATGAGATTTAACGGGCAGGATAATGTGATGGCCCATTTTGTAAATCTCTTTAATTTATTACAGATTGCTTTGCGACAACTTTTGTATGTTGGATAAGTGAAAGGCAGAAAACAAGTGACTGAGTGTACTTATATCCTTATATACCTTATATCCCGGAATATTTCTAAACTAATGATATGCACATTTGACACTATTTAACTTTTTTGAAAGCGGTTGACAGACAAGAAGACAGCAAATGTCTACATATTGTTCTCCTGCTTGACAGAACTGTGCTGTATTCTGGTCTTTCAGAGTCTTGATAATCCTGTAGTGCTGTTGAGCTGCTGAGTCCAGTCGCTCAGAAATCCATTTAGCTTATGGATAAATACTTCATGGAAGGGCTGATAATACACAGAATAATCCTTTTTGTGCAAATGTCACGTTTTAGTCTGTCTTTTAACTTCTTGTTAAATAAGACTTGTTTTTAGATTCATAAATAAATCAGATCATAACGTTAAATGTTCTCTCATTCTCTTCGGGTTGTTAACTTGAAAATACGACTGCGTGTTGCAGACTCTCACCGTGATTAATAAGTCATGTGTTACATCAGTTGCATGTGTTCAGAGAGCAAAATGACTCCTGTGGCGAAATGCAGTTTGCGCTCCTTCGCTCATGATTGCTTTTAAATCCAATGCTGCCCTCTGCTGGTCAAGAGTGGTGAAGCAGCTGATTGACCCCTCAAACGCTGAGGAGTCAAAAACACGTGTAGGGAGGAACAAAGACCCTAATTTATGACAAAATAACAAAATGGTCAACGTCCTCCTTTGATAGAAAATCATGCTGCTACACATAAAACTTGTTTTCACGGCCTCTTTTGCCGTTGTTACTACATTTTTCACCCCCTGCTGTGAAGACTGCCTCGTGTTCTTCATGCATATTGTATCCAGATGGAATCAGTCTCATCATTTCTAATTGAACTATTTCATTGGCTTTTATCTAGTAAAAATAACATAATGTAAATTCAGTCAGACTGTCTTATGCTGCTTTGAGGTTTTTTTTTTTTTTTTACTGCATTAAAGAAATGCTTAGCATTGCGTTATAAACATATAGACAATTAGGATTGACTACTCACACCAGGTGGCCAAGACTTGATTTTGAGTTTTTGTGTCTTTGGGAGTCGGATTTGTTTGCATGATAAGTTCCCTGCGAGACTCATTTCCTGCTCTCAGCCACTGGTCTGCACCACATCTCTCCTATCAGAAGAGACAACTTAATCCGTTATGATCCTCTCTTGCCAGTTCACCCTCAGTGGCTGTTAGTCAGCAGAAACTTGTTTGGGATTTATTTCAACAATTGCTCCTTTTTTCTCTTTTTTCCCCCTCCAGTTTCTGTTCACAGTGTGTATGTTTTATGAACAGAGTCGAGCAAGGATTTGGTATTGACTTGATGTTTAAGCCTCAGAGGCAACATTTATGACATTAAAAACATATGAAATAAATAGATAAATCTTCGTACGGGACACTGTGGTCCATTTCCCATGCCCACCAGTGCGGAGGACTCCGCTGGAGAGGTGGGAGGCCATGCAGGAGTGACGCATGGTCTCTCCTGGCAGTGTGGGAAAGAGGCTGGAGGGCTTCCATTTAACCACACAGGTCAAGAGTCAGATTTCTGCCTTCAGATTGTCCCAAAAATCTGCAACCTGCTTTCAGGGCTTAATTGCTTGAAAAATAAGGCAAATAGGAAAAGATATCAGAATTCTGAACAAAACTGAACTGTTTTTGAATTAAATATTCAAATTGTCAGATATCAATATGATGAAGTTGCTTCTTATTAGATAAAATTTTACATCTTTGTTTATCTGCCAACAGCTTTGATGTGTCCACGAGTTGGGTTCTGTCTGCACCTGTGTGCTTTTTGGAGCCCAGCAGGTCGTGCTTGAAGGGGTTTTTTGACTCTGTGCCTGAAAGCAGCTGTTTGGTGTGACTGAAAATAAGTAACCATACCAGGTAGTAAAGGCGAACCACGAAAACACGTACATTTGGAACTGCTCATCCTAACAATAAAAAACAAACTCAGTGTTAAAACCAATAAAGTCAAGAGGAGCTGAAAAAAGACTCGTGTGATCTGGCCACCTGTACATTTATTTTCAACAAGTCCAATTAAATCCATCAGTTTTGCAGGTCAATCCCGCTGTAGTAGAGCTCTGCTTTAAGTCACCAGTGCCTTCATAAACTGTGTGTAATTGGCCAATCATTTTCAAGCTGTGCCCTCAGGGAGTATCTCAGCGGCTGACCTCTGACGTCTCTTACGGCGGTCTGTGGCTCACATAAATCCTCACGTCTCCGGGTTCGTCGGAGATACCGGCACACACCAGCACATCCCGACACGTCCGATACTCCGGGAATCCTCCCCGTGGTTAAATCAATTGTGAACAAGCATCAAATGATTAGGTGGTAAATCCCATTCTGGATGATCAAACCGGTAAAGGGTCCTGTTCAAAAACAACACACTCTGTCAGTCTCCTGAAGTGTGTAATGCACTCAACATGGGCTCGGGCTCGAGCCAAAAGTCTCTAATTCAGACCTTGAATTGAACTTACAGATGTGTACACAGATGTGGACAGTTCTTCACACTTTCCATGTTTATGTAGAAATCAGAACCAAAGTGATGTGCAAGCTGCAGTCGATTGTGCATCAGGGGAAGAGGTGTAAAGCGCGTCTGCTTCACAGATAAGATATCATGGGAAGAACCGACAAGATGAATGTTGCCGACTTATCATGCATTCGCTTTTGTTGAAATACTTTTGATCTTTAACTTCAAATTGGGTTGGGGAAAACTTCTAATGCAAAGTGAAGGGCAGCGCTTCAAAGAAATATTGCATGATTTCCTCAGAACAGCCAGGCAAAGGAACAGATGTAATATTTACTGAATTTGGTTTCGGTGAAAATAACCAACTAATCTACTTTGACAGCTAACGGCAAGTTTCAGTTCCTTAAAAGCTCTTCATTGCTCCGCAAACAAAAGTGTCCAGTTAAGCAGAATCAGCAGTCCGCAGAGCTCTGCATCCCTGCTTTCTGTCTTCACCGTTTCTCGGGGGTCAAAGTTCAGATCTCTCACAGGGACCTTTTTATCACGGCAGGGGTTGTGTGACCAAGGCACAAGGGTTAGGGTGGAGGATGAGAGAGGGGTGGGGGGTTGTTTTCTTATGGTCACCTCCAAGAAAGCCTGCGGCCAGAACCGGCAGCCCATGGGCGAGTGAACTGTGGCGAGGACCTGATATAAAAAGAGTGGAGGGACGCAGAGACCCGCAGAGGGAAGCAGCTTTCTCAGATTCAGCCTCAGTAAACCTGGATAATCACAAACCAAAGAAGATCCAGATAGAGCCTCCTTCACTGGCCTTTACCTCCCGCTGCCCGCCATGGCCCTGCTGCTCAACCACTGGATATGTTTGGTTGTTTTGTTGCTCACCATGTCCATGAGCCATGCCTTGAGAAGGTAAAAACTATTCACGTTTTCCTCCAGAGAAGAGTTCAGCATTAATTATTTCCTGTAAGAATGTGCTTTCTTCAAAGGGAACATGGTGAATAAAACAAACAACAAACTAGGACAGGAAAGCGAATGTGTTGTACCTTCTCATTACAAAGGCTAATGATTTGGGCTGTGGTTGTGCATGTGCTTTTGTTCATTATTCTGGCTGTGCGCTAGGAGAACAGCAGTCTGTGTTTTATTAAATGGTCATTGTTATACTGGGATGAATACCAAACATATGCATCAGATATATAGCATGGAAAATATACGGCGGAGAGCAGTCTCGTTTCTTAAATCATGTGCGTATTCATTTAACTTTCTGAAATCTTTTTTTTCTTTTTTTTTTGTCTGTGCTATTTCCAGAATTGCTCTGAAGAAGATGCCATCTATCAGGGAGACACTGCAAGAGATGGGAGTGTCTGCAGAGCAGGTGTTGACGGAGCTGGCCCAGAACAGCAAAGACAACTCGAACAATGGCACTGTTCCCACACCTCTTACCAACTACTTAGACGTGAGACACTTTAATGCTCTCCACGCTTAGAGGAATACTTCAGAAGCTTAGTCATCAAAGTGTCAAGAAGTCATGACATTGCATTGCAAGATATTGGAGTTAACAGTCTGATGTGTGAGACTCAGGCATGTGGATTTTTTTTGATATATTAAGGAAAGACCAGATTTTATTATCAAAATATATGAGGCCAAGAGAAGTGGAAAAAAAAGTAGTCTTCAACATATTTCAAACTGTTGTTTAAAAAAAGGCGAAAAGCAAATCATGTTACTTGAAAATGAGTCAATTTCTCGTGTCGTTTTCCACACTTCTAATATTCTCTGTGGACTAAAGCACACTGGAAAATGCTTTAACAGTACACAAATGTTTTCTTCTTTTTTTTCCCCTGCACCAGACACAGTACTTTGGAGAAATCAGTATTGGCTCTCCGGCCCAGATGTTCAATGTGGTATTTGATACAGGCTCGGCCAACTTGTGGGTACCCTCACAAAGCTGCTCTCCATTTTCCACCGCCTGCTGTAAGTCCACACATGCAAACTAACTGGACATTTACAAGGATTATGATTTACTTCTTAACAACGTACAATGTGTGAACTGATAGGATGAAGAATGCTTTCTCATGGTAATTGTTTTTTTTTAATTTTTTTTTTAACTTGGCTTATTTTTCTGATTCTCGGCGTCTTGTTTTGCTCGTTGGCCTGCTGTTTTACTGCTTGGGCCAGCCCTCATTCTCTAAATATCTGCAGTTCACTGAAAGCTTCTCACCAAACAGCAGCAGTCACATACACTGCTGCTGGACGGGGGGGAATAAGAGTGAGATACCTCATCTAGCTCGCCTACAGAAACACATGACAGTGAACACTCAGTTTCCCACAACCTCAAACCTTAAAGTGTGTCTAAAATTAAGAATTAAAGTAACTCATGTTGGGATTTGTAGGAAACTTTTGCCAATGAATTTTCCTCAAATGCAAAGTATTTAATGACTCAAAAGCATTTTGAACTTTTAGATACTCACAACAGGTATGACGCTTCGAAATCCCGGACTTACGTTGAGAATGGAACCGGATTTTCTATTCAGTACGCTTCAGGAAATGTCCGGGGGTTCCTGAGTGAGGATGTGGTCGTGGTGAGTTTCTAATCAGCGGGCTTTACTATGCATTAAAGATCAGACCTTGCTCTTCCTGCCCCACTGAACCTCTTTGTTTTCACCTGCAGGTCGGAGGCATTCCTGTGGTCCAAGTGTTCGCTGAGGCCACCTCTCTTTCCGCCATGCCCTTCATCTTTGCCAAGTTCGACGGCGTCCTGGGGATGGGTTACCCCAACGTGGCCATCGACGGCATCACGCCAGTGTTTGACCGCATCATGTCCCAACATGTGCTCAAGGAGGAGGTGTTTTCGATCTACTACAGTCGGTGAGTTGAAGAGAATCTTCTTTCCTGCTCCAGCAAAGCTGCAGTCAGAAGTGTGGCACTATTAAAAACATGGACCTGTTTTCTTGTTACCGGTGGATCTGTTCAGTAAAAACACCTTAACTGAGGACAAAAACAGACATTAGGAACACCTCCTGAGCTTAATTTAATTCCGTGACGGACGAGGAAAAATATACAAAAGATCAGGTGTGTTTCTTCAAACCTCAGTCTCATTTATTTTGTGCGGCTAAAAGACACATGAAGATGTTTTCACGTCTCAGTAGAGTCATCGTGGAGAAAACGTTCTAACATCAGCTGAAGAGTCATATGATTTTCCATTGAATCTCCATCACTAAACGCCACTGTGGTATTATTCAAAGCAAATGTCAGTTTGAAGCCAGTTCCTCTCGATTTTTTTCAGCGATCCAAAACACTCCCCAGGCGGAGAGCTGGTCCTGGGCGGCACAGACCCCAGCTACTACACCGGAGCCTTTAATTATGTGGACACCAGTGAAATGGGCAAATGGGAAGTGACCATGAAAGGGTGAGATCTTTGACTTCTTCCACTTTCGCAGTGTTTCGTAGCATTTGAGAAAGTCTAACTGTTTGTTTTCCATCTCTCGTGTTTTCCCAGAGTGTCCGTGGGGACGGAGATGATGTTCTGCGCTGAGGGCTGCACAGCTGTTATTGACACGGGTTCCTCCTACATCACAGGTCCCGCCTCCTCGGTGTCCATGCTGATGAAAACCATCGGAGCACAGCTGGATGAAAGCGGAGTAAGTTTTTACATGTCGGACATGCTCTACGCAACAAAACACCGCGTTGTTGAGTCTCATGACCTCCGTCGACCTTTCCTTTTGCTCCAGTACAAAGTTGACTGCGATGCTGTGAAGATGTTGCCCAGCATCATTTTCCACCTGGGTGGTCAGGAGTACACACTCACACAGGAGGATTATATCCTATGGGTAAGACACATGAACAATATCCAGTCTCGTCACAATAAACATACAGCTGTGCAGCGTAAAGAGCTCAGGAAACAATGAGTCAGTCATTTCGAATCCCTGTACATTCACATACTTCCAGTAAAAACGACTAAAGCAGGGTGTTGTTTTCAGTGACATATTTAGAAGCCAATCGCTCTGAATGTGAACTCCACACTCCTGTCAGACACAAAGACAGCTGAATTTACTGTTTTATTGGATGAAGTATTGATAGCATGAAGTAATCAGATTGGGAATTTGATTCTGACATTTCTCCAATACTAATACAGCACTTATTTCTGGAAAATAAAAAGGCTCAGACTGAGAGACGAATGATGAAACACTTAGCCAATGAACCCAGGAGAAAACCTGAGCAGGTTTATATGAGGTCTAAATGTACTTTTCCAGTATTCCATGAGAGCACATGGTACAATAACATAGTGATTAGATATAATATGTATTCTATTCTATATATGTAAAGCCACAGTGGCTGATAGTAATAACTGAACTTATTTTTTTGTGGCTTCAGCAATCGCAGATTGAAGGCGACGTCTGCATCGTCACCTTCCGGGGCTTGGACGTGCCGCCCCCTGCTGGTCCCATCTGGATTCTGGGCGCTAACTTCATCGCCCGTTACTACACAGAGTTTGACCGTCGCAATAACCGGATAGGGTTCGCTACAGCAGTCTGACAGAGAGTGAAGCGTCAGCTCTGCTGCTCTCTTTTTGCCCTTCACTACTTTCGCTGCTACTGCCTGATGTTTTCACGATGTGGCTTGTGAGATGGAATTCCGTTGTTGTCCACAGGGTGGTGAAATTTCATCAGTTTTTAGTTAGTAATTGCTAAGAGCTTCAGGCGTAGTCTTATTTATCCTTAGGAGTATTTCTTTCCGAATGACAACACACAGACAACTGACGACCAGTCACACTTTAAGTTTTTGTTTTTTTTTTCAAAAGTGCTGTGAGAAAACTCATTCTAATTGCAGGTGAAGTTTCTCTTCTATTATTCAAAAGTTGTTGTTTTTTTGTCAAATAGAGGAGTGATAAAGATGACAACAGATTTACAGGAATGCTCCTATTTCTTGAATTTCTGCTTTTCATTTGAAATCATTATGACTTTGTCTCATTGTTTCATTTCGTGTTTCTGTTTAATTTATGTTTATCAAAAGATATGCAACATTTTTATTTGGATGTGGCTTCACTTATTATCATTACCATATAAACAAAGTCATATTTGCCTTTCTTTGTGTGTGTAGCAAAAATATATTTGTTTGCTGAGGTTTCAGTTGGATTTGATTGTGGTTTCATTTATGACTTCTTTGTTTTCTTCCAAATCAGTCAAATGTACTTCATGACTATGTAAAACTCCCAGCTATGTTTTGAGCACATGGCTTGGGGTCATTTATTAGCCACGCCAGAGCATTTCTGGAAATATTTACCACTCTTCACTTCAGCAGAGTTGAGAAGAATAATATAAACATCGTCCTCCTTTGGGAAACAACATGAGGTTAATGGACACATATTTGTTACATATGTGAAAACCATATGTCTTCCTTTATTTTTCCCTCCAACTGTTCGGTTTTGGACATTTTGTTTCCTGTCTACCAAAATGTCCCCATGAAATTAGCAATCAGTACAAAAGTCGTCTAATAAATGATTTCAAAGGAAGTGCAGCCATGATGTGTAGCAGACCAGAGCTGGGTGAGGTTTCTCTGAAGTCACTGTGGCTTCAGCCACAGCACTGCAGACTCACAAATATTTGTCTTTGCTCATTTTATCATGTTTGAATCAAGTTATATAGACATTACAGTTTTTCGGTGCCAGCGTAATGCAATTGGACACAGATTGATCGAATTTGTGCGAGCCATATGCACTGCAGTCTTCCTTTGTGCAGAGCTGCCACTGTGCAGTGTGGCTTCAATCACTCAGATCTGAGGTTGCATTTGCATCCGTCCTGATAGCTGGTAAGAAATTTTAATGCCTTTCCTAGTAGGATGCAGGACAATGTCACGTCTTACCACCATTATTTACGCAGTTTACTGTGTCCTGCTCTGGTTTCTGATGGTTCAGCAGTGGCACCTCTCATGGCAACATTATTTTTCCAGAATCAAAACATCCCTCCTGAAGTTCATGGCTTTGAAAGAGAAACAAACTGTACTTTGTTTATCAGAGCAAATCTTGTTACCCGAAAGTTGAAACTGCAGAGGTATCAGGAGCAAACATGCTTCTTCATGGAGATTTACATACTGACTCAACAAATTCACTAATTTCTGCTTACAGAGGAGGCAGAGGGCAAAGCAAGACAATAAAACAATAAACACACACACATATATATCAGATTCTCATGTCAGATCTTTTTGTCTCAAGAGTTCTGATCTGCTTGGGGAATTTCTCACATGCCATCTTAGGACATCTGGGGAGTCACGCTTCCTTTGCTCCCACATCCATGAATTGTTTGCTTTAAACTTTATCTGTTAACAATGTGCAATGAGGTGAGGGTGGAAATCTCCACACTGCTATTTGATCAACAGTCAGACCACAGCAAAACATGTCTCACAGTGCGAGTGAACAAAAGTATTTGAGCTGGAAACAGGCCTAAGTAACCACTCAGAAGATGGAGCAAAGAAAACACACACACATACACACACATGCACGCAGACATTTCATAAGATATAATCTACAAGTCCTGGAAAATATTTCCAAACTATATGATTTGAAAAAAATCAGTACTGGAATTATATAATCTATGATTGTTCTATCATCATACATTACACATTTTTGGAACTCTGACAACAGCAAACCATTTTAAACATTAAACACTTTCAAACCAACAAATATTTCCTAATCTCATGACAATCATCCATTAAATGTGGCCTGTTATAACATTTTACAATAAATTAAACACAAATGTTGGTGATTATAGTACAAAGTTCCAGAAGCAACAAAGTCATGCTTTACAAATTACACAGAAAGAAAAGAAAAGGACGAGTTCAGTAGTCACATTATTTCTGTCTAGAGAAAAACACCCTTTGCCTCCAAGCATCTTTCAAATGATTATCAAATCAGACTTTGCTGAACTGCTTTTGTGGGGTTTAACTAAAAGGAAAGGTTATCTGCGTCTGTCCTCAGTCAACAAAATGAGCAGGAAAGGAACAGGACATTTCTCAAAGTGTCAGAAATTTCCAGCTTGAATTGAAACTGGGGACTAACATTACATCATGAGCAGGTTTTCCTCGTTGCAGCTGGGTGAGACTTCGTTCCAGAACAGTGAGGTTACATTCTGGACATACTGAGCCATATGCATTGAGTAAAACCAGAAAATTAAACCTCCCCTTGAAGCCCAAACTAAAAATTCAGCCAGGCATTTCTTCAGGAGGATTTCTTCAGTCTTGGAAATAATAATTCAGTTATTTCTTATCTTTAGATAGGAATGTATAATTAGCATTTATTGACGAAAGAAATGTACAGGCTGCGGAGTTCAAGGCTTCGGGTCACAGAAATTCCATCTGGGATCCACAGTTCAAGTGTTTAAGGAGACATTGAATAGAGTGATGGAGAGGGAGACAACTGGACAAGAGGACAAGGAAATCTGCGATTCTGTATAAAAATTAAGATTTATTTTCCCTGATATGATTCTGTTCTTGATGTGTGAGCTGTGTGGGAAAACAAGGAGATTTTTTTTATTATTATTTTTTTTTCTGAAGCGCGTGATTGAGAGATTGCACTGAGGTGAGTGGAGTTGAGTTGAGTAAGACGGCTGGATGAGAAGTTTGTCCAGATTGGATGTGATGTCTTTGGCTCTCTGTCCAAGTGTAAACACAAAAAAACAAGGGCAGAAGTTGCAATCAGCTTATGTGAAACAGATGCTGGCTGTTAAATAAAAGTGTTCCTGTTGCGGAACGAACATTCTACAGTTTCATCTCACACTGCCAAAATGTAAGCTGTTCATTTTGATATTTCCTCCAAATGTTGGGGTACTTCTCCTTCACACAATTCTTTCATGAGTATTGTTGAAAACAGCAGATAAGAAAACTGTTATGTCACTTCCTTTATCAATAACAAGTGAGTAGTTATTAAATTAGCAAGCTATTTACAATTGGTGAAGTTTCAGTGAGCTTGCTGCTGCTTAATTTGAGATAAAAGGGGTGCAGAGCTGCTGTCTCTGTCTCTGCCCTGCTCAGGATCCCACTGTTAAGCATATTAAAAAAGACTAGTTGTCTCAAAGGCTATTTTGTAATTAAGTTCCTTTTAGGAGGAGCTCATTCAATTCAAAGTCAGCTCTCTGCAGGAACATCCGTATTTTCCCACATCCACAGTGCTACAGCAGCCGTGGGCAACTCATTTTCCTGTGGGGCTCAGTTTAAAAGTACCAATTTAACTTCTCAGTTCTGTTCAATATGAAATAAGAAAGGGCATGTTAATTAAGAATTCCAACGTCTTGTATTAACTTGTACTTATTTCTTCCGGTGACAGTGATTTAAACATTAAATTTTGAATATAGCGCAAATATTAAAAAATACATCAACAAGCTTAAACTATTTGCTACACTTTCCAAACTGTAAGCTGCACTTTTTTAAGTTTTGGGGCTGTTCAAGTAACGAAGCAAGCTACGAAGCCCTTCCATAAGAAAATATACTGGTGCATACCATGTGTGACCACTAGATGTCACTGTGTGACCACAGAAAACTGCTACAGCACAACATGAAAACCTCCAGTGCTGTTTTATTTCTTTAAAGCCTAACGATGAATGAAGCAAAATGTATCAGAAACCAGAAAGTGAGCAGCAAAAGAATGGGAAGGTTTAGGTGAGGACAGGAGAAACGCAGAAAAAAAAAGCATTTTAATGCATGCAGCTATTTTTTTCTAATAAGGTTCACAAAAAGTACTCATGTCAATTTTGAAAATGTAATCTACATGTAAGTTAAAGGTGTCGTAGGCAGGATTTTGCTAGTCAATGCTAATTTTTCTGTGTTTTATTTGGATTAAATGTTAGAGTATCCATTGATAATCCTTTAGGAGTGTAGTATAATTGCACTACTGCGAGGGCGCAGTGTTTCCATCTGTCTCTGTTCTGAGACCACTCCAGGTATTTTCGACCAATCAGAAGAGCCCCTGAGGCTCTATCCTGATTGGTCGAGGGGCGGTGCTTCAAAGCTCTGCTTCTTATGAACGCGCATGAGGAAGTCCAGGCCCGCATATTTACCTGCCTCGTCGGACATAACATCATCAAAACACCACGGAGGACACCGTCTGTATCTACTGTAATTCTTAAAAAAAAGGCTTTGACCCCAGGCCCGCC
Source organism: Salarias fasciatus (assembly GCF_902148845.1). NCBI lineage: Eukaryota > Metazoa > Chordata > Actinopteri > Blenniiformes > Blenniidae > Salarias > Salarias fasciatus. Next base: position 17,414,059 of record NC_043764.1, on the reverse strand, counting down.
GTGAAAAGGTCACAGGTGAATCAGCCCGCTGGCCCAGGCAGCCATGACACTGCCGGCCCCGCCCGGCACCCCGATGTGGGCACAACTCCGGGTTTCAAATCGCCATCGTAGATGGGTCAAATCGCCATCTTGCTTAGGTAATCCTGCCTATGGCACCTTTAACATTAGTAAATGTAAGTTAACATTTTTCTCAGATTTTAATTTTATTTTTACACCAGCTAGCTAAAATGGCTAAACAGCTAAAATCGCTAAAACAGTAGAAACGCTAAAGTAGAACAACACAAGTAGAAAAAGTTGATAGAAACCACTGTAACTGAAAAATAACAAACATGTCTAAAAGAGTCAAAATTGAGAGGGTAGCTAAAATTATGAAAACACTAAAATGTTTGATAAAATGTGTAAAACAGCTAAAATGTCTCACTACTAAAATGCAGGAAAACTCAGACTTCCAGAATAGCTTTATTAAAGCAAGGAAAGGGGAAATGGGGCAAAGCAGCCAGCAGAAACACAGTTGAGGTCAGAACAGGTCACTGTATAAAGGCATACTCAAGCAGGTGAAGGTCTTCAACCACAATCCACATTCCAAACATGAAACCCAAAACCTACAGTAAGATCAGAGGAACAACTGAAACACAGACAAACTGTATGAATATTGCACTTACCAGGTGAAGACAGCCCACACATCAGGGCTGGAAGCAGCTACAAGGCACAGGAGCAAGAGGTCAAGGAACCTGAATTGAGAGACAGCGTGAGGATTCATAATGAAGCAGGAAACAGACTAGACTGTGCACAGTGACAAACAAGACTGAAATGGAGAAAAACACTTTAAGCCACTAGAAAGCATAAAAAGGAAAACAGAAGTAGATGGGGAAAACTGCAAATGACACAAAAGTTAAATGTCAATTAACATAATAAAATGATTACGAAACATTCCAACTGTGCAGCGCGTACCCCGCCTTCCCCAAAAATAGCTGGGATTGGCTCCAGCCCCTCACGCCAATGAAAAGGATGAAGAAGCTTAGAAAATGGCTGGATGAAGCATAATTTACATTTTTTAAAAATGATAACAGAATTATATATACATATATATATATATATATATATATATATATATATATATATATATATATATATATATATATATATATATATATATATAAAACTAAACATGGAAATGCTTCTCAGAGGTCTCTCAATATGTTTTGTTAAGTAAAAAAATAATCTGAACTCCACAATCAGTAGTTCAAAAATATCTGTAAAAGACTCTCTTCTGTGTTGAAAACCAGGAAACAAAAAAACTATAGATAAACCAGACAGATGTATGGTCTGGGTTTCTTTTTTTCAGCAGTTCCCTGGAAAATCAGCACTGTACTTTTGTACTTTGGCATTTAGTACTGTAGATTAGAGGCAAAAAGCTTAACTTTGTTAAGTTAGAACATGCAATCTTTCAGTTCTTATCTGCTAGTTTGTTCATGTTGATGCTCCTTGCTGCTCCTGCTCAACACATTTTCAAGAAATCTTAACACAGACAGGAAATGACAGCACAGCCATGGACAGGTCGTGAGTCACACGCACATTTCTTTCTTCAGTATTTTAACAAACTGACAAAGTGGCAAGCAGAGGGTTCCTTCCAGTGAGATTAAATCAAGTCTAAAGGGATTTTAAATGATGATGGAGCATGCTCTGAACTTCACCACTGACAAGACGGGGCTTTCTAAACATATTGCTGTTGGTTTGGATCATGTCTAAGCAGAGGAGTTCTAATATCTATAATCAGTATTGGTTCTGTGGCCTGTTAGTAGAAATTTTGATGCAATGCAACATCATTTATGAGTGGATAATATGGTTTGTGAATATGCTTTTATTTTTGTACCGCAGCTTCTGCATACAAAGAAAATCACCTGTCCTGCCGTGATGAGTGTTTTTCTCGCATTAGTTGAATTGTAAACAAGAAAATAGGAAATCAGAGGCTCCAATACAGAAGTATATACAGGCATCATTCCTCTCTCTCTCTCTCTCTCTCTCTCTCTCTCTCTCTCTCTCTCTCTCTCTCTCTCTCATCCCAGTGTGTGTCTTGCTCCAGGGCGTGGTTGGGTGGGAGCAGAATGTGACATTGCATTTTGTTTTCTTCTCCAAGGAAGCGCAAAAGGTGTGGATTCCTAAGGCAGCATGGTCCGTCACCTGTCTCTGGCAACATGTGCCAGGATAATCAACCACATGTGCCAGATTATCTGAAGAGCTCCTTTATGGTGGGTGACAACCTCCAATTTGTCTTGCTCACTTTGACTCAGTTGGATCCTTTCAATCACCTCTCGTATTCTCCTCAGAAAATTTAAGGTGCAAGGCACCCTGGTGAAAGATGTTTATCCGAGAGTTACTTTAAAGGAATTGAGTTTCAGACTAAGAACAGATGTTACTATTTGCCCAAGGCTCTCGGAAGCTGCTTCTTTTTTCCTTTCTTTCTAAAGTTAAATATATAGGAGGGCTTTTTCGTGTATTTCTGTACTGAAAAGCCTATAGTTCCCATATAAAATGTCATTTCACATCAGCATGGTTGGTGCGTCCTGTCAAACACACAGAGGTGGGAGGTCTTTAAAAGGGCCGTTTGTCAGCTGAAACAGTTAGTCTCATTTTGAACTTACCCTGTGGAGGAGGAGCACGTCAGGCAGTGCTTTGAAGAACAACGCCACATGACGAAGTGTCAGATTTACTTAACTGCGAATTCCTTTCGGTGGAGTGGAACTGAATATATGAAAAGGATTTCTTTGCTTCAATGTGTGTGACAGAGGAGTTTGGCGTTTTCCACTGTCAAACACGTACCAGATGACCATCCTTGTGTCAAACCTGACTCAGAGCAAAGCAAAGGTAGGTGAGAATTTCTGTAATCAGTTGCAGTAAAAACTAAGTCCACCTAGCAGACTTGGTGCATGAAAAGATGTGAGCATGAGTTAGTCAAGTTTTGATGCTTGATTGTTCTGATTGCTGACCCACATACAGATATGGGCAGCATGGAGAAAACAAATCATGTGATAGGTGACATTTGCATCATGTGCTCCTGCATTTGCCACATACCAGCCGAATCAATAGTTTTATTAGATTACATTAATCTGATTGTGTATCATTATCAATCATTAAGTGGGATCTCAAAAGTTGTCTTGCATGAAAATCTTTTGGTTCTCATGAAGCAGCTTGTTTGTTCAGCAGCTCTTTTAATCTCCCAGTTTCAGAAGACGCTGAGGATTGTTTCACATTTTCTTTAAAGGTTTCAACTTTAATGACTCTTTCTTTAAAAACTTGATTTGTTCCCTTTGGCAAACATTTTAATGGGACTGGATGAAGTTTTTGCTTAAGAATTCACAGACTGAAATAAACCTTATAGGTTAGTATTATATGAGAAACAGGCAACAAAATATTTGGAAAAAAAAAAGAAAAGAAAAGAAAAACATTTCCCTTCCCGGCGGTTTTTCACAGAAATGTCTTTTGTGTGCTAATACAACTCAGAAGTCGACCAAGGAACACATAATTCATGTTTCATTGTTTTGGCTCGGTGTTTTCCTCCATGAAACTTGAATGTTTATTGCAAAAGCTGCATCAGTTTCTCAAGTCAACTGATTCGAGTGAATGCATTATCAATCAAACTACCTCCAGTGGACACATTTTGCCCAAGGTGTGAAGCTCATGTGTTTGTCACCATGCTTTAATCCTGAGACAAAAGATTAAATCCATATGGAGCCCATTTTACCATCATGCTTGCCAAATGGTGCAGCAGCAGCAGCAGCAGCAGGCATCATCGCTCCAGGAGAAATCTCTGCACAGTGCTCTCACTGGCCAGCGCCTCATGGTAGAGGGCAGTGTTCGACCACGACTGGAGCTTATCTAACCCAGACCAGGTTCCTCTGAGGTCACACTCAGCGGAGCGCCGGACAGTGCAGAGAGGCGCTTCTCACACTACGCAGATTGAAAGCTGATACCTGGTTATGCAGCAGACACATGGGTAGTATGCAGTGGTAGGGGAAAAAAAAAAAAAATCATTGTTGATGCTTTAAGTGACAGTTCTCTGCACGTAGAGCTGGAAGGTTCGTGGGAAAACAAGCTTCGCTCACATTCCTGCTGTTCAAATGTTCTGGAACAGTTTTGCAGAAATCTTGCATTGGCTTTCACAGTACTTTTTTATTGTTAAATTGCTTGTAAGAATACTTTTTTTTTTTTTTTTTAAGAAAATAATATCATGACGTGTGATGGATTCAAGATTTGGTTAAATCCAGACTAAACTGATATTACATTTGTTATACTTTGCCTGCATTATTTGTCTGAGTAAATAATGTGGAGCCACAGCAGTTTTCCTGATTTGTGCGACCGGTGGCGTGAAGATAACCTGCAGTTGTGTCAGTTGCAGGTAAAGTGTCTGTGTGTGCTTATGTTCCTGAGCTTCCCTCTGACTATGGCTGAGATCCCTGGGCCGTGCAGACACTCCATCACTAGAGAGCACCTGCTGACAGTCAGGCAACTGGTACGTGTTACGACAATGCCTCCAGGATGATGCAAGGCAGCCCAGCCTGAAGTCTTCTCCTTGTTATTTCTGCAGATGGACAACCAGTTAAGAAGTGGGTGCACGATAACCTACACATTCATTGAGCGGAGAAGTTTGGTAAAGCAATGTTTGTTCTGTGATGCTGTTTTCATCTGAAAATCTTGGATTCAAACTGTCCATTAATCATCCGGCGGGCGTGATGTTGACTGCTCTGTGCTCTGATTTCCCACAGAGTAAATGTTGCTTTGTGAAAGCTGCTTTACCCTGGATCCTGGAGCTCCTCACAACCCACTTCAAATATAACCGGGGTTCAGTCAATGATGGCTATGTTCAGTCTCTGAGAGCGCTCATTCTCAACATCTATTCTCAAAAATGTGTGCCTCAGATAAACGAAGAGGTCGAGGTGAGTCTTTCTAAGTAGTGAGCAACAGGATCAAATTCTCAAAAATATCTACTGAAATCTGTCGTATAAGGAGCTGCTCTGTGAAAAGAGATCAATCTGAAAGAGCTCTTCAAGATATGCTTCTGTGGATTCTGCTCCAGGACAAACCAGAGAGTTTTGAGATGACCTACAGAGGTTCTCCTTCAGACGCACTCAGGAGGGCTTTGGACGTGTTGTTTGTTTACTGGGAGCTGGTGACGACCAGCGATGCACCAGTTGATTGGAGATGTCAGCACGAATACACAGAAATATTTGACTCAACTACAGAGCAAACCTCAGAGACACCCACAGAGTATTTTACAGGTGGGAATTTCAGTCTTTGGAATATTCTCTGATGAGTTATGCAGATGTCTGGAGCAACTCAGATCAAAGATCATGTGTTCTCTTCTGCAGAAAGTTATGGTAGGAACTCAGCGAAAGCCTCTCAAAGAAGACCGGTCAAAGATCTGTACAAACTTGGCTTTATCATCGCATCCATCTGTGGAGGACTGCTGTTAATACTTACCCTCTATTGTCTCATCACACACAAGGTACCGGTGCCTCTGTTTCGTCCTTTTTAAAATCACACATCCCCTTGTAAATTCTTGTCATGCAGTTATAGCAGTGAAATAGGCCTTGGCAGCCCCTCTTGTAGGCCGCCCTCATGGTAAATGCTGAGCAAAACAAAACAGAGTGAAGGCTGTTCTTACAGCACAAGCGTTGTTTTGATGCAGTGCATGCTCATGAGTGCATTCACCCACTGCTGATTTATTTGATGCTACGACCTTTTACCTGGCATGATGCGTTGTCTGAAATCCCAAAGCAGCTCTTTTGAACTTGCTGAGAATCAGCTGCAATAATTAGGCCATTAATGCGATCTTAATAATTTTACCAAATGAAGATCGGTGTCACGTGGCAACAAAACTAAATAAAATGAAACAAATAAATAAATAAAATAGCAGACAACAAGGCTTAACAACACCTTCAACACCCAAATAAAGTAAGGTATTAAAGCAGCGCCAGCTGCAGTTTACTGCTGTTAACCTTGCAGGAAAAACATCCATAAGCTAACGGCTTTGTTTGCAAGATCACCTTTGATGAGCAGCATAAAGAAAGGATTAAAGTTACAGTGTTTAAATCCAGTGCAGGTTTAAAGTTGCTATATTTTGGTCCCTGTGCAATCTGTGGTGTGTTCTGTTTGTTACCGTTTTATGGATGGGAAAGCTGTGCATGCCATTGCTCTTAAACAGTGTTGATCTTCTGGGATGGTTGTTGTGTAAATCTGCTCTTTGCTTGTGTTTTTAGTGGCGAGTGGAATAAGCCGCGCTTTATTGTCCTTGTGGAGCTATTCTTGTTCTGCATCTGACCCAGGTGTATGGACTCTCACTGCAGAGTAATTGGTCAATAAATCCACGAGTGATTTATCGCAGAGGATTGCTCAGGCGTGTGTGCGCGTGCGTGTGCACGTGCACACGTGCATGTGTCTGCCTGTTTTCTCTGTGATGTATGTCAGACACTGAAAAGCCACAGCCGGGACGTGGTGGTGATAATTCACTGAATCAAAAAGTCTCTGCATTTTGTCCATTCATAAATGTGTTCTGTTCAATGATAGATTTATTCCTGTTACATCGCAGGCAAGAGATGAAAGTGCACGTATCACACACCCCTAGAACTGAGGGAAGTCTGCATCAGCACACAGTCACATTACAAATCCACACAAGTGAAGGAGCAATGGGAAACAAATGGTTCTACTTGGGCTGTTCTTAGAAATTCACAGGATTCCTCTTGATTTAATGATGGTTTAGAGTTTCTTTTATCTTCTCATTGTTCTAATTAGATAAATCCTCACATTGCTGAGCTGTTTTTTTCTCTCAGGCTGCTGTTAGTGTGGCTTTAATCAGGCATATTGTGAGCAAAAAAACCATCCTACTTGTAAAAACAGCATCACCCACCATTAAATGCTAACCAGAATCTGAAAAGAAAAAAAAAGAAAACAGTTTGACAAAGACTATTTACATTAGAGAGCTGCATTTTTGAAAAGCAGAGATGGCAGTCGTTTGTTGTTGCTGATTGGTTTAATTGAGAAAGAGGGAGACATTTGTTTCCTGTCTCGATTTAGTTGTCTTGTGCATCCTGCTGTCTGATGAACTCCTAAACTGTCAAGTTACAAAAGCCAGACTTGCTTGTGAAAGTCTGTTGGACTTGAATTTCTAAAGTCATGAACCACACACTGCTCTGGCTCATTGCACAGGGACATGTGTGCTGCACGTCTGGAAATGAATGCACACACACCGATGTAAAGCAAACCACGAGGCGTTGTGTGCTGCAGTAGTTAATCTGCGTGAACCGTGCAGAGACTTTCTTCACGTCCTGCAACAGTGTGGAAGTAAGCGCCGCTATCCCTGAACGGCCTTCGTTCGGAGCTGTTATTCCCCTCAGACTCTGATTAACATCATCTGTGTGCAGAGAGTGTGTAACTATAATAGGATAAAAGTGCATAAAATGCCGTGTGAGGAAGTTGCAAACATTATTAAAGCACATTTATGTGGAGATATTTTTGGAGCATGACAGTTCATACAGGCACAGTTGCTGCCTTGTTGAGTGATTGCTGAACGCGACTGAATTATGTCTGTATTTTCAATGCCTGTATGAACTTTGTCATTAGGGTATGAAGTTGATTGTTTGCTTTTTTTGAAAAAACAACAACAACAACAACAACAACAAAAAGTGACTAAAATGTTTCCGTGTGTTTGAGATTACAACAAGTTGAGTCCTGTGAGAAAGTTCAGGGCCATAACTTTGACATAACCAGTGACACCTGCAAACTCTGCTCACGATTTGAGCTCGCTAACACAAAGCTTTACACAATGCAATGTTTTGAAGGGGGATCCAAGACATACAGTAATTTCAGCAACCAATACCAAACTTTCTATCAACAGATGACTGTTTGGCAACGCTTCCTTGCAGTTGACTGAAGCCCACTGTGGACAATCCAGACTTTTTGGATTTGATACTTTGCAAACTGATTTGTGAATTATGTTTGGCGCCAATGCAACAAAGTCAAGAAAACACCAAATTCCCCCAGACTCTAAACTTGATTGATGACTGCAAAAAGTTTCTAACTTCTTCATTTAAGGACCACAGGCGTTGTGGGTTTACCGGTTGGTCCTGCGAGAGTGGATCTCAACGATGCTAATAAGACAAGTTTAACTATCGGAAAAGTAATATATCACACAGTGAAGAAACTTCATTGAGCGATCATTTGTGTGTCCACAGAGTGCTTCAATGTGGTGGTAGTTTTCCAAAATACCGCAAAGGGTTGTTATTTGTGTGCTGACAATTCCCTCAATAGAACTTTTATGTACTGAATAATTTTAAAGTGTGTGTTACTTTGTCTTGAAACTGTTTGACTCAATGGTAAAATAAATCATCTCTTTTTTTTTCCAAAACAGAGAACTCATGGATCGAGATCGTATACAAATTCAAGGTGAGACGGTATTTAAGCTCATAGTTATGGGCTTGTTCATGTCAAGTGAAGTGATGCGACTAAATATGTCTGTCTATCGTTTTGATTGAAGTGATAACGGCCCTCAGGACTTAGAGATGGAACCAGAGTAACGTAAGTATTCGTCTAACCTACATTCAAAGCAGTATGGATTGTTTAATGGTCAAATGTAGCACCAGTCACCAGCTGACACGTTTCACATCCTTTGTTTTTAAATGTCTTCCTCCTCCTCAGGCAGAGAAGAAGCCGTCACTGCAGCAGCAGACAGAGCACTTGTGAAGCTGCACATTTCACCCATCATGAAGTAGTCTCCATGTCAGTATTGTATGTGTAAACGTATCAGGCACAACTATTTAATCAGAAGCTTTGCTTTGACTGAGAACAAAGATGGACCCTGTTTTTTTTTTTTTTTTTTAAATAATATTCTGTGTATATTATGTTTATGCATCATTGCAGATATCTTTTTAAGTTCACTAAAAAAAAAGTTTTATTTTTACACTAGTCATGTACATTGAATAATGTGTCTCGATTTGCTACCACTTAACCGGCTGTTTGTAATGTTGTTCACCAAACATTTCCACACGTTATTATTTATTATTTTGACTCTATTCATTCACTGTATTGATAATAAAAGTTAACCATCAATACAAGTTGAAATGCATGATGCCGTCCAGTGAGCTCTGCATTGAAATGCAAACAAAAGGAACCCACAGTTAAAGAGCAGGTAATGATCTCGTCAAAAGATTTACAGCCTTTTACAGCCAACATCCTGTTGGACACTTTACGACTTGTTAAAAATGCTTTAATCCCTGCCAAAATAGGCCCCCTGACTGTTATGGAAACCCACTAAGTTCTTTTTATGACCAACCTATATGCCACCTATCAATACTGGGCAAACTTCTAAACATTATGTCCTAGAAGCTCTGCATATCTGCCCCCGTTGCAAGTTATCACGTTAAAGTCTGAACAATATTGTATTACACCTTAAACACCCTGAACTGTTTTTACTGGCAGGAAAAGGGAGGGACAGAAATCACTGCCATAGATGCACCCCAGTCCCTGCTTGCAGCCTTATAAGACGTGTATTCCCATTACAGGGTTTGGTATGCTGCACTTTGCTGTGATTTTTATGTGTCTTCTTTAATTTGGCATGACTTTTGCTGATGTTCGGTCCAACTGTATGTTTTATGAGGGTAAATTACAGAAATTGGTTTGTGCCTCGAAGAGGACAACATCCCGGTAACAAGAAAAACAGCCCCACTTGGAACTTTGTGCATGTGTGCTCGCTTAAAAGTTTCCGTTTTTCTATGAAGCGGGGTAAGAGGAAAACAGCACGGCCTCACAGCCACAGCAGGACCATACACAGCCTGGAATATAACTTGATTGCTGCAGAGTATAACACACTTCATTACACAAGGCTACTGCTTATCAGTGAACAATCCCATTGTAGCTCTGGCAAACATCCATTCTTCATCCTGAGACACTGCTCCATTACAAAACAAGGAAACTATGTTTCTAATTCAATTTACTTCTTTTCTGCAAAGGATTAAAGACAGCTGTTGGAAGATGAAAAGACAAGTTGTCCTCAACAATAAATATGTGGGAACTGCCAAAGAGCAGTTAGAACTATTAAAACAGCCGCCACCCTTCGTCCCTCTCCCCACTTCTCCGCATCGACACCGGAGGAAAAGAAGAATTTTTTGAAAATATATCAGTCAACAGTGACAGCAGGAAACAATTCTGGAAGTAATTCTTTTTTTTTTAATACGATGTGGTAATTATTTAAAACAAACAAAAAACAAACAACAATAAAACAGTATGAGTCAAATAAATGGATTACAAACGACCCACAAGAGTACAATTCATAAAATTCTGGCTCCAGTGACACAAACGGAGTCATATCTGTTCCTACTTTAGCTCGCTGACTTGATGTGTGACTGAATGTGTGAAGAACACTTTCCCTTTGATGTAAAGCCCAAAACACAATGGCTCAGAAATATTACACAGGAAGGAAATTCTTTGGAAGTGAGTGTAGATAAGTCATTTAGAAAAGAGTCAGAACTTTCAATCATGCAATGGCTCATTTGGAAAAGTTTCACCGCTTATCGATGTGCAGCTTAAAATGCCAAAAAAACAGACAAAACTTTGAATACGCACAACTTCAAGCTCTGAATAACTGCTGAAGGAAAATACAATCAGTCCTGCTGCACCTGTTGTTTTCTCACCTTGTGCCACATGGTGGAGGCAAAGATCCAAACTGAATCTCAATCAGTGATTACAGTTTTATTATACCATGCCAAAGGTTGTTATTCTTGGCTATGAGAAATTCATGGGCTAAGGTATTATTTTGCCAGAGTGCTTTGACTGAGATTGTTAATAGCTCTTTGAAAGGATATCAGTCTTCCGGCTGTTGTCAACACTCTCCGTCGTCCATGTGCCTTTCATCTGGTTATGTGATTAAACAACTGGAGTTTTTCTCATTGACTGACACTGGAACTGTTTAATCACTGGAGTATTAATAGCAGCCCTCAAGAGGGTTCAGAAAGAGAGAGAAAATAAAACACTATTTCCATGGCGTTTTGACAGAGAGGACCATAACCTAAAAAAAAGTCTATGTAATGACAGATGACCAAACGTATGTTAGAAATGGAGACGCGTTGGCATGAGACTGGAGGAAAGCTCTACACATCAATGAAGGCAACGCGCCGCAAACAGTAGGCAGCCTCGGCTGGAATGTCTTTGGCGCTGATTCCATTGGCATCCAGACGCAGCATTTTCAGCCTGGAGAAGTTTTCCATGTCAATAGTGCTGCAGAAACTGCTCAGGGAGAACTCTGCAGGAGGAGAGGGGCGAAGAAAAGAGGAGTCATTTTCTCACAAAGGCGTTCATAACAATCACTGTAAACACCCCCCCCCCCCCCCCCCCCCCCCCCCCCCCCGTCAAAAAATTAGGAAAATAAAATAAAAATAATGGCAGCTGCAAGTATTTATCCATGTTTAACTGACATCAGTGTTCGTTTATGAGATAATGATCTAAATATTTTAATTACCCTCAATTAAGATTGCTTCGTCCCTCTTAAGGTTTTATAATAATTTTTAGATTTCATTAGATTACATTAGATTTTATTAGATTAGATCATAAGACATGATAATTTCCTCATCTAATATTATATTTTTCATTTATTTTACTGATGCTTTTTGGAAATCTCGGCGTATCTCTGTCGACCTGGCTTCCAAGTTTAGCTCATAACTCAAAAAACTGGCTGACATTTAGTAAATCCTGCTTTTTGCTGTCATCTAGTGGTTGAATCTTTCACCTCAAACATGGTGCAGAATGTTAACATCACTTTTGGATATGGCAAAAACTAATAAAGGAAAAAAGCCGAATTAAATTTGAATTTAGTGATGAGATATTGTGAACAAAGACATCAAAAGATGGTATCAGTATTTACACATTAAATCTGTCATCTGACAAGTTAGTTAAATTTGCACAAGTTAAACACTGATAACAAGAAAGATGCATAATATAGTGATTTTAATCATATGATGCACTAAGATCTTTAGAATCTGTGTTATTGCTGAACTCATATAGCTGTGTTGTCAGTGTAGAAGCAGAAATCACTGGAGACACACTTCCCTTAGAAAAACTGAAAATAGTCCCTCTTCAATATATCATCAGTGGACCTAACAAATGTTTTCTAATGCGAAATGCTTTTCTTTGTTGTCCCAACACAGAATTTACACCCTTGTGTTTGTGTAAGGGTCCAGCTCAGTTAAACCACTGTGTGTGTGATTGAGGAAAAACCTGCAGCTGTCTGCAGAGAAATCAGCAGCAGCAAGATTCTATCACCACAGACCTACAAACCACTTTTCTAAATTCCTTCTTTGTGATTTAATACACATGAAATTAACCAAGAACACATGGAGCCAAAAACTGACACATTGCGTGTAACAGAAAATGCTTCATACCTTTGATCTTATTGGCATGTAGGTAAAGGTTTTCCAGATTCCGACTGACCGCGGGAATCTTCTCCAGTTTATTGAAGGACAGGTCGAGCTCCAGCAGTGTGCTGATGTTGAAGACATTGGGTGGAAGTCCTTTATCAGTCAGCTTGTTGTGAGCCAACCGGACAAATCGCAGTTTGGGATACGTGGTGAGAAATCCTGCTGGCACACTCTCAATGCCGTTAAACTCCAGGTAGAGCTGCTGCAGCTTCTCGGGGAGGTTGTCGGGGATTTTCCTCAACTTGTTTTTCCTCATGTCCAGCAGGGTCAGGGACTTCAATCCTTTGAACACACCTCCAACGTCCTCTATGCTGTTGACCTGGAGGTGCAGGGTGGTGAGGTTGAGCATTCCCTCTAAGGAGCTGGAGGGGATCTTTGAGATTTTGTTGTGGCTAAGTCGCAGGTCTGTGATGGACTTGGGCAGGTTGGGAGGCACGTGGGTGAGGTCGTTGTAATCCAAGAGGAGCCGCTCGAGGTGCTTGAGTTCACTGAAAACGTTCTTGCCGATCTTGTCTGAGTCGAGCCGGTTGTGGAACAGAACAAGCCATACCAAGTTGGTGGCGTTGTCGAACACCCCCTCCGGGATGCCCCTGATCTGGTTGCGCTGCAGGTAGACGTACTTGATGTGCGAGGGCACGTAGGGCACGTGCTGGAGGTTGCGGTTGTGACAGTACATTGCCGTGGGATACCGTGAGGGACAGTCGCACTCTAAGGGGCAGTCCGGATCCTCAGCCTGCAGGTGGGCGTGCTGCCGCCGGCCTCGTAACTGGGAGAGCCAGTGGAACTGGCTGTCATGCTGGCCGATGCTCACATCCACTAATCCCATCATGAAGAGGAACACCACTGTCTGCATGATCCCTGATGGAAGACACCAGAAAAGGTGGAATTACATCAACATTTAGTGTAATTGCTGGAAATATAAGCAATGATCGTGGCTAAAGAAATTATTTACAGCTGAATCATGATCTCATCCTCCACAGTGCACAGTAGGAGCGTTGTACCCACCGGCTGGATGATCCAAGAAGATGCCTCCTCCTTGTGCTCCCGTGTCTCTCGCAGTCTGAGAGCGGCGTGTTGTTGGTGCATAGTAAATACCCCCCCTCACCCTCTGCAGCTGTAGGCTCAGCCACCCAGTCTCATTAGTGCACATACATTTTTCCGCTTGCATGTGAACGTCCCCTTCACCTCCGGCCATGTCAATATCAATCCCATCTGTGTAGCGGCATGTACATCTGCTTTTTAACAACCTTGTGTTCTTTATTGTGTCATGCCTTATCATTAGCATGGCCACCGGCAGTCTGGTTTGCTCTTTACAGTCGTGTTGTATAGGCTGTGGAGGTTTTACAGTATAGAAAGTTTGAAGATCCAGACTTGTACAGTTATGTCTGAAACAAAACAGTGCAGCTTATGTGGAATTTGAAATCACACTCTTCATAAAGCAACATGTTTCTGTACAGTACGCATGTTCCAAAGCCTGTAATTTGTCCACAATTAACATTTTTTTCTAGTTTTCTCTCATCTTTAAGTGGTACTTTTGTCAATTACAGTGTTGAAGCAGAGGAGAAAGTCAACACGTATGTATGTTCTGGCGCCTGACAGAAAAACTTATCCTGCCAAACGTCTTCAGAGGAGGCCTTAACATTTCTTTCCTCTTCTGGTCCAAGCACATTTAGATGTATGCAAGGCCTTAAAGATAACATTTGTCCATACGAACATTTAAAAATGATTTAAACGAGGAACCCGAGGATACACAAATGGGACTCTTTGTGCAGATGATTTGGCAGCTATTCAGACAGACCACATCATTTTTTGGTTCAGAATAACTTTTTCTTAATGTTCCGACCAAATATTTAACAATAAAAACTATTTTTCTGGATGTGCTAGATTTTGCTTCATCAGTTGTCAACAGAAAAATGGAAATGGGGTCAATTGGAAATCAGGACCATCTGGACAGAGCAATTACGTATTTTCCTTGAAAGAAACCTCCATCTGAAAACACTGTTTTGTTTTCCTTCTTTATCATTGAAGCATGTTCATGAAGTACACAAATGTCACTGTAAGTCGCTGTACGCACTAAATATTGTTAATGTTACATTTTAGAAGCGGCTCTGTTTTGCCTCCATCACTAATGGAAAAAGAAAACTAAACGCAAACGGATGCGCAAAGTTCTGATTTGCAATTTAAAGATTGTGTTTGATCTCGGTCTCTGTTTTGGTGCCATCTATTTGTTCAAGCACCTACAGCTCAGCCAGGCGAATCCATAGAGGTTTAATTATAAGACAGCTGACGATAAATGTTGCGCCTGGAGCGATTCTCAACTCTGACAAGGCACGCTATAGGCTAAAGCCAAAACTCCCGACTGTCTACAGATGTCTGATGTTGTAATGAATAAAATAAGCAAATTCAAAACAGATTTGTACTTTTTATGTCCGAAGATTCTTCAAAGAATGACACGAGCAGAAAGAACTGTTGTACATTTTATGTATTTGATCTAAAGTACACTTCAATCTTGAGTCTGATCATTTGGACGGAGCAGAGCTTTTAAGCCGTACCAAACAACTTACTCATATATTTCTGAAGACACTGCCACGACATCTGAGGAACATTTCTGTTGTGTCATTAGTTATTTCCAGTTGAGATCATGTGCCTGTGAAAATATAAGAACAATAAGTTCACCTCTTGAGTGAAAGTGTTGATCTCTATTCACACTGACTGAATGTCATGTTTCACTTTTACCAGGAAAATATAAACAGATATCTTGTGATCTCATCTTTTTGTTGAAACTGCAGTCAAATGCCAATTCAATGATTAGAACGGGAAAGACAGTGAAGTTGCAGTTTTCTATCTGTAATACAGCACACACTTCCAGGTATCACCTCTTCTGTTCCTGATCATGAGTTATTGGCCTTTGCCTGTGGCTGTGTTGCGTTTACAGCCCGTGCCCCACTCCATGGAAGAACAATCCGGCCAGTTATGGAGGCAGCACACAAACTCTCTCTCCTGATTTGCAACGAGAGAGGTTGGAAGGCGTCCTCCAGCAACAAGAGCTAGATGCAGTGAGCAACAGCTTGGGAAGCAAGACAAGTGACTGAAACCAACTTAACCCATAGTGCTAAGATGGGAATCCAGAGACAAGTGGCCCTGTTGACACAGACCGGTCCTCTCTGTTTTCCCTTCAGCTGCAGACTGAAGTAGCCTTTACCATTAATCACCTGACTACGACTGCAGGGCACTGCTGAACTGGAGAGCCATTTCTAGCTCACACCTCTTTCCAGTAATTTCCCAATTTCCCACTACTCAAACTTTTAGGACTGGCCGTTTCCAACTCAAGAACTTCACTATGACCTTCGGCCCTGAGGCAGGGGCCAGGACAGTGGAAGAGCTGCTCCATCAATTTCCACACTGGAGCTGGCCAAGGCAGCTGGAACTCTGCCTGGACCCGGGTTGATGCCTGTCAGAGCACATCAGTGATGAACTGAGAAGGTTCAGTCAGAAGGTTCTCTCCACACTGGACGTGGTTATCGAGCTCGCCACCCAGACTGACTTCAACATCCAAGCCTGCGCCCTTGAGGAAAGTGAATGTGCTCCAAAGACAGAAGAAAATATTTCACTGAAACTTAGG
This sequence comes from Salarias fasciatus, assembly GCF_902148845.1. Lineage (NCBI taxonomy): Eukaryota > Metazoa > Chordata > Actinopteri > Blenniiformes > Blenniidae > Salarias > Salarias fasciatus. Next base: position 17,397,976 of record NC_043764.1, on the reverse strand, counting down.
GATTTTTAAAAAGAAGAATAACATTCTTGAGGTTTTCCAATCATGTTTTGAAGCTTTGCAGAGCACATAATTAGCATTTTTAGGATTTTGAATGATCTTCTATTAGATATCGAGTTTTGTACCTGTGCTGCCTTTGTGTTATTGGATTTAACCTCTGTGTTTGAAACAGTGGACCCTGACACTCTGGACTGTCGTACTGGACCCTGACACTCTGGACTGTCGTACTGGACCCTGACACTCTGGACTGTCGTACTGGACTCTGAAACTCTGGTCTCTCGTTTATAGCAGTGGGTGACACCAGGGGTGTCATTTCAGTGACTTTGTTCAGATCTTACTGTTCACATCTTACTTGACTCACTGTCAGACTTGGCGACTGTGTGTGTCTACCACTGCTTGGCTGACTTGCGGCATTCCACAAGGTTGAAACTTAGGTCATTTCCAGTTCTTCCTGTATTTATTGCCCCATGGATCCATACTTCAAATGCGCAGTTTTTTTTTTCTCCTCACTACCATGCTGCTAACAACCTCATATATGTCTCTCAAAAAGTGAAACTCTTAAAGTACAAAGCGACTATACTACTTGAGTGTCTAGATAATATTTCTGTTCTCTTCTCTTTCAGTTCATTTTGTAACATCGGCCACTGCACATCACAGAGGCACCTTCTTTATCTCTTCTTAAATCCAGTCTTACATCCCACCTCTTCTCTTTGGCTTTTACCACCATCTAAGATGCTGATGTGTGTGTTCTTATTCTGAATTTTTATTATAAATATTTTATTTTCCTTCTAAGATTTTTATTGTATTATTTATTTATTTAAGTGTACAGCACTTTGTATCCCTGTGATTGTTTTAAGTGCTTTATAAATGCACCGGATGCTGAATGATATGGTTTTAATTTTACATTACATACAGTGTTTTACAGCACTTGGGAAAAAATTAAAGTATAGAAGATATCTAACAGCCCAACGCAGGTGAATTTTCTTGTTACAGCAGCCGCTTCACGGCGTTATGAGGGGCCGTAGAGGACATAATTCATTCTGGCCCTCTCATACACATATATTCTCCTTTCACATACATATATTGTCATGCTTACACACACACATATATACTCCTGTATGACAAAGTAAATATATATATATAAAAAAAAACTTTTACTCTTTTAACTTTGACTTCAGTTCAGAAGTTTAATGAGTACTTTTAATTTTTCTCCTAGTCTGTTCTCCACAAAAACAGACCTTACAAATCTACACACTGTTCTTGAGAATCTATAAAACTGTATCTATATTCCTGTCTGTGTAAAAGTGACCTTCATGGAACACTAAATAAAATGTTTAATTAAAATTTGACTAGTCTGGATGCTGTACAGCTGTAGTTTTGCTTTTCTGTCGTCTCTTCAAAAGGAGAGGATTAGTTGATTCTTCAATAGTTTTGATTTTGATTTGATCATAGTCCACTCTCATCCTTTGCAGAGCACTTGTCATTTCTTTCTAATAATAACCAAAAAAGAGAAAAAAAAATACTTTAAGCATGAAACACGCAAGATGAAACCAGTGTTCACATTTCATGAATTCATTCAGTTTTATAATTCTTTTTTAATTAAAATTTAAATATTCAATGTTCAGTAGAGTTGAGCTCTCTACATTAATTCAAGTCTTAAAACTATGAACAGCAAAACTGCTTCACCAGCCTCAAAGCCTGCTATTCTGTTTGAAAGAAGCAGTGAAGAAGCCACGGCGTCGTCTCCTACCTTTACCTTCTCCCCCTCATCTGGATCTTCGTGCAGCACATGGCTGGTGTTTCCAGGCGTCTGAGGAAGCTCCGCGGACGGCTGCGGGAAACACGGGTCATGTCGGGTCTGTTCACGCGAGCAGTGCAAAGGTAATGTGTCTGATCCTTACAATGATCCATGGATGGCTCATGAATTCACTGATGGTGAGTCTCTGGGTGGGTTCGGTTTGCAGTAAATGACTGATGAGCTGCTTTGCTGCAACAAGAAATCATCACAGTCATCAGTCAACGTCCACATGGGAGCACAGCCTCCTGTGGCTTTACTGCTGTGTTTATTTGTAAAAACCATCATTTATACACTTTATGATGTTCAGAAAAATTCCACTTTGTGAGCTATAGTTTCACGATGAATGATGAGCTGCTCAGGGAAAAGATAAGCCATAAAATCACAGATCTCTCAATTTTACTCAATCATCTGCTTTTCTAAACAAGAAAGAAACAAAATGCGGCCAGAGAGCAGACAGATGAAATATCTCCAAGTCAAAGATGTATTTAAAGTCACACAGGCAGAGACGGCTTCGCGCTTCTAAATCAAAATGTTAAGGAGGTGTGTGTTTGTGCATGCAAAACAGAAGCTAAAGCTTTTACATGTTTGCATAAAACAGCTTCAATTCCCGGAGTGAATCTTCCTCACCTTCCTCAGACACGCCACACCACTCTGGGTCGGGAAAGTCGTACTGTCCTCGACAAATCCGTCTTTTCATTCCTGGGGATATCGCCAGGCCGTGATAGGAGAAAAAAGGAGGATACCCACAAAGTCTGTGTAAGAAAAGAGGGGAGATGACAAGACGGATCTCATTAGAAGGGAAAACTGGTGCTGAAAAGTCAGAGTACGACCACTAAAAAACAAGGAGAAAAGAAGGATGGACTCACAGTATGTACATGATGACACCAAGAGACCACATGTCACAGGATTTATCGTACTTCTCTGGACCCAGAAGCTCCGGAGCTGCCACGGCATGAAGTCATCGTTTAAAACGGATCAGTGGTCAAATGGACAGACGCCATGAAATAACAACGAATGAGGAGTTCAAGTTGTCAACAGAAGGATGTCAGTTGTTTAATTATTGCCTTGATATGTCAAACTGGATTTACTGATCAACGCAAATGTTGATAAGTAAGACTGTCTTGTTGACACAGTTTTATGAAGAGATTTATGGTGACATTTGCTTGAGGAGCTTCAATCTCAGAGGAACCTGGTGAACTTTAAACATTCATGAGAATCAAGCATGTCCGAGGCTGTACCCACAATACACAGGAGTGATAAATAAAGGAGACGGTGCATGCTGTTCCGTGAAAAATTCAGTCAGGCAGATTAAAAGTGGGAAAGCTCCTCACAGCATCTTCCAAAAGTCTGCAATTGTAAATTAAATCCCCCATTGCTACGGTTCATGAGCAGATCATCTGGTGGCCTTACCAGCATAATAAGGAGAGAAACACGGCGTTGCCAAAGAATTTAAAGCGGTGCTTTCTTTGGCAAAGCCGAAGTCGGTCAGCTTTATTAGCGCATCTGGTCCTTTGGACGTGTACAGCAGGTTCTCTGGCTGAATGAAAAAGAAACAATCATCAGGCATCTAGAAAATTAATATGTAGCTCATTAGAAATGTATTATCTAAATCACATGTTACGCCACTTCTACTTTGGTAGGACTAATGTGACTTGGGTACTTTTACCAATCATAACTTGCTACTGAGAATGAACCAAACACGACTGGTCAGGTTTAAACATCTCATGCTTTGGACAGCAAAACCTGTGGTTTATGTAAAATCTAATTTAGAAAACAAGCTGTTGTTTTAAAAGCTACATGTAAATTGGAAAAAAAAAACATGTAAAACACAGGAACAACATGCAAAAGAATAAACAGATAGCAGAACTGTTGCTATTTATCAAACCACATGTTTTATTACTATTATTATTTCACTAGTGAGAAAATAAAATCCAATTCCAAAAGAAGAGTTTCAGTGTAAAGTCCATATGTAAAGCCATACCATGCTTGCAATAAAAATTAATTTATAGCTTACGGAGCTCAAATGTCTTTAACCATGATATATTATAACGTGAAAAAGATTTTCTACTTGGCATAAGACAAAAGTTTGGGGTGTGTAATGTGGTGGAACTCATCCTCCTACACCCCGAGAGTCTATGGACGAGTCTTACCCTCCAGTGTGTGTGTGTGTGTGTGTGTGTGTGTGTATGTGTGTGTCTGACAGATAAAGTGGGGACAGATGATGGATGGACCAAATGGAAAGCAGTGTTTGTCAGCTTTACTCTATAGATGCAAACCACATATTCTTAGATGTCTGGAAAATCTACTGAACCTTCTGTGACTCTGATACTTGAAGACCGGATTCACAGACGTGTGAAGAATTAGAATTTGACAGCAAAATCAAAGAGAGTAAAAAGACATTCTCACATGGAATTTCAAACAACATATTCTGTTTATAAAGCGTATTTAGAGTAAGAACCCCTGTGGTGTGATCCAAGCATCTGCATCTGTCTCTATTTTGACTTCAGCCAGACTTTTCTCCCATGCTTGCAGTTTTTCCAAAATACTGAAATTCACTTTTCTTTTCGCAGGGATAAGCAAGTAAAACTTCCTCTCCCCTGTGCTGGCCCCTCTTCTCTGGCACCCTTTGTGGTTTGGGAATGTTTACAGACATTGCTGTTTGCCAACAAATCATCAAATGGGCTACAGCCAGCTATCTCACACTGACCTGGTGCATATCTCTTCAAGGTCACTCAAGTGCACTGATCAATTCCTTCTGGCTGCTCCAAAATCAAGGTTCAATAACAGTGGAAATCGTGCTTTGCAGTTGTAGACCTCAGACTAAATTCTCCCTGCTGGTTGGACTGGCTCAGACTGTCTGGGTTTGAATCCACTTTTAAGACACATTTTCTGTCTTTTAAATTTATATTGACAAGAGTATCTTCAATGTTACTCTGCTGTTTTTATTCAATTGTGCAACACCTTCAACTGCAGCTGTTTTTTAATGTGTTTTATGGATGTTCTGCCAGTTACGATCTGTTATTTGTTTACACATCGATACATATTTACCTTGATATCTCTGTGAGCGATGTTGATGGAATGCAGGAAACGTACGGCTTCTCCGACGCTCCTCATGATGTCTGAGGCCTCTGAGTGACAAGCAAGAGCAGAGACGTGAAGCATTAACGAGGCTGACCTATCAACATTCACAGCTTAGTTTTGATTATATGCCTTGTCTAAATGTGGTGAGTCAAAGGTTGAAAGAGCTGTAGGCTACCAGCTTCGATAAAAATCAGTCAGGTAGCATTTCACTGCGCCCAAATGCTCTGCTGAAAAGAGGAGGTGTGATTTTTGACCGACTCTCTTCACTGGCAGCACTGCAAAGTGAAATACCACTGGATCTAATGCTGTTCTAACCATGCAGCTACTCAAAACAGAATTGTCTGCCAAGAATAAACCGGCAGTGAGATCTCCGCCAGCGACCACAAATGTCACCAAGTCCAGCAGCGATAAAATCTCAAGGACTTCCTGTTGAAGTTTCTCTTACCTCTTTCTGTAAACACACGGTTCCCTCGGTCTTGAATCTGACTGAATAATTCACCGCCGTCCATACTGAAAATAAATGCGTGATTATGAGCTTGTAAAGGTTTTCATGAAAAACAACTCTGCTTTTCTGATTTCCTCTACGTTAAAAAGAAATGTGGTGGCAGCAGCTTGATGTTGCCAAATACACTTATTTTTCAGCGTCCTAATGAATAAAAAATATTCATGGCTTGAGTTGATTCAGAATTCTGCTTTCATAAAACCTTTCATGATTTATCACCAGTCACAGCTAATGTTTTACACATGTGATTAGATTTATTTAAAGGCATTTGATAGATATGCTTGACCTGGCTAGGAGATGAAATAACTTTCCTCACGAGAGAAAAACAGATGATCGTTTAATCAAGTAAAACTGGAAAAAAGGATGAAAAGCACAGGTGTATCAATGATGACTGACTTTCACTTCCACAAAGTCTTGATGGAGCTGATCCAGCACTGACTCCACTATAATCTAAATCAGCTCCGGCTGCACAGACGTCGCACACTCCCGTGTTTCATTTGCTCTTGGTGTTTGCCGGTCACTTTAAACTATGTTTCATCTGTGTTTTTGTAAAGCAAAGCGGGAGCCTCCTTGTTTTACCAAAGATAAAGATCATATCTCCCTGCTTTTTATTACCTAATGCCCTCACGAGCTCTGGAAACACTATTCGCTTCAGTTAGAGTCCATCAGAAGGAACCGGCTCCACCAGCTCACTAATATGAGTCACGACTCTCACTATAGCCAACCAGATCTCAACAGCATCCAGCAAAGGAAATCAACCTCTGCCAACAGATGTTATTACTTTTAAAGAGACCACACATTTATTGCTGGCTCATTACTGTGCGTCTGGGATTAGATGCACAGGAACGCACCACTCCATGACGATGAGGAGGCACTTCTTGTTGTGGTGCAGGTTCTCATAAACATCTATTACAGGTACAATGCGGGGGCAGGATGAAACCCTCCAGTGGAGTTCCACCTCCTGTCGGGCCTCTGAGCAATCCTGAAGCACCTGAGACACAGAAATTCACTTCTGAGAAATGTTTTGGAGTTTACAGCACACCTCGTCCCTGTCTGCCCTGCCTCCGTTCGTCTGACTCCGTTAATGTGCGTCACCTGTGTCTTCCCCTCCCCGGTGAACTTTGACCCCTTTCCCTGAGCATCTCGCTGACAGATCATCGTTGGAACTTCATGTTGTGACATCCTGCTTTTTAAGAAGTGCAGCGACAGATGTTGTTCATCCATCGTCTCTCCTGCTTTATGTACAGTTAGGGTCAGGAGGGCTGGAGCGGATCCCAGCTTACTGTTGTGGAAAGTCGGTATCGTCAGTCCAGCACTGCAAACACAGGAGAACGACACAGGCAGCAGCCGCACACATCTCACCCACTCATGCACGAGGATGCCACCGGGAGACAAAACCCAGAAGGAATGGCCCAGAATCACTTTAATTAGTAGGAAAAAAATGTGGCAGCTTGAATATAGTCTTCTAATAAAGCCACCAAAAGCATTTTTAAGAACAATCATGAGGAGCAGTCGTGAGTCAGACCTAGAGAGGAAACTTAAATTAGTGAATCAATCTGATAAAATGACTGAAAAATGATCCACAATCATACTGGGTCTTTACATTGATGTACGTTTTTGTTTTTTTCTAAATTAAATTAGTTTTCTCAACCCATCGCGACAACATCCTGGTTCAAGTCTGGTTTGTGCTTTGGGGCTTTTCTGTTTGGAGTTTGCATGTTTTTACTTTGTAAATACTGCATGTATGGAACTCTAGTTGGTCTGTGCCAGTTTTTTTTTTTTTTTTTTTTTAACCACACATCTATTATTTAGGAACATCTGCAACCTCTGTAGGAAGCATGTTTTGCTGAAGATGACTTTTTGTCATAGTCAAGATTGTGTGTCATATCTGTTTTCATCTCTTCCTGTTTCATTTTCAGTCTGTCTCTGTTTCACTTAACTCCTCCTTTCTTCATTCCTTGTATGTGATTATCTGTCTCCCTAACATTATTCACCTGTCACGCCTCCTCAGGGTATATAAACCCGCTTCCTGCTGCCATGCTCTTTGCTCCTCTGTGCCAAGACATTCTAAAATCCTCCTCTTTTGTTGTTGTTGTTGTTGTTGTTGTTGTTGTTGGTTTTGGTTTTTTCCTTGTTTTTTTGGATTTTTCCTTCCCTGGTTTTACTTGCTTTTAGATAACTTTTCTCTGGATAACTGACTTTATAAAGTAAAACTTCACTCTGTGTTCACATCTGCAGTCAGAGTCTGCCAGTGATTTCTGTCAGTGGCTGTAGACATGAAGTACTTTTCCTCATAGCACAAATTTACAGCTACACAAATCAATCGACCCTATTTCATATTCAAAGACACTCTGAACTGCAGCTGCATTCCCGCAATATGATGTCTTTTATCACACATATTTGTACAAAGATCAGCAATTCAACTGGACAACTTTCTTTGTGAGACTCTTTCAGACAGCAGATTTAATACAGTACGATCAGAAGTGTTGACTTTTATGTTAAGGTCAACCTCCAGATCAGTCTGTCTCAGACACTTGGCTGTATATTATGCTAATTTGTCTTACTTTCTTCCCCGACAGCTTCATATTTTAAGGAACAGGGCATAGAAAGTTATACAAGGTGCAATAAGAAAAAGACTGTGACTCACTGAGAAGACTGTGAAGGTTAGTATCAATTGAAAAGGTTAGACTGAATTGTCCTAAGGTTAGTACTAAAGAAGCACGATTGTGTGACAGACAGTATGGAAAATTATAAAAGTGGAGCAGACAAGCAATGTTTAGAGAGCTTGGATTTTAGCATCATAGTCACACACTGTTGACTTCATACTAAAGAGTATTCCAAGAACGCAGTCCTTTGTGATGACAGAAAACACTTTACTGACAAGATGCTGTACAGTTATGCAGCGACCACTCCTTCTACGTGAATGGACACTGATCAAGACCCGAAAACCTTGGGTTCAATTACCATGTTGATAGGCAGCTTCATAGGTTATTGCATATCACGGACTGCAAATGTCTGGGTTTGTCAATCCAGAGAACGTATACTTCAAACAGTGCTTCCACACTTGATTTTTCTGGTGCAGGTCATGTTATGAGAAAAATAAAAACTTCCATATTATGCTTTTCATCACGTTGCGAAAACTCTACAAGTGAGGCAACAGACTTTGAGACTGTTGGAAATTTGCTAATCAAAGCTTCTATATTCTATATATTCTACGTCAACAATAATTTTAAAATGTCCCTTTCAACAAGATATATTTGCTGAATGTTAATCCAGGCCAGAATTCCTTCTTGCCTGGAAAAATTCAGTTTTTTTCCACTTGCTTGAATCACCTTTCAGGGCTTGACGTGTCAGCTGCACCCTTCTAGACTTGCTAATCAGTCAGACATCTCTGGCTTCTCGCATGGGGCTACTTTTAGACTTAGGCATGTTCCCCTCTCACTTGGCTAGCAGGATTTGCTCCGGAAAAAAAAAAAAAATCAGTGTTCGTCTTTCACAACAACAACCTGAACATGCTAAACTAAAGGCCACTGACCAACAGATAATGAAAAACCTCTGGAGCAGAAATGAGACCCTGACAAAGATGTCTGTCAAGCCCTAAAGCCACATAATTACAGGATTGTAACAGAAATTCTATAACTCACTTGTGATAACAACAGTGACCCCCACTTCCTGAACTTTGTCCGCTCTCAACTCCAACTCTAAAGACAGCCTGTCATCCCAACGCACCGGCCCGACCATGTCGTACGAGTGACTAACTGATCTGTGAGGAATGCAACACGGTCACTTATCCCTCCCCTGCAGGCAAAACTCAGACATCGAAGGATACGCATGCTGTCGCGGGGGACAAAGAGGGGACACAGTGCATGAGAACCAGACTTTCTGATACTGTTTTCAATTGATCACACTGTCTGGGATTTCTGCTCAACGTGTGAGAAAAAAAAAACAAATAAACAGATAAGAGTCAAAGCGTGAAAGTTGTTAGTCAAGCTCTCATTCTGTTTACAGCACACTCATGCTGGTGCTAAGAATATCTTCTTATAATCACGTAAATTCAGATAAGTCACTGCGGTGGGAGAGGTGGAAATGAAATGTAAATCAAGATTTGTGTGCTGGTTATCATACTGTATATTGATTTATGCATAATATTTTACATGTTCAGCCAGCATGCTGCTTCTTGATAAAAACAAAAACACAATTAGATCATATAAACACAGATATACTTCGTATTGGTGTAAAGAGCAGGTTGTAAGCACATGATTTTTGAATGGATGACTGAACAAAAACTTTATGTAATGAGTGACTCCACTAAAACACAAAGACGACGCAATCGATTATTAAAAAAAGGAACCTAATATAGTAAGACTAAATATAACATCGGTAGTAGTATTAGTAGCTTTAAAATGCAAGTATATAAATAGTGTGCTGTGACCGTAACTCTTTTTAAAAGCTATTATTAAAACAACACAAATAGGTTTCAGATGAATCCGAATCAACCGGTTTACCTTCAGTGCACATTTTTCTCCACTCTCTCTGTGGCAAATTTCCAACACTTCGCCATTGATTCCCATGCCAAGCGCCTTATTAGTTAGAGTGTAATCGTCAGTAATGGCATTCAGTTTGGTCTGAAGCGCCCTGTTGGTCACAGGTTTGTCGAACAGCTGCTGGAAACGAGCAGAGTTCAGAGACATGCTGACCGTCTGCAGCAAGTGTCCGCTCTAGCAGATTCTGTCTCATGTTGTGCTGGTGGGATGTTGGGCCACCGCTCGGCAGTAAACAGCAACAGCCCGGCACATGCAGCAGCAGCAGCAGCAGCAGCAGCTCAGGTCTAAATGACTTGCAGCTGTACCAGTCCGGCCGCCAGGAAATCTAATTGCTTTGCTTGTCCACACCGGGCAGTCAATATCGCCTTAGATTAGATATAATCACTTAACTGGGATTATCTGTTAGAACTTCTGAGTGGCATCTTTCCCAGGGGTGGGGGTGGGAGACATTGAGGCCACTAACCACACATCCCCAACACTTCAATCTTATCAGGTGATTTTCAGTGTGGAAGAAGACGGCAGATAGTCAAGGAAAGCAGTGAAGAAACTCATTGAAATGACTGATGCATAGACGTGGAGTCGTGTGTACAGTATCTTGATCTGTAAGTGTTTGTAATGCGATTTCTTGGAGCTCGCAGGAGAAGCATACTGCAACGACGGTGGGAAATAGGAGCGCTGAATGTGCTACAGGACCCCTGTTCACATGGCAGAGCTGAATTCCCCTTCTCGTCCCTCAACTGGGGCAGATTGGTGGAGGTCTTGGGGCATGCCATTATGGGGTTGTCATTCTCTTGGGGGTTGTTGGGTGGTGAAGTGGTTTGGGCAATAAAACACCCTTCCAGGGCTGAATATACACAACACACACAATCACAAAGCAACAAAGTGCACTTACATCTGCTTTTCGTTTGACTTTTTTCGGGGGTGTGATAAAGTCTGTTTGACTGATTTTGCTGTTGCTTTGATGTGAAACAAAAGATGGACACCACATTTCAGGCACTCGGACTTTGGTATGCCTTTGCATCCTGGTGCTTTCCATCATGCTTTGTGGTCAGCAATGGAAATCCAGTAGGTTTTGACATCCAGACTGCAGTAGTTGGTGCAGTGTTGCCATTAGTTCCACAAACATTAACCAATTAAAAAAAAACCCCACACGTTTTCAGGTAAGCAAAAACAGATTTCAACAATTGCATATGCTTTGTTAGATGTTTCTGCATTGATACATATTTTTCCCCAGTCGTTTCCATTTAATAATGTAGAAAGTAGTCTGGATCTCACCTTTTGCTGTGCTGCATGCAGCAGGGAAATCAACAATAGGAACAGTGTGTAATCTGTTTTGACACCTTAAGGAACTCAGATCCCTCTCACTGTAGGCCTAAACTGACTGGACATTACACACACACACACACACACACACACACACACACACACACACACACACACACACACATACACACCCACAGCATGGCGGAGGTCGTCATTGTACAGTGCAGCACCCTCACGGACAAGGTTTTTCCAGGCTACCCTCTCTGTTGGTATGTCTCCCCAGGATTTTAGGTCCATGCGGCACTTCCTTTGTTTGTCTTGATGTTATCCCTAAACCTCTTCTTTTGACCTCAGGGGCCCATTTCCCTTTAACAAGCTGGGAATAAAGGACTTGTTTTGGGAGGTGAGAGTCAGATATTTGAACCACATGGCCATTCCATCTGAGCTGGTTTTGGGCAATGGTGACAGTGATGGTGGAAATGTCAGCCTCCTCCAGGATGCTGGTGCGTCGATCCTCCAAGTCAATCCTGAGAATTTTCCAGAGGCATTTCTGATGGTACGGCTTCAGTTCTCTTAGGTGCCTACTGTATGTAGTCCAGGCTTCTGCTCCACAGAGGAGAGTGGGGACCACCACTGTCTTATAGAGCAGGATTTTGGTCTTTGTTCTGAGGTCGTGGTTTTCCAAGACTCTTTTTCGTGGAGAAAACCCCACGAGCGCAGCTGACGCAGTGGAGGATTTCATCACCATTAACACTGCCCTGTTTGACTCCTGTGTCAACCTTGAAGGGTTCTGTTTCATCTCCAATGCCACTGAGTACCATGGCTGACATATTGTTGATTGTGGGACAACTCATCCACAAAACTGCAACCCTGGACAACAACCCATGGATGAGATTTGAATTAAAAAACAAACAAACAAACAAACAAACAAAAAAAAAACTTGTACAATGTACAATTATTTCACATTGATATTTCATATATTTTCCATATATCTAGCATATGTCCATTATATTTGGTATACTGTAGTATCATACAGCTTTGTTTCTCTTGATATTTGCTCAAATTGAGCGTACTACACTTCCTTCACTTCCTGGCCTGGTTACACCTCAGATGTGCTCAACTGAGCACCACGCTACTCTCAACTGCGAGCCTCACACCAACAACAACCCTGAGGCACAATAACATTGCGGGGCATGTCCAGCTGGGACGAGGAGGTGGCCTTGCAGTATGTAAACCAATCTAGCATAAGGAGGTGTAGGTGTGCCATCAGGAGGAGGCTGAAAAAAGTGCAGAGGCTGTCTCTCTTGCCAAGCAGGGACAATGGGCAAGGTAGGAAAGCCTGGAGAGTAGAAGGCTTGGCTGGAGGGACCTCTGGGAGATAGAGGTACACAACATCAGCTTCATCATCAGAGCTATGATGTGCTTCCGTCTCCAGAAGTCCTCCACCGATATTGTCAATTAGTCAATCAGGTCAGTCTCTGAAGCGACCGAAAGAAGCAGCCAATGGATATGGACCAAATAAAAGGATCCTGGCTGGGCTTAAAGATCAACAACATGACATGCTCACTTGTCACATGACATGCTGTGAAATATTAATGCAAAATTACGAGATTGAGTTGTTTATGCGAAGATTGCTAAGACGGAACTACTTACTAAACATGGCGTCTGGGCGTAGTGATTTCAAAAGAAAAAGTAGTTCTCAGTTTCTGCTTCAGTGTCGTAACGCTAAAATATTTTTTGTTGGTGTTCCACAGCGTAGTGAATGTGCGGATTATAACGTGTCCACCAAAGTGTTTGGGGGTTGTTGGATTGTGTATTTGATGAGTTTGACAAGGGGAAGCAAAAATACCATTCACTTCCATTGTGTCCGTCCCGAAAACCTTTCCCGACTCACCTCTGAATAAACAACAGCTCGCCCTCACAAAAAAAGTAAGTATGCTGTTCGAAATGACTAAGGAATTGCGCTAAATGGGTCAATTTGCCAAAATGTTGAAGTATCCCTTTAAACAACCAGGCAATTCTCATGAATGATCATGGGACACAAGTTCAGGCTTGATCACCTTGTTCCTGACCACCTTTGATGAGGGTGTTTAGAGACAAAAGGTCAAAACACCCCCAATTCAAAGGTACACCATAATGTGTCCTGAGATTTATATCCTTCCCATATCTGAGACACAGCTCCTACGCCACTCTCAAGATAAAGCCAAAACCTCATGTGAGTACCATCTATTGGCCCAAAAGACAATTTTCCATCATGTTCCTTGCTTATTTATTTTATCCAAATCCTCCTGTTGTATGTTCCACTATTAAAAGCATGTGCAAACTCTACAATATCTTTGAAGACACAGGAAAAAGTGCCGCAATGGAAAAATGTTTAAGGGTTAGATGACCTTTGGCATACAGGTAATTTATGAAAAACACAACCGCCAGTTTGTGAGTGTGAAAGGTGTGTGGTCTCATGGGTGAAAGCAACTGTAGTAATCACATAAATGTGTGTTGAGACTGATGAAGCAGTAAAACATGCTATACATATGAAATCCATCTACTATTTACAGTGAAAAAAAATCCCTGGTTCGAATCCAGCTGGGACTAATTTAAAAAACTAAACCTGTGCTTGAGGGAATGCGATCACTCCGAATTGCGAATAGGTGTGTGTGATCGTCTGTATCTCTGTCCAGGGAATAATACGCTTATGTTCACTTTTATTGAATATATATCTGAATACATCCAATCAATGACGATACACCCAATCTCACCAGCAGACGCCTTTAATCTATAAACAATATCAAGTTCCTCAAGGTCATCTAAAACTACTTGATGATGGTACAAATATAGAACATTAGACATAAAAGCAATGTGTGGTATTTTTACATACAAATACACAAACCACACTCAAGCAAGTCTTGTGGAAATGTGTTTCTTTTGTCCAAAGACTTATCATATATGCCAGTTTTTGTGTGTGTGTGTTTGTTTGTTTGTTTTTTATATTTTCATTTGTTTATTTTGAACTTAAAGTCAGATCTTTCATTGTAGGGGTGTCAAACTGAATCCCAAAAGTGCTGGAACTCTCCATTTCTGCTTCGGCACACCTGAAGCTCATGTTGATGTCAACTTCAACCTTGTAAAAAAAGCCCAATCAGTAGTAGTAGTATTAGCAATAGTAGTATTTTAGGAGTTACTGGAAATATAAAGTAAATGGGGAAAGTGGCCTGAACAACACTCAGTCTCTTGTAGTTAAGTTTGCAGTAATCTGTGCTGTCCTGGTGCAGCAAGTCATTTGTCCTCTCTTGCACAGTCATGCAAATGCAGCACAGGAGCCAAATTACTCCCATAACACACAGTTCTGCTTCTGATATCTGCAGAAAAACTGTAAACAGTAGAGTAACTGACCTTTTTAACTCAGAGAACCTAGTTCTTGACATTTGTTTTCATTAGGATGGATTGTCATAACAGTGTGTTTACAACTCTCAGTAAAATGTCTGCACTGGCTGCCTGTGTGTCAAAGGTTTAACTTAAAAATCTTACTTTTCTATAAAGCTTTAAATGGTCTCATGCTGAAATACATCTCAGATTTACCTGTGCAATATGAAACATCCAGACTCCTGAAGTCCTCAAGAGGAAGTTGACTGTGTTTCCCAGTCAGAAGCAAGCAACGCAAAGCAATCTTAAGTTGCTGTGCTCCTTTCTGTGGAACAAACTTCCTGCTGACACACTCACTTTTTTTTAAATAAGGCCTTAAAATACAAAGTTTTGCTCAGGCTGTCATTAAAAAATAGATGTTTACCTTTATCTTTTCTCCTTTTTTATGCTTTTCCCAATCAACTTTTTTTTAATTTACTTTGTAAACTTAATCACTGAGTTCAGACTAACATTCTTAATCACATCGGTTTAATGAATTTCCTTTATTTCTTTGTAAAGCACTGCAAATTGCCTTGTATCTGAATACATTTGCCTTGTCTTGTTTTTAGTCCAATCCACAGTACAATTCAGCAAAAAAAAAATAAAATAAAAATAATAAACAACTCGTAGGTAAAACAATAAAATGCTAAAAGATTGTTTTTCTCGCGTGCTCTATATAATGGCATTTGACTGATGTCATCACAATGCAAATAAAATCACAATAAAAGTAATCTAACAAAATAATTATTAAAACATGACACGTTTTCATAGCAATTTTTTTCGACACAAAAAGTGAACACTGTTCGAACTCTAAGCAGCGAACTCTTTAAACTGCGGAACTATTGTGACGTGCAGTGCTTCGCGTCAGTTTCACATCGGACGGCAATATTAGCCGGACCACATCGTCTAAGGTAGATCAGCTGGTTTCTGTGTATAAACAGTGTTCAACTAAAGGAGCTTTTTTATGTCCAAGCGGGTGGATTTAGACATGCAGACGAGTTGTAGTTTATAACACCGACCTCCAGACTGGAGCTGCTCTCATATTTAAACTGTTTTTCGTTGATTTATTGAAGAAATGTTTGCCAAATCCTTTCGTGTCAAATCCAACACCGTTATTAAGGGATCAGACAGGTGAGTCAGACTTTTATACGTCTTCGGTTTATTCTATTCAGTCGTGTTGAAAATCAGATTAGAAAGTCACGCCAGCTGTGATTTTGTCCTTTCCTCCAGGAGAAAGCTCAAAGCGGATATAACGGCAGCCTTTCCTACTCTGTCTGCTGATGAGCTGTCTGAGCTGATTCCCAACAAAGAGGAATTAAATGTTGTGAAGATATATGCACACAAAGGAGATGCTGTCACCTTGTATGTGCTCCACAAAAATCCACTCTTCTTTGAGGTGGAGAAACGCCTTTATCCCACTGGTAATAATCCAGATTTCAATCTGCAGTGAAACGACTGAGAAATAAATCTGACAATTTATCAGATCCTGTCTTTTCCAGTCTATTTGCTTTGGCGGTACCCAGATCTGCTGCCAACCTTCAGGACGTGGTCACCTGTACTCCAGAAGTTAATTGGCGGAGCAGGTATGTGGATATTGATAAAATACTGAGTTACAGTCTGAAAAGTGCTGCATAAAGATTAAAGATATAAGTTCTGCGAATGATGGAAAAAAAATGTTTTGTTTTTTTCAAAGATCTCATGCTGCCAGGTGTGGTGGTTCCTCCAGGTGGTCTACCAGATGTGAAAAAGGGGGCTTGCTGTGCGGTCACGGTAGTGAACAACAGGTGTGTTGTTTTAAAATGTCTTTAAGATATATTTTTTTCTATCTTTATATTTAAAAAATGTAATAGATTTTTCTTGAATTGGCAGGGCACCTGTTGCTGTTGGAACAGCAGCAGTATCCAGTGAGGAGATGTACAGTCTGGGAATGAAAGGGAGGGGAGTCTCTGTTCTCCACACATACATGGATCATCTTTGGTGAGCAGATCACCTTTTGCTTAATTAGTTGGTTTTTTGTTTATTGAAAATGTTTATTCAAATATACACACATATTTTTGTTATAGCACACGGGGCTTGAGTTGATTCTGCACAGAATTAATAAAACCTTGAAATGGTTTTGAAGTTAAAATGAAAGTCAGTCTGAAAGAAGAATAGTGCTGATATTTCATAAACCCCCAGTCTCTGACGTACACGACAGTGTAAACAGAATGGACTACATGGTAAGTGGACTACACTTACATAGCGCTTTTTACACTGCATTGACAGAGCCCAAAGCACTTTACACTGCATTATCACATTCATTCATATCACCCATTCACACACCAGTGGAGGCAGCTGCCATGCAATTTGGGGTTCAGTGTTCAGTTCTTGCCCAAGGACATTTCGACATTCAGACAGGGGGAGACAGGAATCGAACTAATAATCTCCCGATTGTGAGATGACTGCTCTCCCCACTGAACCACCGCCGTCCTTAAACAGAAGTCTCAAGAAAGTAACACTCCTGCATTCAGATGTAGTTTATTTGTTGCTGCTGTGGGAAGAAGGTTCTTGGTATGTGTTACTGATGATGTCTTGGGAGAAGAAGTCACTTAAAGACTTGTTTCATGGCATTCACGGTGCTTTGTCACTCTGAAAAGTCAATGTGTTTGGGTCTGTAACTCCACGGCAACATTGCAGTCAGACCATACACATTTACAAGCTTAAATGTGTAATACAACATTTTGATTTCCGGGTGGATCACCTAAATAATTGGTGGGTCTGTTTGTCAATCATTCTGACGAGCTGCTTTCGTAAGGCGGTTCTCCGTGCTTGCGCCCAATCAGCTTCTCCCTTTTGCGCATGCGCATTCAGAGTGTTTATGTAGCCGGTGAGCTTCTGAGCTCGTACTTACCGATGGCGAGTCTGACATAATGAAACTGTAGCTGTTTCGGAAAAAAAAAGCTTTATTTATGAGCGAGGCGGATCGCAGAAACTGTACAGAGCCGTGCACGCCGGAGAAGAGGAGATCACGCTCGTACACTTCCGCGTTTTCTGGGAGAAGCAGGAGAGCCGGGCGGATGGTCTGGCGCATGCGCGTTGTTCAAAAAGTGAGTAACAGACGTGGGGCTTCGTCTTTTCGAGAAAATGTTGTATTATACCTTTAAGTATGTGTACAGACAACTCAAGGCCACCTGCATTTGAATTGGTGCTTCCATGGCTATAGTTTATTTTCTAAAAATAAATGAAAAAAACAAAAACTTGCACTCCACCTATTTGGCTTCAGAAATTTTCAAAATATATATATATTTTTTTATTATTATTATTATTTTGCTAGGCGGCTTGCCCCCTCCAGGTCGGTAGAGAGACTCTGGCTCAAGTGGAGGAGTGTAAGTATCTTGGGGTCTTGTTCACGAGTGGGGGACGGACGGAGCGTGAGATTGACAGGCGGATCGGTGCAGCGGCTGCAGTGATGCAGTCGTTGTATCGGTCCGTCGTGGTGAAGAAGGAGCTGAGACGAAAGACGAAGCTCTCGATTTACCGGTCAATCTACGTTCCCACCCTCATCTATGGTCATGAGCTTTGGGTCATGACCGAAAGGACAAGATCCCAGATACAAGCGGCTGAAATGAGCTTCCTTTGTAGGGTGGCTGGGCGCTCCCTTAGAGACAGGGGGAGGAGCTCAGTCACCAGGGAGGAGCTCAGAGTAGAGCTGCTTCTCCTCCACATCGAGAGGAGCCAGCTGAGGTGGCTCGGGCATCTGATTAGGATGCCTCCTGGACGCCTCCTTGGGGAAGTGTTCCGGACATGTCCCACCGGGAGGAGACCCTGGGGAAGACCCAGGACACGCTGGAGAGACTATGTCTCGCGGCTGGCCTGGGAACGCCTTGGGATCCCCCCAGAAGAGCTGGAGGAAGTGTCTGGGGACGGGGAAGTCTGGGCATCTCTGCTGAGACTGCTGCCCCCGCGACCCGGCCCCGGATAAGCGGTAGAAAATGAATGGATGGATGGATTATTTTATTAATTTCTTAATGATCTTTCTTAATAAAGCTTGTTTTTATCATATAGGTTTTCTAGCTAACCATCCCTGGAATTAGAACAAATCCCACAGTGAGACTATGAACCCACATCTGTGGAGGGCCGTGCAGAATGTCCCCTACTTTAAACGCTCATTCAACACCCACATTTTTAACCAGTGGATTTAATTTATTAATGACTCTCTACTCTGAAATATTAATCTATTTATCCAACTCACTCAGAGTACTTTTTTAGTTTTCAATCTTCATTTTTCTCACCTTTTACTTTCTCATTTTATTGTTTTAACTCTGTTTATTATTTTCTTTGTTTGAGCCCCTGTTTGTGTTCATTTTAATACCCATTTTAGTGATGTGCTTAATTATATTATTGATCTAGCTTGTATTCTTTACTTTGGTTCAGTGCTTTCAACTGATCCTTGCAAAACACCAAAAATCAGTTTGTGTCAATGGAAAGTGAATCACAATGTTTCTAACTGTCCCATTAGAATTATAATTTTAATAATAGCCTACAGCTATTCAAATTAAATAAACTATTTGGAAAACGCCATGTCAACTCTGAGTAAATCTGTATTCATGCTATATAAATATAATAGAATGTTCAAAAAGTTGAATGGAAGGACAGTGTGTGTGAAGGAAAAGGACTAAGTCAACAGGAATGATGGTTGCAGCCTGGAGAAGGTTGCCAAGTAAAGCTCATTTTTAAAACTTTGGAGTCTTCTCACAGAGGAGACTAAGGTTAAAGCTTCACCATCACCACTCAGAGAGGTGTCTGCGTGGTTTCCAGTGTCACTCTGGGACCACAGGCAGCATGAGAAGAATCAGAGCTCTGCTGAGAGGAGGGAGGAGGTGGACAGTCCAGAAAATTAGAAGAAATATTATCTCTCCTCATGAGGAATTTATTTCTCTGTATTTAAAACATCTTATTCAACCCGTATATGACCCGAGCTACACATACTAGGAGCAGTGGCCTTCCACCCACAAGCTGAGAGGTCAAGGGTCGTCCTCAGGAACCAGCGAAGGTGACCTGTCAGCACCTGGGAACTTCCGATGCCGAGTTCACTTCTCCAACCTTCAGGCCACCTTTAGGCATCTCATGCACCACTAGTCAAAAGTTTTAACTCACCTTTTCATTCAATATTTTTTTTATTATCATGACTGTTAATATTGCAGATTGTCACTGAAGGCATCAAAACTACAAATGAACACACATGGAATTTTTAGTAAGCAAAAAAAGTATAAAATAATTCTAAACGTGTTTTGTATTTTAGATTCTTGAAAATAGCTGCTCTTTGCTCTGATTGCTGCTTGGTGCATTTTTTGTCATTTTCTGATGAGGGAGTCGCCTCAAATGGTTTTCCAGCATTCTTGTGGGAGTTCCCAGAGGTGTTGAGCACCTGTTGGCCTTTTTGCCTTCACCCTGCAATCCATCGTGCCTTGGCTTAGGTCAGGTGACTGCGGAGGCCGGGCCATCTGGCAGCCGGATGGGATGGCATGTCACTGCAGGATGCTGTGGTCGACATGCCGGTTCAGTGTGCGTCCAGTATTGAATAAGTACCCGATATTATCACCAGCAAAGTACCTCCACGCCATCATGCTTCACAGCGGGAACCATGCATGGAGAAATCACCCATTCAACTTTTCTGCATCACACAAAGTGGGTGAAACCAAGAATCTAAAATTTGGACTCGTCGGACCAAAACACAGATCTCCATTAGGCTAATATCAATTCCATGTGTTTCTTGGCTCAAAAAAAAATTGTCCTCAGCACCAGAGGTGGCTTTTACTGTTACTGTCCTCGTGTGAGCCAGTTAAATCCTAACACTGGATGGTTTTTTGCGACTGCTCTTGGGGTCACAGTCGAAGTTTTTGCCATTTTCTGGACTGACTGACCTTCAGTTCTAAGAAATAATGATGGACTATTGTTTTTCTTAACTTAACTGCTTGGTTCTTGCCACAAAATGAATTCAAACAGTTGTAAAACAGGCCTGTCAGCTGTGTACCAACCTAACTGACAGTTCCAAACCCATGAAGAGGACAGGAGATTCCACACATGAACCCAATGGAGCTCAGTGAGAGAAGGCAAAGGGCTTGGATCAGGAATCTGACATATGAAACATGTTTTGGGTTATGCCTTTTTGTTTACTCTTTAAATTTCCATGTGTTCGTTCATAGTTTTAATGCCTTCAGTGTGAATCTACAATGTAAACAGTCAAGAAAATAAAGAAGAAGAATAAAAAAACATGGAATGAGAACGTGAATCTAAACTCTTGACTGGTAGCATATGTTGAGCCATGTTGGACAAAATGAGGCTCAGTTTTAAAACCTTACTGAAGGTCTGACTGTGAAAGATGCAGCACAGGGGAAAATCCCTCTTCAGCGAGTGAGAGCTGGTTACACACAGATACCTCATCGCTCCGTCACCACATAGGCGAAAAGGCATGTTATTGGCCTGTTGGAGGAACTTTTGGAATTCAAGCCACTTCCTCTTTCTGCCTGTTAACAAGTTTTATGCAGATGCAGATTGTATGTTCCAGTATGACTTTACACCGGAAGAACCTCGCTTCGGTGAATATATTGGTGCGTTTGGAGTGACTGCTCCACACACCGAACCTGCATGCCACAGATAATCAAGGGGAAGACGAAGGAGCCCAGACCCTCGTACGCTGAGGGCCACTCAGCAACCTGAGCTTTTCACCGCAGGATGAGCGTCTCCATGTGACACATCACATCACACTGGAGCGGAACAGAACCTTCACAACTGTTGAAAAAATTGTCAGAAATATTTTCATATACCGCTTTTAACTGATCTGATGAAATGTTGCAATTCATGACAAGGAGCTGAAAATTATCCAGATATAAAATGAAAAAACTTGATAGTTCTCACTTCATGTTGACTAAATGTGAAAGAAGTGAATGAATGATGAAATGAGAAAAAGTGAGATTTCGGTGATTGTTTTATGTTTTCCAGATCGATAAAGATGTAACGAAGTTTTTTTTTTTGCCATATTCTGAAAATGTTGTCATTCTATATTGAAGTTTTTATGGAAATTCAATCAAAAGTCCCAGAATATCCTATTTTACTCCCATTTTAGGGCATTTGGAGACAAGTCGAGTCCTCCGTCTGTGCCGGATGAAGACTGTGAAGAAGAGATGAATGAGGAGGAATGTGAGTTCCCCGAGGAAACCGAGGAGAAGGAAGAAGAGATGGTTGAGAAGTCCTCGGAGGATCAGTGGTGTCCCAGTGATCCGGCCTCAGATCCAGCCTGTGGTGCTGTTGAGGAGCTCAGTATCGCAGAGCAAGACGAGGAGAAAGGTGAAGAGGGCAGCGAGAAAGAGGAGAACCAGGAGGACCAGAGAACACCACAGGGTAGGAAACACTTTCCCATCCCCCTTCATCCGTGTTCCTCTGCAGCTTCACTTTTCCCACACTTTATGTTACAGCCTCATGTTTCAACACACAATACCTCAAAATGACAATATTTTGAAACGTTTGCCAATTTTAAAAAGAAACTAAGAGCTGGGGTAATGTGGGATGTTGTGGGCCGACCCGTCAGTAGTCCAGCTGCAGAGAGAAATTCTGAGCCAGCAGGACTCTTCCTGGAGCAGGTATGAATGCCAGGAAACGACGCACTGCCCCCCTGCAGTGAAGCATGGTGGTGGCACCATCAAATGGCTGAAAATGGCCGCTTTTCATCCAACCTGAAGGAGCTTGACAGATTTCTGTAAAGAGGAATTTGGAAAATTTCCCAAAGATTGGTCGCATTGTATGCAGAAAGACATGAGGCTGTAATTGATGCCAAAGGTACGTCAAAGTTTTGAGCAAAGGCTGGGAATACTTGTGTGTGGTTTTTATTGAGAAAAAAAATCTTTTTCATGCTGTCATGCAGCATTCTGTAGTGGAATTGAGAATTTAATCCATTTAGGAGAATGACTGTAACATAACGAAATGTAGTCGGAGTGATCATCTGTGAATACTTTCCAGATGCTCTGTATTTTCAGTTGTTCAGAAAACACTTGAAACATTTTAAACTTGGTGTTACAGTATACTTCCAGCAGACTTGTACTGTATCTGCTTTAAATAAGATTCATTTTCAAAAGCCAAATTCTCTCTGACTCACAGTCCACTGAGCCAATCTCTGAGATGATTGCAGCACAGGCTCGTAAACTTGTTAGATAATTTTCCTGACGGTACGGTTGCGTCATGGAGAGTTATTTTGGAAATCGGCTCGCGTTCAGAGACGATAAATGACTTGGTTGGGGTCATACTCTTAATTTTACAGAGACAATGGACGCCCTGCTACTGCAATGCTTCCTGCATGCTCTGAAGAGCAAGGTGAAGAAGTCGGAGCTCCCTCTGCTGACTAGCACATTTCTCCGCAACCACATGTTCTCCTGCTGGTAATGTGCAGTTCTTCTTCTTCTTGGAGCGTCATGAGAACAAACTGTTTGTACTAAACGGAAAAGTTCTTTATGTTTCAGCCCAAGTGGGAAACAAATTGATCTTAAGAAGTCCAGTTATAAGAAGGTACAGCGGTTGTGCAGAATGTAAATGTTTTGCCCATGTAAATAGAAACGTAAAACCACGGGCATGCATGTTTCCCATCCAACAGCTCTCCAAGTTCCTGCAGACCATGCAGCAGCAGTACAGCCTCGTGCGAGTTAAGGAACTCTCCAAAGGGGTGGAGAGCATTGTGGAGGTGGACTGGAAAAACCCAGAGTAAGTCAAGCCCTGCGTCGACATGATGACATTGTTGGATGGGATTGAAACAAACAGGCTTTTTGAACTCTGCTGTTGCAGGCTGCGTTCCTTCAGCCCTCCCGAGGAGAAGGATGTTGAAGCCTCTCCTGTGCAGGATGGAGGGAGGGGGGACGTTCCCTACCATCCTCCAGAGATCACAACCCTGTACTCGGTGTCTGCTCGGCTGGAGCCTCTCTTCCTTGATGCAAACAAGAGGTGTGTGTGTGTGTGTGTGTGTGTGTGTGTGTGTTTTCTTAAACCCTGCCCCGCCATGCAGCCTCACATTTGCATACTCCAGCCTGCAGGAGCTCATGAATGAGAGCTGAATCTCCTGTTGACTCAGAAGAGACTCTGACTCTGATCCCTCAGTCGTTCCAGCAGGGCTGACCTTCACCTCTGACCTTTTAGCGCAGGGATGGGGAAAAAAATATTCCTCCGACCGAGCAATCACTTCCACCAACTGATCTGTTTCTTCCTCCAGTGATCTTAAAGTCTCTTCTCTGACACTTAAATAATACAGACATCTTTATTGTTCCAAACCTTTCTCCCCCCCGCTGGTATTTTGACTTGTTTTCATAAGACGAGCGCAGGTGTTCCTGACACCATGGTAATGTTATTAATAACAGGAGTCTGAAAACGTCACGGTAGGATTTCAGTCAGGCGCCGCGGCGCGCCGGCGCTTTTAATTTTGAAACGGAAACTCTTCTTTCACTGTTGTGACACGTTTAAAAAAAAAAACACTTTGCGGTGGGAATCATTCAGGTCAGGATAATGCTTCCAGTCCTTCCTCAAACAGACGTCTTTGAAGGCGGGGAGGGGGGATGTGATTTTAGAAATCCACAATTCATGACACATGTGATGTTCAAACGGTGCAAAGTCATGAATCAAAATCGTTCCCTCCTATAGTGAAAATATCCCGAGCTGAAGGCTGTTTGTCTTCATAAATCTCTCGTATTTGCACGTCTGCCTGCTGTGCGCTGCTGATGTGTGCTTTGGCGCCCGCGCAGGAAAGGAGCAACGATGCACCCGGCCGAAGTGAGGAGCATCATCACGGAATACGTGAAGAAAAATGAGCTGGTGGCCGAAAATAACAAGAAGTAAGGATCCCCTCAAACTGTTGAGGGTGCTAATGCAAAGCTACATGTTTCCTGGAAGCAGCAGGCAGACAACGAATCATCTGTGCCGTTTGTGTCAACAGAATCTGATAAGGGTTGGATTTTGTTCCTTTGCGTGTTTTTGAGAATAGCTGAAAAATGTATTATCGCGTTGGAATTTCTCAATCAAATTATGTTTTCTTGTCAGCTGATCTGACAGACCAAGAACAAGTGGAGAGCTACCTTCTTTTATTTTTAAACCGGACTCCGTGGTGAAAGGGAGCCTCAGAGAACTGACCTTAGTCCATGTAATGCGATTAAAATCAGCTAAAATGTTTAAATGTGACTCTGAAGCTGAATAGACATCTCATGTCTTATTAGCGCATGGCATGATTTGTGCATCTTTTGATGTGCAGCAAGAGAGAAATTCAATGAGATCTGTGGCGGAGTTGGCAGAGCTTAACAAGGCAGCATGTTTCCTGTTTAGTTCCTCCATCTGACTCCAGTCCTCCTTCCCCCCTCAACAGTTATGTGACAATAAATCCCACTCTATGTGACTGTCTGCTGGAGAAATCCGAGTACCAGGAGGTCGAGTCTCTCAAGTGGGACGATCTTTTTACCAGGTAAAGTTTTTTAATTTATTTTCTGGGTCAAGAAATAAGAGGCCGGTTCAGAAGAGTCTACTTTATATCCTACATGAATTCATTGTGCTGCTAATGGGGGAAAACAAAAATCCCTGGACATCATCAAAGTTCTAGTTTCTCATGTGAACACACCCACTTTTAGGTTTTGTTTTCAATACAGTCCTAGAAACACCTCAAGTCCTCTCTTCTGTAGCCATTATTGAGGAATAAACAGTAAACTGGGCTGTTGCTTTTTGTGAACAGGACTTTGGGAAGAATGCAGGAGTGCTATCAGGTTGTGTACCCTGGACAAGCCCCTGTGATCAAGAAAGGACACATCGAGCCGATTGACATCTCCGTAGCCTCCAGAGGATCCAACAAGAAGGTGACGACTTCTGCTTACGTTCCACAAATGGCCAGCTGTAAATCGGCGTGCGCTTTCAGTGCTGATAAGATCCATTGTTTGTCCGAACAGGTGACTCTTGTGAAGAACCTGGAGGCGTACGGTGTGGATCCAGCAGCCGTGGCTGCAACTCTGCAGCACCGAGTTCAGGCCAGCTCCGTCTTGCAGCCTGTTCCTGGATCCAGAGACCGAGTCTCCGTCCAGATCCAAGGAAACCAGATTCATCAAGTCGGCAGCCTGCTGCTGGGTATGGAACTCATTCCTTTTCAAAAGATCAATATCATCATTGTGGTATCTGGACTTATTAACTCAGTAGGGTTTGGTTTTTTTTTTCCTCTCTTTTTTTGGAATTTCAGATCATTATCAAATTCCTCGCAAGTACATCCAAGGACTGGACAAAGCTCCGAAAAGCGGCAAGAAGAAGTAGTCGATCGTCATCCTGCTGTTCCAGCTGTTTTCTGTCAATAAAGCTATTTTGCTGTGTGCAAACAACAGCTCATTCATAAAAATAAAGTCCTCTTCTGGAGGTTGATGAATGAAACTATAAGTGTTTTGTTGTGCTTTGATTTCTCCAAAGATACTTCTGGGAAAAATACTTCAGCAGGGTGCGATTTGTGGCATATGAAAGCAGAAGTAGATATGAAGGAAAACTAATGCCTGTTTTTAAAGAAAAAAACTTTACAACTGCACATTTTAGTCAAAACATAATTAGATGAAATCCTAATACATTTCACATTGTATCAGTGATGTGACTAAGGCCAATAATGTGATCATGATCGCAGTTTCACATGTCATAAAGCCAAAATGTAATAAAATAATGCTCATATTGCTCATATCATCAGTAAATTATTATGACTTTGATATCCTCTATGTCACTTTTAATGAACAACCTGCATGGAAACCTTGTATTTCCAATAAAATCAGTCTTACTCGTTGAATTGATTTACTGGTTCCAGGTATTCAATTAAGTAGTTTTAATATATCAATAATATAACTTAGCAGAATTGCATTATGATATTGGTTCAAATATTTTGTTACACAATTAGTAAATAATTGCAGTATTAATTTTATTAAATTTCAGATGTACTAAAGATCTTATTTGCAGGTATTGTGTTTTTGACAATTAAAAGATTATCGGTTCCTTGAAGTTTTCATTTAAAGTCTAAGCCTCTGACGCTCGTCTCCGAGTGACACTTTTTGCTAAAGGCTCATCGGATAATAAAAACTGACTCGTTCAGACGTGTCGAACACATTTTAGTACCGGGGCCACCGACGGCTCAGAGTGAGCCGAGCCGGTAAAACAGAGCCAGAAATAACTCTGAAATTTAAACATTCAATGCAGAGCACACACGATGAACATGTTGACGTTTTCACAAAAACCAAACAACTGAAAATTACTACAGTCTCAACATAAAGCCAGTTATAATATTTTCTGAGCTGGACTGGACTCCAAAACATTTTGAATTCTCCAAGTGAGTTTTAAAGGACATTTATCTGATGTTTTCCGGTGCGGTCGGTTGGTAAAATGATCGGAGGCCAGATCTGCCCCCCCCCCCCCTCACAGTAAAACCAACATGTAGACCAGAGAGTGGTTTGCGTCTCTAAACCCCTCCCAGTGGACCAGGCCAGTAGGTTTTCACTGACACGTAATTGGTTTCTGATGGCAAAGAGAGCATGGTGAACAAACCCCTCTGAGTTTTTTGCACACGCAGATCAAACACCGATGTGAGCGTGTGTGTCTTTATATGCAGACAGCATGAATACTTGTTGACACGACATTAATCGGTAAGCTGTGCAGTCCTGCCATTAGTAGACTTTAAAAACGGCGGAGAGACAGTAAATAAGAGGCGAGGAGAACATGTTGTTATCCAAACGTCAACGCGTATTTCTAAATTAAGGCCGCTGTTGGTTTTGCGGTTGATAATTACAGCTTCCAGTTTGTTATGCTGCCTGCATTCTAGAGTGTTTTGGTCTGGCATTTTCAAAGTTATGGCTTCGTGAGTCAGTTAAACGGAAGTTGGTCACTGAGATGTAGCAGTATTGAAAATCCAGCATGTGTTAATAGTTTTTTTTTTTTCTTTATTTGTGTAAACCGCTGCAGGCAAAGAGACAAAAATCTAATAATAGTGTCAAAAACAGCAGCTGATGTGAGCATTTTTTTTTGGTGAATGGATTCTTAAAACACTGGTGTTTGATGATGCGACCAAACCACATCAGCGACAATCGAACGTTGCTTCTGTGGAAAATAGACGTAAAAGCCCTTCACAGAATTCACAGTTTGTTTTTGAGTTCTTGTTTTTGACTGAGGCTGCATACGGTTATGAAGCCTCGGTTATGTTTCGGTCACAGATCCAGCGATCCATCTCTGAGTGTTTGTTCTGTCTGTGCTATTTTGGTGGAAGTTAAATTTACGCCCGATATTTTTTTTCTCGTAATGCTCAACAAAGAGGCTCTCTTCACCGCAGTAACGACTGTACAGCTGCACGCAGCAAATTGATGTATCTGAATTAAAATTGTGACATTTTTGTACATATGGAACTAATGTTAGTTACAAAGACATCTGTGACTTCTTGGTAATTTAGCAGATCATTAAAAAAAAAGGACAAAAAAAGAGCTCGCATGGCAGAGGACAGGCTGTCGGCACAAACCAAAGAAATTCCCAGTTTTCCTGTTCTTGTGACGAGACGAACAAAGATCTGGTGACCTTTGAATAAAACCCATGAAAATGTTTTGGTTTGAAGAATAATGTTCACATTTTGTACAAACAATAGTGCAGCATCTACTATGAATGTTTGTGGTTTTTAATATGCCGATTATAGTTGCAGTAGAAGCAATTTAAACAGTTTTGGGTTTTTGAAAAATGTTGAAAATGGAATCTCATGTGGAAGCTTCTGAGAAAATGATCGGCTCCTTTTGTTGTTGGATTGCCAAAATAATTAATGCATGGCTGATTTTAAATGAAAGTCAAAAGATACAAATAAACTTATAGTTGTGGCTTCACTTGTTAGCGCTGAAGCACACTTGAATGCTGTCGGCTTGTATTGAACGCTTCTTTCTGGGGTTGACTCACGGCTCTCACGCTGGGTGTCCTGTCACGCCTTCTTCTTTATCTCCTCTGAGTCCAGAAAATGAACGCAGGAAATTGTTTCTGACTTTTACTGGCTTATATCAAATGGTGGAAATGTGTGTCAGGATAGCTGCCATGAGAAAACTCAATCATCTTTTATTTATTTATTCTTTTTTTTTTTTTTAATGTGGACAAATCCCACTGACAAAGAAAATCAAATTATCTTGTTAGAGTCCATACTGTACATCTTGCTATGTGGAGCCTTGTTTCAATTTTCTACATGTGTATGGTATTCTAACTTTCCATCAGCAACACGACCGCACGTTACGGCCCCGTGGCTCCATAAAGAACCACAAACAATACCAAGACCGGGCTGCTGGTGACAGACATGGCCTTCGGAGGCCGAGCAGCTCCTCCTTCAGGTGGTCAGAACGGCGATGGTGCGGGGAGAAGACCTCCTGTGGCGCTACGTCCTGTGTTTCTTCAGAAAGGTTCACTATGGTGCGATCACAGGAGGAAGCGGGAAACATCCAGCTTATTTCTTCTCAACATCTTCATTTACGACGGAAGCGTCTGTGTCATCCAAGGACTGAAATGAAACATGGTTACAGCAGGAAACTGAAATAATTCATCCAAAGAAAGATGAGCTTGTTCAGTAAACTTATTAACTGTGATGTAAAAGCAGAGCGCATGTGGGATAAATTCCATTAAGATGTTTTTCAGCCTCATGGGTGTTGAAGGAGACGCTGAGTGTGAGTCTGACTGAATCCTCCCGTCTTTGGTGTTCCCCTCACTTTTCCTCTTAAAAACCACCAGCTTTAGAGGCATTGAATGAATTTTCATACAACTTAATTCGTACAGACGTGAGCCAAGTGGAAACAACTAGACTTCTAGTGCAGCAGATTTTTATTAAACTCTCAGGTTTCTTTTTCAAAAATCAGCCAACATCCATCTCAAACAGTTTTTTTTTTTTTTTTGGAGTTAATCAAAAATGTCACCAAGTTAGTTGAAATATAAGTCTCCATCGCTACAAGTCCCTGCAGTGTTCATCCACGTCCATGAGCACAATGCTTTGACCTGAATCCAAACATGAAAGAAGCCTTTAAGTCGTTTATCACAAGTCTGCATACATCCGCTTAATCTCTTCAATGAAGTTAGTTATCAAATCCATTTACGGATTTCTTGAGAAAGCTTTTCTAAGTCACTTTAGGAAGTCCTAATTACATAAAAGGCAGCGCAGCCTCGCCAGTCATCAAATTTAGATAAAAAAAAAAAACCTACTTAAAACTTGCTGGTGTTGCAAAAGCAGTAAATCCCAAAGAGTAAAATCATCCAGTGTCCCTCCAGAGTCCAGTCCAGGATCTATAAACCAGTTTTCTTGACAACAGAAGAGCAGTAAGATGATCAAATGGTGATCTGGTACTTTTCTGATTTAACTGTGATTAAACAGGCATATCATCCACGACAAGAAAACAGGACGGACATGCCGACTGAGTTACCAGCGGAAGACTTCGCCACGTGAAAACCTGCTGTGGCTCCTTCCAGATGGAATCTGCACTCAGTTTGTGAAGTTTGAAAACTTCGACACTCGCCTGCATAACTCTCCCAGGCTGCCGAGCAGACCACAGAGTCTCCGTCTCTCCTTCTCAACACGTTAAACCATTAGAGCCAACAAAGTGACGAAGTCTGGCTCAGTCTCCACTGGATTAGCTGGAGCTTCGTCTCTGCTCAATGAGGAAGATATACTCACCCCTTTTCAATTGAAGTACAAACAATAAAAGTGTTGGAATGAAATTCAGAATTCCGTGTGATTATCTGAAAATCATTGCATTTGGACGTAAAGTTGAAATATTTAGGATCTCCTAAAAGTTGTTGGGTTTTTGAGCCGAAGCCACAGAGTTCACTCGGCAATCGACAAAAAAAAAAAAAAAAAAAAAAAATCGACAACAGTTCATTATTTTTGTTGCCACTCAGATAAATTCCATTTGCCTGTTTTCAATCGATACCTGGGGTATTTCACAAAGTTCACTGTACTCCGTATCAACAATGCAGATTAGATTGTCTCAGTACAAACAATATTTATCTTTCCAAAATCCTTCTGGGAGCAAATATGAAGGCCTCGGAGCAAATGCTTTTCATTACGCGGCTCTCAAACAATCTGGGGAAACACTGCGGTAATAACGATATATTCATCTCTCAAGATGAGGTTGAATAGGTTTTGTTTTTGTTTCTTTAATTTTATTTTATCACTTATCAGATCTGGACTGACACAAATCTACAGAGGCAATGAAAGTAAAAATACTTTTCTTTCCCAACCAGTGTTCAGTAATTATTCATTTCTTCATCATCACTAAATAATGTGAAACGTCAGACTGTTTTCTTTTTCCTTAAAAGCGCGTTAGATGTAAAGAAGCTGGTCTCATCACTGAAGGGTGCGTCAAGCGGCGGACTGCACGGGGATTTATACCCAAGTCGAGATTCAAAACAATAAACTGCAGAATAAGTCCAGTTCAACCAAAATAACTGAGTCACTTGAGCTTCTGGCAGCAGAAGAAAAAACTAAACTAAAATTAATTTCTCCAACAAGATGCAGCCAAGTCAGAATTGCGAAGGCGGGGGAATCTACGATGTCTAAGACTGTTAAAATAACAACAATGGCTTCAAGAATAAAAAAAAAAAAGAAAAAATCAACTAAAATCAAAACTAAAGCAAAAAGTAACCCAAAGCAGCCTTTTTAAATTGTGCGGTTGCACATTGAGTGCCGTTTTCCTATTTCTAATAAAACTACGCAGCTCCTCATTTTGAAGGTTCAGGAGCCTTTGTGGTCTGAAACTAATGTTATTTCATAAAAAGCTCAATAGGTAATAAAAGTTGCAACCTCTGGGGTGGACCAGCAATTACTTTCTGTTTGAGTCTGTGAAATTGTTTCAGTGGAAGTGATGAACATATCAGAAGACACTGGAAATGCACAGAAAGGCCCGGACTGGAAGCAGACAGAGACGTTCGCTCTGGGTGGCAAGTAGGTCAACCGCATTCTGACAGAAATCGTCTCTGAAGAGCTGCTCTTCCCGCTGCTGTTCAACTTTTCTCAACACTCTGCTTAACCATTTCACTCACCAGCAGAGTAAATTTTGGATGCAGTTTCCTTTAAACAGCAGATTTTTATAGTCTGACTGCATTTTACATGATCTATCACATTCACACGCTCACTGTTTATGTCCAGCCTGGGTCTGAATCCAACAGGACTGTTTGAACTTTTCTTCCCGTTTCCCTTTTCTGATTTATTTATTGCAAAACTTTATAGAAAAAAAAAAAAAAAAGAAAAGCAAAACATGAGAGCATTACGCATCGGACCCGCACGTTCATCTAATCGAATTAAAAGCAGAAAGCGAGAAAAACACCTTGAGACGACTGGCTGCTGCTTCGGAGTGGGTGGAGAGCGCCGTCCCATGAGCCTCCAGTCTGCAGGGCGAGCAGAGGCTCATCTGGAGAGCGTTTCACGTCTTTGGCTGTGTAGAGGGTCATCTAATAATTCACAGGTACTGTTGTCTCCCCTGGTTGCCCACAGTGATCTGGCTCTACTTAAATCACTCTTTTCCGCAGGGGTGCCGACAACTCCCGGCAGCCACCCACTGCGGCGATATCTGCGTTTACTGAAGTCAACACCACGGCACAGCAAACACACGGCTGCGATCACTCCGAGGTGCAGAGGTTACGTAAGAATGTAAGCCGGTCATTAGGTTTTAAAGATCTCTGATGTCTGCGTCTGGCGCTTGTTGACCTGTGAAAACATGTCGATGGTTGTGTTCTCGTGTTGTCGGGGTAGATTAGGCCTGATATGTTACCACAGTGGCCCGAACTAACACAAGGAAACACAAATGAGCCACACTGTGTTTTCTGTTGTCAGTATTCATTTCAACAGTTTGCAGCACTTCCAGTTTAGATAACTGAGCTGCGCATTGCATAATGGGTGTATTTTCTATTTGACGTCAGACATCACTGCTGATATGATTTACATGGGGGGGGAAGGAGAA
This sequence comes from Salarias fasciatus, assembly GCF_902148845.1. Classification (NCBI taxonomy): domain Eukaryota; kingdom Metazoa; phylum Chordata; class Actinopteri; order Blenniiformes; family Blenniidae; genus Salarias; species Salarias fasciatus. The sequence continues at coordinate 17,365,420 of NC_043764.1, read as the reverse complement.
AACAAAAAATGAACTGGACGTAGCTGGAAAAAGCACTAGTCTGGTTTAATGTGCGTGGGTGTTTTTTGTTGTTTTATTTGGGGGAGTGGAGTCTAATAATCCACTGAAAGTTTTGAATTCATGAAAAAATGCACGTTATTCAGAAACTATGTTCTCATTAAACTCTTGAGCCCCCCTCCAAAAGTATGCTCTCCTGGCATCTCTTCTTCTTCTGTCTCTCCTGACATGAAAGAGAACACTAACCGATTTCTCAGAATTTTTTTTTCATTGCTCTCCCAAATGAGTATGCAAATGCAGATTCCAGTGCCCTGAAATGAGACGAAACAATCGGAAGCAGATGCCCCAGAGAAAAACCACAGGCAACAGAAAAGCAGCGAGTGAACGTGCAGTATCAACAGTGGCAAAAACAAGTGTTGACCAGCAGAAAGAGTAATGATGAACCACTCAAGTGAAAGAAAAAGGTCTAAATGATCAACAATTAAACAGAGAGCTGGAACACACACTGGAACAGTCTGTGTCGCCATCTGTTGGTTTCCATCCAACACAGCAGGAGTCGTGCGTCCACAGCTCAGAGCTGGAAAAGCGGAGCTTTGCTGGACTTTACCGGTTTCCATTTTAGCCTGAACGGCGCGGTGGAATCCGGCCCAGGAGGTCTAAATTAAATTGCCTCTTGAGAACATACTGTGTTGGATTAGAGCCCAAAACATTAGTGTGGGAAACACTGGAGGCCATTTGGATGAAGCCTCGCTCTAACGATGACCATGAGGGGGGAGGAGGGGCGGTCAGGGTAATTGCTGCTTGCTTTCGGTTAATAGTCGCAGCTCTGGCCTCAAAGCAAGACGCTGGACTCAGGTTCAGGATTAAGTTTAGTGGTGTGTGAATTGCCTCTGGGTGTGAGTGTGTGTGTGTGTGTGTGTGTGTGTGTGTGTGTGTGTGTGTGTGTGTGTGTGTGTGTGTGTGTGTGTGTGTGTGTGTGTGTGTGTGTGTGTGTGCTCCTCTGTGATCTCTCCAGGGTTCGGCCTGTAGGCTGGATGAAGTGACGTAGAGAAAGTGGCTGAGGTTCACTTCCAAGCTCAGGCCTTTCTGAGTGCAGTTTGCATGTTCTCTCTCTCTCTCTCTGTCGATACGGATACTGTGGTTTCGTTCCGCCTTCAGCTGGTTTACTGATTTACATTCCATTCAGTATATAAAACTCCACCGTCTATTTGTATACCTCCTTTCTTGTTTAGCTGTCCCATATTTGCAGCAGCAACTTCTGAAATGTTCCTGATCCCACAGACAAGCTGCGGCACGTCATCATTCTGAGAGGATTGCATTGCTAAAAAAGGATTACACCATTTGACATTTTTCATGGCCAAAACTGCTAAACCACTTTTGTGAGAGGAAAAATAAATTCCTGATGCAGACAGATCTATTCAGAATATTTTGGGACTGAGGTTGATGAGACATGGCAGGTGAAAGACTGTTTGAGATATATATGCGACAAATAAGGGATAAGTTAGTCTGTAAATGCTTGAAAATAATAGAAGAGCATTTCTTTCTTTTTTTAAAATTTATATATTTAACATAAGAATATAATCAAAAGCTAAATAGAAATAAATCGCTACTGTGCATCTGAATGGATGTTTTGAGGGGCTGTACACGGATTAATATGACACATCAGAAAATATCAGTTATTTTTAAAAACCGTTCATGTCGAGAACTGGACTCCAGCAGGATGAAGGACTTCCTGAAAATATGAATCTATAAAAGTATGTAATAACCAGGGATCGGTCAGCCTAACTTTCTCTTGATGGAAAAATTATTTCACTTGAATATTGAAAACTGTTTATTTGGGGTTTGTTCCCATTAAAAACGTGTATTTTCAGTGACTTTACTTATCGAAAGTATATAATCAAAAAAGTTGGCTCATAAAATATTTGAATTTTTCATCTCAATCCTTTTCAAATAATGAAATGTCCAGTCAACATAAAAAGTGCTCATCAAAGTCATCTTCAATTTCTTGCATTTGAGTACTAAAGCTCTTGTGAAAACATTTGGTGATGACCAGAGAAACCTTTGTAGATAAATCTGAGATTATTCACTGTTATCATACCGTACCTCTATCGACCATCTGTATAATATAACTACATCCATCTGGAACTCTGGGTTTCTTGATGTGTTCCAGATGTTGAATGTTAAGCGTCTTCCACCAGCTGCTCCTTGCCGTCAGACTGCTGCTTAGCCCAGTTTAATGCAGAATAAATCTGTCGTCCGCCGTCTATTATAGCGGCTATTCATGCTTTGAAAGTGACGCATGCAAACAATATTTATTTCTGATACATTCAGTTATAAGCTTCGGCTTAAATTGTAAACCTGTACATCGTTTTCTCCTTCTTTTCCAGACAGCGGAGTCTAAATGCCCTGCCTTAAAGTGGAGAGCTTTCTTTTTTTGTTCAGCTTGAATTTTTTTGCACCTACTCATTCATACCAAGGCTCCCTGCTGTCATTTACTAAGTGCGGCTTTTCCGTTTCCTGTAAATTAACTGTGCAACATATTTTTTTTTTTACAATGCACTTTTAACCTCAATGTGACATCTTTACATTACCACACCTGGTTTTATTGAGTTCACTGAGGCAATTCTTGTAAAAAATAATACTAACAATAACAATAAAAAAAAAATAATGAAGGTCATTAACTAACTTAATCTAAGTTGTTGTAGACAAAGTCACAAAAACATGAAAACATGCAGCCTTAGGCCTGCAGAGGAAGAAAGATGAAGGTAAGCTTATGGAATATAATTTTTTTGTTGTACAGGCATATGAAACGCTTGCGCTGTGCTGCAGCTGCTGAGTTCAGTTGGATTTATGTGCGTTTTTTGGACAATGTGTTGGATCAAAGTTTGTAACTGCCAGTGAAATGTGGGCAAAAACTTTATCTTCTCGTGCCTCATTGACGTGACATTTCAATTAAAAAAGCTTCGTTTTGCATTTTCGTTTGTTTGTTTAGCCACTCGAACCATTTGAATTGTTAAAAACGGCTCTGGTTGGACACGTTCTACATGGGACTAACCTGGCTGAGGTCGTCTCAGCAAAGAAAGACCGCCGTTGAGCCATTTCTTAAAACAAATGTAGGAAATGTAAATTCCGGGTTGTCTCTGTTATCAGATGACTCAAAAGACAAAAACCAAGTCTCAACATTACAGACACGGGAAAGAATACATCTATGCTTCGCCCCTCTGGGGTCGACATGCCTGATTTGGCACAAGTCAGCCAGAGCCTTTCTCTGAAGCCCACAGTGGCGAGTTGTCTGAGGGGGCGAACATCTGGTTACAAGCCAACAACATCCCGGAGAGATCACATCAAATAAGGCAAACCTGACTTCATAATCACATCAGTATTTGTTATTTGTTCAGGTAAATCTAATATAGATCAAATTAAAGTTTTCATATAGAGTGGAACGAGATCCAAGCTTCTGCAGAAGCTTCAAACCCTCAAGAGTAAAAGATCCTGAAGGTCAAGTGACTGCTGGAGCTGGAGCTGTTTCTGCCTTAGGGGATGGAAGCTGATCCATTTTACACAAATCTTAGAGAAAACACACACACACACACACACACACACACACACACACACACACACACACACACAAGCATTCACTCAATGGCTGTTTTCAGGTAGGAATCCTTCAATTGTTTACATAACTCTTTCGATTCTTGTCTTGACAAATGTTGGTTTTCTATTATTATCTGAAAAAATAACCTAAAGCCTTCTAATAAAACATTCTGACACCCTCATGTACATAAGATGTGTGATCACTTTAAAGGTCCCACATTATGCATTTTTCACTTTGTGAAGAGTTCCATAGTAGTGTGTGTTGCAGTAGCCTCATTATGACGTTTAAATTTGAACGTTGTCTGTTTCCTCCTTGTCTCGCTACACCACATTTTGTGAAAATGCCTTCTCAAACGGTCGAGTTTAAGCTCGGGCCGCTTATCCTGAAATAAGCGGATTCAGCTCCTCCCCCTGACTGCGCCCCCACCCTGCCGTTAGCGTCAACTAGCGTTAGCAACAGCGTAGTAACTGTAACAGTAACACACAGGAACAAACTACACACACATCCAAGACAACACGATATTGTTGACAATCTTGAGGGGTGAGCATTTCCAGCAAAAAATCGCTTGTCCTTGAAATAACTGAACTTTTCAAGCGATTTCGCACCAAGACAGCCTATCAAGCATGCGGCGAGGTTTTTTTTTTGCAGGGATAAAACTCGAGCGTCTAGCACAGCGCGATTTCGTTTGTCGCGCGAATGAATTCGCGTTCACCACGTCCGGTGGAAATACAGCATTACAGTCAACATTAGCGTGTAGTACCGCTAGCAAAACCGGCGTCCTCTGCTGGAGGGGGGAGGGGGAGTGGGCGTGGACAGACGCGTTCATTTGCAAACCCGGAAGCAGCCTCAAACAGCCTGTTTTGAGGAGGACTCGTCAGAGCGACTATTTTTAGACCGCTGAAACTCCAAACAAAGGATGAATTTGGTGCGAACAAGCTTAAATACTATGTTTTTGGGCTTCTGAGACCTATATGACGTGACTGAAAAAAATAGCATAATATGGGAGCTTTAATGCTCACTTAAAGTTCACGTGAGGAGGTAAATGGTTGTGACGGGACAGTGATGCTGGAAACACAATCGTATAAAAGGATGCATTAATGTTGACCAAATTCCCCAATAGATACAGGACTGAGCACAGTTTGAACTCATTTAAGGTCAGCAGTAAAATGCACACACTGTTAAAGCTATAGTGCGTAACTTTTAAATGTCTATGAACGTCCGTTTTAGCCAAGCCACTAGGAGAGGAGATGACAAAATGCAGATTAAGCCGATTGGCTCCTCTAACATGTCGCGGGATTTTTCAGTATATATAATTATTGCTTTGCGTGTCGACCGGCGACATTCCCGCGCTGACGTGCAGGAAATTACGCATTTTACGTCACAACAAGAAGGGAGGGGGAGGACGCGTGGAGGGTCTCATAGCAACAGGCTCAGCTCACAGTGTCAGGCAGACCGAGGAAGCCACATGCGACTTCAGGGTTCAGTCCGGGCGCCCCGCCCGCGCTAAGTTGTGCAGCACCCGGACAACGGAGAGGGGAAAAAAAAAAAACCTCTCAGACGGCGAACACAGGCAGCATTAGCAGCATTAGCGGCGTTAGCAGCCAGCAGCGTTAGCAGCAACACCACACGCTACCCCCCACCCCACCCCGCCGCCAAACTCTTTTCCTGTAGGAAACACTGTACTTTGTGTGTAACACTTCGTTTTTCATCAAGAAGCAGCTACTGGAGACCAACGGACAACAAATGATTTCTGCTGACTACCACTGGGTCTTTTCATCCACTAACCTGTCAGTTACAAATTAGCAGGCACCTTGTCTCCTGTTTTAATAAACTATTTACATTTCTGTGGCAAAAAAAAGAAAACAATAATTACCTCTTCGAAAGAATCCATCTTTTTTTTCACCAGCTGTCCTTATTCACGCAGAATAAAAACCGTTTCCAACTGTGATTTGCGCTGTGGAAATGCGAATCACCGTGGCAGATTGGGGGGAGGGGGGGCACTGGGGACACCCGAGCGTACGTCATATGGAAGCGCCGGCTTTATTGTTGTAATAACGCAGAATTCCGCTAGAGGGCGACCGAAGTTACGCACTATAGCTTTAATGTAACAAACATTGATATGATTTATACTTTTTATCCAATTTACAATTTTTTACGTCACTTGGCTCAAAAATGTTTAATATCTGTGCCTGAAATGTTTACAAGCTGTTAATGATTGTAGTTTTTCTTAATTGTTATTCTGTCTTTTTTGTTCTCATGCACAGTTACCTCCACCTTAATGTGTGTACCACTCACCTGTCACCTCCATCATTCAGGGCAGTGTCACAGCTAAACACTTTGAATATCATTAATCTGCTCCTGCGTTTTAAACAACTCTGACTCATAAGCCACAGTGACGCTCTGTGATCAAGTGTGTGCAGGAGGACAGTCATGTGACTCTTCTTCAGGCTCAGATAAACAGGCTGATTTCCCGTTGGCAGCCTCTCTGGTGCACTCCAGTACTGCACCTTATGCATCAACAGTCGTTTTTCCGTTTCTCTGTGGATCAAATGAAGAAAGGGGGAAAACAAAAACTTCCCCAAAAGTTCTTTCCAATGGCCATTGTAGAATTGGTTTCAATTTTTTCCTCCTAACTTTTCAAACGCATCTGGACCGAGAGCCGGCAACATTCTTGAGATGCTGATCTGATGCCTTCGATCCTTACTACATGTTCAAAAGTGAGAAAGCCAAAGGTGACGGTCCACCCTGGAACAACCCATCTCTGGAAACAAGGTTAGTAAAAAGTCACTTTTACAGACTTGTGTTTAAGTGATGGCGTCTCTTAAATGCCACTTTCCTGATAATCAAATTATGAATGTAATTTTGTTTGTGATTTCTTTCCTTTGAAATGACTTTGTTTTAAATGATGCTGTCTGCATGCTTCTGGACTCTGGAAGGAGACTAAGATACCATGAGAAATCCCACATCTGCTGCACAGGGAGAACATGCACACACACTCTTTCTGTAACGCCAGACAGCTCACCATTGTTTTTCACTGTCTGCTATTAATAACGAGACAAAAGTCTGCTCAGCGCAGCCTGTTTAGGATCCCGAGGATTCAGTTATTTTCAGCAGATGTGAGATGTCCTTGGATGTCCCACTCCTGTGTGGGGAGGGTTTGTGCGTCGACAGCATGTATTTTTTTTTGTCATTCCTGATCAATTCAAACAGCCCAGGATAACATGTGTGTGCCACAAATTAAATTTAAATATACTGATACCATTCCATCGGAATTATAGGAGTGAATCATCAGGCTTATACCCACACAGTGCTGACAGCTCAGCTCATGCTTCACAGTAATCCTACAAACACAACAATGTGCGAAGTGTGAAGACAAAACCTCCCGCAAGAGGGATGATATTGCAAGGAAGACAGAAATTGCTTTAAAAAGTGGCAAGTTATCAGTAAAACTTCCTTTATTTAAAGGAGCGATGAGTACATTTCATAACATTACTTAAAATACAAACATTACTTAAAATACACACAAAAACAAACCTCAACCTGAGAAAAGGTGATTTGCTGATGGTCGTTTTGCTTTTGAATGGGCGTCAGGATGTCTGTTCATTCATTGCATGCTTGGATTATATGATCTTGATTTGAGTCACAAAAGGAAAAAAAAACACCAATTGCATGTTTGCATTCTTGTTAAGCTAAGGGTAGAAATAAAACCTTTTGGAATAGCTTAATAAAACACAAAAGTCCCCAAACACTTTCATTCTGTTGTCATGATCCACAACAGGGACTGGTTTTTTGAGGATGGCTTGTTTTTGTTTTGCTTTTTTTTTACGGTTGTCTGTCTCTTGAAAATGAAAATATGACAGATGGTTTTGAGAGCAGTTTCACAGATCATTTGGTTGACCTTATGGAGTTCATCCTGCTGACATCCTCACTGACAAATTCACAACATTTCGGCAGCAAATGACAAACCTGATCTCTTCTGCTGGTATTAGATGAAATTCCAGCTCACATTTTTTTGACCTTTTATGACATAAACCCCTACCATTCCCCCCCAAAAAAACTGATTAACTTCAATACATTTATTTACCAAAGATAAGAAAACAAAATGTTTCAAGAGATAAAATAAAGTTTTAATTCAGTTAGCTTTGCAACATGCAGGGGTGAATATTGGTGTGATTTTCATTTGTTAGGTTTTCTATCTGTGATGCAATGATAAAATCTAATTCCAAAAAGATTTAAACATCGAGGAGGCAGGACAAAAGAATAAGAGCAGCAGAGCAGGCACTGTGTTTGATCAAGAAAAAGAAAAAGTAGATTTCAGACGAGCCCTCTGTGGCCTTAATCTCCAAGATTAGGGTCTCAGAAAAGTCACTTCAATACGTGCATGTGGATATTTATAAGTGCACGTCTGTTTGTTTGGGGGTTTTTTTTGTAAAAGATTGGAAGTGCTCCTATGTTTTTGCATATACAAAAAAAAAAAAAAGTTTGAATGGGTCTGTGATCAGAGCGCAAACCCACATGTGAAGCAGCAGCAGACGGACAGAAAGGGGAGGGGGAAACGAGAGAGGGAGGAGGAGGAGGAGGGAGAGGAGGAGGGAGGGACGTGCCCACGGGTTAATAGCTAAAGCCGCTTGGCCCAGATGAAGATGGCTCTCAGGCCTTCTGCCAATCAAAACCCGGCCAACAGCCCACTCTCACTGACAGGGCCAGGCAGCGGTGCGTTGGGACACACACGTCCATGATATGTGTGGCTGTCAGTTTGTACAGCAGGTCATCGACCGTGGAGGTAAAACACAGCACTGCAGGCAGAAGTGCTCATTGTGGGATACTGGCAATATGCATCCACTTTTTACCATTGCCATTCATTTATAAGATAACATGTCACCCAGCTTACATGCTTAAAATAACACAAAATATTTGACAATAAACAAAATAACAAAAAAAAAACATCAACATAAAAATGAAGATTTCTTTGGGGATGGGAGAAACCTAAGAGATACACGTTGTCTACGATGCATGTTTAATATGTCTGGGAATGCAAAGCTATGCAGTGTTTATGATTTTATTATAATTTTTCTTGTTGTTAACTTTAACAATGATGTAAAGTTAACAAAACCATGAAAAACATTAGTTCACCAGATGTAAATAAAACAAATAAATGTTTATAGTAAGCCAATGTAGACACGTTTTTTTGATCTTAACTGAAGTGTGTGTATAGCTTCTTTTTCAGTCAGCATGTCAAAATATTAGAAGAAGAATTTGGTTCCACTCCATCATACCGTTGTGCTTGGTCTCATGCCCAACAACCACGAGACATCATACAGAGAAGAGGTGGACAACCTGGCGTCCTGGAGCCTAGAAAACCACCTCCAGCTGAACATCAGCAAGACCAAGAAGTTTGCTGTGAGCGTCAACAGGGAGCGAGGCCCTGTCATCTCTGTCAACATCAGCAGTACTGCGGTGGAGATAGTGAGCAGCTAGTACCTGGTTGTTCACATCTCAGAGGACTTTTCCTGGAATACCCACGTTACGGCAACGTCTCTACCATCTGAGACGGCTGACGAAATTCCAGGTGTCTCCACGCATCCTGAGGACTTTCTGCTCTGCTGCTGTGGAAAGTGTTCTGACACAGAACATCACTTCCTGGTTCGGGAACAGCACTACATCAAATCTCTGCAGGGGATGGTCATAGCAGCTGAGGGACATTTACTGCAGGAGAACCAGGACCAGTACCCTCAGGACCCTCAGAGATCTGAAGGCAGACCCGGTAATTTACGTGAGGATGTCGACGTAGCGTGCCTACGTTAGCGCGCTTATTGTTGTTGTTTTTGGACACAGCGTGAGATTTCCTTTGTCGGGATGACCCAGCATTGGCAAGACGGCGAGACCAGAGAGCTGCTCTTGATCCGTGGGGAAGAGGAGATTCGTCTACAGGTAACGAGAACTGAGCTCCGCTGCACTGTTTACCTCGCTGTGCTCCGTCTCGCTGATGATGTCATCAACCTGGGACACCATCGGCGCAGGAAAACGCAGCCATGCAGCTCGCCTGCAGGCGATTAGACCCGGGTCTGCAGGCAGTGGCAAAGGAGTCAAATGCCGACTGTTGGCGGGTCGATCCATGTTTCTACCTGCTAGTTTCAGTGGGAAAGGGGTATAAGAGTGGACTTCATAATGAATTCAGTCACAAAGTGTACCGATGGCAAACCCACGCTCACGTCTCCTCAGCTGGATTTTACAGGCGGCCATGAAAAAAAACTATCACCTCTGTAACAGCAGATGGTTTTCAAAAAAATTCCCCTAAAACACTCTGTATACTAATCATCAATTACAACCAAGACATAGACCGAGACTCCATAGTGTGTGTGGAGGAGCTTTAAACAGCTTAAAGAAAAAAAACTAATTTCCTTTTGAGTATGATCAATGACTGCACCCTGCACTGAGGGACATATGGCCCAGCATGGGCTCACCTACAAACCAGTGCTGCAGATCAGATGGAAGACCGGGTTTATTTGGTGTGAGTGAGTGAGTGAGCCAGTGTAAATGAAGTTGTAAAACACTGAGACCATAAAGGTGTTCATGAGGAATAGAAGCCAAGTTTATTGAGCATTTACAAGAAACACTCTCAGAGGTGTTGCTCGGTTAAGTTACTTGTGACAACATACAACACAATACAGTACAATACACTAGATTGTAGCCTCAGGCAAATTCCTTTTGGGTGGGTGCAAGTGTGGAACATAACAGCTCATCTTGTCCTAATGAAGCAAAGAAGAAAATGATGCACACACACGTATGTGTACATTATAAGACAGCACATGTAGAGTGGAGCGCAGACCAAATCAGACCGTTACAGTGATGCTTTGAAGTGTATCTATAAAGAAATCCATATAAAATATGACACCTAAGAAAACGTGAAAACTACGAAGGAAAAAGAACAAAACAAAAACTGAGATCATACTGTAGGTGGTTTAATTCTCTCTCTCTCTCTCTCTCTCTCTCTCTCTCTCTCTCTCTCTCTCTCTCTCTCTCTCTCTCTCTCTCTCTCTCTCTCTCTTTGTCTCTCTCTGTGTCAAAGGTCAAAGTGTCCTTGGACGAGACAGGACAAGGCGAAGCACCTCCATCACCACTGGTGTGTGAATGTCTTTGTGAATGAGTCAATGAGGTGTAAAATGTTAATCTAAAAAAAATGTTTTCAAGATAAATAAAAACTCAATCACTTTCTTCAAAACCCAACATTCTTTTGCACAAATTCCCTAAATACAGCAGCACCTGTTGTGTGGCATAGTTAACCTTTAAAGTGGGGAAGTGATCATTACTCCCGCATTTATTTTAGCTTTTTTCAGAACTCACACTGATCAGTTAACGAGAGTTGTAGGAGTAAATAGGAGCAATAAAAACTCAGATCATTGCTTGTAGAATTCTGGCATGTATGAGAGACCGAGTTCAAGAATGTGTGAAAGTTCTACAAAACATGGGATTTGAAGAATGTGCATGAGTATTAGAATGCCTGCGAGATCCAGAATGCTGCGCTGTGAGTGTCTCTGTTCTAGAGTTTGTGAGAGGAGAGTGTGTGTCTGTCCCAGGATGTGCAAGAGTTCTGGAGCGTAGTGTGTGTGAATGTGTTTGAGTTCCGGAATGTGTGAGTCCTGAGAATGTCTTGAAAAATGCTTATTGAGACACCGTTGGGATCGAACGGTAAAATTCTCAGTATTTAAAAGAGTGTCCTTCAAAGGGTTAATGTACATTAACGTCTTTCACTGTCATGTCACATCGTTGGGCGTTTAAACATCAGTGGATTCTTCTCAAGAGATGTGAGTGAACTGACTTGGATTGTCAAAGAAGCTTCTGTTCTGCCTTTTTGTGTGGAAAAAAAATGTTTGCTGTGCATTTTCTGTGATCATTTGATGTAAAAATCACAACGGAGGTGAACGAATGCACGTATTAATATACGGGAGGGGCCTGAGCGAACAGCGGTGGTATTTTTGTCAGTGAGGATTGCGTCTCTCTGCACATCTGCTGGACCGCAAAGACCATCTAACCAGAGACGGGGACAGTTCACTGTGACATAATGTCAAGCAAACAAATGTTAATGGTCTGCAGGGGGGGTGGAAAAGCTTGCACCCTCCCCTCTCTTTTCATCTATTAAATGCCAGTTGTGTTTTTGCCCATTTTATCTTTATCACTCGGCAGTTGGTGCGGATTAGCGATGCTCTTTAAACTTTGGTATCGGATGTGATTCACTGCTCGTATGAGAATGTTTTATCCATACGTCACCAGCAGTTCGCTCCCGATTCCTGTTTTCTTCATCTTTTTCTCTGAATTGCCTCATTTTTGGCCATTTCCTCTTCTCCTTCAGTCTAATCAACAAACTCAATCCAGTCTCTTATGTCTCACTTCTTTTTTTTGTCAGAGTTGTTTTCCATTGCTCCTGGATGCTGCTTTCATTTCCACGTGTTTTACTGGAGCTCAAAGTATTTTTAGTGGCCTCCAGGGTCCGGTATTCGAAAACCATTTAAAGTGCATTTGTAGTCAGTAAAGATATGTAAGTTAGGAAATGAATAAACCTGAGAGTTAAACCCAAACTCCCAGTGCACATGCACTTATTTCTTTGTCCAACTATGAAGTAAAGAGGAAACTAAATGTCTTTTAGAATGTTGTATCAGCTGAGAGCTTATTTTTCTTTTTAAAATTTGGATGGTTAAAAAACAAAACAAAACAAAAAAAACAGCTCAGGGGCTCCATTCTGTCCCACACACTCCATCAGACCAAAAGTCTGTTGCGTGTGTGTGTGTGTGTGTGGTGACAGTGAGAGGCTTGCATCTTAAGTTCAGAGAGTTATTCAAGAGCAGCCTGCAGCTCTCCCACAGATAATGGGCCGCGGCCACACGGGAAAATATAAAAGCGAGATTCAGGATGGGGGGAAATATAACAAAAGAAGGATGAATGCACAGTAATGAAATGGAATCTCGTCTTCCATCTGAAAAGAACATCAAAGGAGATGCTTAATCTCAGGAGGCTGTACTCTGTCATCTGACGTGCATCCCCTGTGTCTCTCAATCCCTCTCCATCCATCCATCCATCCATCCATCCATCCCTCTCTCATGATGAGATGGATGATGATGACCGTGCGTGAGGGGAGAGCAGGAGGGAGGGAGGAGGAGAGAGATAATACCTTCTGAATACATGATGAATATAGCCATCAGGCTTAAACTGACTGGGGGGCGAGTGGCGCGCTGAGACTGCGAGCGTGCATGTGAGTGACACCGAGCGCCAGCATCAACTCTCCCCTGCAGCCGCTTTCAGTCTCTCCATCCTCCTGCTGAAGAGAGACCGAGGCAGCAGACAAGTAAACCAGACTTCGAAATTTATCTTTCTCTTGTTTTTTTTTTTTATATATATATAATCTAAGCAACCAGTGTTAGGAGGGAAAACAAGAGCACATCTTCTATCTGACTCCAGACCAGCAGGAGCTTTTTTTTTCTTTTTTCTTTTTTTTTTCTCCTCAGCATCAGGATCAAGAGTGGAACTCAGCCCGAGGAGGAGCGGGGATGCTCAACAACATGACGGACTGCGAGGAGGGAGAGGGGGGACCCAACAGTCAGGGTGAGTGACAGAACTCCTCGGTGCATCGCTGAGGCAGCGTGAGCATGGCGTCTGAAAGTGGGCTCGCACATGAGGAACATCCGGAGAACAGATCATATCAGCTCAGGGAGGTGGAGATGGGAGGAAAGTCCTGCTTCTCTTTCTTTTTTCTTTTTTTTTAATCTTTTGAGAAAAAGCAGGAACAACACACAAACTTTAATTTGATTTATTTTTGTCAACGTTACAGCTTCCTCATGAGCTGCAAAGAGGGACACAGGACAGGGTTTTATCTAATATATTGATTCTTAAACGAACCATTCTCAGAAAGAAAAGGGAGCAAGAACAACGGTATCTGCTGTGGAATCACGATGGGCCTTCTGCAGACACCGAGCCCCTCTCGCAGGTGTTAGCTCCTCCTGTTACCGAACCGGTCATTAGAAAACTAGCAAACACAACACTGCATGTAACAGCAACACACACACACACACACACACACACACACACACACACACACACACACACACGAAAAAAAGATGTTCAGCGTGTTTCCACAGTGAAACACGGAGCATGTGCTCCAGTCGAGAAACCATCTGCTCCGCCGCAGCCACGCTTGAGTTTCACAAACTTCCACTTTCTCGGATGCGAATCTCCATCTGCTGAACAAGTTCAGACGTTCTCACTCGACTGATTTACAACCGCTCATTAAAAAAAATAGCTGTTGTGGTGAAAGATTCACTGGTTGGATCATTTAGCACTTAAGAAGGCTGTCGAATTAAACGAGAGGTTTGACGGAGTGGTTTCCTGCAGGCTTTGAGTCTTCATTCCTGCCTCTGCTGTGCCTGTCACAGGAGGATTTGTAGTCTTAAATAATGGTGAAATTGTGTCTTTGCGGAGATATTCAGGCTCAATATGTATACAAACACGTCGTTTCTGATATATCCATTCCTCCAGTCTTGTCTTGTCCAGGTCAGGTCAATCTCTGAGTGAAGACTGTCCAGCCTGGACAGGTTTCCGGCACGTCACAGGGCAAAAACAGACAGACAGAGAGCATAAACTCACATTCATGCTTCCATGGTCATCAATTAACCTGAAATTAAACCCCAACATGCAGACAGCCTGGCCTTGCCTGGCAGTTTTCGTTGCTTCTTTCAATGATGATTTCAGATGGTTGGATCCACTGATTTTGTTGAATTATTATTTCTTTTAATTTCAAACAAACATGTTTATGTACTATCAAATTCATCACCATTTGTTTTTCTCATCAGTCGTTTGCAGCCTTTGTGCGGCGTGATTTTTTTCTTTTGGTGTTTATGTGCACAACGTACCTGAGGTGAATTCACCAGCGCATGACAGAAGACAAATTCCAGCTGTAATCAAGTAGATTTTTCCTAGTAAAATGAAATGTTGTGCATGAGTTTTATTAAAGTCAACAGTCAAACAGCCCTCACTGAACACAGTCACTTCAAGCGGCAGAATAATTTGACTGAATCTGCTCTGTTTGAGTTGTTTTTCATGAGTGAACGTGCGCTGTCATACCTGCCAGAATGGGATCTGCTGTCGGCTTATGCAATGAAGTCTAGTGTGGGTTTAGAGGAGAAACTCTTTGATCGCCCTGTTTTATTGTGAGAACCACATGGCTGACCTGGTCCTCCACTCAAGGCTGGCTGTTAGAAAGGATTACTGCGGTAAATTGGATTACAAGGGCAGTTACTTTATATTGAGTGTAAAGTCTCTTGGCAGTGATCCTGTTTCGTTCTCAAAGCGCTGTTGATCAACTCAGGCACTTGATTAGACAAATTCACATCTTCTCACACTGGGCTCAAACAGCAGAGTGTTGTTACACATGTGGTGCTGTGAAGGTTTAGTCCCTCCGCTTCTGAATGAAATCACATCAGCATCTATCATGCTGACGCATATTGTCATCGACTGTTGATGTGGCGCTGGGTTGGCCTGTTGCAGGGTTTCTTAGGCATGTAGAAAAAGTGAGTCCAACAAATAGAAATGGGCTGTTTGAGTTTAATCCTGATCAGATTATTTATTATGCAATCCTGGGGAAAACAAACTTTCATTTAAAAAAAATTGTATGTTAAAAACCAATTAAAATACACATTTTCATAATGTATTGAATGTAATGTGAAGAATTAAACTGTAAAGTGTGATTGCGCCACAGGAGACAGTCGCTGGTCCGATATAAAGACTTATCTCTATTATCAAAGTTAAAGCCTCCTAGTTACACTTTGTAAATAGTTTGTGGATTTGATTTATTTACCACTTGAATAGTCTCAGCCTGCTCTATGTTACACACTTGTGATGCAGACTTCAGGGTTAGATCAGTCAAGATGTCGTCAAAACAACCCACAAACACAAAATCTTTCCCACCACCAATATTTACAGCTATTGGAAATGTGCTGACACAAAAAAAAAAAAAGACTGTGGTCTGCAGCGAACGTGTGAACTGTGGTTAAACAACTGCTTTACTGTGTGTGTTCAATTGGGGCCTACAGTAAATCAAGCAATAAAAAAAAAAAAAAGATATTCTTTCACCATTCTTGTTCTTCACCTGGGATCACTGAAGTAAGAAAATATTGTGAGTGTTGGTCTTCCCCCTGCTGAGAGCTGCCACTCAGCACAGGAACCACCAACACATTTTAACTGCGCTCAACATCTGTGGGAAAACTGTCGATTCTTTAGGGAATTCACTTCTTTCATTTTGCCTTAAAGTCGCTGCCAAAATCAGCTCGGTGTAAAATAAAGCCGCCTTTTGATATTTTCTCATTACAAGTTACAAGAAAGGCTTCCACGAAAGGTGAAGCAGGAGACGACCGTAGAATTGCTTTAATGGCGCCATCTGGAATGAAGAAAACTTGATGAACACGCAGGCCTAATGAAGCAGACATTGAATTTTCCAATGTATTTATTGCTTTGCATTTTGTAGACAACATGTGGGGCCGAAGTATCCAGACACTCGACGCCCCCCGTTGCAATTTTAACACCTCCCTTTATTCTCGGCAGGTTTCTCCGGATATTACAGTGTGTCTCTGAGAACTTGGTGCTCAGTCAATCTGTGGAGCAGGTCAGGCGTTGTTGTTGGGTTAGGACATCTGGAGATGGGGATCATGGTGAATGCGCATATATATGTAAGCACGTGTGTGCATTCATGCATGAATATGAACAGAAAGTAACTTGATTTGAGTCAGAGAAAAATATTTTATAAAGAATAAATAAAAACAATGAATTTTAAAAAAATCATTAGTCTGACTGGTCTTTATATAAAACTCATATTTGACCAGAACTGGAGGAAACAGAACACAAACAGGGAACATGGCTCCAAGAAGTAAATGGACTAATTTAAAGGACTGAGAAAGAAAAGCAGACATGCTGGAATTTTTCTGTTTGTGATTGTTTAAAAAAAATCTAAAGCTAAAGCTAAAAAAAACTAAGGGTTGAAGTAACGACAAAGAATTCACTGCATTCATAGTGGCATCATGTTCATTTGTGTTTCCAGTTTGAACATTTGCATGTGCTCCACATGCAGTTTTTCATTTGTGTCCTTCTATCTCTGCTCAGTCCATATAAGCGCTGGGGGCAGATGGTCAGGAATTGCCCTCTCAGGGGTATTTAGACTGAGATTAAACCTTGGTTAGAGGTGTGTGCACATGCATGCACACACAGACAATGTGCAGTTAAAGCAAAAGCACTCTGCATGAAAGAATGGTGCTTTTGGCTGCATTCCTCTTTTGCAAAAAGCCCAGAGCAGGCATGAGAAATGTCCTGTTATTTTATGGGCAGACTTCCTGCTTTTATTTAATTTTGCTGAGAAATATATGGAGACAATTTTTCACTACTAAAATAATGTCGTTTTATCTACTTTATTCAACCAAATGTACGCTACCTCAAATAAAATTTGTGACAATTAGTGTCATGAAAATCTTCAGCTATTTATCAAACCCGGTATGATTCAAGAGGGAAACATGTCCAGATGCAATTCACACAAGCAAATGTCCAACAAATTTTAGAGAGCTCCTGCTTATTGGATGACAGTGTGATGCAGAGACAGCCTCCTTAGATCAGTCACAGTTAGTGGAAGAAACCACGTCCCACAGTGCTGTTTTATCGAAATTGCTGTTTGTTCGGCCAACCTGCTCCTGCTGTGGCTGTTCGGTGCATCACTGACTCCAAATAACCGCTTTCTTTTTTTGGACAGACATGAAGGCAGTGTATCTCGGATTGTTTCTGGCTGAAGCTTGGAGCCCGTCAGGCTTCCATTCACTTTACACTACACGGCCCGTCTCCTTCGCTCATTAACCTTCTGAGACCCAGCACATGCTGAAAAAGTTCAAAAGCCAAGTGACAGTTCTACACAGACACACATGCCTCTCGTCATCCACGGCTTGTAAAGATATTTGTATGAAGTTGATCGTTTTATTAAGCTCCCAGTGAGGACCGTGTGCTGTTGAGGCCTTTGGGCTCAGCGGTGTTCATTTACATTGACGGGCAGCGGCATCTGGTCCACTTTTCTTTTTTTTTTTTTCACATGTGTGAGAACAGCCATAAAGGCAAACAAGCATGTATGCAAATGTTTTTGTTCTTTAAGTCTCAGATAATTATTTATTTCTTTTAATTAATGTTCGATGAAAAGTATAATTGAAGCCTGGTGTAAGTTAACTAATAAGTGGCACGTGAACCTGTCTGTTAATTGAGCCTTTTCCAAAGCTGCCTTTTATGTGATTTGACACATTTGACTGTTTAATATATCGAAAAACTGTATTTTAAAATCAGCAGTTATTAGAAACAGAGACCAGTTCATCCGTCTGAAGGCTGTTGGCGTTGGTGAAGGGACAAACTTTTTTGTTTACTTGGTTTGTTTGTTTTTTTGTGTGATAATTTCAACTAAAGTTGATTCTTAAGACTAGAGATTTGTTCATGAATGATGAAAGTTCAAAATTCAAGGCAAGTGTCTTCATTAAAGAAAAATCTTTATATTAATTGTATTGATATTTATATATTTAACAAGTCATGGTTCAGTACTTGTGGTTATTAATAAATCAAAGTGCAACCATTCAAAGAATACATTTTTTACTTGTTTTTTCTGTTCATGACAAATGTCCGCTGTCGTCTGTTGCGCCCTGCGAGTGTGCGGACACGTTAGTCCTGCTTTAATTTTTGTCATTTGGGGATTTAGTGAGCTGTCCGGTGCTGATGTTTCACTGCGATGCTATGTTGTCTGCTGCACATCTACCTTCTGTCCTCGGTAACGTAACCGCGGCTCGATGGGAGGACTTAATCTGCTTGCCAGATGTTGTTAGCTCATCCACTGGTGTTTGACTCCGAATCAATTTGTCTGATTGCCCATACGTTAATGCGAAGTGTTGCTATAATTCCTCCGCAGGAGAGTGGCCAAGATTCACACTCTGCCCACGACAGGAGAGTTTCACACTCAGGTGTTTTCAGATCGATCGTCACTCCACTGAATGCAGATGTTTCCTGAATGCTGTGACATGAAGGCTAATGGCCACACACCGTAATATTCAGTGATAATGATGGTAATAAGGAGGAATTTATCAGAGGGGATAAGTTCTTGAGTGTTTAGCATGTTTACAGTCATCAACCTTTTTCTTAAAGAATGTCGTCTCACAAGGTATCTCACTCATATTTTCCACCGTGTTGGATGATTTTTGTTTGCTTGTTTGTTTGTTTTATTTCACAGTGTTGCCCATATGACTGAAGCCTGTTTTAATCTCACTGGTTAACTTTCCAGTTTATGTTTCTTTCCTCTCTTGTAACAAGGATCACAGATAATGCACGTAAATGTACATGTGGCATTATCTCACTGCTGAGGGGCAGGCTGCATTATGTAAAGCTCGTCTCTCTTAATGCCATAGAAGGGATTTTAGTGTTTGTGTTGCGTCCTTGTAATTTCACTGATGTGTTTTCCACTGGCATGTAGCTTTAAATGAGCTGCTTCCAAACACAAAACACACACTGGGCATTTGTCTACAGAGTTTATTAACGCTGACTGAGACGGGTGTCTGAACGCTGAACAGTCAGTTCAGCTGTTTAGTCTTGATCTTCTGATGCTGAACTATAATTTGGAAAAAGTGACAAGCTAAGAGTGATGAAGCTGGATTATAAATCTTCACATCTTGTCTGCACCAATATTTGGATTGATCCTTTTAATGTACATTTGTGATCAGTTTTATCTGAGAATAAGAACACAAGCAGCGCCTCGACTCTTCTGTCGTTTTACTGGATTAATCTCACTGACCTTCTATAGATGTCATAACATGGCAGCATCGTTGTACACATGCTGCTGCATGTAAGGCTGCCTTCCCTTTGTAAAAAGGCTGTTACTTTTACATATATCGATCAGCATAAGGTGCAGATCTCAGGAGACAAAAATCGGATGATTTTATTGCTATCAACTCTGAATTTATGCATGATCAGGAAGAGACGATAAGGAGTTTATGTCGACCAGTTGTGCTTTACGATTTACTCTCCTTTTTTTTTTCAGACATTGCATAACAGACAACACTCAAAGCAATCCCAGTGCTGTTGACATGGACTCTGATCGGTTCCTATTCAGAGCCACACTCCATCTTCCTGTTTCATTCTGATGTGGCCGATTAATCTGATCCGACTGAAGTCTCTATTTGACACACTTTTAGTTTGTTTCCCTATTGTCAGTGTCACCACACCTGAAATAGAGATGAAATGCTTTATGTTTACGTTCACCTTCACATCATTACTGCTGTCTCCTAAACCATTTTGGGTAACTTACAGCTACTGCAGTATTTTCGCTCAGACACTGCCTGCATACTTGATGAAAGATGACGAAAAAAGGATTTTCAAATGTGATCAATATACTAACTACTGTTATGTATTCTGGACTGATGCAAAATATTCAACTTTTGTGTCGTGTCTCACACTGAGATCCCTTTAAAAAAAGTCAACAGTGAAATCAGATGCCTGATTTTCGGATTTTAGAAATTAAGAAATATCAACTTTACAAAGAAATATTCACACAGCTTAAAAAAGTTTTTTTATTGACCATCTTCAAAACAGAAGTTAAGCGTATTTACAAGTCCATTCACACAAAATAAATTCCTGTGCTCTGCTGATTTTTGACCTCGACTCGTATGGAGAATAACTGGAGAAAACAGAGAGAAGGAAACAGTGATAGAGCTCTTCTCTAATCCTCCTACTGATCTGAACATCTCTCCCACCAAGTCATCTTAGATTGGTGATTATGAAATACAGCGCAGTTTAATCCGACTTTTGCCCTCCCCAGCTCAGCTCACAGCGGTCCAGTCCCAGCTCCCAGTCCCCTCATTCTCCGTAAAGTTACTCTATAGAAACTGTGAGCTCCTCCATCACTTTAGGTATTTGGGTATTAAATTATTATTTAGCTCAAACCTATGTGAAATGTACAAAAAAAGAACATGTAAAAATCACTTGCAAAATACCATTATGGTTGATTTAATTCATTTTCCTGCTCCTGCCTCTCACCATTGTTTCTGCTCTGTTGAATCATACTTTGAATATCATAAGTCATTTTTAAATTTTTTATTAAATATATTAAATATTAAAATATTAAATTTTCAGACGACACAGTTCTGGTTTCTCTACTGTCACGAAAGGAGGGAAATCATGGTCCTGCTTTAGGCCATTTTGTAAAGTGGTGCGAGGAAAATTACCTTGACTTAAATGTTTTAAAAACTAAGGATATGGTCATTGATTTTAGACGGACTTCCTCCCACAGTGTCAGTGTCATCCATGGAGAAAACGTGGAAATTGTCAATAGTTATAAATATCTGGGCACGGTGATGGATGACAAATTAAGATTTGACATGAACACTGAGCACATTGTCAAACGTGGGCAGCAGCGTACCTACTTGTTAAGAAGGTTGAACTCTTTTAATGTGAACAAAACTCTTTTAAATAATTTTTACTGCTCGTTTATTGAGAGTTTACTCACATTTTCTTTTATCTGTTGGTTTCAATCCTTGTCTGTGAGGGACAAAAACAAACTGCAGAACATTGTCAAGACCTGCTCTAAAATCACAGGTGTTAAACTGAGGGACTTGCATTCTCTGTGGGAGCAGCAGGTGCTGAGTAAAGCACACAGCATCTTGGCTCAGCCTCTTCATCCTCTGACTCCAGAGTTTATCTTGATGCCTTCTGGACGCCGGTATTTTGCTCCAGCTAGGAAAACTAACCGTTTTTCAAACTCTTTTGTGCCTTCTGCAATCAAATTATTGAATTCCAGCTCCTAAATTGTTATTGTATTGCTTGTTTTAATATTGTTCAACCTGAGTTCCACTTGTGGTTAAACTGAACTGTCTCATGTTGTATTTACATGTGAAACGACTCGAGATGTGCTGCAAACAAATTGCCCTTTGGGATCAATAAAGTTTTCTGAATCTGAATCTGAATCTGAATTTCTCCATGAATTGATTTTTCATTGCGTTTTAACTTGACTCATCATCATGCAGTTCCCCCTTGTGGCCACAGGTGGCACTATTTGCAGAACAGATTTTGTTTGTGAAGAACTTCACTATTAAAGAGTGCATCTTAAATTTGTTGAATCAGGTCAACTGGACTTGATCGTAGGTTTTGGAAGAAGTTAAGTGGAACAACATGAGCTGAAGACGCTTTGGATAAGAGATCAAAGAACGCCCAAGACATTTGACTGCATCATTCCCAGACAACTGAGAACATGAAGATAGGTTTATGATTCCCAACAATCCTCAACTTTATCATCGTTTATCAAATAGAATTTAGGTAAACTACGATAAACTTTAGAATTTATGACCCCTCGAGCATTTCTATTTATGCTGAAGCCAAAGTTCAAGCAGTAAAGTTTTTACCTGCAGATATACTTTTGTAAGCTGATGATGAGGAACAGGCCCATCATTGAAAATTCTTTTTAAAACTGGAGCAACAATCCCATTTTTAATGGCACTTTGCAGAGGCCTTTAAACCTGGAAAATCTATCTGATGATAATGATCAGATCCTTTCTTTGGCTGTCATGCTTCCTCTAATGGCTCTGCGCTCCTGTGTGCACCTATCCATTACATGCCCCGTCTCTCCCTTCTCCACAAGCTGCACAGCAGGAGCACAGCCGCACCAGAAAGGGAGAAGAATGGGAGATAATGAGGTGATGGGAAAGTGTGTGATTAGGATCGCTACCCCTCATCAAGCATAATGTGCTGCTTTAAAAGAAAAGATTCTAAGAGAGATCTCTCGACTGATACGAGTCGTCAAGCATTTCGTGGTTTAACCTTTGATTTTTTTTCTTTATTCAGTTAAAAAAATAGGACGAAGGGACGTCTCAAATTACATTAGTTTTGGAGATTGTTTCACAGAGAAGCATCTGGAGGTGACATAAAGTAAAGGAAATGTTTCACGTGTTGTGTAGTGTTCATTTTTCAGACGACTTTTAACATTTGAACAGTATCTATAATTTCTCCTCATTACGGTCTTCAAACTGGCTTGTAGGTTGTTTAAAACGTCACAGATGATGTTGAGCGATGGCGTTGTCTTTCTAATCATTGAATAAACACTTCCTGATTCTGTTTCAGAACATCAACAATCTAAATGTCTGAATTTTGAAAATAATTTTAAAAAGTGATTGGCAATGTCGCTCATTAGAATCCAAAATCGCACTCTGCCTCGTCGTCTCTTTGACGTTGGCATTTTTGCCGAAGTGTGTTTTCTTATTTTTCAATATGCCAGTTGAAACGATATCTTTAAGCTAAGCTGGTGTATTACAATAGTTACGAAGCGTTTTCACAAGACAGTCAGTGCCATTAAACAAGGGAAAATTAATTTTTGCTTTTGTACTCATGTTATGGTGCAGTTCGGAGGCTCAGGAGCAGACAGCACGGGCAGACGGAGATGAAGTTATTAGAGCTGGTTCTATTTAAGATCCAGCAGTCGGAGTATCCAGGCGGCGGGCCCAGAGGCAGCAGAATCGAGGCGGTCTGAAGCCAGGTTCGTAGGCAGTCCAGGGTCAGGTCCAGGTATCAGTCCGGTGCAGGCGGGCGGCTGGTGAGGCTGGAAGCGGCTGGACGAGATGGCGAGCAGGGTGGTCTTGTCGGTAGCCGCTGAGGTAAACGCTGAGCTCTGATTTTCACCGGTAATCGAAGCACGTTCGCAAGTGTGGGAGCAGCAGAGGTGTAAATTGATTTCAGAGCAGCCTGAGTACTTTTCAACACATGGAAATGCTCGAACATGTCTCCCCCTCTTTGTGTCATCAGAACATCTGCTGACAGGCTGATGACAGCGAGGTGAGACCGGAAAGCAGTCATACAGCGCGCAGGCCTAATCTGAAGGAATCTGCATGCTCTCACGTAACCGACTAATTTTTAAAGCATTTTTTTTTAACCCTTTGTTATCGTAAAACAAACCTGCAGCGCTTCATGTCTTTCACCACCATACTTACACAACCAGTCTGACTGCAGGTCAGCTGAGGCCTTCGCCATTACCTCCTCTCCCCTTCCTCTACATCTCTTTCACCACTTAAACTCTCTAACCAAAATTCTGCTGGATGATTTTCAGATGCTAGCGAGTGTTGATACAATGTTTTTTCTACTTTGTTGCAGTTTTGGCAAAGTGTAAAGTGTTGGATGTACTAGTGTGCTGAGGGAATACGCTGTATTTAACAGCCCCTCTTATTTTACAGACTTATATAAGAAGATTCTGAAAAATGCCTGAATGTTTGACATATTTTCACGTTTATACCACACGGCGGTTTGGCTGTTTGCGTTCCCACCTCTCTGCTATATGTCAGTGTTTCAGTTCTGTTGGAGCGAATCCTGTGTGGAGTTTGCATGTTCTCCTCTCAGCATGCATGGGTTTTGTCAAATTATTTTGCATTCATCTCTATGAGCACATATTGGTCTTGTATTTCTATTTTTCTATTCTTCCATAAACGGCTTAAGGTCAGACTTTCATGCTAAATAAAAGACATTTGTTGCAGAAATCTGACAGATATAGTTTTCCTCAGTCATTGGCAGACATCCAGAACCTTGTTAATTCCAATTATTCATGTCTTTCTGCATCAACCACTGAGCATTGTCTTGATATGTAACTTCACAGAATGACACTTTACTGATGTTGCTGACTTTCAGGTCTGCTTCGTTTTAACCAGATTCTTCTGTTTCTCTTTTTCTGTGTATTCGTAGCTTAAATATTTCTGCAAGGTCATAAAACTGAGAGCAAAACGTATTTAGATTTTTTGTGTCAAATCATCCTACAGTAAAGACAGTTATTTACATGTGCAGTTGTATTTTATGCTACATGAAATCAAATTTGCCACATGGAGAAAAAGGATCAGAATGACAAAATGCAGCTGAACTTAATGCACATTCATTGTCCTCAGTCGTTAAGATTTGACGTTAATGTAAAATCCTCTTTTCACCTCCCGAGTAGTGTGAAGCTTTCCAAACCTTCAGACAACATGTGTGAAAAGAGCGAAGAGACGGGTTTAAATTAAACAAATGACTTCATGGAATTAGCTGTAATTCCTCATTTACCGCAGGTGCGTGCATGCGTGCGCGCGTGTGTGTGTGTGTGTGTGTTTTTGATGTAATTGTGACGTTACTGTCAGCCTCACATGCAGAAGTTAATTTCTGCCTTGCTCTGCGGCCTCCAGCAGCTGCTGGATAATCCCCCTGAGCCTGCGTCCCATTAAGCTTTTAAAAGCCGGTATAAACTGTTCATTTTTTTAATAGCCATGTCACATCAAGGGTACAAATCTGCACCGCACATCGTCTCTCATCTGCACGCCGCGGTCGGTTCTCAGCTTGGCTCAATAAAAACATGTGAGGAGCGTCGCTCTGAGCTAATCACCTCTTATCGATATATCTCGAATGTCCTTTGGAAGAAAGATTGTTTGAAGCTGTGGGACATTTACATGTTCTGTGAACTCAACAAGTTGAACAAGCTGCTAACAAAACACTTTAGGAAACTCAACCTTCAAATCTGGAGGCGATCACTGAATGGTTAAACAATTAATGTTATCATGTTATCTTGTGTTCTTCACAGTACGGGCAGTACCAGATCATAGAGATGAGGGATTAAATCCCTCTGCTACGCTGAGGACATTCAGGTTAAGGTTCACTCTTTCACGCAACTTTTGATTTTTCAAAGAAGAGAAGACGATCACACTTTCCATTTTAATATCCCAGAAACAAAAATGTTCTCTGAGACTTTACAGATCTTGAGGCATCGTAACTATTTAGGATCTTGATCAGTTTGTTTGAGGACAGGAGTTGACAGTTTGTGACTCCAGTTTCCCTTTTTTTGGGGCTGTAGATGTCAAATATTGACACAGAAATTTGTCGGTTGACAGTTATTAATGAGTTCTGGTTGCTTGTTACTTCTAGCGGAGTTACTTCATTGGTAAGAATTACTTGTGTTGCATTCGATTGTCACAGATTTGCCGTCTCATTGAGTATAGAGCAGTTTTCCAGCAGTGCTGCTGTGAAGCAGCTCAGCTTTGCAGTCAAATAACTGAATCCATCCACTGGGAGAAGCTTGGGCTTCAGAGTCTTGCTCAAGGACGCTGTGGACAGGGGAGAGATGGAAAATCCAACCTGCGACTTCCGGATTAGACACTACCACTCTATCCCCTGAGTCAAAAGAGAACAAGAAAACATGAGAAAACAGAATTTTCTGTTGTTATCGCAGTGAGAAATTTAAAGAACGCTGGAAGCTGAAGTGTTTTGTAGTGGGCGGCCTGGTCGGTCTGGGTGCCTGGGCCTCACGGAGCTGTCAGACCTGCCGAGGGTCACAGAATGTGGTGCGTGGTCCCGTGGAGCATTCCTCAGGGTCATTTCCCTCCCAGTCCACCAGCTACTGCAGTCCTCCGCCACGTCTCCACACACTCAGAGCCGCCCGGCGGGGCAGGCGGGACGGTGGAGGGGGTCTGGAAACAGGCCGTTACTGACCCTCTGAAACAGGTTTGACTGGAGAGACGTGGAAAATGAGCTGCTCTCTCACGGAGGCAGACGACCTGAGCTCCATGGCAGCGGAGAGGATCCAAGGAACTGGTGTGGCAGTTTTTTTGGAGTCCGTTTTCTCGACATTAAGTGGCATTACGCACCGTTTCAGTTTGCCCCTTGTCCCAAAGCATCAAAGACCACAGCAGAAGTTAATGGAGAACGTGTGAGTCCCCTAAATGAACTCCACCCGTTTTCACTTAAGCAGTTTGTAGCCTGCTGGCTTCTTCTGTTTGAGGCCCTGTTTGCTTTTTTAGCATGCTTATTTAACTTCAGGATTTCTGTGACCGTTTTCCATCCCGGACCACGTCAGGCAGCACTGCAGAGCCACGGCGCCAAAAAACACTCTTTCGGTGCCGCAGTAACGCAAAAATCCAATGCAGCTAATCCAATGCTCATGGTCAAACAGAAGCGTTGACATGACCTGAAGTAAAGTCAAATAAAGTAAAAAGAAACATAAATGTTACTCACAGGACAGACTTTATAAACCAGGATCACACACAGGGCTTCACAAACAAACAGAATTACACCGAATATTACTGCCGCTCCATCGTTCAGTGGTCAGGTAGGACAATGAAATCTGCTCACATCCACGAAGGCCTCCTGTCCCCTAAAGCTGTAGGAGTTATTCTATGTAGGACAGTTTTTACTGTAATCTCTCAGTCGATGATTCTTCTGCGTTGTGTAATCAAACAGAAACGGTCTCCGCTTTGATTTTTTTTTTTTTTTTTTGTCTTACTATAAAGACTACTCAGATTACAAGTGGTTTAGTATTTTAAAGCGCCACAGATAGACAACAGTATAGTTTTACAGCTTCACTTTTACAATCGACTTCAAATGATTCCTCCTGTTAGTGTCTGGCTTCCTCTTTGGGCTCAGAGAATTCTTCAGATGAAGCAGCAGGTCCTTCACAGCCCTCAGCCGCTGCATCAGCTTCCCTGCTCTAATAACAAATTTTCTTTTCATGATCTCTTGGTGAGGTGACTGCAGTCTGTAATCTTCCCTGCGTTGCGTTGTAATGACATTCACCACATGATAAGACTCACAGGAGTTAGACTATTCTTATTGTTGTCTTGTATTGTATTGAGAAGCGCGATGATCACCAGATGTGAGATTTGTTTTGAACAGTAAATGACCTCCTGCTGAACTCAGCCCGTCGAGGGGAACGTGAGCGATGTTCCCCATCAGCATGACTGTATGTTGACAGTGTACTATATCACAGTCTGATTCTCTTTGTTTTTTTAGAGCGAGCAGTTCCTTCCAAACGGTAAGAGATCACTTCCTTTGGCTAAGAAAGGAAGGTTTATTACGGAAACCGCTGGATATGGAGGTAATTGTGTCAGTGGCGCGGCTTCAGCTACAACCACATCTTTATGGTCCGGCCGAAAAGAAGTCCTCCTGCGGGAACGGATCTTAGAGTTGAATTTCATGACCGAAGTTTCAAGCAGAAGGATTTGCTCTGCTGAGGCCTCACAGGGAGCACAGCTCCATCCCCTCTGGGTCAAAGGATTTATGAAGAGACTGTTAAAGATCGACATGGGCAGTATCATACCTGAGCAGGATTATTTTGCAGACAGACAGCAAAACCTCGTAAAATCTCTAATCTTGATATATTATGTCTGCACAAATGTGAATCTCTCTGTACAGTGTCTTCAGGCATAAGAGGAATTATGTACTGCAGCATTAAGCACTTTTTTTTTCTTCTTTTTCAGAGAAAAACAAGAGTTCAGTGTGTGAGAGCATGTTCAGTTCAGCCCTCACAGCTTTACATGTTTGCAACACTAACTGACAGCGTTAGGGCTTCATTATTTCAGTTTGATCTCAGTGTGCCATTTCACTGACATGCTACTGAGCAAATCACCGTCTCCGCAAGTTCATGTTGCTCCCCAATGCTTCATTGATAGAGTTTTTCAAAATGTTTGAATTGTTTCAAACCCCAATGGTCTGACAACGCTTCTTTTCAAAAATTCTCAAAATATCTCAAGTCATTTTTCCATAAATAAATGGGTGGAGCATTTATTGTTTAAAAGATGTCAGTCAAAACTCTTTGCACAGCAGGGATTTTTTTTTGTAACACTGACACACAGCTCATGCTTCATCTGTCCATCTTCTCTGTCATCTTACTGAATTGACTTTCCTCAAGCCCAGCTGACTGTGACTGAAGGCGGGATTCACTCTGGGAAGGTCACTGACCCATCGCCAAGAAAACACAGACATTCAGGCTCACTCACGTTTAAGGTGTTGGGGTCGCCAGTTAATTCCATATGCATGTTTTTGAATGAGAGAGGAAAATGGAGGGTCCACGGATGCAGAGAGAGAGCAGGAAAACTTCACACAAACCCTCAGACTCTTATCTTTAGATGAGAGTACACACACACTCACACTCAGATTCATGCTATTTCATGGCATGATGTTTGTTAACATGCATGTAGAAACACCTCCTATAATCAAGACTTGAAATGAAAAGCTAAATATGAATCAAATTTTACTTGATATGATTCATTTGCGCATCAAGAACATTTTGTGTGACTGTCAGCACTGCATAATAAGGTTAAAAGACACACACTCGGAGGCTGTCTCTCTGCTGCTCCTCTCTAAAATCACTGACAGATGATTTTCCTGTTGCAGCCATCAGAAGGACTCAAAGCCTGACTTTCTGGTCCCTCGCACTCTAACCTCAAGGCAAAAGTGATTTTCCACAGTTTTGATCAAACATCAACAGGTTGATTGTCCATTTATCCGTTGATCAAACATCAGCCTTTTGTGTACAGTCTGTCCTCCATCTGCCTGTGAGGCTTTCTCTGGTTGTGAACCCATCGTCTCTGTTTTCCCTGTGACGGGCAGCATCCCATCCACAGCATACCCTAGTTTTGCTTACAGCATGAGTTCTGAAACTGTGGAGCAGAATGACCCCTGACCTCGTAGCGATTAAGCCATTCTCGCCCCCAACAGACTGTCAAAACTTGTTGATTTTCCTCTAAAGCCCAGTAGTGATTTATAGTAGAAGTTTAGGTAACACTTTACTTGAAGCCCCCCTGCATAACACATTATAAGTACATTCATAAAGCATTATAATGCCATTATAACACGTGTAGCTATAGTTATAAACATTCATAGATGATTACAATGCCAGGACCTAACCCTAACCCTAACCCTAATCCTATGCTGTATAGTGCTGTATAGTGAGTTATAAAGCATTGTGATCATGTATTAGTGTTTATAACTACTTATAATGTGTTATGCAGGGGGGCTTCAAGTAAAGTGTTACCGAAGTTTGAACAGAGATCTCTCTGAGAAACGTTTGTCTGCTTGAACACTAATTTATAATGTTTTCAAAAGTCATCACATTATTTAGTAAATTCTGCATGACTCACTATTTTCACACTTCAATCCTGTAATTCTGTTGTTTTCCTCTTTGTAGAAATCACATGTTCCTCGTAGCACACAGTCAACATCAACAGCCTAGAACTTAAGCCAGTTCTCTCCTCTGAAGTGCTTCTGCCAGAAAATATTCTAAACAGAATCAACAGTTATTCTGTCAGATTCGTTTCGTGTACTCTTAAACCCTCAGTAGTCTTTGTGAATGCTTCCTGCGTCCTCAGTTGCCTATTAACAAACTGATCTTTAATCTTTGTAGAGGCAGAAGACATTTGATCTGACCTTCAAATGAAAATGTTTACATAATACGACATGATAAATGTTAAGAAAAATGTGCAATCATGCAGATAAAAACAACATATTGTCGAGGATAACAACCCTGAGCTCATAAGTTCTGCGATGAGGCCAAAGTGATGGATCAGGAAATGAGTTTGAGAGAGCCCTGGGACCTCTGACCCCCGCCGGGTGGTTACGCTTCAGGGTCACCAGCTGATTGATGAGAAGGATGAAAAGTGTGACGTGGCTTTCTAATCCTCAGTGAACAAAGTACACAGGCCAGGTTTGTTATGTGCGGCTTCACAAATGGATGATTATTGACTTTCGCAGGGTTGAAACATGAATTTCACAGATCAAAAAAGTAGACGGTGTACAGCTTTTATTTGAGGGAATCATTTGACGGTTATTTTTTTGTACAACACTTCAAATCCCATAGGTAATAGGTCCAGACAGAGGTCCTCTCCGCTGATCTGCTGATGGAGCTCGTGGAGCTTTATTGCGTGAGGAGGACCATGGAAATATTTTCAGAGTGAGGGTCAGGAGGCAGAACACAGAGCAGAATGCGGAGCGTTTGATGTGTTTACTGCTAAAATGAAGCTTTGGGCAAGTGTTAAGGCATCACATCTGGAGGTTCAAATTCACCAGTCAGGCAGATGAGGAAAGACAGAACATGGAGTACGAGCCTCAGCTCTCAAAAGATGTCACACACACGCACACACTCACACGTGTGCATGAGCGAAAAACGTGGTTTAAACTGCAAAATTTCAAAAGCTGATTTCATTCTAAGCCAGAAGCAGAAATGAGCTTTAAATGCAGATTTAATAATCATGGTGGATTACAAAATACTCAGGTGGCTGGCTTCAGCGTTTTCTACACAGCAACAAGGAGTGAAGAGACAAGAGGTCTGCATCCGAACACCAGTATGTTTACCCAGCAAGTGTTTCATAATCCAGAACACGGCTTTACTACAGATGCATCTTTCTCTACTCGCGCTGGCCTTCACTTCAAAGATATTTTTCATTTTACGAACAAAAAATAAAGAACTCCATAGAGAGGTGACATATCAGCTCCAGGTATTTCGGGTGTGCTGTGCTCTTTCACTGATGAGACATGGAGAAAATCTCGGCAGCAACGTAAAACTAAACAGCTTTTTGATCCAGTTTGACGGGCGATGCGTCTTTGGGAGAGCGGTGCACCGTTCAGGAGATTATGTGCTGTGTGAGAGCAGTTTGGCTGGCATTTAACTCTCCTCTCTGCTCTGAAGATTAGTGTATAATACTGCCGCAGCTCGGGGAGTTGGAAGAGGTGACTTGATTGTGTTGCCTTGAGCAAACAGAGACTCGGCTGCAGGGGCTGTACCTCTTTTACATTTCAGGCGCAAATCAAATGATGACTGATTAAGTAAAGAAAAGAATCACAATTATTGAATTTAGAGTTTGGCAATGAAGTGGTTTTGATCCCACGGAGTACTGACACTTGTGCTGTGGTGGAAAAGGAGCAATTATCTGAATGTTGAGGTGGTGCATCAGATAAAAAAAGAAAAGGCTTTGTTAAGTATATGAAGCAAAGCTGATTGGATCCAGATGTTGATTTTTACAGCACAATAAAGTTTGATTGATTTTTGAGGAAAGATCAGTAGTAAAATGCGAAGCTTGTTTAAGACTGCTGGGACAGACTGCAAATACAGTCCATCCTTAGTGAACTTACATTTCAGGCTGCATCGTAAAGTACCTGTGAAAAGAGAGCTGAACACTTTTATCAAATGTGCGCGGCAGTTCAAGCTCTGCATAGAGAGGAAGGCAGCAGAGGACCAACTTTATCAGGGAGTGTGCAATACTCTGCGATGCAGGATAGTTATTTTCCTGATTCTGATGAGGAAAGAGAAAGATTTTTTGGATTATTTAAATGAAACTCTACCTTAAATTCCAGTTTTTATGGATTTCTGTGTGCGTAGCAGGTGAGAAGCTGAGTGTTGACGCAAACTTGGAAAATGGCAAGAAAATATGCAAGGAACACAGCAAAGAACAAAGGAATCAAACAGATTGCAAACGAGGAAAAAGTACAGAGAGTCACAAGATAGGGGTGAACTCAAAATGCCAGAAAAAACAGGTGTTACAACATGACTTCTCTTTATTAAAAGAACAGGGAAAAGAAGAGGTGGATCACACTATCAGGAGGGCCGTCATGGTGCAGATGTGCGTCAGAGCAGCGGGAGTGTCTGGGAGTTGTACAGGTGTGCGTCAGAATCAGATATTCACTCAAGAGACGGGCAGGAATCACAGTTGGACGGAAGGTGCGTCAGGAATGTGGGACTTGGAACAGAATGCTGGAAAAGCTGGCAGAAAGCGCAGCAGATGCCCGTTAAATACTGCTGACGATCACACACTCAGGCACTGGTGAAACACATCAGGATCGGGAACAGCAATCAGACATGAGGAGGAGTCAAGGATTCTGAAATGAAAGATAGCGTGAGACGTTAACGAACTCATCCATCCAGAAAAATTAGAATTAATGACCTCAGTTTGTTGTTTGTTGCTCTCTATCTCTGTCCTCTCCTTTTCTCTCTTTGGATCTTCTAACCTCCAACCAGAACAGCAGAAATCCTCCACTTCTCCACCTGCTTCTCCAGAAAGTCTCCATCTCTTTTCAATCCACTGCCTCCTCTTCTTGCTCGCGTGGAACTGTTGGGTTGTTTTCTGCAAAAGGGCCTTGAGATGAAAGTGTTGTGATGTGAATACAGTTGAGCATCACCACATCAGAAACAGGCTTTCTATTTCTCATGGAGGTTTCTTTTCAGCGGTCATGGGTGGATGGATGGATGGATGGAGGGACAGAGGGGCAGATGGAGGGATGATTGTTCTTTTCTCTGTTCCAGGTGATGGGAACCCCAAAGAGAGCAGTCCTTTCATCAACAGCAGTGCGGCAGCTGATGTGGAGAAGAGCCAGCAGTATGATGGCAAGAACATGGCTCTGTTCGAGGTGTGGACAGATCCTCCATGATCCTCCACCCAGAGCCATCTGGCGGGTTTGGGAGTGCGTTTGCTGTAACTAGTTTTACCCATGTGTTTCTGTGTGTGTGCCGCAGGAGGAGATGGATACTAGTCCGATGGTCTCCTCCCTGCTCAGCACTCTGGCAAACTACTCCAACCTGCCCACTGGAAGCAAAGAGCACGAAGAGGCTGAGAACAATGAGGAAGGGCCACGGCCTTCTAAAAAGCCCATCAAGGTAGAATCAAAATAGATTTCTTCTATCATTTTTTTATCAGAGAGGTCTTTTAACATGGCATTTCTTCTTTTATTAAAGTTTGTTGAATGAAAGCCTAATTCATTGACAAAAAATAACCACGGATGTGAAACATCCTGAACTGCTCCTATCATGGAACAGGTTCGTTCTATTTGTCAGGTTCTCAAACCAGTAGAGAATCACAGCTCAGCCTAAACAGTTTTTCTCTCCCTGTTTAATGAATTTTTGCTCAGCCACATCTTCCCAAATGCAGGCCCAGCCGAGGAAGAGTCCAAATTGTGAGCAGATTTTTAAGATTTTAATGTGATATAGCAAAACTGGCCTCTGGGCTCTAACGTCTCACATCCTGAGCTCATTGTTCAAGCTGTTGTAAGTGGTCCAAAAACCTTGAAGACGTTAGATTTTGTTACTGATGGACATTTCTCTGGATATCTGACCAGATATCTCATTTATAAAAGTTTCCTTTTAAGGAAACTTTAAGTTTCTAAACTAACTTTGCATCTGCAATCTGCTCTTAGTCAAATATATTATAATACACGTGTTTGTTACCACAATAACATTCAAAGACATTTCCAGAATTCACATTTTTTGATTAAAATGACCTTATTTTCTACATGTCTTCTTTCCTCGAGGCTGTATGTAACAAATGCATCTTCACATTATATTTCACATTATACATTATATTTAACTATGCAAGTAGCTACATTTTTGCACACACTCAGACCTTTGCACGCCTGTTTGAAATGCATATTGCAGCGAAAACCTGAGGAACATGTGGATATTAAGATTTTACTTGTACCGAGTCTCACCACAGGCTCCTTCCTGACTCACATGAGAACTAGGGCAATGTCTTTGTCATACGCCTTTGTTTTTCAGTGTGTTTGTGGAATTTTGATTACAGCTTTCTTTTGTTTTCTGCCAAAGGCTGTAACCACAGAGGTTGATGGTGTACCAGTGTGTTCACAACAATATGCAGTGTGACAGAAATGGATATTCGTGGGACTGCCAACAATAAAGAAAAAACTAAGCTCATGGGTTTCTATCGGTCATTGGTATATTGTGTGAAAATGTACTTGACAAACGGCACAAATGTTTTGCCGCGAGTCAAACATGAGGTTTGACTTTCTTTTTCGTTGAAATAATTAAAGCAGCAAACTGGCATACGGAGAAAAAAATATCAAGCTGTTCTTCTTATTCAGAAGTGCGTCACAAACTTTAGTCTTTCGTTTTTTTCAGTATGAAATTCTGAATCTATTTCCCACAGCTCTTTAAAATAGATTTATCAACCATTAATTAGTGGGAATTGGTTTTTTGTTTTGGGTTTTACAGGCACCTCAGCTGGGCACCCTGATGGGAGTTTACTTGCCCTGTATCCAGAATATTTTTGGGGTGATCCTTTTCCTGCGGATGACGTGGATGGTCGGAATCGGAGGCGTCTTCGGCTCCTTCATAATCGTCTTCATGTGCTGTTCAACTGTGAGCAAACTGCAGATGTTCCTGCTATCTATCTATCTATCTATCTATCTATCTATCTATCTATCTATCTATCATCTCATATCCCTCCCTTTAGTAGCTTTTACTTAGAGTCAACATGTTATGATCATTTTTGAAAATTTCATTAAAAATCCTTATTTCTGCCCTTTAAAAAATAGATTTCTTTTTATCAAACAATCTCATCCCTGAAGTGATTTCAAACAGCGGCTGCTTTTCTCTGTGCCCTGCCTCTTTGTTCTTCTCTGTCAGCCATGTTTAATTCGACCGCTTTTCACAGTCCTGCTGTTTCCTTCCTTTTGTCAGACCATGCTCACAGCCATCTCCATGAGTGCCATCGCCACGAACGGAGTCGTCCCAGGTCAGCGGACACCTGAAGGCTTCTATTAGTGTGTTTGTGCGAGGCAGAGTGGGCACTGAGTCTTTTGTGTTGTTTGTGACTCCAGCTGGGGGGTCATATTACATGATCTCTCGCTCTCTGGGGCCTGAGTTTGGTGGAGCGGTTGGGATCTGCTTCTACCTGGGCACCACGTTTGCAGGAGCCATGTACATCCTCGGATGCATTGAAATTCTGCTGGTGAGTCGAGTCACACGTGATTTATTCCTTGTGGGTGGATTTTATTTCAGTCTGAGAATGCTGCACCCTCTCTGTCCTCTTCCGCAGATTTATATAGTTCCTCAGGCGGCCATCTTTAAAATCGAGGGCCTGGAGGGGGCGGAGGCGGAGGCTGCCTTGCTCAACAACATGCGGGTGTACGGCACCATTGTGCTGAGTTTCATGTCGCTGGTGGTGTTTGTGGGGGTCAAATACGTCAACAAGCTGGCGCTGGTCTTCCTCGCCTGTGTCATCCTCTCGATTCTGGCGGTTTACGCCGGCGTCATCAAGACTGCGATCGACCCCCCCGTCTTTCCGTAAGTCACTCTGTTGATGACTTTTTGAAAACCTCTGACAAATTTCTCGAATCCCTACCATGTTTGTTGTTGTTTTTGTTTTTTTTTTTGAACAGTGTCTGTATCCTGGGAAATCGAACGCTCAGTTCAAAAGGATATGACATCTGTGCAAAGGTCATTGAGATCGACAACGACACTGTCACCACCAAACTGTGGAGATCCTTCTGCGATTCCGACTCCCTCAACGCCACATGTGATGAGTACTTCAACAACAACAACGTCACAGAGATACAGGGAATCCCTGGAGTCACCAGTGGGATCCTGGCAGGTTAATAATCGACTCAAAACAGTTTCTCCTGCTCGAGCATTTCTTTGGTTGTGATCTTTCCCTTCTGTTTTTGTCAGAAAACCTTTTCGGTAATTACCTTGAAAAAGGGATGATCTTAGAGAAGCGTGGACTTGCATCTGATGCGGATCCAGACAGTCCCACCACCAGCTCCAATCGCTACGTTTTGGCCGACATCACCAGCTTCTTCACCCTGCTGGTGGGGATATACTTCCCGTCTGTCACAGGTACCACTGAGAAGAAGACGAGGTCTCAATCCGCCTGAGACGCTGGTTTTCTTTAAATTGTAAAGCTTCTCTAAACTGTTTCATCTAGGTTCCATGTAAACTTGTGAAATTGTAAACGTGTATAAACCTGAAACCAGTTAAATCCAAGTAATTATTACAGTTGCGGTGATTTGCTGGAAACTGGCTGGGAGTAGTGCTAGATAGCTCTAGATAAATAAGTCATATCACCAGTGGATTCAGAGAGAGGTTTATATACGGTCTTTGAAGTCCAGTTAAAAAATTACAGAGATTTTCAAAATGTTCTCCTCTCACAGGAATCATGGCCGGCTCCAACCGGTCTGGAGACCTGCGCGATGCTCAGAAGTCAATCCCCATCGGCACCATTGCGGCCATCACCACCACCTCCACCGTGTGTATCCTTCACGGAGCTGAAACCGATGGACGAGGAAACTCAAAGGGATGTTGCCACTTTTTAAAAAGTGAAAAAGTGATTTCAGTCTCCAGATGACAGAGTAACTCGGCCTATTTTTTGAAATGGATGTTGACTCTTACTTGGGGAAGTAGCCCGTTTTACCGTTGTCTTCATGACTGTCTTTTGTGCATATAACTTGTATCTTCTCCATATTCCCTCTATCATGTTTTCTTTAACAGTTTTCCTCTCAGACATGTCCTGTGTGGTCTTGTTTGGTGCTTGTATCGAAGGAGTCGTCTTAAGAGACAAGTAAGGCGAATATGAGTTGTGTTTATCCCTGTAGATTTGAAGTATCTTTGTTTGTGTAAAAACTTTAAAATCTGATGTTTATTAGTCCTGAAGGCCTTTGAGTCGTGCTATTTCAGTTTATGGTTCTTTCCTCACTTTTTTCTCGACAGATTTGGTGAAGGTGTGAATGGAAACCTGGTGATTGGCACCCTGGCGTGGCCGTCTCCATGG
The DNA here is from genome assembly GCF_902148845.1 of Salarias fasciatus. NCBI lineage: Eukaryota > Metazoa > Chordata > Actinopteri > Blenniiformes > Blenniidae > Salarias > Salarias fasciatus. The sequence continues at coordinate 17,328,463 of NC_043764.1, read as the reverse complement.
GTCATCGTCTTTGGCTCCTTCTTCTCCACCTGTGGAGCCGGACTCCAGAGTCTGACGGGAGCTCCACGCCTCCTCCAGGCCATCTCCAGAGACGGCATCATCCCTTTCCTCCGAGTGCGTACACTGTTTGGTGACTGTCCGATGCAACTTTCCTACAGCACAGAGCGCGTATAGAACTGTAGATTCTGAAACAAAACATCTTTATCACATGACTAAAACCTCACACACAACATACTGTTGCAGGTTTTCGGGCACGGGAAAGCCAATGGCGAGCCCACCTGGGCGCTCCTGCTCACCACCAGCATTTGTGAGATTGGCATCATCATCGCTTCTCTGGATGCAGTGGCTCCCATCCTCTCCATGTAAGGAGACCGCGCATCACATCACGGAGATTCTCCGCATGGCTTTTCTCTCAACATCAAACCTGCTTCTCCTTCCATGTCGTTTTGTCTTTAGGTTCTTCTTGATGTGCTACATGTTCGTCAACCTAGCCTGCGCGCTGCAGACTTTGCTGAGGACTCCAAACTGGAGGCCACGTTTTAAGTTCTACCACTGGTGGGTTTGCATTGAAAAGTGCTGACGATACTTAGTCAATAGTTTTTTTTGTTTTGTTTTGTTTTGTTTTTTTTTTCAAATCTCTGTCTATATGTGTGCTGACTGATTGCTTATTTCCTTTCATGTAATGGATAAGTATCCTCAGCCTGTAACACTTTAAAATTCCAGTTTTTTCACTTTCCATTCACTCCAACATTTGCAACACACTTGTCAACAGTTGTTTGCAAGAATGGTGTCCATAAACTGGAAGCGGGAGCCAAAAATTCTCATAAGGGATTAATAAAATTGTCTCGATTGAACCAAAGGACTGTTGAACAAAAAGCAGAGCCGATCGTTTGTCCGTCCAGCTGTCTTCCATTACTGGGCCCAGCACTTTCAGAAAGTAATCCTCTCACATTCACCTCCCGGAACAGTTTCAAGCTGCTAATCAACCTGAAAGCGTTTCACAATTGGAACTTTGATCGAATGTCGATTTCAACCCCGCGGCTGCGATTTTTTTTGTCAGCAAGGACTGCAAGCTGCCGCAGCCCAAAATAGTCAAATGTTTACAAATGTAACACTTTGGAATGTGACTGAAAAATTGGGAAACGGCCGAGAGGGAGAACGTGCAAACTCCCCACAGAAAGCCCTCCACTTGCTTCTTGTTGTGAGGCCATATTGTTGCTTTCTCAACTGCATGCAAGTCATTCATAAAAAAACCCAATACATGTGTAAATAATACCATTATGAATATAAAAGACACATACTGGCACATACTGAAATACTCGGCCTTGCCAGCAATTGACACAGTCCGGGCCTGTCAGTAAAAATCTGCTTTCAATATTGGCTTTGTGCTGCCTGCACATAAATTATCATGGGAACCTGGAAGTTGTGTGTCTTCTCGGATTAGGTTAATGCTTCACCTTTAAGAACTTTAACTGCTTCCGCAATTTTGCCCTCGGCGAAGCTGGCGAAGCTGCTCTCAGTAAAGCAGACATTCTGTCCTCTGGTCCTCAGGGCTCTGTCTTTCCTGGGTATGAGCCTGTGCCTGTCGCTCATGTTCATCTGTTCCTGGTATTACGCCATCGTGGCCATGGGCATCGCCACCTGCATCTATAAATACATTGAGTTCTGCGGGTAAGGAATCGTGACTTTAGCTTCAGCGTCACATCTGGGCAGAGCCGCTGACGCCGGCGAAGGAGCGAGGTTGTTTTCATTTCACATCATGCTGTTTGATTGTTGAATCACACGTTGAGGACAACACACACGACATGTGCAAACCTCCTCGTGTTTTGTGAGACAGAGCTGAGAAAGAGTGGGGTGATGGGATACGTGGGATCTCGCTCAGCGCTGCACGCTTCGCTCTGATGAGGCTGGAGGAGGGCCCGCCGCATACCAAGAACTGGAGGTCACTTCAGTCAATCTCAAGCATTTTCAAATGTTGTTTTAAGCTGGCTGTGAGTTTTTTCTCACCCGCTGTGACATTTCTCTGATCTTTTTCTGATCATTAGGCCTCAGATTCTAGTTCTGGTGAGCGTGGACGCCGAGCAGAACGTGGAGCAGCCTCGTCTGCTGTCTCTAACCAATCAGCTGAAAGCAGGAAAGGGTCTGACCATCGTTGGCACATCTGTTCAAGGAACCTTTCTCAACAATTATACGGAAGCTCAAAGGGCAGATCAGGTTTTTCCAGAGTTTATAACTCCCAAGCCCACTGTTAAAATTGAGGAACATACACACACTCACACAGACGATTCATATTGCTCAACCCTGACCTGTTTGTGCAACTCTTATTTCCCACAGTCTATCAACAGTTTTTCCAAAGTTTTTAGCCATCTGTTTCTTCCCTCTGTGTCTCTTGCAGTCCTTGCGTAAATTGATGGAGACAGAAAAAGTGAAGGGTTTCTCCCAGGTGGTCATCTCCTCCAACCTGAGGGATGGAACCTCTCACTTGATCCAGGTGGGGGGGCTCGGAGGTCTGAAGCACAACACTGTCATGGTCAGCTGGCCCCGTTACTGGAAACAGCCCGAGTACCACCAGCAGTTCAGGAATTTTATCGGTAAGTTTACCAGAGAAGCACATTGCGAATATTTGTTGGTACACACTAGTTTGGTACTCTTTATGTTTATGTCATATCGCTTTTATTTAGGCGTTGAGGGCGCCAACTTTAAAAGAAATAAATCAACACAGCATGCTGCTGTTTCGCATTTCAGAGGTGGTGAGAGAGACCACCATAGCAAGCTTGGCTCTGCTGGTTCCTAAGAACATCTCCAGCTATCCGTCCAACGGGGAACGCTTCACCGAAGGCCACATCGACGTGTGGTGGATCGTTCATGATGGAGGCATGCTCATGCTGCTGCCCTTCCTGCTGCGCCAACATAAGGTCTGGAGCCGGAAAAACTTTTCTTCACACACTTAAGGAACAATTTCATCCGTCAAAGGTTGTAAATGTGGTTATTTGATTTTCTTACTTGCATCATTATTTTTTAATCATTAGCTTAGTGTAAATAAATGAGAAAAAAGGACATCTTCTCAGTTGAATGCCGACTTTGTTACCTGTGAATGTCTCGCGCTGTAGGTGTGGAGGAAGTGCAAGATGCGCATTTTCACCGTAGCCCAGATGGACGACAACAGCATTCAGATGAAGAAAGACCTCATCACCTTCCTCTATCATCTGCGCATCGATGCTGAGGTGGAAGTGGTGGAGATGGTGAGAAAGTTGCCTGGCACATCATTCTGAGAATTAGAAGTAGAAACTGTGACATGACATCTGCCCGCTGTGTGTAAGCTGCTGTTTTAACCTGATGTTCTTCACAGCTGGACAGCGACATCTCAGCCTACACCTATGAGAAGACCCTGATCATGGAGCAGCGCTCACAGATCCTGAAACAGATGCATCTGACCAAGAATGAGATGGAGAGAGAGGTATGCAGAACAAATCTGCATTATCTGCAGATGAAAAATAAAGTTTTATTTTGACTGCATCACTTTTCATTATCACTTCAGGCTCTTTAAATATCCACTCCGAGAATAATAAGATGTCTGTCTGGACTCGTCCTCACCGGTTTGACAGAAGAGAAAATTAACTCCAGAGGGAAATTAGAAATTGAATGGCATGTTTCCTTTTTATTATCGCAGATCCAGAGCATTACTGACTCGTCCCGTGGGTCCATCCGGCGTAAAAACCCGCCTGCACCGAGAGCGCAGCACAGCACCGAGGAGGGAGAGAAACCGGAGGAGGAGGTAGTGGAGCTGTGCCTTTTCGCACAGTTCCTCCTGCTGTACTGTGTTGCTGTTGTTCAGCGTCTCTGTGTGTCTCATGCCATGGTCTCATGCTGTTTCCCCATAAGATCAGCTGACTCGGCCCCATTTATCAGCAATTAGTAACTTTTTACAGGATCTTCTTCCCTGACGTGTGTCTTTTTTCATTCCGCCTCGTCATCGCTCCACGATGTCCCTCTTTCATTCTGGTGCCGTGTCCCACCCAACACAGCCCACCCAGGGTAAGAACACCTCCACCCCCACCAGCCCCACGTCGCCTGTTCCCCCAGCAGGGGGCGCCACCGCCTGGAAGGACAGCAAGGGAGCAGACAAGGGGAAGAGCCCTCCATCAGCAGCCACAGAGCCCGGCAAAGATCTGTTCAACATGAAGCCGTGAGTCATCTCACACACACACACACACACACACACACACACACACACACACACACACACACACACACACGGAGACACACTAGCACAACAAAATACCACCACAATTTCACCTGAAACATGACAATTGTTTGAATCACTGATTCAAAACATGGAAATAAAGCTGGACTTGTCTGATTTAACTTTTTATTGCACTGCAACACTTCTCTCAGAAGCATTTTACTTTTAAGTTTTTTTATGAAAAACTTTATGGAGGTTATCTTTTCTACTGCTTTAATAGATGCAAACACTTTTTTTCCCTCTAAATTGCAATTAAAATGTGGTTCAGACTTGATTTGTTTTGCTTGATCTTATAGTTCAGCTTCAGCTTTGAAAATATCCTAATGCTGAAATAGTTCATTGTAATGCTGACGTTGTCATTCTGCTTCAGACATGATCCATATTGAACTTATACTTGTCAATACACAGTCCTAATTCCACTCTCAGCACAGACAACTATTAACGATTTAGCCTTCATGCTCCCTCTCTATGCAACTCATCTCTTATCATTTCCTTTTGCAAATGCTGCAGGGAATGGGAGCATTTGTAAGTATGAGCATTCTGTAGAGAGATCTGAGCGTCTTTTGACCCACTGAAAGGCGGATCGGTGATCCGGGCCCGTGTTGACCTCCTGCCGTTCTGCTTCAGGAACCAGACGGACGTGCGGCGCATGCACACGGCCATGCGGCTGAACGAAGTCATCACCAAGAAATCTAAAGAGGCCAAACTCGTCCTGCTCAACATGCCGGGACCACCGAAAAACCGCGTGGGCGAAGAAAACTGTATCCTGAATCTAGCAGACTGCTCTTTGTGTTTTTTGTGTGTTAAAAAGTTCATTTGAGGTTGTGAGGTTTCTTTTTGGGAACAGGGTAACTCAGTGTCCCCGCAGTACAAGAGACCCAAAGTGTAGCTTATATATTTATTTTTCGTACAATATCCAGTGAAATATTGCACCACAAGATGAGCTGTCAAACATTTCTCGCCTTTAATCACATTTTAGTGGAGAGGCAGTGGTGGCCAAGAGGCTGGAGAAACAAACTTGGTTCACAGGTTTGATTCCCGCTGTGGATTCACGACTGTGGGCCCCTGAGCAAAACCTTTGACCTCCATCGCTGAGTCCCTCAATGTGTGTCGTCGTATAAGTTTGAGAAGAAATAGCTTTTGGTAATTCCAGACGAGGAGGAAGCCTTTTGTCAAACACTAAGCGTCAGATTCCTTATTTATTTATATATTTGTTCTAAATTTTAAATCTTTACAGCAACAGCTGTAAACCAAATGTGATTAGATCGTCCTTCTGTTCTTTCATTGTAAAATCACTTCCAGATTCAAATGGGTGCCCTGATGTGATGTGACCTGACAGATTTGGGGAAAAAAAACACTATAATATTTCATTTATCATAACACATCATCCTTAGGGGGGATTTTTACAATTCTAGTCATTTATAAGGGGAACACACACATGCACACACCAGTTTCACTCATCACTTTGTGCTCATCTGCTGCTTTAAGGCAGAAGTCTGATCCTTCACTGAGTCCTTCAGACATGGAGTTCCTCGAGGTTTTAACTGAAGGTCTGAACCGAGTCCTCCTGGTGCGTGGAGGCGGACGGGAGGTCATCACCATCTACTCCTGAAGAACTTTTCTGACCCTTTACCGGCGCTCACATGATCAAGTGTCATCTGGAAAACATTGAATATGTCTGTTTTAAACCTTTTGTTTTCCTTCCTCTTGTCGTACGTGAAAATCAAAATGTTAATGTTTTACTTTTTTCTACTCTTTAGTATCTGTGTTATTTCTATATTTATCCATCATGTCAGTTCTTACTCTTTTTTTGTCTGTTTCTATCTTGTATGAGTTAAGATGTCGGATTAAGACTTTCCTCTTGTAAAGTCAGACACATTTTATCACTTGAAGGATTACGAAGACTTTAATTGGATCATAATAGTGTGACATTACACCACTGTATTAAAAAAGTATTAATGGCATGTGACAATGTTTTCAACACTGGCTCATCCGTGTTACATAAAAAGGATTTCCGTTGTTGTCGTCACTCTCAGATTTACTACTGTTAAGAAAATGATTTTACTAACATGATATAACAGATGTGAGATAATTTCCCACCACAAAATGGTAACTTTTCCAAGTGGAACTCATCATAGAGCGAGTGAGCCAGGCTTAGTAATCTGATCAGAAAACAAGTAAATAGTAAAACAGATTCTTAGCTGCAAATGTGAATAGTTCAGAGTGTATTATCACCCTAACGTCAGTCCTGCATTAAATCGGATTTTGCAGGCTTTCAGTTATCAGTGTGTGCATACAATGAATGTTTAATTCCTATTATGCGTCTGGTTTAATTGCTTTTGTAAATACATTAAATTATATATAGAGCCACTGTCATAGAAATGTACCAAACTCGGCTGACTCTGGGAGCAGTTTGATAAACCAGTTCTGACCCCAGAGCATGTGTCGTTTTATAATAAAGCATTTATTTCGTTAGTTTAGGATAGAGGTGTTTGTTCAGAGGTGTGTGTGTATGTGTGTGTGTGTGTGTGTGTGTGTGTATATATATGGAGAGAGAGAGCAGTATTCTTGGTTGTTTTGGTGCTGTGTATTAAATTCCCAATCACTTCCTGCTGAAGATCATTTAGATCCCCTAATTTATTTTCCTACAATCCTTAAGATTTGAAAGTGTTATAATCTTCCTCTGACTTATTGTGCACAGGTGGTTTTGAGTTGAAACATAAATATGCACCTCATATAATTTATTCCTTTTTTTTATAGTGAATAATTGCACAGACTTGTACGTGATGAAGGATGATCAAGATGTGGTTTTAGGACTTAAGGCTGCACTGAGTTAAGAGTCAGAGGGAGTTTTAAAGACTTAGCCATTACGGTTAATGATGAGGAGGTACAGAACGGCATGATGTCAATGAGAAGCCACAGAGCTGCCCGGGCTTGTGTGCATGTGGCCACCACATGCTTTTCAGACTCTTTCAATAAGCAAAGCTTGTAATGTGCCAGATATTTGAAATGAATTTTCAATTTGAAATAGATTTTGACAACAATATTACATTAAATGACTGGAGGAGCATTTTGAAAAAAAAATGCAATTAAAAAAATTATTTCAAAATGTAATAACAGCGGTGTAATAATACATAAATAAGAACAAGACCACATTTCTTGGCAGTAAAAGGGAAATGAAAGTTGTGTTTTGTTGCAGGTTTTGTGCTGTTTCTTCATCAAAAAAAAGATATAATGGAGGAAAACTATCGGTTGTTGGCAAGTTAGTGTGTTATTTGTTGTTACAGACAGGTGTGTGAGTGTGCGTCTGAGTGAGGAGTGTGTAGTTTCTGTTGAGTTGTGAGCTGGAGGGGACACTTGTAAATAAATCTGTGATATTAAACTTTGAGAAAACATGTAATGCGAGTCAAAGCTGGTTTTATAGAGTTAAAATAAATTATTTCTGTTGTCTTTAAAAATGTTTTGAAAATGCAATTATGTAAAAGAAATGGTTTAATTAAACCATTTTATATGTCTGCACAAAATGTAATAGATTAAAATCATTTTATTACAACACTTTGTTTGTCATCTGTTGCCAGAGGTTGCTACTGCATTTTTTTTTTTCAGTTTTATGGTTGAACTCTGCTTTGAATTAGTTGCGTTAATGTAAGGTTACATAAGAGCGGGCAGATTGGTGCAACCTTTGCACTCATTGTTCTGAAATAGAAAATAAAGCCTCAGCAGTTCAGTGAGGCTGTTCTCAGGCTCGGCAGGTTCATTGAGGTGAACCGTCATGCAATCATAGCTCCGAAATATTTTGGACTTACAGTGGTCGGCATTAGGAAAGTAAATAGTTTGGTGTCCAAAACTGCAATCAGGGCCTCTAACAGGACGTGTAATTTACAGTTTGTTGGGGAGTTATTTCTTTCTTCACTGTTATGTCATCATCAACATGAGTGTATTTCTGACATATCTCAAATGATTAAAATCTCTATTATTCCATCTTTACAATATGTTTTTACTGCCCTAACCAAAGACCAGACCCTTATTCTTAAACTTCAGCGCTGAAGAAAATATTTTCAGCATTCGGCAGCAACCCTCTTTCTCTGCTTCGAAAAAAGAAAAGTTTTCAAAACCAACTGGAGGAAACCAGCTGAAGAAGTCTTAATATGAAATCTTACCTGAGGTGCTAACTATCACTAGCTCCATAATTTTGGAGGCATTGTTGGGATCCAGCTGATTAAGTAACAGGTCTGTGTAGAGGTAACAAACTCTTCTCAGCAGCATTTCCTCAGCAAACACAGTCATACAGACCGTCGGACGACAACTTGTCTTCCAAACCTCTGCATCATGATGGGACAAATGACTGATACAGAGAAATCCCTCTGTCTTTCATGCCTACACAGTACAGCAGTAAGACTTTAAATGCATCTCACCAATCCTGAAAGAGCGGCGCGCAGCTGTTGCATCGCGGTCAGATAATAATCAGGTGTGTGTGTAGCTTTCTCACATATGGCGGTGGTGATAAGGGCGGGGACAAGCAGTGCCTCCTGGTTAAAAACACACAGCTGGCCTCAGAAGCTCCACTGCTGTTTACTGAAAGCTCCGGCGGAGCTCTGAGACTGACAGGCCGTCTCTGGAAAGGTTCAGGATCAGAGAGCCATACACCTCCTGCATCAGCGTGTCGACTTCCAGTGGTGTCAGTGACAGTGAGCAGCGGTTACCCATTGAAAACCTTGTAGAAACTGTTATCGTTTTATGATATGTTGAACCTCACTTATGCCAGATAATACACAACTAGTCTGAAAGTGTTGCAACCTTCTTTCGTAAAGTTTTTCGAGATTTAATGCTCTTACTGTTAGAACAACAAGAACAACAAGCCACTATTAGACAGTTATATAGACAACATGCTTTGTTTTGTCTGCTGTAGAAGACAGTAGTTTATGGCCATTGAAGCCAATACTAATACTGTGTGCACCATTATACGTTTACTTTTAGCCCTTAATAATAACTCTCGCATAACTCCTACATATACTAGCATTAGACAAAGGGTTAATGTTCCCAACACAGGTGTAATGCTGTAACTTCATTAATGATGGTTAAAGGCTTGGTGTATATCAGTTCTGAAAGTGAACACATTTGTTTGTTAATCCTGTCTCAGTAGACATTTACGTAACAGGTATCTGGTGAGCCTAACATCTGGAAAACTGAACCACTGGTGTTCAGCTGGTAGCTGGTCAGTCATTTGATCTACTCATTAAACTATTGTGAGCCCTGTTATGAGGAACAAAGTCCTCCCAGTAGCAGAACTTCTCTGGGAGCGGAACTTGATAATGTTTGAGAGAGAACATGTCTGAGTTTTCGACGCGTCTTATCTGAAGACAGATAATCCAGGCCGTAAAAGACGGGACTGTCATTTGCTCCACGGTACGGTCAGGATGAAGACGCAGTCCAGGAGCCTTCGAGTGAGGTTACCTGTGTTCCTCTTTGTTACACAGGTGGCTTTCGTCGCCCTTTATTTTGCCTTTGTGACCTACGATGAACACGGCGACGCACGGTTCCAGACCAACCAGACTAACCCCATGCACAACGCAATGTACAAGGACTACCCGTACTTCGCAGACATACAGGTCATGATATTCCTCGGATTTGGGTGCCTGCTGGCGTTTTTTCGACTTTATGGCTTCGGAGGAATAGTTCTCAACTTTCTTACGGCTACTTTTGCCATCCAGTGGGCCATTCTAGTCCAAGGCTACTTCCAGTTCAGCTATGACGGTAAGATCCATCTGGGAGTGATAAACCTCATCAATGCAGAGTTTGCGTGCGCCGTGGTGCTCATATCTTTTGGGGCAGTGCTGGGGAAGACCAGCCCACTGCAGCTGCTGGTCATGGCACTGCTGGAGGTGCCAGTGTTTGCAGTGACAGAATGGGCCGTGCTGAAGTATCTGAAGATCAACGACGCTGGGGGATCTATTCTCATCCACATCTTCGCCTGTTATTTTGGTTTGGGAGTTACGTTCATGCTGTACAGGCCTCGTCTGAATGAAGGCCACGCAAAAGAGAATTCCAGTTACCAGTCTGACATCCTGTCTGTGATGGGGACCCTGTTTCTCTGGGTCTTCTGGCCTTCTTTCAACTCATCGTTGACCCTGAAGGGAGACGACCAGCACAGGGCCGTCCTCCACACCTTCCTCGGCCTCAGCGCCTCCACGCTCACGGCATTTGCCCTCTCTGCACTCATGAACAAAAAAGGGAAGTTCACCATGGCCGACGTTCAGAACGTGACCCTGGCTGGAGGGGTGACAGTCGGGGCGTCAGTGGATATGATGATATCGCCCGCAGCTGCTTACGCTCTGGGCATGATGGGCGGCACGGCCTGCATGCTGGGATACAAGTACTTGACTCCTTTCTTGGCGCGGCGGCTCAGGATCCAGGATCAGTGCGGGATACATAACTTACATGGTCTCACAGGACTTATATCCTGTGCTGCGGGGATATGCGCTATACTGATGGCCACGGAGGAGGTTTACGGGCCCAGTTTGTATGAGATCTTTACCCACAGAGCACCAGTGGAGGGCGATCCAAAGCTGCAGGAGCTCCAGAGGTTGATACCTGGAATCCAGCCTGGTTTGGGGAGGACTGCCAGAGAGCAGGCTCTCTTCCAGGTAGCAGCTGTGTTTTCCACTATCGGACTCTCTGCACTGGGAGGAATTCTCACAGGGTTTGTTTTGAAGCTGCCGTTCTTTGCGTCACCATCAGATGATTTCTGTTTTGATGATGAGCCGTTTTTCGAGGTTCCCCCAGACTATGATTCACCCCACAGAGTCAGACACACCGTTACAACTGAGGATTCTGTTGCTTAGCAAGAAAAAATAAATGAAGATAATGTCTTTCTGTAAATGAGCTTATAAATGTCTTTGTGAGAAACAAACTCGCTGACAGTATTTACATCTGTTGGAAATGAAATGATCCACGTGTGATTTAAAGAAATCAGTACAAGAATATTTCCTGTAAGCATGAACAGAAACTGTGTTTAAGAGTCCTCTGAAAGAACTCTGTGTCAAGTATTTTCTGCATCAAGTAACATGCAATAAAGTCTGGTTAAATCGTGTGGTGATTATATCAATCAATAACACAGAGGGGGGAAAAATCATGCAGTACAACCAAATTACTGCCTGACTTTATCATAATACGTGACTAATCTGTACAAAAAGCAGGTTTCCCTGTTGTAGTTTCTTCTTCATGTCCACTAGATGGCGACACAGGACTTTGAAGTAACCTGACCGCAGCAGGAATTCATTTTGACCTTGCTGATTCTCTCAGCGCTGAGCTGGATTCCTGTTGGTGTTTGTTGTCAAAATGAAATAAAATCTGTCAATTAACAGTCTCGATATCAAGCCAGCAAGTAATTTGGACAAAAAATATCTTATAGGATACAGAGTAAAGCCATTGCTAAAAGGTTACAATAAAAAAATAGAAACCAATACAGTGTAGAGTCGACAGTATTATTATTATTATTATTATTATTATTATTGTTATTATTATTATTATTATTATTATTATTATTATTATTATTATTATTATTATTATTATTATTATTATTATTATTATCATTGTTGTTGTTGTTGTTATTAAGAGTTTAGCTGCATGTGTTTTGTTCCTATACAATAAACTAAATGATAATTAATTTAATATCTAAGATTTGTACTTCTGATGGCATTACAAAAAAAAAAAAAAAAAGCTTAAATGTGCCATATTTGGAAGGAATGCATTCGTGGTATATGGGTTTGTTGTTGACTCCCAGATTGTGGTGGTTTTTAGTCTGATAAATCCGGTTCTGGGGCAGCGTCATCCTCTTGGAATGGGACTGACGATTTATTTATCCTGATACTTCTCAGCATTGACACTTGCACCTGATTGTCAGCACCTAGGTGGAGCTCGAATCAAAAGTTAGAAGTAACTGAATAATAAAAGTATTTGGCATTACTAGAAAAGATTGGACTTTTCTTGTTTTATTCTAGAGACCCCAACCATGCAACTGCTGTAGGCTGCAACAATAGTGTTCTAGTTAAAACCACTCACCAAATACTCTCAAACTCGGACAATTTGACACACTACACTTTTTAATGTCCATCGCTACTCCATTTTGTGCAATCTACACTTATATTTAATTTATTCATTCTGTGCAGTAATTTCCAATCACTGCTAACATTATCATGCGAAAATATATTGTCATGGTTATTATCTCTTTTCATATCATTGATGCTATTGTTGTTTTTAATAGTTTTTATTGTGGTTCGTCTACTCTTTTATTATCGTCCACTTGCTGCTACAACAATGCAAGTGTTATTTTCTTTCAATTCTTATCTTAGGGACATGAAGGAACACGAAGCCTGAACTACATAACCTGCATGTTGAAAGTCATACATCGCTGTGGAACATCATCCTAAAGTATATTTTCAGTTTTCTTGCAGGTTGCACTTGTGGAAGCTTAGCGCTGCTTTGTACAGTAGATGGTTTGTAGGGCGGAAGTACTTGCAGTACCACTAGTCTCCTCTAAGGGGCAGTCACGTCACGCTGAGCGTTTCCGCTGCTGCTGAAAACAAGCTGAACCTGCGGGAATCCCAGAAGAAGAAGAAGGCGAAGAAGCAGGCGAGCGTTCTGTTAGCAGGCCACAGACCCGCTCATTAAAAAAATATACATCTTTCATAACTTGGAGGTTTTTTTCTCATCAACGAAAAGAGAGGCGTCGAGGCGAATCCTTTTGGCAGCATATTTTCGATGAGATTTTGACTTTGGCTGAACATTTGAGACGGTAACGTGAGTGTTTGCTAACGGGGCTAGCTCGCTGCCGCGGAAACGCAGCTAGCTGCCATGTTGCTCTCTTCACGGAAAACATTATGCCGACTTGTCTAAACTATCCGAAGTAATACGCTTTAAAACCACTCGCATCTTCACTTTTGACCGTTTAATCGTGTTTAGGTTAATCGTACTTGTTGATTCTGAGGTTTCGATGGCAGGCTTTGTAACGTGCTAACGGACATGACGGAGATTGTAGCATGTTAGCTTCCCGTCGCAACTAACGCGGTTTGTAGTTAGTTCTAAATAAACTCAGAAATCACTGTTTTACTTAATTTGTTGTGTTTGGTTTGATTTCAGCAGGTGTATCCCTGCTACTGGTGATTTATAGCCCACTAAAACGTGATTAATTTTAGATTCAACTTCTAATTTCGACTTCACGTTCTCCATTTGAATCTGTTTTTGTGAAAATAACTTCATACAAGTGTTTGTGTTTTCGCAGGATCACAATGGCTGATGATTTTGACGTTGAGGCAATGCTGGAAGCCCCTTACAGAAAGGTGGGTTGTTGAGTTTTAGAAATGAGGCCTTGCTTTCACTGTTATAATTTGCTCTTTATTTAGATCTTTTTTATATTTGCTACTGTGACAAAAGTTTACTTGAATGTTGTGTGGTGTGATTGAGTATTAAAACGCAGTGCGGAATTATAAATAAATCCACATCTATCTCTCTTTATAGACTTCCCTAATGATATCTCACCTCTACTCCCATGAATTCATCTTTGATTCCACTGTGAACTGTGAAAAAAAGGAAGGTAGTTATTGCGCATATACTGATGTACTGTGGTTCACTTTAGGACTAAAAGAGATTCAACCTCTAGAAACATCCAGTCCCTATTCGGTTGCAACAAGGTGAATGACACAGGTTGATAAGCCCATCTTTATCTGTCTAGCAAAGGAGGCAGTATTCAGATTTACAGTCTGCATGTTGTCCTTGTTTTGACCATTTTGTAGATGAAATTGTCAATATGTGCTCATGCAGTGCATGTTTTCAATAAGTAAACATTGCTATGGTACCAGTTAATTTTTTTATATAAAAATTTGTTCCTGCAGATAACCCCCCCCAAAAAAAAAATGTCACCATGTACTTATTTTATATTTATTAACTGTCCCCAGTTTTTAATTGCTAATGTTAACGTATACTTTGATACGCAGGTGAAAAATTTCTTTCTCGTAAATATGAATACTGCCTCTTTGCTTGAGTCTACTGTAATGTGAATCAGCATTTTGATTTTATTTGCATGCTACACAACACCACAAATGTTATTATATAATTGTAAAACAGATTCTTACATACATAGTGTAACTGTATTTTTAAAATGAATTGCTTTCAGAAGCTAATCATTCCTGCTTAAGTCAAAAGGTTTTTTTTAAAGTTATACTTAATGATGAAGTCTAAGCATTATGGTAGTTTAATACCTGGATGAATTTAACTTTTTTTAATTTATTTTTTTTTTTGGGCGTCAATATTACTAAGAAGTGTGAATCCCTGTTTGCTTCAGGGCAAGATGTGTGACAGAGGTGGCATCGAGCTCTTACAGTCCAAGAACGAAAATGGGTGAAGATCACTGGACTGACACCAACCTCACAGGATCTCTTTTAGTGGCTGTGGGCCATACGTGGTCACATGATTAGGCACAAATAGTGGCATGGGTACGACCTATTAGGAGGGGGATGGTGGAGATGGATGACCTGTTCTCAAAGCTTCCTGAACTCAGCTAATGTGTTGGACAGCTTTCCCTTTAATTTGCTTTGTTGCATTAAGTACTGAGCAGCCTTGTAAAGAAATAAAGACTCAGGAGGGGGTTGGGAAGCTATTGGGGTGGTGAAAGGACACTATCCAGACATGATCATAGAAAGTTATGTATTATTAATTAAATATATTCTGCATTTTCTCTTGTCCCTCCCTATCCCCTTTACCTTGACGACTTGAAATGTCTCATCTACGTCCTCATGATGTTCTTCTATCAACCTTGCTTAGGATGAGAACAAGTCCTCTCATGCAAATGGACACGATGACCACAGCAAGAAGTAAGTCAAGAGTGTTGTCTCTTCAGCATAGCAACAAACAAGAGTAAAGAAGTGTTTTCAAATATCTTTACTTTGCACAGCGTTAGCAGTGTTATCACGTGTTTTCAGGAAAAGGCGAAGCCGGAGCCCTGGCTCAAAGAAGAGAAGAAGTAGAAGCAAAAGCAAGGATAGAAAGAAGGGTAAAAAAAGGAGCAGGAGCCGAGAAAGAAAGCGAAGCCGCAGCAGAGAGCGTCATCGTAGCCGCTCCAGAAGCAAGGACCGATCCGGACGATACAGAGCACGCAAGAGCCCCGTGTACGTATTATGTAACACTGACCTTGATCTGTGTAGCACCGCTGCCTCGTCTATCGGTCATACAAGGAGCCATTTTCTAGCCTTGGAAATATTTAATGTCTTACAGGATCTAACACACTGGTCTCATGTTCGTTATGCATTTGAAAGCTGATTATTGCAAGTCTCATTTCTTTCTTTTTTTTCTCTCTCTATATAGTCGCAAACGGTCCAAAAGTCGGAGCCCCTTCAAGAAAGAGAAAAGTCCCATCAGGTGAGCAGAACAGCAATGTTACAGATTTTGAAGTGTGTGGTTTAGATCTTTTTCTCTGAACATACGGTATTATTACAACTTTTACTTTTTGTCATCTGATTTTTTTTATTTATTTATTTTTTTTTCCCCTTCTTCCAGACAACCAATTGACAATCTCACGCCAGAGGAGCGGGATGCCCGCACCGTCTTCTGTATGCAACTCGCTGCAAGAATCCGAGCCCGCGATCTGGAGGATTTCTTCTCAGCAGTTGGAAAAGTCTGTTTGCAAGTTCTTCTGAATGATCCTGCCAACGTGCGCGGCGGAATTGTCTCTGATGTTGTGATTGTTGTGCTCTTGTAGGTCAGAGATGTGAGAATGATCTCAGACAGAAACTCCCGCAGATCGAAAGGCATCGCATACATTGAGTTTGTGGAGGCTTCGTCGGTACCGCTGGCTATTGGTCTGACTGGCCAGAGGCTGCTGGGAGTGCCCATCATCGTCCAGGCTTCTCAGGTTAGTGACTTGACTTTTTGATAACTTTGTCTAAATATAGTGTAACTGGATCATTTCTGCTGGTGCCACCAAACGTATTAATAGACAACAGCTGTGCCTCATCAGGGGAAGACTGCAGTTGACTGTGAAACACCAGCTAGCAAGAAGAATGCCTGATTGTTGCTGTTTTTCATTATGGCTGATGTTGATTTTGATGTGATGTCTCTGAATCGCAGGCAGAGAAAAACCGAGCTGCAGCGGCTGCCAATAACCTCCAGAAGGGCAGCTCAGGACCGATGCGACTGTATGTGGGCTCACTGCACTTCAACATCACTGAGGAAATGCTTCGAGGGATCTTTGAGCCTTTTGGAAAGGTCAGGAACACGCTTCATATACTAATAACACTCGAATTAGTGTTGATGCACTTGAGTTGATATGTGTGTTCTTGTTTTCGTAGATCGAAGGAATCCAGCTCATGATGGACAGTGAGACTGGACGCTCCAAAGGATACGGCTTTATATCGGTACCCAAAGCTTTCTTTGTCTAAAGGACCACGCCGTTACTTTCCTTGCTCGATTGGTTCTGTGAACTTTTTCTTTGCAGTTTGCAGATGCAGAATGTGCTAAAAAGGCACTGGAGCAGCTGAACGGCTTCGAGCTGGCCGGGCGGCCCATGAAGGTGGGTCACGTGACGGAGCGCTCCGACTCGTCCACAGCCAGCTCCTTCCTGGACAATGATGAACTGGAGAGGACCGGCATCGACCTTGGTACTACAGGACGGCTGCAGCTCATGGCTCGACTAGCAGAAGGTTTGTTTTTGGGAGATTTAAACTTGTGAAGCTCAAAACAAACAGCTCTGTTTCTTCTTGAATCATCTGGGTTGCATTGCTGTCAGGACACTCTGCTGCCTGTAGGTTTGTAACTTTAAAGCACAATTGAGCTTAATTTGTTTGTTTTGGAAGATAAAACTGACTTCCACATAGGCCTTCATGTAAAAAAGTTTTGATATTCTGAGCACTTGTTGCACATCCAATCCAATGTAGACTTCACAGCTACACCCTGAATAATTGATATTGTTAATCCAACTTCATTCTCTCTAAGCCTGCGTGCACTCGCAGTAGGAGTATAGAGAGAAAAGAAGTGTAGATATCTCTTAGATACTCAGTTTCCTGCTGCTTTGTTGTTTCACTGTCGTCCTCGTCAGGCACCGGCCTGAAGATCCCTCCCGCCGCTCAGCAGGCCCTGCAGATGACCGGCTCCATACCCTTCGGAAACATCGCCGCTCCAGCTGGTGAGGAGCACAGTGATGAGAGTGTTTTGAGATTTGAGTCTTGAGAGGATTCACAATAACACATCATCTTTTATTTCAGCTGTCCCAACTCCAGCTCCAAGCCAAGCTTTGAACCTCCCGTCACAGCCGCTGGCCACACACTGCCTTCAGCTGTCCAACCTGTTCAACCCGCAAGCGTGAGTCCACCGAGTTCCTAGCCATTCACAGTCCCACTACACAATGAGCTTCCCGTTTCAGTTTATGTTGTGTGAAAGCAGCTGAAGGGTTGATTTTATAGAAACATCGAGACCGAGAGAAACTGAAGTTTACTAACTAGACTCTTGTATTCCAGAGAAAATGATCCCAGCTGGGCTGCTGAAATTCAAGACGATGTTATTGAAGAGTGCAACAAACACGGGGGAATCGTTCACATCTATGTGGACAAGAATTCTGCACAGGTAAGTCGAGTGTTGCGTGCACTTCCTGCTCACGCAGCACAAAACGAGTGGATCTCGTTGAAGTTCTTGTCTAACCTGTCTTCTCTTGCTGATGCAGGGAAACGTGTATGTGAAGTGTCCCTCAATACCAGCTGCAATGGCAACTGTAAACGCACTTCATGGACGCTGGTTTGCAGGTACGTGAAAGCCCAGCTTCTGCAGTCAGTCAGAGACTTGGCTCACATTTCACATTTGACTCATTGTTCATTTCTTTCATTCTCAGGCAAAATCATCACGGCTGCCTATGTTCCCCTACCAACCTATCACAACCTCTTCCCCGACTCGGTGACAGCGAAGCAGCTTCTAATGCCGGCTCGTCGATAGTCTGAGACGCCCCAGGACGTCGCTGTACATAACATTTGTTTGCATTTATTGAAATGTAATTGAAACAGACGCATTGAAATTAGCTGGCTGTGTGTAATAAAAGTGGCCTCAAGTTCACGTTCACCATTGAAATTTAGTTTTTCTTTGTTCTTTTCTTTTTTTTTTTTTTTTTTAGTTACTTTTCAATTCTTTGTGATATTTGTGTTGTGAACTACCACTGAGAAGTAATCTGCAGGTATCTATTGGTCTGTATGTTTTTAAATATTCCTGTCCTATCTGCTTGTTTAAAAATCAGCAGTTTTAGAGTTACAAAACGTGTTGGGTACAATGGCCCGACATGCCAAAAATATATCAATGTCAACAATAATCCTTTGTAACTTTATACAGCCATAATTTCATTTTTGTATGAAGGCTCCCAATAAACTTGGAAAATTTGGCAGTTTTGCTTTTGTTCCCATTTTGGGGAGATTGTTTTGGCCGGGTCCAATCTAAAAGATGTGATTAAAGTCTTAATTACAGCATTGGACACCAGATGTGTGTTGCTCATCTCTTCTAAAGATATTCTCTCATGATCAAATTAGTGCTGAAGGGTGGTGCAGATCTGCCCTGACCTGGAACAATGTGAGAAGCTGGTTCCCAGGATTACACGGCCACCCCACCCTCCCCACCCTGCAAAGCACCTTGGGCTGCTCCAGCCCGGGGCGCTAAACCAGCTAGGACCGCGGGCGGTGGGGTTTAATGTTCACTCAATGCAGACTTTCAGTACATTAATCGTATCGTGCATGCATGCGCACATCGCATACACACGCGTTCACATACTTTTCTTTTTCAATCTGTGTTTGGGGGAAAACAGTCTCGACTCAAGTCCAAGTTGCAAGTCAACTCGAGAATCATCAAATTCATGACTCGATTCATGAATCATGAACCAAGTCTGACTCGATTCCAAGTCATGTGACCAGAGTCCGACTCCGTTTCTATAGCAACTCTTTGATCCATTCAAATCTGCAGGCCAGGTTGAACTGGGTTTCATTTTAAATTTTTGCGACCTCCAGTGCAGACATACAGCCCCTTGCTGTCGATCTTTATGATCCAACCATTAGAAAACTGCCCTTGTAATTGCTGAGCGAGCTTTTGGCGTCCAATTCTTACTGAATTCAAGTGTTCCAGAGCGTTTTACGGATGACAAACCCTCAGGAGAACCAACCGCTCACTGAGAAATGTAAGAACCTTTGTTTTCAAGTCAATATTTCACATTATTACTGGAAATAAACAACAAAGTGTTTTACACCAACGTTTTCTGAATTGGCAACACTCCACAACAACTTTACTGGCTTTTACTATTTCATTTTTCTGATATTGTTAGATTTAGCAGATGTGTGTGTGTGTGTGTGTGTGAGGCAGGTGTATATTGGACATTCGTGAAAGCAACATGTTCTGAACCGATGTATTTACAGCAGTCATCCAAGATGAACCAGTTTGCACCGAGTGGGCTTCATCGAGAGTGACGTGACCCCAACTGGGGTCCCACGCACGTGACCACCGAAAGTCCCACGTGCGCCCGGGGTATGAGCTCTACGCTCACCCTCGAGCTTCCTACATGCCTCCAGCAGGAGCCCCACCCAGGCACCCAGCAGAAACCCCACCCGCTGGGGCCCCAGGTATGGAGATAATTGTGTTTCTTTATTATTCAATCAATCATGGAAACATGGAATCAGACTTCCATGTAGTGGCTACGCACTTCCTGGCAACACATAAGGCCAAATCCAGAAACTTCTCTTGAGTTCTTCTCAAATGAGCTTCAATATTTGTTAAATGCCCTAACAAGCACATTTGAGGACATGATGAGAGATGTACTCCCAGGAGTCTTGTTATAATGTCTGATGAATCATGCCAGAATGTATTAAGTTTAGCGGAAGACCATTTGCAGTGCAGGAAGGAGCCCTCTTCAATAGCTTCTCTGGCGTGATGTAGGTTTGATGGAGAAAGTTATAATTTGGTCAGCCTGTACCTGGAATTAATTGTGGTTGTTAAACTTTTTTGACATAAGTCAGACCAGAGCTCTGGATTAATTGACATATTCAAGTCCGACTCCCATCTCTCCCTTGACTTGTGGAGACCTGGTTTTGTAGTATCCTCCATCAGGAGAGAGTACACTTTTGAAATAAGACGAGGTGCTTCCCTCATGAAGTCGTCTCTCCAGCTCACTGAGTGTGGGGAGAGTCATTTGATGTCCAAGAGTAGTTTTACTAAAGGATCTTAACTGTAAGTAACAGAAGAAGTTTCTGCTGAACAGATCATACTTCCTCCTCAGGTCCTCAAAAGACATAAGAGATCCATTCTCATAACAGTCCTCCAGATAGCGGACTCCTTTCTGGTGCCAGATTTCCAAGGTCTTATTGTCCAGTGACATGGGTATGAGTCCATTCTGTTTCAGAGGTGTTTTGGGTAACAAATTATTTTCCAGTCCAACATTTTTACGAACTTCGTACCATGTTTTGATGACATGTATTAATACAGGGTTGTCAGTTCTAATCGAAATAGTTTTGGGCGTCCACTTATAAACAAAACCCACAGGAACAGTTTCTTTGAGTGCATGCATTCCAATTAAAACCCACGGTGGGATATTTTCCCTACCAAAAAGAAAAGAAACAAGTTGCATTTGGGCTGCCAAATAATGCTTTTTCAGATTTGGTAATTTAAGACCCCCCAATTTAAAGTCCCAGGTAAGTTTTTCAGTTGAAACCCTTGGAGGTTTAGCATTGCATGTGAATTGTCTAATATGTTTATTAAGGTTCTTAAAAAAACTGAGTGGTAATGGAATTGGTAAGGACTTGAAAGAGGTATTGCAGTCTAGGCAATATGTTCATTTTAATACAATTTATCTGGCCAATCAAGGTAATAGGTAGATTTATCCATTTTTTCAGATCCTCTGTTATTTGACTAATTAGTGTCACATAATTAAGATTGTACAGATTCTTTACATTTTCATCCACCATTATTCCAAGGTATCTTATCCCCTCTGGGGACCATTTAAATGGGATCCTCTGTTGATATTCCACATAATCAAAGTCTGAGAGGGGAAGAATTTCACTTTTTTCATAATTCACTTTATATCCTGAAACAAACCCCAAATTATGTAAAATTGATTGTAATTTAGCCAGAGAATTGAACGGGTTTGTTAAATACAGAATAATATCATCTGCCATAAGATTAACTTTATGTGTCGTCCTACCCACTTTTACCCCCTTTATCTCTGAATCTTGCCTGATTAACTCAGCCAAAGGCTCGATGGCGATAACAAAAAGGCCAGGGGATAAGGGGCAACCTTGTCGGCTCGACCTGTTCAGGGGGAAAACAGTGGAAATTTGTCCGTTAGTAATGATTTTAGCTTGTGGTTTTCTATAAAGTGTATTAATCCAATTAATAGAATAAGAACCAAATCCAAATTTAGATAACACCTTGAATAAATAAGGCCATTCAAGCCCGTCAAAGGCTTTTTCAGCATCTAAAGTGACAGCTATACTGGGTTCAGCACTGGATGTTGCCTCATGAATAATATTAAACAACCTGCATAAATTATTAGCAGAGGATCTCTTCTGAATAAAACCCACATGGTCTGGGTGTATCAGTTTTGGCAAATATTTACTCAGCCTATTTGCTAGAGCTTTAGAAATCATTTTATAATCAGTATTTAAAAGGGAGATCGGTCTATAAGATGAGCACTTTAGGGGATCTTTGTTTTTTTTAGGGATCACTGTAATTATAGCCGAAAAAAAAGGAGTGAGGAAGTCTTTGTGTTCTGGATGCTAGATTTATCACATCCATAAGAAGAGGCACAAGCAAATCCTCAAACTCTTTATAAAATTCAGGAGGAAACCCATCTTCCCCTGGTGATTTATTGGATTGTAAAGAAGATAAAGCCTCCTGGATTTCTTTTGAAGTAAATGGGAGATCTAGATCCCTCTTGTCCTAGATTAGATAAAAATGTATCTACTGCAGACAGATCTTCCAGAAACTGTAATTTATATACATTACCATAAAAGTTTTTGAAGGTTTCATTTATTTCTTTTGGATTTTGGGTAATATATCCACATTCATTTTCAATTTGATTAATTGTTTTTAAACTTTCCTCCCTTTTAAACTGCCAAGACAGGACCTTTTGAGCTTTTCCCCCCAATTCATAGAGCCTTTGTTTTGTTCTCAAAATATTCTTCTCAGCTCTATAAGTACTTAATGTATTATACTTAAGTTTTTTATTGACCAATAAATTGTAAGTCTTTTTATCTTAATGATGTTGAAAATGTTTCTCCAGGCTCAGAATTTCACTTTCTAAAATTTCCAATTCTGCTGTCTAAGATTTTTTTTTAAGTCTATTTGTATAGGAAATGATCTGTCCTCTTAAATAAGCTTTTAATGTATCCCATAATATGAAACTATTTGGTGAGGAGGCGCAATTTGTTTCACAAAATAGTTTGGTTTTTTTCCCTGATAAGTCAGTTTTCTTTAGGAGGGTTGGATTGAAAGGCCACCTGTATAAAGTTGGTCCTTTTTCTGGCATTTCTATAGACAAAGTAAGGGGGGAATGATCAGAGAGAATCCTTGGTAAATATTCGGACTCTAATGCTCTGTAACTCAACTGTGTTGACAGTAAGAAAAAAATTGATTCTTGTATGTGAATTATTAAGGCCCGAATAATATGAGTAGTCTGTGTTTTGGGGCTGCATCTGCCTCTAGACGTCTGCTAGATTTAAATCATTCATAAATGACAAAGTAGTTAAGGCTGAGTTTGTTTTGGAAATGGAGGTTGAAGATTTATCCAGTACTGGATCCAAACAGAAGCTGAAGTCTCCTCCCATAAGAATATGTTCATGACCTCCTGAAAAATGTCCTGGATAAAAGAAACATCATCATAGTTTGGAGCATAAAGATTTAGCAAAGTCCATTGTTCTGAGTAAAGTTGACAATTTATCAAAACGTAGCGGCCTAATGGGTCAGTAATTGTATCATGGATAGTGATGAGAATATTTTTATTTATCAAAATAGCGACTCCTCTTGCCTTGGAGTTAAAAGACAAGGAGAAAACCTGGCCTATCCACCCTCTCTTTAATTTTTTGTGCTCTTCTATAGTGAGATGAGTCTCCCGAATAAAGGCTATATCAGTTTTAGTCTTTTTTAAGTATGTTAGCACTCTTTTTCATTTGACAGGCCCATTTAAACCATTAACATTAAAACTGACAAATTTTACATCCTTGTTCATGAGAAAAAAAAAAGTGGTTTGACAGTAATATACCTCATAGCCTCTCAGCAAAAAAACCTGAAGAAAATGCCTCTCTTACAATAAAACCAAGCATTAAAAAAACAGAAGAAACTAAACCCTTCCCCTCCCTTTAAGTACCGACTCCCCGAACACTCGGTACAATCCAAACTTACCAACCGGGATCTCCATTGAACGCTTCCACAACACAACATACTTAACTAATAGTTCGCTCGGCCAGGAGCCCCAGGTACATAAACTCATAATTATTCGTCATAAAATAACACAATATAAACATTTTCACACCCACTATAACTATGAATGTAATGGTTGAAACTGCCTTTCAAGTGCAGTACCCAAACAATCGCTTTTTTGATAATATATCCATAACCAGACTAGAAGAAATAACACAACAACAGGAGAAATTATGAATCATGAATAAAAGATCACTTTGTGGTGGGTGAGTGTGCTCTGACAGAACGAAGTCGATGCTGATATGAATGAATGACCTGAGGGAATGAGCTCTTCGCTTATTATTAATAGTGGAGATTAATGTGAACACAGGACTGAAGGGAAACTGCTCAAAGTCAGTTTGACTCCGCGAGATTTGGAAGAGTGAGGAGCCGATTCTCCGATGAAGAATCTTCTACTCTGTTCCACAGTGACTCCACACACTAGAAGATCAGGAGAGGAAGATCTGGTGCGATCTGTCCTCTGTTGTCGTCTAGTGTGTGGTCTCTGCATCGGGGAAGACTGAAAAAAGCCTGTAATGTGTACTGGCCTTTACCGAATGCGGAAGTAGCCAGCAACAGCGCAGAGACAGCCGGTGGAGCGAGGTCCAAACGACCAATAGGAGCTTTTCTCTCTTCCACCAGTGTTGGCCCCGCCCATTGGGTTCAGTCAGATTCGCAAGCAAAACTTTTGGATTTGCAAGCAAAACTTTAGAATTCAAAAACAAAGCTTTTTTCTGTTTTGATCTAAAAAAAAAATTTGGCGGGGTTGCCACTTAAATTATTTAGTTCTCAGCTCTATTCTATTTGATTGAACTTTTATTTTTTAAATTGCGACTTTATGTTTTTTGGTCTCAACTGTCTTTTTTGTTTGCAAAACCGTTTTTGATTGATTGAATAATAAAGAAACAAAATTATCTCCATACCCAGGCACATTCCCGGCGAGAGCCCCGCGTGCACCCAGGGTACGAGCCCTACGTTCACCCCCAGCAGAAGCTCCACCCAGGGCTCCAGCAGAAGCCACACCCAGGCACCCAGCAGAAACCCCACCTGCTGGGGCCCCAGGCACATTCCCGGCGAGAGCCCCGCGTGCGCCCAGGTTATGAGCTCTACGTTCACCCCCGGCAGAAGCTCCACCCAGGACCCCAGCAGTAACACCAGCCAGAGCCCCAGCAGAAGCCCGACCCAGGCCCTCGCTGAAAAACAATATGTGTCCCCAGCTGGAGCCCAACGCACATTGTCGGCAAGAGCCCCGCGTGTGCTGAGGGTTTCAGCCCTACATCTGCCCCCACCAATAGCTCCATCCAGGGCCCCAGCAGGAGCCCAAACCAGATCCCCAGCAGAAAAAACATGTTCATCCTGAGCTGGGGCCCCGCGCACATTCCCGGCACCAGCCCCGCATTCGCCCAGGGTTTAAGCCCTATATGTGCCCCCAACAGAAGCCCCACCCAGACCCACAGCAGTAACCTCACCCAGGCCTCCAGCAGCAGCCTCCCTCAGCCTCCACAAGCAGCCCCACCCAGAACCCTCAGGCCCCCAGCAGCAGCCCCGCTCAGTCCCCAGCAGCAGCCTCCCTTAGGCCCCTCAGGCCTCCAACAGCAGCCCTCCTCAGGCCCTAGCAGCAGCCTCGCTCAGCCCCCAGCAGCAGCCCTACTTAGGCCCCCCTCAGGCCCCCAGTAGCAGCCTCCCTTAGGCCCCTCAGGCCTCCAACAGCAGCCCTCCTCAGGCCCCCAGCAGCAGCACTCCTTAGGCCCCCCTCATGCCAGTAGCAGCAGCCCTTCTCAGGCCCCCCTCAGGCCCCTAGCAGCAGCCCACCTCAGGCCCCTCTCAGGCCCCCAGTAACAGCCCTCCTCCGGCCCCTCTCAGGCCCCCAGCAGCAGCCCTCCTCAGGCCCCCCTCAGGCCCTCAGCAGCAGTCCTCCTCCAGCCCCCCTCAGGCCCCCAGCAGCAGCCCACCTCAGGCCCCCCTCAGGCCCCCAGCAGCAGCCCTCCTCAGGCCCCCCTCAGGCCCCCAGCAGCAGCCCTCCTCAGGCCACCCTCAGGCCCTCAGCAGCAGTCCTCCTCAGGCCCCTCAGGCCCCCAGCAGCAGCCCTCCTCAGGCCACCCTCAGGCCCTCAGCAGCAGTCCTCCTCCGGCCCCCCTCAGGCCCCCAGCAGCAGCCCACCTCAGGCCCCCCTCAGGCCCTCAGCAGCAGCCCTCCTCAGGCCCCCCTCAAGCCCCTAGCAGCAGCCCTCCTCAGGCCCCCCTCAGGCCCCCAGTAGCAGCCCTCCTCATGCCCCCCTCAGGCCCACCAGTAACAGCCCTCCTCAGGCCCCCCTCAGGCCCCCAGCAGCAGCCCTCCTCAGGCCCCCCTCAGGCCCCCAGTAGCAGCCCTCCTCAGGCCCCCCTCAGGCCCCCAGCAGCAGCCCTCTTCAGGCCCCCCGCAGGCCCCCACCAGCAGCCCTCCTCAGGCCCCCCTCAGGCCCTCAGCAGCAGCCCTCCTCAGTCCCCCCTCAGGCCCCCCTGAGGAGGGCTGCTGTTGGGGGCCTGAGGGGGGCCTGAGGAGGGCTGCTGCTGGGGGTCTGAAGGGGGCCTGACGGGGACCTGAGACGGGCTGCTGCTGGGGGCCTGAGTGAGGGCTGAGGAGGGCTGCTGCTGGGGGCCTGAGGGGGCCCTGAGGAGGGCTGCTGCTGGGGGCCTGAGGGGGGCCTGAGGTGGGCTGCTGCTGGGAGCCTGAGGGGCCTGAGGAGGGCTGCTGCTGGGGGCCTGAGGGGCCTGAGGAGGGCTGCTGCTGAGGGCCTGAGGGGGGCATGAGGAGGGCTGCTGCTGGGGGCCTGAGGGAGGCATGAGGAGGGCTGCTGCTGGGGGCCTGATGGGGGCCTGAGGAGGTCTGCTGCTGGGGGCCTGAGGGGGGCCTGAGGAGGGCTGCTGCTGGGAGCCTGAGGGGCCTGAGGAGGGCTGCTGCTGGGAGCCTGAGGGGCCTGAGGAGGGCTGCTGCTGGGGGCCTGAGGGGCCTGAGGAGGGCTGCTGCTGAGGTCCTGAGGGGGGCATGAGGAGGGCTGCTGCTGGGGGCCTGAGGGGGGCATGAGGAGGGCTGCTGCTGGGGGCCTGAGGGGGGCCTGAAGAGGTCTGCTGCTGGGGGCCTGAGGGGGGCCTGAGGAGGGCTGCTGTTGGGGGCCTGAGGGGGACCTGAGGAGGGCTGCTGCTCAGGCCCCCCTCAGGCCCTCCTCAGGCCCCCAGCAGCAGCCATCCTCAGGCCCCTCAGCCCCCAGCAGCAACCCCCCTCTGTATATATTGATTAGTGTACTGATATCTTCATTATGAAAATGAAAAAAAATAAATAAATAAAAAAAACAAATGTTGAAGAATGTGTCTGAAAAGTGCAGTTTGCATGTTCACATGATCTAAGTCTGAAGAACCTTTTAAGCCCACACCTTAATAGGAAGGCTTTGTGTGTTTGTGTGTGTGTGTGTGTGTGTGTGTGTGTGTGTGTGTGTGTGTGTGTGTGTGTGTGTGTGTGTGTGTGTGTGTGTGTGTGTGTGTGAGCGTTCTCGTATTTCTATCCTTGTTGGGGCCAAATGTCCCCACAAGGATAGCAAAACGTGAAACGACGTGCCTTGTGGGGACCTTTTTCCGGTCCTAAGTAGGAGAAACAGTGTTTTCTTGACCATGTTGTTGTTACTGAAAAAAGTAAAAGTGCAAAAACATTTCTTTAGGGTTAGGCTGTGTTGTGGTGTGGGTTAGGGTTAGGGTAAGGGTCAGGGTTAGGGGCTAGACATGAATGGGAGTCAATGGACGGTCCCCACAAGGATAGAAATACAAGACTGTGTGTGTGTGTGTGTGTGTGTGTGTGTGTGTGTGTGTGTGTGTGTGTGTGTGTGTGTGTGTGTGTGTGTGTGTACATGTAGATACATACAGTACATGTAGATATACAAAGACTTATCCGTGCCGTCGGTTCAACCTGCATCACCCAACAACCCAGCTTCACAACCCTGAATCTAAACATAAAAATTGCAACACAAAGTGCTTCACAGATTAAAAGCAAACCCGCTCCACCCACTCCACCCACCAATCCGTCTTCCCCAAAACCAAAGATACAGCACAAGAACACAGACCATCCTTCCACCCCCGCTTCCTCCACCATAAACTAATGAAGTGAGTATTAAAATAGAATATAAGGCTGGGCACAGATGAGTTAGAAGAGGAAACACACCCAGGAGCCATCTACATCGAGAGCAGCAGGTCGCCCATGGCAACCAGGGCTCCTGCATAGGACACCCAGAGGAGATGGGGGAGTGATCCCCAAATCTCCACCAAGAACCCACAGCACAGCAGTCTGGCAGCCACAAGCGAGCCCGGCTGCCAATGCAGAGGGCTCCCTCAGAGGAAACACTTAAAAATGACAATAGGTAAAAACATAAAAACTTAAAGGTGCATTAAAGGTGCTGTAGGCAGGATTTTGCTAGTCAATGCTAATTTTTCTGTGTTTTCTTTGGATTACATTTTAGAGTATCCATTGATAATCCTTTAGGAGTGTAGCATAATTGCACTACCGTGAGGGTGCAGTGTTTCCATCTGTCTCTGTTCTGAGCTGAAATGGAATCTTGACAGCTCCAGTTATCTTTGACCAATCAGAAAAGCCCATGAGGCTCTAACCGTGATTGGTCGAGGGGCATTCGTCGCACGTTCTTGTGGGAGGGGCTTAACTTGCGTAAGGGCGTGATGTCAGAGAAAACAGGACAGGATTGGCTGTGCTGGGTTTCAAATCGCCATCTTAGATGGGTCAAATCGCCATCTTGCTTAGGTAAACCTAAGCAAGATGGCGGAGATATGGAATCCTGCCTACAGCACCTTTAAGGAGTTTTACAACCTTAAAAATACTTATTTTCCACCATAAATAAGTTGCACATTTTTAATGATGTGTACAATGTGCCCTGACATATTCATTACAAGTACCTCTAACAGCGCTAAATTGTCACTTGAAAGTTGCAGTGCCGGTCTGGCACCAGCATTTTTTGGGGGAGAATTTGAAAGGAATGACGTAATGCGCGCTCCGGCTGGTTAGGTTTCATTTTGTCCGCCATTACTCCGCCAGATGCTTAGTGAGCAACAACTGAGCAGGAGCTTCCAGAAAGTAAGAAAAGACTGGCTTCTAGCACGGCCACAGCTCCAGCACAGACTCCACCAGGTAAAAGAGACTTAAATCTTACTTGAGCGCTACTAAGCGAGTGAAGACGGAGTTCCCCTCTTCCGTGCACGCCAGCCACAGGGACGAGTTTTTCACTACGCTGCATTATGCCCAAGGCCTGCAGGGGGCGCTGTTTCGCATAAAACGTGCAAACTCCTTAAGGCACCTTTAAGACTAAAAAGGCTAAATGAGGCTAAAATATATAGAGCACAAGCATTATAAAATATTAATAGGACAATGAATAAATACAACATAAATAAGATAAATAAAACAGATGAATAAGTAACAAATGATACCAAATCAAGACTAAACTAAAAATAAATATCAGTTAAAAGCTAGACCAAAAAGGTGGGTCTTGAGCCTGCTCTTAAAAATGTGAACATTCTCCGCGTCGCTGAGCTTTCGCGGCAAGTCGTTCCAGAGTTTAGGACCATAGAACTTGAAAGATACCTCACCCTGAGTCTTTAAGTTAACATGAGGTATTTGGAGGAGACGCTTGCCACAGGAGCGCAGGGTCCGTGGAGGCTGATAGGGTAAAAGCAGATCTGAAAGCTGAGAAGGCCCAAAACCATTAAGACACTTAAAAACCATTAAGAGAACCTTAAAATCGATCCTGAGTGACACGGGGAGCCAATGCAGTGATTTTAAAACTGGTAATGTGGGCGCGCTTTCTAGTCCTCGTCAGGACACGAGCTGCTGAATTTTGTAAAAGTTGTAAACCTTTCATGCTCTGCTTCGGAAGACCAGAAAGAAGCCATTGCAATAGTCAATATGACTGGTGATAAAAGCATGCATTAGCGTCTCCGTGTTGGCCCGAGAGAGAATAGGGCGGACTCTGGCTATTTTTTTTAAGTGATAAAATCCAACTCTGCTGATGTTCTTAATGTGTTTGATAAAATTCAGCTCAGAATTGAAGATCACACCCAGATTTTTCACTTGCGGTGATGGATTAATAGAAAATTCTTGTAGTTTAGGTAAAATGTGGCACTGGCAACAGGAAAAGGGTAGCACACACTCTGTCAGCATAGATAAGATGCTCTCAATCAGCATTCTGGAGAATGCAGGCAAGTCACTCATCCTGCTGAGTCAACTTAAGCTTCCTGTGCAGTTCAAGACAACATTTAACAATGAATGCATTTAGCAATGATAATCAAACAGAATATTTCCAACAGGAGGTGTTATTGTCCATCAGGCTTGAAAAGCTTAGATTTTCTCTTCATGGTTCCCCAAATTTGTTTGAGAAGACTTGGAGACCTCTCTTAAATTACATTGAATCATTGACATCCATGCCTGGTCGTGATGACTGAGCCCTCCCTTCATTTTATGTTTTATTTATCTATTTTAATTAATTTGATTTTTTTTAACGTCATTCAGCTATTGTTTGTTCTTTTTCTTTTGTTTTTGTATTTGTTGTATATTCTGTGTTGTTTACATTGGGACAATACACATTCATTGAGAACCTCTCTCCTTTGGGGTGGGGTAGGGGGTGGGTGGATGTTTAAAAATATTGGACAAAATGATATTCTGGAAGTTCTGTCCATCACACTGTATCATATGTTGTATTGAAATTGCTTCCAATAAAGATAGTTAATTAAAAAAAAAGTACTCTGTAATGATAATCCTGCCCCCAGCCAGGGACGGGATTATGTTATGTTTTTTTTTTTTTTTTTTTTTTTTGCAAGAATTCTGTAAGACATTCCGTAAGTCATGTCGAATTGTGCCTCATACTTCCCTCTATTACAGTTTTTCTCCATTGGTTTGGCTCATTTCTTGAAACTGAAATTACATTTTCAAAACTCAAAGATCATTTGGTAAAATGGTCTTACAGTTCAGCTCAACACCATAGTTCACTTGCAAAAGCTCATCTTTCTCTCAAAACTGTTCACTCATGTTCCAAAGCTTCATTTCTTTCCCTTATAAACAGTCAGAGCCTCCAAAATGTAAAGATCCTTCTCAACAGTTTCGGCTCATTTTTCAAAACAGACCGGATGTTCTCAATTCTCTTGGTTCTCTTGCCAAAAACAACCTGGACGGTTCAGCAGAACCATGGTTCACCTGTCAAAGATCAGATCTCTTCCAAAACAGTTCACTTAGGCAGAAAAACTAAATGTCTTTCTCAAACAAATGGTCAGTGCCCTCAAAATGCTTTGTCCTTTTGACATTGTGTGAGCACTGACAGTCAAAATGTTTAGATGTTTTGTCTTTAAGGGCAAAGGACCATTGAAATATTCCTCGTCTACCTTTCTACCTGGGCCCAGTCCTTCATTCATAATGGTGAATGTGATAGTTTTTATTTTCTTCTTTGGGTTTTTTAGCTAACAGAAAATATTGTGTATAAGAAAATGAAGACAAAAAGCATTTACTGTAACAGTAAGAAGAACCTTCAAGTTCTGATTCACACATCGCTCTCATACCTCCAAGGAAACTGTTATTTTTATTTACACACAAAGCAACTTCCATCCATCGGATTTCAATATGCTGTAAAATAAAAACAAAGAAACAAAAACAAAAAACAAAAAACTAGAATTTGACACTCAGAGAGGCACAGGCGCAGACCTCCGCCAAGCTCAAATCAGTCACCAACAACAATAAGAACACCATATGTGATAAAAAAAAAACAAAAAACATTTTATTTCTCCTCAACACAAACAATCTATGGGAGAAAGCTGTTTGTTGCATGTTCATATCTCAGTGTGTTGCCTCACAGTGACTGACACTCCGGAATCCCCCTATTTTTGTCTGTTCTGGATCCTGGTATCCGGAATACTTCCTGATCTGGATCAGCAGCTGATATCTCTTAGAGTCCTTGAAGAACTTACTGTAATTTTTTGCTGAGCCCCCTTGTCATTTATTGTTGAGTTATGCCCGACTATGTGAAAGACTGCCCTATCTCTCAATGATAAAGAATCCTTTAAAAAATTCCTAGATCCAGACAGTGATCCGGATCGTCACCAAAATTTAATGGATTCTAAGCTAGCCCAAGACCCACCTTTCCACAAAGTTTCATTGCAATCCGTCCATTACTTTTTCCGTAATGTTGCTAACAGACCAACCAACCAACCAACCAACAAGCCGATGTGATTACATAACCTCCTTGGTGGAGGTAACAAAACAAAAAGGAAAATTGTATGTAGCCCAATGTACTGTAAATGAAGCTGGAGTTTCAAAGCTCACTTCTTCACTGGTCTCCCTCTTCACCCTCCTGACTGTCCTCCTCACCTTCATGCAAACACATCCATGTCTGGTATTCATGGTATTGAAGTGTGTTTTTGACTAATTTTGACAGATGAATAGATGATTTTGCAGGTGGTGACTGATACAATGAAATTAGGCTGATATGTTTTGGAGAGAACAACCATTGGACTGAGAATCGATCAATCAGTTTAGATTGACATGATATATTCACTTCGGAATTGTGCTAAAGCTATCCTTTCTGTACTTAATCATTTGCAAAGATTTTCTGAGACATTGAGACATGTACTAAGACATTTTAAATGTGATGACATGAATGAAAAATGCCATTCTGTTGTGAGCAGTTACAAGATAGTTTGGAGATTTGTCCATGTTGTTTTGAAAATGTAATTTCGGTTTCAAGAAATGAGCCAAACCAATGGAGAAAAACTGTAAGCCAAATTGTGTGTTGATGGAATTCGGCCTGGTTCAATATGGCAAATAATGAGGAATGGACCGTGTTTTACCGCTAAAAGCGCCGTGGCCTGTGTGCTTTTTTGATGCTCAGCTGCAGTGCGGTGTGTTTGCCAGGTGTTCTGTCAGATTTTGCTACCCATCAGAAATTGCTACTTTGCACCGGCGTTTATGGAAGCAGTGCGTTAACGTGCCCAGCCCGAAAATAAATAATATATATTCAAAGAAGTAACAAGCTTTTTGGGAAAATGTAAGGAGTAGAAAGTACCAATATTTAGATTCAAAATGTTAGGAGTAAAAGTAAAAAGTTGTCAGAAAAATAAATACTTCTAAAAGTAAAAAGTACCTGAAATTATTACTTAAGTACAGTAACGAAGTATTTGTACTTTGTTACTTGCCATCACTGATGTTGGAGAACACAAAACAATAATAAGTTGTTGGGGAAGGCTTTGTATTAGTACTGGAGCGGGTCTAGTGGTTGGATGGGAAGATGAAGACGTGGCAGCGCTGTCAACGGGATTTAAAGGATAAGTTCGGTTTAAACTATTTTCACATTGTTTATAGAACCAAGTAGAACAATATACTGACCCCGAATGCTTTTCTGATATCGAACAGTGCTTCGGGAGAAATTTAGATCCAAGGTCGAGCTGCAGACATCTGTATACTGTTAGCCAATAGGGCATGTGTGGCGCCGGCTCCCAAAATGGCTTTAATCGTCCAAAAACTCATTAGTTTCACCAATATTTCCTCATGGTCCACTCACACCTCTCCGCCACCACAGCCTGGTGTCACAAAATACATGCTGTTGTTTCGGGTTTACAGATCTCTGAAGTGAATACGGTGATGTGGATGTAAACTGAAGTACATTCACCAAGAGACACAATAGGTGGCGCTGTGCACCAAAGTTGTTGCCACCCACTCCAAAGAAGAAGAAGCTCTCTGCACTGCAAACATCTTCTATAAACATCTATACGAGTATATTGTTCTACTTTGTTCTATAAATATCATGAAAACTGTTTAAACCGAACTTAGCCTTTAATACAGGGGTGTCCAAAGTCGGTCCTGGAGGGCCGCAGCCCTGCGTGTTTTCCATGTCTCCCTGCTTCAACACAGCTGAATGTCATGATGATTCATGGCCAAGTCCAGCAGAAAGCCAGATAACGAGCCTCATTGCAATCAGCTGACACAATCACCCCTGCTTTAATACTTTAATAGTTCCGGATGGACGCCTTGCACTGTCTGTGACTCATGACCCCCCCCCCCCCTGCAAAAAAAAAAAAAAAAAAAAAAAAAAAAATTCAGGCATGCGATCTTTTCCTGTCAAGCCCTGGACCTGGAACAATGAGAAGCTGGTTCCCAGGATTACCTGCATAAAGAAACGCCTGCTTCAGGTACCGGACACTTCTGAAAGGGTTCGGTTTGTCAATACTATGACTAATGATAATGTAGAATACAGTTCCCTGAACTTTTGAAGAGCAGAAATGATCAAATTCCATTCTAGAACAAACTGGTAAATACGATGTTTTGGGTTTTCAGTTGTAGGACAGTTTACGTTTATGACATTTTAAGTACCCCCACTTGCGTTGGCATTATGTGGCAAATACTGAACTTTTCACATCAATATAAAGGTGTATTCAACGTAAAAGATGAAGCAAAATGCAGATGTGGAGGAAATATCTCTGAAGCTAATTTATCAGCCTTTTCATGTCCAATAGGTCACCACTACAGAGCCTCCTTTACCATTTCTGCCCTACATGGTGCATTTAGAGAAGTCTGGTAGTTACTGTATCATTAACAGACACTGAGATTTATCATTTGTTTTTCATTTCCAAAAAGTTTTATAAGCCAATAAAAGAAAACAGCAGCCCTGAACGAATGGTTTGGTTTTTTTGCTGTCAAAGTTCCACCTTATGACCTTGTTGAGCTGAAAAGTGAACTGAATGGAGCAGGTTCCTCTCATACCGTCTGTCCTCAGCACCTCCTGATCACCAAGAACATTAGAACATTGTTCAAGGAGCTGTACTGAAGTGAGCCTACATTCACTCATGAGAGCCACCGGGTCATTACAGTTCACACCTTTAAATAACAAAAACATGATGGTTGAACCCTTCAGGTGAAGTGGAAACGTTTGGACAAATGACTAAAGGCAGGTTTGATGCATATAGTGGAAACTTTATCTTCTAACAACAAAAGGTATTGCAACAACAAAACAGCTTCATCTTCAGAACTCTTCAATTTCTACTGAACTTGGTTTTTTTTGTTTTTTTTAACATTTTTACTCTTTTTGTGTATTTTTTTCCTCCTTCAGAAAGTCGACGACATCTGAAAAAATAAAACAAAGTTTAATTGTGGGTGAGGTTTCATTTGCTTCACCAACTGTTAGAGAAATCTTTACAAAGTTCTTTGTCCTAAAAACATCCTGATTATTTAAAACGACTTCTGAGAGGCAAAAACCTCATTACACATTACCTTAAAGAATTGTTAGTAAAATTAAGATTATAATTCATTACTTCCATGATCCAAAATATTTGTGTGAAATGAAAAGCTGAGCCAGTCAAAATGTGGAGCAGGGCGTGCATGTATAGTGTAATTAAAGATGGATGAGACCTTTAATATCCTCAAATAAGTTTTCATATTTTTCCCAGACAAAAAGAAATGCTTTTTTTTTTGCTGTTGCACACTTTAAAATCTTGCTTCTGATTGGCAGAGATCATTCCAGATGGGTTCTCTTCCTACATTTCTTCCAATTAATACCGACACCAAAAGTAACTTGTGAAGGTCACGCTGAACCCTAACGGAGCTGCAAGGTTCCACTGTGCTGTAGCAGAAGACGACACATTGCTGCAGACCTGAAGGGGCTCTTTACTTCTTTGAGGAACCTTCCTTGGCCTGATGAGCCTGCAGGACAGCGATCGCCTCGTCCACCTGAACGAAAGAGAGGAATTCATTTAGAATACCGTCGAGTCTGGTTGTTAATGGCATCGTGCAGCAGACAGAAACGGCTTCGTTCCTTCTGGTGCAGAGACTCCGGAGACTCCAGCATGTGCAGCAGCTCAGAGTTGTCAATCTCCAGCAGCATGCCGGTGATTTTTCCTGCCAGGATGGGGTGGATGGCGTGGATCAGCGGGTAGAGCCGTTCACCTGAGTGGCACGAGAGAGGACGACGAGTGACAGCAACAATAACACATGCTCAACAATGAGAGTGAGAGAAAAAAAATAAAGATCCACACACCGAGAATCTGTTTCTGATCTATCAGTGGAGCTGCAGCCAGCACTGAGGCGGTGAGCGCTTCTGGACCTCCAGCACGCGCCGGTGGCTCCATCAAAGGGGCAGGAACCATCTGGAAGCACCCAGAAGATGTTCACACAAACTACACACACACACACACACGTGTGTTTAGCCTGGTGTCTGGGCCATCACCCCTTCAATGTTCCTCTTCCAGAAGGGTACCTGACGTGAAAGAGGAGCCGGTAAAGCCACCACCTGCTGAGGGGTCCTTGGTGCAGAGGCGTACTTGTACTGGCCGCTTCTGGGCACCTCCGCACGTCGTCCTCCGGTCTGAGTCCCGATGTTATCTACAAGACGACACCACAGGTCTCACACGTTCGACGGGGAGAGGAAGGTCTCCTTGCTCCAACATGCCGAGTGATGAGCTGGTGACGAGCTCGATGAGGACGTCACATGCGACTGTGCTCATACTTGTCTTCTGAGTGGCGGCAACGACGCGCGGCACCTGGGTCGAAGCCTGCCGCACTGTGGCGATAGATCCACGCCGGATGAGGGAACCACCAGGGTAATGGGCGGAGTAAGGGCCTGGAAACAGACCACAGCGTTTACAGAGTGGACATGTGTGCCCTTACGTCTTCATGTGTGGCAGCAGCGAGTCTCACCCTGAGGTCTCTGCGGCTGTCCTGACCAGCGGGGCACTGGTCTCATGCTGCTCATCGCACTGTGGTTATAGTAGGGCCGACTGGTCGGCTGCAGGAGGACGAGGAGAGGAAACCGCATGACAGTGAACTACCAGGA
Organism: Salarias fasciatus; assembly: GCF_902148845.1. Taxonomy (NCBI): domain Eukaryota; kingdom Metazoa; phylum Chordata; class Actinopteri; order Blenniiformes; family Blenniidae; genus Salarias; species Salarias fasciatus. The sequence continues at coordinate 17,291,924 of NC_043764.1, read as the reverse complement.
GGTTCTTAATGCAAACTCCACCAGGCGTACACATGGAACATCAAGCAGACAAAGTTATCGCAATTCGATGTGAAAATGAAAATGTGCCTCAAGAGGTTCGAATTTTGGCCAGCAGAGTGAGCGAATAGCAAAAAATGTTAACCGTGATTCAGAAACTGTGGCGTTACTAATTCAGTTGCCAGACGTGAACAGAGGCCGTGACAGCGATCCACTCATTTCATTCAACAGCGCCTTAACCTTCATTCATGAATGTCAAATACTGCAGGAATCTTGTTTACTTGAAGGATTTTGAGGTTGTTAATAGAGTTTATCTTCAGTTCTCTCAATGGCAAATTAAAAAAAAGTTCATGTTTTCTTGTACAAAAACTTTAAGAGTCGATCCTCTTCAAACGTCGTCATGCTTTCACTTCACTTTCAATCGTGTGGCCTACCAGCTGCATGAGGGTCCTGAATTGTAATGAGTTTAGACTGCCCCTCCAAAATAAAAATTGCTGTGCAGATGGTGTAACATAAGGCTTCTTATTCAGGTAATAACTAAAGGAAGGTGTCACAAATGTATTCTGCTTCAAAGAAACAAAGCAAATGTTTAAAAACTACCTTTAGTGAAAGGAAAGTGCCCACAAGGCACCTTCTTGAGTTCATCTAGATTTTAACTGGTCTAGAAGCAGACTGATCATGGTCCAACATTTCACCTGTGAATCCATAAACTATTGCCACAATCAAAGACCTTTTAGTTCACGAAGCCAAACACACAACACACAGTGTGTGGTAAACCATTCAGAACCTGGTTTGATCAGAGATACCTGACCGGGGAGGCTGCGGGTGCATGCAGACGCGACCTTCATGTCGCCATGGTATCAAATTTTTGTCAACATTTTTGTTTTTTTCCTTCTATGGCAGACACATTTCATTACAGTGAGTTTCATTATCCATATGCACTGAAGAACATACAGACCTGTGGAACCGTCATGTAGTAACCAGACTGGTAGGAGTCGATGACGGGACTCGCCATGGTTCTCAGGGAGGCCATTCTCTGCATGTACTTGTTGGTGAGAATAGCTTTGCGCTCCTCCCTCCGCTGAGCCAGCGCCACGTACAGCGGCTTGGTGGCAACGATCCTCCCATTCATCTCAGTCACGGCTTTTGTGGCTTCTTCAGGCGAGGAGAAGCAGACGAAGCCAAAACCTTTGCTCTGGGTGCTGTCCGTCATCACCTGCAGGAACCGCGAGAGCTCGAGACCACAACACTAACAGAAAACATCGTCACACTGAATCGATGTATAGAGTGTTAGAGCTCCCCTCATCTTCTGTGTGAATTCAGCTCTGTTGGATTTTCTCCTGTGCTCATCAGCTTCATTAGAGTGTGTGTAGGTGGTGTGTGTGTCAGCCATCGACACACTGTCTCCTGCTCTTTTCATAGTGTTAGCTGGATGGGCTCAAACACCTGAGAGGCCAACTTCAGTCAAGTGTATGAAGAAGAATGCTGACATTTGCAAACGCGGAACTAAATGAAAAGTCTCACATTACCTTGGCACTAGTGATGGTGCCATAAGGGGAAAACTCCTTCCGGAGTCGGTCATCATCTATGGTATCATCCAAGTTCTTCACATACAGATTCACTCCCTGTAAACATTGGAGAGCTCATACTTTACAAACACGGCTTTGACTGATGTAAGCTTCATCTAAACTACATCTAAAGTAAAGAGAGTAGAGATGAACAGTGCATAAAACAACTGCAGGGAGTAGAAAAAAATATCAAAGTTGACCAGCTTCACATTTTGAGATGTTCACGAGACTCCATCATTGGGTATAATTTTAAATCTGGGGTGTCCAAATTATCTCAGTCGATGGGCCACATACAGCTCAACACGATCTCAAAGGAGCCAAATCCAACGAAGCTGCAGCACAGCAGCTACAGAGCAGATTCACCATCTCATGTAGCCTCTCCACTGTGAACACTACTGAGCCTGAAAGTTCCAAACAGTTAACACTGGCTGGAAGCTAAGAACATCCCAAAGCACCTGGTAGCGCTGGATCCGCTCTTGCTTGATCTGGTCGAACTGGCGCTTCAGCTCTCCCTGGCGCTCCAGACGCTTCTGAGCACGGCCCACATAGAGGACTTTCCCGTTGATCTCTTTGCCGTTCATTTCATCCACTGCCTGGGAGAACAAGCGTCAATATGTTGCCCCCAAGGGGAAAACTCAAAGATCCTGCATTCAGGTTCATCTCAGCTGTTTTGACCAAGACTTTGAGTGTATTAGGTAAATTCCTTCATCTAAAGTATCCCCATAAAATCCATAATCCAATTGATTACCCGGGCTGCTAAATTAAACGTACAAACTTTAACCGCAAATAAACGGTACCAAGATATAATCTGAGTGGAGTCAAGCAAACAAACCCTCTGAGCATCTTCATGGTGGGCATAGTTGACGAAGCCGAATCCTCGTGAACAACCCATCTCGTCCTTCATCACGCGCACACTGAGCGTCTTCCCTGAAACAAACATAATAATCAGAAAACTGTCGTGGTAATAAGATCATTGATGTGAGAAACACACTTACCATATCCTGAGAAGAGCTCTTTGAGTTTGTCATCCGTGAAATCCTCACCAAAGTTTTTGATGTAGATGTTGGTGAACTTCATGGCCTTGGAGCCAAACTCCACCTCCCTCTCCTTACGAGACTTGAAGTGGCCGACAAAACTGCCAACATGACCCGAGCCCGTTCACCAGACAAATGCCAAATTAAAGCACACACAAAAGGAAGTTCGTGAAAATTCATGATTTGGAAATCCGGACAAAAGTCTTCAAATTAATAAATATTGTTTGAAGCAGATTCAACACCTCATGTTTGTGTAAAACAGTCTTAGTCTGCCCTCTCATGGGTATTTGTGTTTTTATTCAACTCAAAAAACTGATTCCTGCATTTCAAAATTATGAATGTTCCTGTTCCAGGTATTTATGGAAGATCTGCTACAGAATGGATACCCATGACTACAGCACACTGACTCCAGGCTTCAGGACCACATGGCCAGTTTTCTTTCTCTCCACAACCATTCTTGAATATGCATCAAGCAATAAGAACCAAATCTCTGAATACAGACTTTAAAAATGAGTTCATCTTGAACTTTTCTCCCTTTGTTGAACAATAAACATAACAACCTACAAATCAAACTTACCCTAAATATGAAATGTGCAGACTGACAGAGCTTATGGACACACTGACCTACACAAGGAGAAGTCACAGTCCTCCCAGAGGACACTGGCCTTTGACTTGTCAATGTCTTTTCCCAACTTTTTATCAGTCTCTTGACTGAGCAAAATAAAACAACAACAAACAAACACACCCAAAAAAAAAACACACGAGAAAACATTATTTTCAAATATCTGTCTTCAGTAGCACAATCAACCTTTACGAATAACTTCAACATTAAATGCAATGAAAGGCAGTCTGCTCTGCCCAACTGGATACCTCAACTTTCTTCTTACGGACACAAATTTCTCATTTTGAACTCTATACCTGGTCATATTAAAGGATTCAGTTACTCACACTTTCCTGTCATTCAACAGCATCCCATTCATGGTTTCAATGGCCCGATTCGCAGCCTCGTGAGTTTCAAAGTGAACAAAGCCGTAGCCTTTGGATCCTTTGTCATCACAGACAACCTACAAACAGCAGAGAGAAACGGGGCGGATTACAAACCATGTGCCGGGTTCCCAGCAGTCAAGACTTTAATAAACAGTGAACTAACCTTGCAGGACAAAATATTGCCAAAGGCTGAGAAGGTATCATACAGTGCCTTGTTGTCAATGGACTCGTCCATGTTCTTGATAAAAATGTTTCCCACGCCAGACTTCCTGAGTCCCGGGTCACGCTGAGACCACATTATCCGGATCGGTCGACCCTTGATAAGGTCGTAGTTCATGGTATCCAGGGCACACTCAGCTGAAATGACATTTTTTGGAGTGGAAACTAAAACTCTTCGCAGAAAAGTACATGGAAGAATTTACACTACAATATACGGAATCAAGGCAAACTAGTTAATATTACCTAATAATAAGCATCAACCTACAAATTAAAAAAAAAAAAAAGATTTTCTGATTCATTGAACATCTTTATTTTACTATAACAGTTCTCTGACAGAGTATGTTCCATGATGTCCAAACCTTACCCATGTCATTTAAATAATTTTAGACCGATTCCTCAACCTCATTTTTCAATTAAAAGTTAAGAGAGAGAGGAAAAAATGATTTCAACTCAGCTCAAAGCTGTAGTTGGTCATAAATAATATTTTTTAATCCGCTGACAGATCACAGGCACAGTATTTGATAGGTATAACCAAACGCTGGGTTGATATTCCCTTTCTCTTTTAGAAAGAGTCAGTCTTACCTGGTTCAGTTTTGGGACCTTTTCTACTTTCATTCTTGAGAAAATAAAGCTTTCACAATCCTTGACTGGCTGGAAATCACTACAGAAGACACACTTTTATAGCCTGCTTCAACTTGTACTTTGACATTGTACCATTGAGATTATTGCATCTCATGGGTGAGATACTTTTTAAAGTGGTGCTACATTGGTAAAGATCCTCATTATCCCTGCTGTGAGGAGAGACTTGTTGAATCCTAACTTAAGTGGATACTGTACCATCAGCCGGCTGCTGGAAGTTGATGTAGGCGTATCCCAGAGATCTGCGGGTGATGATATCGCGACACACTCGGATGGACATGATGGGTCCAGCAGGAGAGAACTTCTGGTAAAGTATGGCCTCCGTGACATCAGGGTGCAGGTCCCCGACGTAGAGGGAGGCGAGGGGATACGTTGGTCCACTGCTGTTCATCTCGGATCTCGGCTACTTCAAGGAAAACAATCATCAATCTCGTTGTTTTGCTGTTGGATTTGATCTATTCTGAGGCCACAATTAATCAAAGAAAAAAAACTTTCATTAGTTGTTTATTATATGTCAATCAATTAGGTTCAAAATAAATAAATTTGACAGGTTTCAGTCACTTGCTCAGAAATATGCATTAATTATTGTATTTTCAGGAGAGTTTTATTCAACAGAAAGCTATGATGAGGATGAATGGATCACAGTTGACTATAAGTCAAGGCCATCACAGACACACATATCTACAGATGGTTTATGTGTGATCAGTCACCTCCAAAAACTATGTTTTTAGTACTATAAATGTCTGATGGAAACCCATCCTTCGCATACGAAAAACATGCAAACTTCAAAAGAAAAGCTAAAACACCCAGACTCAAACTCGAGATATTCACATGAGTGCAAACCACTCCAGCACCGGGAGATGAAGCGGAATTAGACTTGACTGATTCTAAATAAGACAGTAGCAATCATACAGCATCAGGTCTCGAATGTTCGTCGAAATAAATAGCTTGTTTCAAAACTCATAGCATGAAACGCAAACATAAGACTTTGGGAATTTCAAGCACTACATTTGAGAAGTCTTGACTGTTAAATTTTAAAAGTAAATTGACCTGCAGGTAGTATTAAAATGAACTGTTGCGGTTAAAGTGAGCAAGTTTACATGATCTCGTAGGAGAAATGTAGCTTAACGCGGTTACATTTTGACGTTATATAGTAAACCAGCTAATGAGGAGGGCACAGTTTGTGATAAATGGCAGCAGAGTTGGAAGTAATTTTAAAATCCAGCTGGTGACTGCTCTGAATTTAAAGTATATTCCTGGTTTGAGTGCAGTTCTTACCTGGAAAAGATGCAGGTCTCACTACTCCTGGTCCTGAACACGTTTCGTATATCCTCCTAACGTTTTCTCTTAATTAGAGCCGCGGAACACCTGCAGCTCCTCCGCGCGGCGCTCATTAATACAGAGGCGGCGGCACCTCCGCGGCGAGAAGTAGTCCCAGAAAAACCCGGATAAAAGATGCTGCTGGTAACTTCTATCTTAATCAAACTGCCCCCACATGTACGTGACTTTATGACAAACGTTTTTAAATTCAGTTTCTATCTAAAATTCTGAACAGAAATGAAGACGTAATTTTCCTGTTATCTTAAACGAAACTTTATTTCACTGAATGGTCTTTGACACTTTTCCTATTTCTTACATGTAGAGTGAAACTAGAATGGTTTTAAGATACATAAACACAAAGCTAGAATTACACCAACCATTGTTTATCTCCATTTCGTCACTGCTTTTTATAGCTATTCTAAATTTTCACAACCACGTGTGTGCACTGGGTAATAGACTGTTACAGAAGCAAATTTTAGCCATAAGACTTGTCAGTAAAAACAAAGCAAGTAGATACCTGATATACAGACAGGCTTCGTTCCACATTCACTAACTGCATTTTCATCAAGCATAATAATAAACTGACATGGATTTTTTTTTTTCAACAGAAGATTATTTCAATTCATTGGAGCATCGTCAGAGTAAACAGACCGTCAGCTATAATGTGGAATGGTGTCTTCAACTACAATAATGTGGAATGTAGTGGTGATAGCATGGTATTGTGACACTGAGCTTCTTTCCAAAGTGATGAAATGGGCTTCTCCGAATTGCACCTACAGAGGCAAGAGGTGATCATTCACAGCAGAGTGATGCACCTGGATGAAAACCTGGACTTCTGCGTGGTCTAACTCAAACCTCTTAACAGAACTTAAAAAAAAAAAAAAAAAAGGCGCGCAAATGCTGCCACCACAAACGAAACTAGGAGGCTGTGAGAGAAAGCCAGGCACAAAAACTGTTTTGTTGGAGAAAACAACCGCTTTAAGAGGAATATTTTGCAAGCAGGGTTGATACAGTGTGGTAAGACATTTTCAATTAACATCAATAAAAGGTTACTTTAGGTTTTACATACAGATGATAGTCAATCTTGCAAAATACATGGAACCACATTTACGCACATACAATTTTCATTGTACTGAGATCAAGCAGCACCTGAACAGTGAGTAAAACTACCAATGACAATCCATACTTAGTTCAAAATAAACAAAAAGGAGCACTGCCTTTCCAAAAGCCTAATAATGTGGAATGTCTTATGTCTGAACAAATCTAACATGACAATTGAAGGGGTCCCTTGCAACTTTAAAACTGAATTTGTGAACATGATCGAGGAGAATTACACCAAGATGTCAGTGTCACAATACAGCCTGCCTCCTTTCTGTATGAGCCCACAGCAGAATTGCAGTTAGTTGAATACAGGATTGTACATGTCTGGAAATTCAAACATAAAACTGTATTTTTTTTTTTTTTTTAGGGGGGGGGTTGTGAAGCAAATGGAACGCCTACCATCACAGTGTTTGGTGGAAATCAACTGCCAGTTTAATTACCATACAATAGAACCTGTAAATATCATGAGGAATCACAAAAAAAAAGAAGAAAAAAAAAAAAGAAAAGTAACAAAAAGATGGGGATTAAAAATGCACAACAAACTAGCTGGGACAAAGGAATTTGGAAGGACGATTAGAATTCACAACACCCCCCTCCCCTCCCCGAGACCATACGCACCATCTCTCGCATCCATTCACACACGCTCGCTCACTACATACAGACCTAAAAACAAAGCCGACAAAAAAACAACAGCAACATGGACTCACTAATCAATACAACATGTTTCCACAAAGTGACTGAATCTGCTAACAACTGAAAATGACCCTGTCGCCTCACAGTGAACTGAGAGGGGTAAACTAGTTGGTCAGGAGCAATTCAGGCTGCTTGTCATACAGAAGAGGGAGGGGCTGATGGAGTGGAGGGGGATGTATATAAGCTGTCTGTGTTTAAGATAAGAGTGTAGGTGGATTAACAGTGCAATTCCATTAGTTTTCCCCGTCTCCGGGTTCTCCCTCATCTGCCTGGTTTTCTGATGTCCACAGCTGGAAAACAGAGGGAGAAGAAGCGGCGTTAGCGGATGTGGTGAGTGGGACGTGACGATCAGTCAGCGAGGGGACAGTGTGCGGCTTTGCACTCACAGTCAGGTTGTCCCTTAGTAGTTGCATGATCAGGGTGCTGTCTTTGTAGGAATCCTCGTTCAAAGTGTCAAGTTCAGCAATGGCTTCATCAAATGCCTAAAACACACACGGTTTGATGAGAATCACCGTCCTCTATATGAAGGAAGATTCCATTTCTAAATAAACGAAAATATGTCGGAGCCGGAGTACGTACCGTCTTAGCCAGGCTGCAGGCCTTGTCCGGGTTGTTGAGGATTTCATAATAGAAGACTGAGAAGTTCAGGGCAAGGCCGAGCCTGATGGGGTGCGTTGGCTGCATCTCCCCCTTGCTAATGTCAAAAGCTTGCTGATACGCCTGCTGGGAGTTATCCACCGTCTCTGTACACAAAGGGGGAGGGGGAGATCTGGGTTTACATTACTTTAAAAACATAGTTCATTTTCAGCCACTGGGGGGCAGCAAAAACAAAATCCCCACAAATACATAATGTGAGATCACCATAAAAAGGAGAATTGCAGCTCTTATCAGGTGAAAGACGGATTCAGAGTCATGTTTCTGTGACCTGGCAAAAAAGTCCATTATCTATCTATTTTCAGCCATATTTGTTTTAATGAAGTCTGAATACCACTGCTTGTCTTCATAAACCACATGTATGAAAAAGTGGCTTGAAAACAAGTGATGAAAGAAAAAGAAAGTATAGTTTGAATGTAAATCGTTTCCTTTTGGCAAACTTGACAGTTTAAAGAAGTGTTGTAAATGCAGTGACAGCACAAACATGAACTCTATTCTTACTTACCCTTCTTATTCTCCCCAGATGCAACCTCAGACAGGTATCTATAATAGTCGCCCTTCATTTTCAGATAGAACACCTTGCTCTCAGCAGCAGATGCATTGGCAATGAGAAAGTTGTCCAGTAGCCCCTGAAATAATGGAGCAGTAGGATTTCAATGTAATGTCAACACTGTCAAAGCTTGGAATACCTGTTAAGTTTTATTAAAAACTCTTACGAGCACATCCTGGCAGATTTCCTGCAGCTCACTTTCTATCTTCTCCCGATATTCACGTGCCATCTGCTGCTTTTTGTCATTGCCCTCGGTCTTCTGCTCAATGCTGGAGATGACACGCCAGGATGAGCGGCGTGCTCCTACCACATTCTTGTAGGCGACGGAGAGGAGGTTGCGCTCCTCGTTCGACAGCTCCGACCCCTGCTCCGTCACGGACTTCATGGCCGCGGCCATGTCGTCGTAGCGTTCAGCCTGCTCAGCAAGCTTGGCCTTCTGTACCAGGTCGTTCTTATCCATTTTCTAGGCTGTGGACACAGAGGAAATCACACAAAAACAATTATTTGTTAGTGGAGTTTGTCATTAAACAAGGGCTCACAGGAATCGCACAGAAAAGTACCAGTTGTGAGGGTCAATTCTAGTATTACTTTGAATGTATTGCTTTTTTTAAAGCATCTTAACAGCATCTCCAACATCAGACAACAGCTGTCCTCAGCAGGAAATGCCTAACTTGGTTAGTTGCAACTTACTGTGTCAAACCTAAGCATTTAGTAAACAACAGTCATCTTTATTATGTTTTTGAGAATTAGTTTCAACCCTAGACAATAACTCAAGAGCTACTGCTTTATTAATGTTGACAAACTGTAAAAAAATGAGTATTGGAGAACAATAAAATGTTGCAATTTGCAAATAAAACTGTATCTTTAGACCTGAATGTGCACATTAATATCCTCTATGAAATGATTTGAGAATAATTAATGAATGTTCAGTTGATCAATTCCTGCTGGTTTAACAGGAGTTTGATAGGAGCTTGGGAAAATAAAGGTTTTTCCAATAGCGGCACGGGTAGAATATAAACTGTTAAATTTAAATCACTGCATCCTCTTCACTTGGAAGATGAATCCAGAAGATGTCGTTTGAGATTGCTTTGTAGAGTGAAGCCAGTGGACTGGATGGGAAGTGAGGAGAAGCTTTGAACTGGGCCCCTGGACAACTGGGTCAACCACACACACCACAGCTAAGGCTAGCTGCAGGCTAGCTCCGAGCGCTGTCCATCCCTCGACTCGCCCTTATGGACACAGCCTCATTTCCCCCTAATAAGACCGAATCCCGGTCGCTGGGAGTGTTAGCAGCCCCCCCAGGGCGGCATGTGGCCTGCACGGTCGCCTTCCTGGCTCGTTTTTCGGTGTCTCCCCCGCTCGGAGCCTTCCCGGGTCAGGCTTTAATACCCTCCCCTAATGTTGCTAGCGACGCTAGCAAGCGGATACATTTTTGCTAATCGATGTTGAAATATCCCTATTAATCACTACACATACGCGGTGGTTGTTTTCCTTTACTTTCATTTTTTCTGGTGTGCTTCGATTAAAGGGGTTTTCGGAGATTTATTTGTCGAGTAGGGCTTCCATCCGCGAGCTAGCTGCCGTCGTCTAATTTACACTGCCGCTATATAACGGTAACGGCTAGGCCAGCAATAGCGACAGCCACCTCCTATTAAACTCATACAAACCGACACGGCTACGATGTTGGGAATTAATACTTGGTGTTTTTTAATCGGTATTAACCCAACTGTATGGCTGGAGCGTTTCAGTTGGGTATTCGATTGATTTTGTGCAGCGGCTGCACGGCCCGCCCAGCCTACCGAGCCTCTCAGAACAAAGTGTCATGGAATCCGACCGTCGGTTAGCCGCTAATGCTAACGTAGCCTTTGAAACCCGTCATGATGGCTTCCTAACGGGATTCAACCGGACGCGGCGAAAACAGCCCCACTCGCGCCGAGCTGCGAATGAAAACCAGAGATCATCGAGCGATATTCGTGCACGCGAGGCTACGACACTTACAATATCGGTGACTTTTAATCCTGCTTTTTTTTTTCTCCTGTGAGTGGACGATCGAGCCTCCGTCCTCCGTCTCTCGTATCGTTCAGGGCAGTACCACTTCCGCTCCCCGGGCACTGGTTTCCTCTGCTCCCCGCACATCTGCCTTACGTAATGCCACTCACGCTTTCATTAGCCGAGGCTACCGCTCCGCATTATTATCATCTAATGTCGATTGAACGCCTCAGATCATTGTTTAGGATCAAGGTGCTTACATGCCACATTGTCTCATTTGGACCAGTGAATCAAACACGGCTGATTAACGGCATTACTCGCTCCCGTGATGTGCTCGTGTGTCCCTCATGCAGATAGCACACTGTCCAAACCTTTATTAGAACCTGCACCTTGCTCCATCAGTAAAGCTGTGTTCTCCCTTTAACACACATTACATAACGAGATGAGATGGACATATAATTAGCAGAGTCATGGTTGTTATAATCGCATTTGAAGCTGTAATTGCTCTGCCTTATATACGCTTTATAGCAGCTTCAGCTGTGTGCCTTGCAAAGCAAGGTCAGATGTGAAGGTCAGAGGTGAAGGTCAGATGTGTGCTGAAGGGCAGGTGTGCATTTCAGATGTGGAGATGGGCTCTGAGAGGAGGATCCGGTCCAAACTGAGGTCCATACTGATCGATGTCTCTCTCCCCCTTCATGATGGTCAACAGCAGGCGCTCCTTCAGCAGCAGACCACAGAGTACAGAGTAACAGGAGATCCTCCCCTCCTGTGGACATCAGGCTCTGTGACTCCTCTGTAAAAACTGTTTTTATGTCAATTCCTTTCTTTCCATACAAATATTATTCATGGTTAAGCCTGTACATATTGTTTACATATTGATTTTTGTTTTAATTCTGTCTTATTTATATTTAATGTTGTAGTTATATATTATATTCTTTTTGGAGCAATAGTGTAAAAAAATTACCCCTCAGATTAATAAACTATTTTTATTCTATAAACTGCAACTTTCAGTCATGTATCAATTTATTGACCATTTATTGGACAATCAAATATACATGATCACTTTACAAATATTAAAAGACATTAAAGTAGGAGTGGTTTGTGCAGGATTTCAAAATATTGTGAACATTATTACAAAACCATTGTGATAATATATATATGACGATATGCACCGTGCATATAAAACCAAGTTTTATTTATTCAATTTAAACATCTCAAAGGTCATGGGGTTAAACACTGGCTTTCTGTGGAGTTTAAAAAAGACTACATAGTTTTACATTTTTCTGAGTGCAACAGTTCAAATGGAAAGAGCTGAATTTGTTAAAACTGACCAAAGATCCAAATTTTTCCAAAGATAATAAAATAGGATTCATTCCTCCTGCATAAATTTAAAAGCTTAAGCTCTGGAAACATAACGAGGCAACAAATTCACAGGTCCCCTCTTTAATGTTTACAGACATGTGATTAGTGACACTGATAAAAACAACTTTCAGTGTGATGGTGCGTGAAGACAGAGAAGAAAAAAAATACTTCAGCTGCTCTTTAAAAAAAACAGTCTCACATGTAGCTGCTCAAGCATTTGGTGGAAAGAAAAAGGAAAAAAAAAAAAGGAAAATAGTTTTTATTTTTGCAGTTTGGTGCAGTCTCATCAATCACTATTATTTTCCCATTCTGAAGTGGGAATTGGTTCCAGCTTGTTCCTCCAGTAATGACATGCTTCTGCATGACAAGGTTCAATTTTAAAGCGACCCCCCATTAGCTTTATGAGGTCATTTGCCTTTTTTCTTCCACCCACCACCAACATGCACCTTCCCTGTCTTTGGTAAAGAGGGGGAAAGCGTTGGCGTGGAAGACTAACAGCACGGATTGAGTTAAAATTGTTTCCTTTTCTTACTCAGCAATATACTGGCAGCTTTGTAAAATCTGGACGGAAAATTTTCCCTGCTCACTTGTAGATCCGATCACAGAGTAGCAGACAGCGCTCCGCTCACACCAGCGAGGGAGGCACCATGATGCACACCAGGATTTTCATTTTCACTATTTTGCTGCTGTGTTCTGCGGCACAACACGGACGCAGGGAGACAGGAAGGCCCAAGGTGAAACATCTTTTAGGGATTTGAAGACGCAATGAGAGGGTGGAGGATACGCCAGCTCGACTGAGTCGAGAGGAAAAGTTCAGCAGGGTTTCTTCTTTCTTTTTTTTTTGCAGGACGTGATAGAGGAAATCGATGACAGACTCCAGCAGGACACCGACACTGATCCGGTGGCTCAAAAAGCTGAAGGTGAGTCTTATTTTTAAAGACAGAAAAACTTTCAACACTTGTTTGTGATTATGCAACACATGCTCCATCACCTTTTTTTTTTGCACTTTTGTGAATGTAGCTAAAGATTATGTAAGAATTAGGTTCATGCAAACTCCCAATTTAAACAACATGTGGTGCATTTCAGTCCCCTCATTCACAAGTCTGCAGGTTTTCTGATAGTAATTTTTGGAAAAGCTTCTTGAAAACAGTGATTTTTGTGTTTGTTTTTTGTGTGCAGACATGCCCACATGCCTGCTGTGCGTTTGCCTGAGCGGATCCGTTTACTGTGAGGAGGTGACCCCCGACATGACAAAAGTCCCCTCACTGCCAAAGGAAACGGCGTACCTCTACGCACGTTTCAACAAAATCAGAAAAATAGGAAACCGAGACTTCGATGACATGGGTAAAGTAATCGTCATGCTCAAACTGTCCTTCTCTTCAGTGACGGTCCTCTTCAAGCTCTTTGCAAACTTTTGCTATCATCTCCCAGCTACATTAAGAAGAATCGACCTGACCGGGAATCTCATCGCTGAAATAGACGATGGGGCTTTTTCAAAGCTCCCTAATCTGGAGGAGCTGACTCTAGAAGACAACCGGCTGGCCAAACTTCCCATCCTGCCCAACAAGCTGATGTCCTTCAACGCCAACTCCAACAAGCTTCAAACACAAGGCGTAAAGGCAACTGCTTTTAAAGTGAGTTACTTCTCATGCTCTGGTGTTCAAAGGCTGCAGACATCTTGTGTGTGCATTTTAAGCACCAATAGGAGTTTTTTTTTTCCTGGTAATTTCTTCAGAAACTCACAAGCCTGGCATACCTTTACCTTGGCAACAATAAGCTGACAGCCGTGCCTCAGCTCCCAGAGTCTCTCCACGTTGTGCACTTGCATGTAAGTCATTACGTAATTTACTCCATTCCCAAGAATTAATGAAAAAGCACTGTGGAAAAACAGAGTTTGTTGTGTCTGCCAGTTGTAGCTCCCTAACGAGCCAAATGTTATGTTCCATCTTGGACGGCTCTTCTGCAGAACAACAAAATCTCCACGATAACAGACGAGACGTTCTGCAAGGGCAACGCCAGCTACTACATCCGAGACAACCTGGCCGAGGTGAGACTGGACGGGAACCCCCTGCAGCTGTCGCAGCACCCAAACAGCTTCATCTGCCTGCAGTCCCTCCCCATTGGCTGGTACAACTGACCCCCGCCAGGAGAAGCTGTCCGCGACGGGAAAGAGAGCGCAATAAAAGACATGCTGACCGTGTAAATAAAAGAAAGGCAGAACGTGAAATCTTTAAACCTGCCTTCCAGTCAAAGAGCTTTAATGTTTGTTTTTTTTTCCACAACTAAATAGAAGGAATAATTATACAACAGATCTTTCACAAACCAAAAGACAGCTGTTTTCATTTCTCACCTATCTTGCATGTGTTTGGCACATCTGTGCAAAATCTTCTGAAGTGTCTATAAATACGCCGACGTTTCAGCCAGGTTTGAGCTGAGATGGGTATGTCTCTCCAGGTGCTGTCAGCAGTCAATCACAGCAAAGTCATCCTGAGCATTGTGGGACTTTGTATGGTTTTCAGGACCTTTTTCTGATTATTTTCAGACTTGTATTATCACTGCAATATTGACTTGTGTATTTTGAGGTGAGGATTTGTATAGATAATAAAACCCGCATGCTTCATCCTGACTCCTTGATAACTCACACACTTTACACAGCGATAGTGACTCGAATGAGGGGAAGCAGAGAGTCCAACAAAGTCCATATTTAAAAAGGAGCCGCCGTTCATTTGTCTGCGGGCTGGTTCAGAGCTATCGAGCCATCTGCAATCTTCTGCTGGTAGTCCCGCTCTGACCGCTTCCTTCGGTAGACATCATCTGAAAAAAAACAGAGTGAAATGTGGATCGAGTTAGAGCTGCAGTGGTAAAAAAAAAAACAGAAAAAGAAATGGAGGACGGCTGGCTGCACACTTCAGTCAGACTACAATTATTTTCACAACTCGTGTGTCCAGTGAGGATGAACAGAATTGGAACTCTGGAACTTTCTTTGTCCAAAGAGCATTTCAGTTTCATCTCGTCTGGCATGTTGGGATTATTAATACAGTTTGTACTGTTCAGTCCTCAGTTCACATTTTAACAGTCAGTTCACAGACAGTCCAGAAAAAACAAAATGTTAAGTATAATGAAGTGAGGAAAGAAAAAAAAGGCATTAGGAGTTAATAATCACTTAACCAGAGATGGAAACCGTACTCCTGTACAGATACTTGTGGAGGGAAAAAAAAAAACCTGAGTGAAAAAAACAAGTGAATTTCTTTACTTAAAAAAAAAAAAAGAAAAAAGCAGCCCTTATGAAAGTACAGAAGTAAAAAGTAATTTGGACTTTTGCCTTTTTAAAAGGGAAGAAGAAGCCCTGGCCTTTCACCATTATCGGTGTAATTCGAATCCTTATAAATTTTTCCACCTCTGCGGCTTCAGAGTGGAAAACAGTTCCAGTCAGAGCTTTGTTCCTTTCGCTGGAACTCTGAATTACAGTATTTATTTAAAAAAATCTCTGGAGATGATTCAGAGAGGTCAAAAAAAAAGTCATGAGCCAGTTTGAAGGATGTAATGAGAAAGTTGCAGGTATATGTGCAGATATTCAGTGGATTCTGCAGATGTCACACCGTTACTTCCTCAACTCCCGATTCCTCCTAACATCATAAATTATTCAAAATGGCATCGGCAGTACGAGGGAGATTATACAACTGCAGCAGATAAAATCATGAACCAATCACTTTCTTTGTTGGTATTACATGATGGAATTATTTGGATAACAAAAACACACCAGAGATGGTCACCTGTCGACCTGACATTTAATCCTAAGAACACTGAAAAAACAGAAGCAGGCACAACAAATCTTTTTAATAGATTTTGTAGCTATAGCAGATGTAAAACCATCAAGAATCTCCTTCCAAGCAGAGTAATGAAAGAAGGAAGTGGCGTCTGTCCACTGCAGGGAAGCAACGAGCCCTAGTGTCCCTAAATGGCCTCAGAATATTTAAAGGATAACATGTGCTGGATGGATTTTTATTTTTTTCCAAAACAAGAGGATTTTGAGCCTTTTCAGTTCTCCTGAAACTGCACATCTGGAATAATGTGAAATGGATTCAGTAAGAGTAGAAACACCCTGGAGCCTTTATTTTAGTCTGTTCAGTGATCTGATCTCCAGGTTATCGCTGCAGACTTATACTAAACACACACACACACACACACACACACACACACACACACACACACACACACACACACACACACACACACACACACACACACACACACACACAGTCTTGTATTTCTATCCTTGTGGGGACCGTCCATTGACTCCCATTCATGTCTAGCCCCTAACCCTGACCCTTACCCTAACCCTAACCCACACCACAATAAAGCCTAACCCTAAAGAAATGTTTTTGCACTTTTACTTTTTTCAGTAACAACAACATGGTCAAGAAAACACTGTTTCTCCTACTTAGGACCGGAAAAAGGTCCCCATAAGGCACGTCGTTCCACGTTTTGCTATCCTTGTGGGGACATTTGGCCCCGACAAGGATAGAAATACAAGAACACACACACACACACACACACACACACACACACACACACACACACACACACACACACACACACACACACACACACGAATATGTGACAATTGTCGAAATATGTTCTATATTTAATAGGTTGGATGTTTGATGCATTAAAAGTATCACAACTGATCAAAATGCAGGCAATGCGGTGTGCACTTTCACCTCACAATGAAGGAAGAACAGTCCAAAGAAACCTTATATTCAATTTGTAATACAAGACATAACAGAAGCTTTGTGAATGGAATTTTAACAGCCTCCACTGCTGCACTTAAAGAGTCAGAAAAGTCAGAAAGGTTTCCTCTGAGAGTTTTTCCAGATATCAGACACAAACACATTAGTCCAGTTTTAAGGTTGCAACACTGGCAACAAAACAGACAGAACAAAAATAATTGACTTCAGAGTCTGCAGTGAAAATCCATTCAGCTGAAAGTCACAATGTACGCTTTTTCTATTTATTCATGTGGTTTTGCTCTGAGCTCATCTCCTAATTTGCAGAATTTCTTGCTCTCCTTGGATTGTGATGTATGTCCTTTTAATATTTATAATCTTGACTATTATTTCTTGCAGGGGTTTATATGTTTATTGCTACTTTTTAGTGACTGTCACCATCTTGGCAAATGTCTTTAACTGTATGCAAAAGTACCGAGGGTCAAGAGTTCAAATACTGGCAGCGCCTTTCTGTGTATAGTTTGCATGTTCTCCCTGTGTGCGGTGCATTTCCTCCAGTGTCCTCCCACAGTCCAAAAAAATCACATGAGTTTATTTGGTGGACCTAAATTTCATGTTGGTGTGAAGATGAGTGTGTATGGTTCTCTCAGCTGGGTTTGACTCCAGCACTCCACAACCCCGCACAGGATAACACAGCATAGAAGACAATATTACATCTTCATCCAGGGACTTTGCTCAGTTTACATTTCAGATGCGATGAGCTATGTGTCCCTCTGTCTGGTCAGGTGCTTTCTGCTCCCAAATACAGGATCAAACATGTTACGCACCAAGTATTAGGAACACAGTCATAAAATTACATTAAAAAAAAAGGCTGAAGATCTTTGTGGTTGCCATTGACTTTCAGCGCTTTTGGAAGGAGGACAGATCTACTGATTGTTCTTCCTAAATAATACATGCTAAATCAGAGTTAGGCATGTCATCTATGTAAAATCAACAACACGATGGAACGCCATCACAACCACTGCATGCTTATTTGTAATCATAAAATACTTGCGCGATCGACGGATCTTTGCGCAAATAACAGATCCATTATTTGTGCAGTGCAATCGGTACATGGCATCACACAACATTCATTCTTTGCAATACTGATTGTAACTCTTTGTGATCTTTTTTTTATTATTATTAAGCATTTATGATTTTATCTTTTCGCGGTATTATTCTGCATCTGAAGCGGTTCATGTTTAATGATAAAAGCACTTTGATTTACCTTGTTGCTGAAATAAGCAGTACAGTACAATCAAGTGCTGTGATATCAGTTATGTCAAAGTAAGGAAAGAGACATTTTTTGAGGTCGGTAATCATATGTAGAAGTATAATAAAGACATGACAACTACCGAAAAGGTTTTAAATGAAGGTGAGCGGCTTGTAAAGCAGGTTTGTGAGTATTTATTACATCTACTTTAACGAGGAAAGTGAGCTACAAAGACAGCGACATGCTAACATGCTAACAGAACGGAACATTAAAACCTATGATCTGACTGAAAGAGGACACTAATGTGTTCACACTTACAGAAAGTCTCCTTTCCGATCCTCACGTTGATCATGATCCACTCCATGACCCCTCCGATGCAGAAGAAGATCGGGAGGAACCTGTAAGAGCCCAAACGCCGCTTTCCGGGGAACAGACTGAGCACATCTCTGACGGTCCTGCTCCGGTAAAACATGGCGACCGACACAAAACACACCGACGCGACCGGCACACACGACTCAAACTGCGGCACAAATTCTTCAGCTGAGCAGGGAAACCAGACTCGGACCGTTCACATGTCCTTCACTTCTTCTTACGAGAGCAACCGACATGACAGGGTGCGCTCGTTTTGTGGTCCGGAGTAAACCGAGCGCGCGGTGTCTTTGGCATGTAAAACAAACGCACCGCAGAGGTCATGACGTGCGCACGTGCTGCACTGGTGCTGTGACTGTCGTTCACTGTTTTAGTGTTAAAAAATATTATAATAATATGTTTACTTAACAATGGCAGAGTTTAACATTTATCATATTCAAGAAAATGACTTTTAAGACATAAAGCTTTTGAAAACTACTATAATAGAATAAAAATGTTAAATGTAGCGAGTTGCTTCCAACTAGTTTTGAGAAAAAATAGTTTGGAAATCCTTTCTGTGAGGATCTAGTGTGAACTACTACACCAGCTTCATGTGTGGTTTCATTTCTTTAAATTGTTTACAGAGGTAGTTCTGCATTTATTGTCTGGACGAAATTTTGAAAATGACACGCAGATCTTGAATGTGTGGTTGAGGGAAACAATTCATACAGAAGTGACAAAAGCAGTCAGCCAAACACTCTGGAAATGCTGGATTTGCATCCATGAATTCCAGTAAGTGCATTTTATGAAGTTTTTCAGACATTATGTTTAAAATCTATTTAGCTTTTGGAGTTTTTTTTCTGGCTGTCTACTTCAATGAAAACATCACGATGCCATCAAACGATAAAGCACGGTGTACACAATTACTTGTATCATTCAAGGGAGTATTTTGACCAGATCAACATTTGTATGCGTATTTTCTTAATGAAAGCTGTATTAATGTGAGTGGCTTTTGGATTTGAGCATATCAAGTTATTTATTTATGTGACAAGTGTGCAGATTAATAAGGCAGATTCTCCCCCCAGTCAAAATGGGCTGAACAAGAGATTTCATTAACTCTGAGAACGACAAAAATGTTCAAACAGAAGTCCTTCGGAAGGATGTAGCACCTTTTAATATTAAGGCAGTTTTATTTCTGAAAAAAAAAGAAGGCTATTATTACAGGGGCATGAAAAAAACAATGTTTATCATGCTGATAAACCCGACTGTTCCCCAAACAGATTTAAAACCAATCACATGTTAAATTTGCACATTTTACTCCGCTTCTCCACATTTTTCTTGTAATCTATTTTCGTTATATCTTCACATTGATGAAAGTATTGTAACATTTTATATGCGGGACATTGTTTTTCATCCTTTTCTTCACCCTTCAGAGATTTATCTCCTCTACTTTTATACCAGCCAACACCACAGCCTTCTTCTCTGAGGACTTTCTCTTCTCCTCCTGCCTGGCACAGTGGCACTTTAGTATTTCCACTCCTCACATGTCCAGACCATCTCAACCTGCTTTCTGTAGCTCCTTCTCTGATCTTTAAATCCACTTATTTGGTGATTACTTTGTATTAACCATCCATTCCACTGTGATTTTTTTCCTTTGCATTACATTTTATGTTGCTTTCTCCATTGAAATTCAATGAATCTACAAAAATAGGTCACTGAGTGCAAATCAAATAAAGCCACAGGGTTGAACTGACACAAAAAAGGGAAAATGCTCACAAATACAGCAGAGTGACTGTGATGGTTAATGCTCCAAAACTACAATAATTATTCTTGTCAAGTTTGAATTTGTGCAAAAGAATCAAATCTTTAAATGTGTGACACATGATGTATCCTCTAACTACATATCACTACTCCAATAAAAAAAAAGTTCAGCCACACAGAGAAATGGATGGAATGAAATTCACAGATTGGTTTTATTTCGACTGGAATGACTAAACACATCACTGTTGATATCATGACAGAACTGTAAATCACACACAGCTGATACAGTTTACACACACAGAACACTCAGACACATGCAACAACTACCCGGGGCTTAAGAAAGAGTACCATACGGGGGAAAGAGAGACAGAGGACACTACTTCTTTAATCTAATGTAAACCAGAAAACTACTGGGAGAAAGAGAATCATAAGTTATTAGAAGTTTTTTTTTTGTTTGTTTTTTTTAAGGAATTCGGAAAAGTCCTAAATGTGACCAAAACAGCTTTTAGAATGACTTCACTTTTCAATTCATCAATAAATGTTTAAGTTTACATGAATGCATCTCAACATTGAGATTAGCTACCTTTATTTAGGCACTGCGTCTCTGATCACCACGCTCACTTCATGATCATTGTTTCAGGAAGTCTGATCTTCACGGTGATGATACAGTTTTCTTACAAGGATTAAAACTGATTTATTGCTTTGCTGCATTGTGGCACAGATAAAATCCTGCACTCAGACGTGCGAATACATCAAGAATTCACATTTTCCTCGCTTTTTGCTGTCTGGACTTTGAGCTTTGTGCACTGAACCACATGGGGGCGAATTAAAATAAAGTAAGATGTCACTGAAGTGAAGCGACTTCCACAACTGTGTGTGGCGTGAAGGACAAAAAAAAAATCCCACAGTGACTCAGTCTTCTACTTTGTGAGCCGGCCGACAGAAAGTCCAGTGGTGCTCCACCGTGTTCTCGTTGGCGCGCTCGCTCATGTGGTGCACGCGCGTGTTTCGGATGGTGAAGCCTTGTTTCATGATGTAGTCCATGAGGTGAACCCTGAGGGACACCTCCTGGTGATAGTCACATGGTCCGAAGGTGAAGGACACCTGGCAGTCCCTGGTGTCCATCATGTGCTTGTTCCACTTGGTGAAGTTGTTGGAGATGCCCTCCAGCAGGGCGTGCACCTTCGTCGTGATGGTGAGCTGCGTGATGATGACAGCGACCGGGTTCGAGTACTTTGACAGTTTGCGAGTGCTCGACAGCTCCACCACCTGCTCAAAGATGTCTGGGGGGTACAGCGGCTTGGGGTCGTTAAGGCACTGGATCAGCGGTTCGATCTGGTAGAAGTCGGCCTCCTTCCTCAGGAGGTCGGTCTCCGTGAAGTCCACGGGAAGTGTCAGCTCAGATGTCCGCAGGAAGTTCAGGATGTATCGGAAAAGCGTCCCGTCGCGATCGATGAAGTAATTCCCCTGGGAGTCACGGGTGGTGGGGAAATCCCCTCTGAACATGGCGCCCAGCATGGAGTCTGGATAACGCTGCAGGGTGGATAAACTGGTTGTGTATAAGTGGCCTCCCACATTTAAGGTAACAGGCGTAGTCATCTGAGGAGGAAAGGAACATTTTTTTTTAAAAAACTGTGAGGGTTAGAGTTAGTTCTCAATGTTACCTTAAAAACTCAGAAGAACAAGTGAATACATTTATAGATGTGTCCCAAAAGGTTGGGGAATCCTTTGATTGAGCTCTTTCATATAATCTGCTGCAGGAATACGGTTCGTTTCAGGACAGTGCTGTTCTATGTCTGGTAGGTGTTGAAACACACAACAAGATCATCTGGGCTGGATTTACTGCTTGACCGGTTCAGCTAAACAGTCTGTAGAATAGATTTAAACATACTCCTTCTACTAAATCATTAACATCCGTTGTCCTGTAGTCTGATTTATAGCCAGCTCTTACCCTATGGCCCCAGTCTCCATTATCCATTTGTAGAAGAATACCCTCTTGGTCAGAACCAGAGCAGAGAGGGAACAGTTGAGGAGTGGCTCACTTTGATTACACCTGTGGAAAACAGTCAGATTAAAGCTCCATGTTTTCAGCGAGCACCTTGTTGGATTATTCAAGTGATGTTTGACACTTGTTTCTAATAAACTAACACCCTAAAGATGTCAGTAGGAAACTTTTTGAGATTTCATTATTTTAGGGTTATTTTTCAATCTACAAAGGGAAGTGAAGCTTGGGACTAAAATGTCTGAAAAGCCAATCATTAAAAAAACTTCTGCATTTCCACTGAAAACCATTCCATTCTCCACGCTGCAAAGAAATGTGACATATTCCATTGAGTTTTCTTATAAAGTGTGATAATTACACACTGTAAAAGTGAATAACACCAAAAATATTTTATTCTGAAAAAAAAATCGACATGTAAATAAAAACCGCTTCAGAAAATCTCCGCATGTTGTTTAATACAATTCAAAAAGACGGTAGGTGGTGAAAAGATGAATGGGAAGACACGGTTCCTCTCAGAAACTGAAACCACAGCTGACATGTTTACATTTCTTGACCCTCAGTTGAGATTAATTTTAGGCAGGTTTATTGAATGTGGTAAAAACGGGAGAAAACAGACAATAAATCACATTTATGGGGCAACATCACTTCGCATATAGCTGCATTTGATGCCTCGAAGAAGAACACTTTGCCAACGAGCCGAAACCTCCAGCTGCTTGAGTGTTTTCTCAAAGTTTAGCGATGGTGTTAAGTTGTGAGCCCAGCATTAATAATAATTTCTTTCTTAAAAAAAGAAGTAATTTATTGCAATGTGCGTCCACAAGAGCACATCTTGAACGCATAGCTTCTTAGCTTAGCTCTTTGCTAGCTGGCAGCTAGCATGCTAACGCTGTTCCTCTGAAAGTGATCCGGATGTTCACTCACCTGACCGGGACAAACACAAACACGAGCTTACCGGCTCTCCGCTGCTTCACAGTGTGATCGGTCCAAACGAAGCGGTCCGCGGTGGAGATGTGAGCCGAGCAGCTGGAAGGAGACGGGTCAGCAGAGAGGCTGCAGCAGGACTGCGCACACAGAGGCGGGTGGCGGGTGGAGGGAGGAGGGGGGGGGGGGGGGGCGACGGCGGGGGGAGGGAGGAGGTCCTGCTGCATGCTCCTGCTGCATGCTCCGGCAGCAGGCTGGAAGCTGCAGGGCCCTGATGGAGGTTCACACTGCAAGCAGCTGGATTCAGGATCTTGCTGCATGCTGCAGGTTACCAGCTGCAAGCTCTTGCTGCAGCATGAAAGCTGCAGCTTCGTGCTGCATGCTGCATGCTCCCACAGCTGCAGGCTGTGCGTTCTTGCTTCAGACTCAAAGCTTCTGGGCCCGACTGCAGGCTGCAAACTCCTGCTGTATTCCTCTGCTGAAGGCTCCTGTGGTAGGCTGCACTATCCTCCTGCAGGGTGGAAGCTGCTGGACTCTGCTACAGCTTCCTGCTGCAACAGGCTCATGCAATAGTGCTGCAACCTTTGGGTTCCTGCTGCAGGCTTCAGGCTCCTGCTGCAGGCTGCACAAACCTGCTGCAGCAGGCTGAATTGTCCTGCTCCAGGTTTCTGCTTAGGGCTCCTCTGCATGGGCACAACTCCTCGATGGAGACACACACAAGCACAAACGTCAATGCACAACACTTTTTTATTGCAATACACTTCAAAGTACATAAAATGCATCGAATTGGAGCGTTTAATAAAAATATGAACCCTTCATTCTTGCTTATTGCCTCAATGTACATTTGTGGGGTCTGCATGTGCATCACGTCTGTGGAACATATGAAGCATAAAAAGCAGCAGTCTTCAGCTCAGCAGGATTTCTTTGTGCCACTCCTGGCATTTTGCTGCAGGATGATGAAGTCCAGGATGAGTTTGGCGGTCCGACAAGGTTTCTCCATCACAACAGAGTGTCCACAGTTCTCCAGCAGATCTACTCTGCATCCAGGCAACATCTCTGAAATCACCGCTGCTCCAGACACATCCACCACCTGGACAAAAGGACACTGGTATCAGTGTCATGTGCATGGGAATACAAGACTCAACTTCCTCTGAGACATCACTTGAGCCACCAGAGAAACTTGAGCCAAGGATTAGTTTAGAAGCAAAAGCTGCCTGGTAATCACTTATGTATTTATCTAGGCTTTTGTGACTCATTGCATTAGTGGGAGATCTTCATTACCTGGTCTTGTTTGCCCCATATCACTTGTAAAGGTGCTTTTATTTGCTGCAGGTGCTCCTGTAATGCATATCTTGATTTCTCACCAATGATCTCCAGAAATACTGATAAAGGAAAAGGAAAAGAACACTGTTTTTCTTTTCCAGTCAGTGTAGAAAATAATGAGTTATATGTTTCAAACTCACCCTCTTGGTAAAATGTGTTGTGGGGCTGTCGGACATCGACCAGTCCTTGGAGAATCTAGATTATTACAATAATGTTAACAAAGTTTCAGCACTTTACCACCATCTCTTCTTCCGTTTGTTGTGTAGTTTGTGTGATTGGTACAAAGAGGATGAAATGATGCTTCATGGATTTGGATATTTGGTCCTGCATTTGGTTAGTGTAGAAAATGCAAACAGGACGTCGGTATTCTGACCTGATAAGGAATTTTGTAGCGAACATGGGAACACAGCCTGAACATGTCCTCCATCTCCTCCGGTGTGGTGGGGATCAGCGGGATGCTGAGGGTGTAATTGCTGTGCTCCAGGTCCTGCAGATGATTGTCAAATTTGGTCTCACATGGATGTCGTATACCTGCAGGACAGAACCAGAGCTCACAGAATACAAACTGGCGTTGTTTTGGTAAAACAGGTCAAACTGAATGAAGGTCTGCACCGATGCAATGACAGATTTTATGTTTTTTTAAAAACAGACTTCTACTCAAATAGATAATCAGTGTGTTTAATTGAAATTATTAATGGAACAGAACAGCATGACGGGGAATGGAAGATCAAATATTTCAGAAACCTGACTCAGAGGCAGAATATTTCAGCATTTGCAACGGTGACATTTTTTTCCATTCAACCACCCTGTAGACCGCCGCGACAGCACGTTCGTTTTGTCTGAAAGATGTTTGGATTCACAATATTCCTCTGTGGCATCTGAAGAGTTTTTTTCTATTTCCTCTGAAGCTGTGAAGAGCTTTTAAAAGCCTTGGAGGATGTCCAAATGTTACTTTAAATGACATTTATTCATTTCTGCATCGAACTTTTCTTTGGATGAGATCCAAAAAACTCTGACATGTCAAACACATAATAATCATTTTCTTTGGCTTCAGAGGGTTGAAACTTGATTTATACTCATACTCATCCATAAAAGCTGTTCTTGATAAAATGCTCTGTGCACTCACACCCACAGCAGTCTAGTAAGTCATGTTAAATGCATCTTCTTTGTAAAGCACATATTGTTGAACAATAATAAACAATAAATGTACAGGCGATCATTAAGGGAGACTAAATGCCATTTAAAAAGGCTTTTTAGTGAGAAATGGTCAAATATGTGTGATTTCACAAACTTTTAAACCACTTTGAAGTGCAGGAATAATCTTCAGCAGCACTTCAATTTACACAGGTTTTAGAAAATGAAGGGTTAA
Source organism: Salarias fasciatus (assembly GCF_902148845.1). NCBI lineage: Eukaryota > Metazoa > Chordata > Actinopteri > Blenniiformes > Blenniidae > Salarias > Salarias fasciatus. The sequence goes on along the minus strand of NC_043764.1, from coordinate 17,266,108 downwards.
ACCAGAGGTCTGCAGGCGTCTTTTCAGCTGCTCTGTGCTGGTGAATAATATCCGTCTTAATTTAAGTGTTGCTGAAGCCACAATCCTTTGAAGAGACTCTTATCGTGTATCACAAGAAAAAAAATAGTTGAAGATGGTAAAATAGCTGAAAGCAGGAATGAAAACAGCTGAGAACTGACAGCATGACTGACCGTCGGGGCAGATGAGGGTCATGCTGCAGACCTCTGAGGGAAAGCAGGCTGCGTAAACTCCAGCTACATTTCCCCCCATTGCGGTTCCCACCAGGTGGAACGGTTTCCGATTCAAGCGAATTGTTTGCACAAACTGAGAAGAATGATCCAATCAAAAACAAAACAAAACAAAAAAAAAGGTTTCAGTCGAAACATTTAACAATAACATATTTAAAGATAAAATCTCTTGAGATATACCTGACGGATCCTTTGGACCTGACCATCAATGGAGTAATCCTCCATGTTGGTGCGGGTCGTCCCCTCATGGCCCGGCATGTCCACACACACGATGTGCAGATGTTTTGGTAGATACTGCACCAGAAAAAAAAAAAAAAAAAAAGAAAATTAAAAATACAGGTAATTTCCATTAATGTACAAAGACTAAGAAACAGATGAATTCAAAAAGACTAAAAATAAAGTCTCCTTAGAAAAGCTGACTTAATCGGAACTTGAGGAGTGGACCTCAGAATCAGGTCCAGTTAGGAGGTCAGAGGTCAAAATAATATCTTCAAAGATTGACTTCATGTATGTAGGTGTTTGCGTTTTGCCCGACCTTGACGACAGTGAGCCACGTGTCTTTGTGAGCAGAGAAGCCGTGCAGCATCAGGATAGAAGGTCTCATCCCCGGCTTTCCTCTGCAGGAGTAACAGAAGCGATACCCGCCACAGTCTGCGAAGCGCACCTGCAGGCCCAGAGTCCTCCTCCAGTACCTGAGTCCAAACATGGATGTTTGCAATGTGTGCAAAAATTATCATCTCAACATTTAAATAAATCATTTAAAATGTTCTACAGCTAAAAAAATCTTACCAGTAATAAACTTTAATGAGTGCAGAGGGCCAAAGAAGGAAAGAAGCCAGGAAAGCAAGAATGGGAATAGCCAGCGTCCCCCCAGCGATGATGAACAGGTTCATTACATCGAGATCAGCTGCCATGGCTCAACTAAAACACAGGAACACATGCAAACGTTACACATCAGGGCGGAGGCTCCATCATGCCTCCACATGTAAAGCGTGTGTTGTTAGGAGAACGAGTGAAAGCTGCCTTAAAAGACCTGCAGCAGACAGAAACTCTGTCTTGACCTCTGTGCACTTATAAAGAAACAATAGCATAAAACCAGTGGTAAAATAATAGCATTTTCCAGTTATGCATCATGCAGTTTCAATAAACTGAATAGTTACCTTTCAGTCGATTATTTCCTCTCTTTGTTTCCTCTGCCACAAACTAAAAAAAAAAAAAACCTCATACAGACAGGAGTATGTTACTTTTTCAGCTGTTGTTTGAACTACAAAGGGAGAAAATTATCAATGTATCTTTGTGAAAGCCTGAAATGAAACCTTCCCCTGCTCAGAGAGCTGTAGGTCCTGTCAGATTATGTGTGCTCCGGATAGACTCATTGATTATTACTCATCATTGTGGAAAACCGGGCCAACACACGATTCGATCAATGTTTTAAAGTGAACGTGCGGCCCAGACTGCGCAGCGTAAATACACTGAAGAAGCAGTTCACATGAACATTGCATAACATAAATATTGTGAACAATCACAAATAAAGAGAACAGAATTAAGAGAGAAGAATCAAATAATAAAGGAAATATTCAGAGTTGATTTTTTTAAAGGGAGTAAATACCATGTGATATCAAAATATAAACATCATGCTTTCTCAATGTGTTAAAATGATAAATATTTCTGAAATTTAGTACTGCTTTTGATTGCTGCTTGACTTTTTCTATGTTTGAAGCAAAATCCAATTTTTTCATGAATACAGGTTAGAAACTGTATTTCTTTTTCATGTTTTTCTTTTGACAGTTTGAGCACTTTGCCCATTATCAGGTTGAAGTCAACATGAAGCCTGGATTATAAAGTATGATATTTGACTGACTGTACAGTGTTGTAGTGGTCAGTGCTGTTTCCTCACAGAGTGAATGTCTCAGGTTCGATGTCTACACTTTTCAGCTTCTTTTTTTCCATCACTAACAGAATAACTATGGAAAATTAAGGTGTTTAATTCTTTGCTCTCATTAAAGATTGCGGCTGTAAATCTATGCATGATGTCCAATAGAGAATTTAAGGTAGTAGGGAAGTGTGGTTTGTGAAATTTAAAATTGATATCTACTGGGTTCATATGTTCTCAAATCAGGAGAGTTTAAACATGCTTCTAAATAGATGCATTAGTTGAGTTTGTCAAATACACCATAGTCAGTGGATATTTGAGAACTTCACTGTCAGTCTGAGAATCCAAAGGCCAAAGAAATCTGCACAAGCTCCAACATCACCACAAGTTCAAAGCCAAAACATACCACTGGGGGTCAGAATAGAGGCAGCAGGGCGCTGGCACACACATTCTCTCTCTCTCTCGCTCTCTCTCTCTCTCTCTCTCTCTCTCTCTCTCTCTCTCTCTCTCTCTCTCTTTCACACCCACACATAGAAATACAGAGTACTTTGGACTACTTACAAAAATGTCAACGTGAACTGATGCAGCTACAACATTACAAAGTATTTTCTTTGGGTCAAACCCTCCCAGAGACTCAACCATATCTCAAATCCCAGCTTGACTTGATACTTCACAGTCACGCATATAGCACAGTTTTGTATCAAATAAAGAGACTACATTGGCAAAGAATCACCTCTTTCCCTTCAGGAAATATCTCAATCCAAAACAATTAAATTTGTCCATGTGAATGACTTTACAGCTAAATGACAGAAATGATGTGTGTTACTGCAGACATGGAATAATTTGCAAAATTTCATTAAATTGTTTACATGAACAAACATGAATTGTAGCTTCATAATGTCTAAAATGCGGTAGTTGGACCAGCCACTGATTCATTCTGCCACATCTCTGGTCCACTACAGATGACCTAAATACAAACTAGAGCAGAACAAATGGTCACGGCAACTGTGCAGGGAAGCTCGCACTGGATGGGGATGATTCTCATATTTGGGTTTAATATAGGACGCCGGGTTTCTCCTCTGCTTGAATCCTGTGGACGATCTTTCTGACTGAAAAAACGTGGATCAGGTGTGTCAAAGTGGACAGCTTATTCATGTCGGGCAAGAGATTTCCTGTAAAGTGATGACCCTGTGGACATTGTGAAATCTGACATTTGGACACAGACTTTATCCTGTTGAGAAATCCACTCTGTCCTCCCTCGGAGATCTGGCCTCAGTGTGGTCAGTCCATTTCAAGGACGTCGCTGCACCGGCAGTTCAGTCTGCTGAACCTCATAGAAAGGTCACTGCAGCCACGGATGGATTAGGGAGCAGGTGCAGAGGGGGTGAAGGCTGAGAGATGTCATGACGGAAATTCAATCAAATAGTAATGAAGATGCAAACAGAAGAAAAGATTCAAATGTTAAAAATAAGAGACATTTGCTGTATAGGCCAAGGAATTCGTGTGTGTGTGTGTGTGTGTGTGCAGTAACAAATCAGACGATCAGACTGCATTAGCGTCAAGTGACGTCTCTCCTCCTCTCTTAAAGGGCGACTCCAGCTGTTCACATCCAAGACCCAGATGACTCAGCAGGCAACACACAGAGAGGAAAATTGAAGTTCGGGCATCAGAGGCTGAGCTTTCTGCACTTTTAGTGAAACTTTGTTTGCTAAGCCTATTTTTTTTAAAGCAGCTACGCAAAAAAAAAAAAAAAAAAAAAAAAAAAAAAATGCAACTCTCGGGTGTGGTTTAGGCTTTAGGATGTGAAAGAGTGAAATCAACTGCACAGTGTGTGGCTTAAATTAATCCATTTTTTCCACAGTTCTCTTGGAAATAAAAGAAATCCCCTAAAAGTAGTTCACTTCAGCAGTTCTACTGTGGAAGTTAGTCCTGATTGATGAAACTTCAGTCATCCTTCCATCTGTATTTTCACTTAAGATCTCATGATGGGGAAGATGACCTTCAGATATAAAATAACACTGAAGAAGCTCTTCTATATTTTGGTGCTGCCAAGACAGAACCCTCATTTAACTTGACTGAGATTTCAGTTCTCATTAGGCTGTAAGCAGGGAGACAAACCCTGCTTACAAACAATCCCTCATGCACATTAACAGGCAGTTTGGACAGAGACATGTATTTTCGACTGTGAAAAGAAGCCAGAGAATATGAACGAAACCCATGGATGCACAGGAAGAACATGCAAATTTAAAAGTCTGGAGTCACGAACAGAACTTAGAATATCCCTGAGTGTTTAAATAAACTGTGTGAGTGGATCGTTATTCACTGTATGCAGACGATCCCTATATTTATTGCACATGGCGATACTGATGCACGATGTTTAGATTGGACTTTATACTGTGATTCTGCACCTCCGGAGCAGCAATAAGGAGTTACCACCATACAGGTGAAGCTGCAGGGCACTGTACAAACATATCCATATAAATCCATGCTTTTAGTTTTACTGTTTCACCTGACAATACCCGTCACGATCTCTTAAGGAAAACTCCGTGAACTCCGCTCCAGCCAGCTTCTTTAAATGCAATGTGAGTGTAATGGGGAGCAGCTGGAATACTTTGCTGAATGTAGGAGTAATTAAATCTGCACAACACACATTTCTATCTTGTGCATTGGAACTTTGGTGCTGGTAATTTGGAGGAAAGAAAGCCCACACACACACACACACAGGTTTATTTGGTTCAGTGACAGCCCGGTTAAGCGAGGTGCAATAAACTTTATTTGAGGTCACTTTAACATTTTAGAGCAATTATTCATAATCTTTAAATCCAAGAAACTAGAACCTTCAACTGCTTACAAAATACATAGACTTTGTAGTTATTTACAGGGGAAAAGATTCAAAATTATCTTTATTACATCAAATTAATTCATATATGTAATGAAAAATTAAACATTTTCCAATAACTCCTAAAATGCATGCAAACGTTAATAAAACCAATAGAACGAGTGAACAAGAATTTAACTTTGGACTTTTATCAGATTAGCAACATATCGATTCAATAAATCCAAACTTGAGGCTGCTGCTAAAACGTGGAAGAGAATCTACTTAAAGTGAACTTTATGGCATGTGACGAGACCCCGACTCTCCTTTTGTGTACAGATGATGAGCAGTTAAGGATCGATAGTTAAATATGAGTTCATCATTGGCACAGTGATGCTGCGGAATTCAAATAAAATCGTTAAAGAGGCCGAGCTGCTGAGTCAAATGACGCAGTTTAAGGAAACTTCATCTTCGTTTATCTTCAATGGAAAGCAGAAGTCAAATACTCGCACCTTATCTGCAGTCAAGATATCAATCATATCAGCGAGGAAGATAACTCTAAAGGCTCGGGTTGTGTTTAGTGACGCTCCATTGAAAAAGTAAGGAGAAAAAAAAAGTCCTGCTGGGCGAAGCCGCTTTCTGTTCTCACACTGATCCACTGTTACTCATCTCCAACAGTCAACATCCATCACAGGCCATTTGACTCTGATAATCTTTATTATTCTGATTGCACAGATGTGCTACATTAAGAGAGAATCAAACTCCTAAAACAGATGCCTAGAATAGAAAATTATGCTTACATTCATTATTGGATAACTCTATAAGTTAAAAGGTAAACAAAACACAACCCAACTAGATGACCTTCAAGTACCAGACATACTGATTCACACTGAAAAACTTCTCTTCCATCTAAAATAGAGCATCTTAAGAATTAAACCCATTTAAACAGGAGCCCCCCTAAGTAACAGTGCAGATATGATAAGGGAGCAAGTACTGACATCTGATGACAAATAAGGGTTCATCTGTGCCTTTGCGCGCGTGTGTGTGTGTGTGTGTGTGTGTGTGTTGCCCTCAGGTCCTGAAGAGGACAGCCGCAGTCACAGCTGTCAGAGCCACGGCAGCCACCGGCCCCCAGATCATCCACAGCTTCTGAAACAAGCAGCCACACAGAAATGGAAACTTGAGCGCCATCGCATGAAACCGCCCAAATCCAGGGATCTCCAGAAGCTTTGACAGAGGGAGCTTGTCCCCGAGATCAAGCGCAGCGCACAGGGAATGGAAGTCAAACAAACAAAACAAAACAAAACAAAAAAAAAGCTCTATCAGATAAAGAGAAGCGTCATCCAAGCCAACTGAGAGAAACAGTTGTTAAGCATTAGCCAACCAGATGGGACAAACAGATGCAAGACGTTGGGTATAGAAGTTAGATTTCCAAGATGATGTTTTAATTTAGGGGAGATTCCTCTGAGGAAGGCATTCTGGGAGAAGCAGGAAAGAAATTCCCATTAGGGTCATGCAATGATATAAAAGACACTGATGACAATGAAGGACCAATTTGACAGGAGTAATGTGTACCTTACTACCACAATGCGCCGAAGCACCAATACAGCAAAGCCAGGATAAGACCGATGACTATGGCTTGAACAGGCAGCAATAGGGAGGTCTACAGAAGGGAAGGGATATTATAGTAATCAACTGCAATGGGACATACTCCGGTTTGGGCGTGGCTTTTATTAATACATCTCTCAAGTGGCACTCAGAGCTAAACAGTGTGTAACAGTGTTCACACATACAGACACAAAGCATGAGGCAGTCTGGGGTGTGCCCAGCCAGAAAAAACACACACCCTGAACCAATATGGAAGGCTGTAGGTCATTAGATTCATCCTGTTATGTTTGGTTTACCCATTTTTAACATCGCGGTATTTCGCTGCACTATCTGACCTTAAAGCACCCATAGTGCTGCCGGTTCCGATTGGCTGTTTAATGCAAAGGTATGTACACCATGTTAAGCCTCTTGTAACCCCGCAGTGTGCCAGGGGTGGACTGGGTTAGGGTTAGCAGCTGTCTCTGGCCTGACATTTTGTATTTGTGTGTGTGAACATCAAAAAAAGACAACAGAGGAACGAGGGCAGCAGGTGCGTTCGGATAAAAATGATACTGATGTCAACAAAAAAAAAAAAAGAAGAATCCTCTTAATGCCTTCTCCAAATATACAGATGCTCCACGCTGTGCAGTAACTTGGAAGCGAAGATCATGCTATCAAATCCAAACAGCTAAAAGTGAAACCAGGATTTGTTTGTTTCATCTGATTTTGAATGTAAGATCCAGTGTGTGACGCTGGAGGGCTTACCTTCGCTCCTTTGTCCTGGAGCTCCTTCATGCCGGCTTTGCACTCCTCCAGCTCGGCTGCCGTCGACTCTCTTTCCTGCTCGCTCTTCTCATATTTGGCCTTCAGGTCTGACAGCTCCGTCTTCGCCTCATCACACTGCGTGAAGCACAGCACAGCATTTCAAAACTCCCCTCATGGCCGGAATACATACAAGACAATGTTTGATTTATGTGACGACACTGTTTCCGGATGTGCGACTGATCAACTGATGCACTGTTGTATGAAATTGCATTTTCAGACAAATTGATTACAAATGCGTCACATTCCAGTGTAAAAGCACCCATTGACAAGGAGGCGGAGAAAAAGCCCAGAGCATTACATTTAACAGACGTTTTCTGGGAATGATCAGTCGTAATCTGAAATTCTCTGAAATGACCTTTAGAAGACATTTATCGGTCGACATTATGAGGAAAAAAGTCGTAAATTTGACTCTTTTTTGAGAACGAGCCTCACCAATCAGTTTTGTTAAGGTCAATGTCTCTGTAAAAATAAGGAAACCATTTTGAAGTGACGTCTTTCAATTCTCTCCGTGTCATGCCCACATAGAACTCATTACTTAAAATATGCACAGCATATGCACAGCACTGCAACTTTTTCAGACAGAAAATTGTCTCACGTGGTTTAAAAGCTCTCATTTGCAGAAGTGAAAGAAGGGAGTAAAAGACAGACACGTTCTGACACCAGGAGTGGAAGACAGTGGACGGCCTTGGTGGATTTATTGCGTATTTCGGAGCGTACCTCACACTGCAGAGCCACGCTGCGGCTGTTCGCCTCCTCCAGTTGTGTTTGCAGCTTGCTGCTGTCCTGCTGGTGCTGCAGCTTCAGGGCCTGCAGCTTCTCCTCCAGCTCCTGCTGGGATCTCTCCAGGCCTCTGAGGCTGCCGTTGAGCTCGGCATTCTGGGCACGCAAGCTTTCAGAAAGAAAGAACAACACCGAGTTTAAAAGGGGAAGCAGTGACAAGAAGTGCGGCATGTGGTAAACTGCACAAACATGCTGTGGTCGAACAAGCAAATGAGAGAGAAGGGAGCACCGACGCGGAGGCGAAGCCGAGCTCCCGGTGATCTCCACGAGCGCACTGACCTGGTAAGGTCCTTCTCCAGCTGCTGCTGCTTCTGCAGCGCCGCCTCCTTCTCCGTGCGCAGCGCAGCACCCTCGCCCTGCAGTTTGCCCTTCTCTTTCTGGTGAGCCTTGAGGAGCTCCTCTTTCTCAGCCTTGAGGGAGGCGCACTCGCTCTGCAGAGCATTCTTCTCCTTCTGCTGCCTGTTCACGGCGTCCTGCCTCTCGGACCGCAGCGCCGAGCACTCCTTCTGAAGGCCACTGCACTCCGCCTGGATGGACTGCAGCTCGCCGGCTGCGGGAGAGGAGGAAAGGTTTATGTAACCAAGCATTCCACGAGCACATGGTCTGCTCCCACTGCACTGACAGAGACAGTCAGAATCACTGCAAATCCTCCCCCATTTGTCTTCACTCGGTTTAGTTTACAGTGGATATTAAATGACTGTCACAAACAGAAATCAGAGTCATTTCCAAGTTGAACTTTGCTACAGAGCTTCATTATGTAACGCAGCGTCATTTTATTGGAAGTGCAGTTAGTCACGCATTGATTTTCTTAAATGTCAAAAATGTTAATTCATTTGTTTGACGCAGTTTTTTTTTCCTTAGTGATAAAAATATATTTAAAGAAACTCCAGTGGATTTTACTTTTTTTGTGGCTTTCAAACTCTTTGGGGAAATGTTTCCATCAGATTCTAAATGAGCAATTTTTTTTTTTTTTCCTTATTTCCACTGGAAACATTTGTATAGGTGTTTTGTTTTATATACACGTAACACAAAGCTTTGAGTCTGATTTTGCAAGTTGTTCCATTATCGAACTGCCATGTCTGAACGTGGCGTTACCCTGTATCTCTGCAGTCTTCTGCCACTGTTTGCTCTGCTGCTGAAGGTCCTGCTGCAGGCCGCTGATCTCGCGCTCGTATCTGCTGGCGGTCTGGCGCCACTTGTCCAGATCCCCGGAGATGGTCGCCAGGTTGGACTGGAGAGCGGCGACGTCGCGGTCCCGCTCGGCGGCGGCGGCCTCCAGGGCACGTTTCAGGGACTTCACCTCATCGCGCGCGCTCTGCAGCTCGTCGCGCGAACCGGACGAGGCATCGATCTGCTGTCTGAGGGCGTCCGTCTCACCTTGAAGCTGCAGCAGCTGGCCTGTCCGGATCAGCAGCAGAGTTTACGTTGGCACGCAGACATTTTACTCTGCATTTCAGCAAAAAAACAGACGCATTTCCAAACCACAAGCACAAGACTGCACCTTGAAGAAGTTTGATCTGTCTCGCTGACTCATCAGCTTGTTGTTTATTTTCATTTCTCTCTTCCTCCAGCAGTCCTAAGCAACACAGCAACATTTATTTCACTCAGCTGTGCGTGTTCAGACTGACATTGGATAATTAAAAGAGCTTTTCCATTACCCTGCAGCTCCATGTATTTATGCTTCTCCGTGTTGGCCAGCTCTTGAGCCTCTCGGAGTTCGTCATTGAGCCGCTGGATAGTTTTTTCGGCATCACCGGACGAGCCCATGTTTGACCTGGTTAGATCATCTGATGAACAAATACAGAAAAAAAATGTGTAAGAACAGGACAATGAATTCTCCCAACATGAATATCTAGCAGCAAAGCCATAGTTTATTTTTCTCTCAAAGCATCATCTGAAAGAAAACTACAAGGTTAACAGAAAGTTACACCTTTTTTTTTTTTTTTAATCTGCTATAGTCCCAAATATCTGACCAGGGCTGACATACTAGATGATTTCCCTTGGTATTAAAACGGGCCTATTACATAAACTAATTACTGACCCAAAAATAGATACTACTGCATTTCTCTCAAAATGATCCATTACTCAGCCACATACAATACTCCAGCACATGTGCACGGCTAATAGTAAGTTGGCGTAAACAATGCACAAAAGACGTGGTTGTCAAGAGCCGGTTGTGTTTCCTGGAGGTGGAAACAAGCTCCACAAATACTTGTGCTTTGCAAACAGCCAGTGAATATCTTGATCCCCTAATCTATCAGCGCCAGGAAAAGAGGTGACCTCATCACAGACCCAAGCATTTGGCAGAGCCAAAAACCGGAGCCGGGACGGGTCAAGTATGTGCACCATAAATGGACACGCCACAGGACTGGTTTTTACCAGAAAGTGCTGCGTCTGTCATGAAGACTGCACGCCTGATGACGCAAGCACGCACGTTCAAATACTGTTAGATGGCGCTGATAAACATCTAGAAGTGATTGGGCCCGAGACAAAGGCTGCGAGCCGGTCACCCCCTCTAACTGGAGCGCATGACCGCCCCGCTGTGTGCGAGACAAAAGGACGGAGGGCAGCGCCGGTTGCGTGTTTCCCCGTGTATGCATATGTATGAGAGCCAGTCAGAATGTGAGTGGGCTCCCTGTCGGACTGTCGTCTGGCCACGCTGTGACAATCAGCGAAGACACCAGGAGGGATAAGGAGCATGTCAGAACAGGGTGCAACACGTTATCTTTAGTAACATTAGTTATCACAGTAATTATGACTTAATGTCACAGAATGACACCTGACTAAATAGTTATGGGATTAATCTGGGGGTAAAAATACCCCTCAGACTAGTTGGGGAATATTAGCATCACACTGCCTCAAGTGACGACAGAGAAAAAAAATGTAGGAGAAAGTCTTTTTTTAGCCCGAGTGCTGAAGGCTACAGCCATCACGGTCCATCCTTCCCTGCTGCGTGTTTTCTCTCCAGTGAATGTGGGAGCATTCCTCAACCGAACAGAGAGAAATCTCCACGATTTAAAGCTATTCACCACAGAACACAGGGACAAAATGTTATGTTTTAGGTGTGAATGTGGGAGATATCTTCATCTGATGAGACTGAGGTGCTGTTGTGATGAATACACTGTTTGCTTTGTGCCCCATGTATAACGTGCAGTGCAGCATTACAAATTCATTCTTCATGCAAAATTGATTCACTGGCTGTAATGCCCATGTTTGTCATGAATGTCCTTGTGAATGCTTCTACTATAATAAATCAGAGAAGTGGCACATTGTTCTTTTGTTTTAATTAGTGACCCTAGATGTCAAAGGAAATGTCCATTCATCAGCCCATGAGCCCTCTGTGCACAGACTCCATCTTCAGACACTTCACAGGAGAGGAATCAACCTCCGAAGCCCTCGGCTGTCCTCGCAGGTCCACTCACACTTTCCCAGTGTGACTCACACCCTCTGTCCCTCTTGTCACTCTAACCAAGATGTGTCAGGAGCAACATAATGCCAAGTCATTCACCATCTCTCTACATCCAGAAGAAAAACCATAGAGCAGGTTACCTTTAATCAGTGACACGTTGTTCAGGGGGTCACTCAGCTCTTTCGGATCCATTTGCTTATCTGTGAAAAACATAAAACAGACTGAAACCAAGCATCATTGTTTTTCAACAAACTAGTATTTTTGATCAGGAAACTGCATTTTGATCTTAAGGCAGTTTTAAAAAATGGCTGCTGCAGAGATGACAAAAAGGTTGAGCAGGAATTCTTACCTGAGCTGATCCAGGAGGAGCAGATCTCTTTGGACTGGGGATACAGCAGTCCTCACATCAACAACTCTTCTCCAACTATCACATTTGTTCAGATGTGAAACGGAAGAGTCCAAACAGTGAGGAGGAGAGGGGGGTGATGGGATGAGACACTGTGCACCAGACCTCCCCGAACACTGCTGGACCGACGCCAACCTGCTCAAATCACTGACTGAGGAACACGGAGGAGCACTTTAGGTGTCGTACACGTTCCACAATACCTGTGTGTATGAAGACTATCCCTGGAAAACAGGACCCTCCCCCCCTGCTGTTCAGTCCCTGGACCACCCTCCACACTGGGTCTGTGATCTGCAGCTGCACACTGACACAGGGGGTCTGTTGTGTGTGTGGTTGTGTGTGTGTGTACACACTTTATTTCCCTTCATTTAAACAAACGTACGTCTCATCATTTGTTCTTGATATGTTTTTCCCCCTTTTTTAAACCCTTTAAATGACACACAAGTACTTGTGATTTTCACCCCTGCATATTCTGAGGCTGATATTATCATGTAAGTTGCATTTTTCCAAATACCAAAACTTATTGGAAAGTATAAAACTGACAAAATGACACAAATTCTGGCTAAAAATGAGATCAGTTGATTTTTGTTGTGAGTACTCTCCCACAAAAAGAGCTTAAATAGGACTTACCAGTATCGGATGCACGGTTGAAAACCCAAGACTAAGTGCAGCAGGCAGGAAGAAATGCGTAAGTTACCAGAAGTGGTAGTTTACCTCATGAAGAGCAATGGCTCCAGGCATGGCTTTTCTTTTCTCTCTCACTCTGTTGTGCCAGGTTTGGGAGTGTTATTGGCCGATGACGGTCCACCTGTGAGGATCCAAGGCGGCCTTCTGCAGACTGGAGCCAGCCAATCAGCAGCGCTCTACAGGTGCTGAGGGCCTTCCATTGCCTTCATCTTCCCACAGTTGCAGCCATATCTCTATAGAGACTCTATATAACCTGTTGAATTCTTATTGGTGGAAAAACTTTGCATGATTTGAAAATAATGACTTTTAGAATATTTGACTTATAAAAAAAAAGTTGCTAAAATCGATAGAAGTGTTCTTTACCCAGATGACATATCTTGGATCTTATTAAGTCTCCATTATTTGTTTTCCTACACCATTCCTCGTTTGATCCGTTGGCATGTTTCATGACGCTTGTCCAAGCAGCTTGGAACAGGTGAAGAATGTCCATTATCAATGGCTCCGTGTCTTTCCATCCATCTTGCTTCATAAACTGGATTACACCCTCAGACCAAAGCCCTGAGCCGGGCTGGCAAATAATAATCATGAAGACACTGCAGAACCATCCTGCGCCCCCTCCTCTGGCAGCTCAATGCCAAATGTCTGACTCATGGTCGTCTATCACTCAAAATAAGTTTGAGGAATGTGGATCCCATTACCTAAATTGGTATGTTGATCTTTTGATCCAAAAGGATCCAAAAATTGTTTAGATGGCGTAAAACCAAAGGTCAGAACTTGCGATGAACTTGGATGTTGAGTTCATGGAGAATCTCGCCTTGTCTCCAAAATGTTCATGAGCAGCGGGATACCAGTCAGGATATTTAGTGGTTAGAAGAACATCAGTATGTAGGCAATTATCTTCAAAATTACCTATTGAGCTACCTGTTAGAATATCTTGCTCTCTGATAACCTGGTGGAGTGGATCAATAAAAAAATAAAATTTAAAAAAATATATTATCCTTACTGAAACCTACAGGTTACTAATATTAAGGATCATATCCTGGAGAAACGGATCGAGGAGGAGAATAGCATTCATTCACCATTATGCAGTTCGTGCACGCCGACTCAAAATTACAGGAGCCAGTTTTAATTGTGTGTCGTCCTCCAGCTCCATGCTCTGAATTTTAATGTGAATTCTCAGATTTTCTCAGTTCAGTACTTCCCCTCTGAAGATAAAAGCAACAACTCCGAGAAGGTTCGCACCATGGTATAGAAAACAACTAAAACTATATAAAAAAAAAAAAGTCAGCGTGAAAACTTGAAAATAAATGCAATCTGACTCAAAATCTTGTATTGCCTGGAAAGTTAGATAAATAATCAACATACGGTATTAAAAAAGGTCCTTAACTGTTTGCAAAATTTCAACTGTTTAGTATTCTTCCTTAATGCAAGAAAAATCTGAAAATCTTATTTGTTTTCCCTGTTCAATGTTGTTTTAGATCAAGCTACTTTCCAAATGTTCTGAACATGGGTTACAAGGTTTTTTCATTTCATTAATGCTCCTATCTATGATGCCTGACTACTCGCTATTTCTAAATGTTTCCTTTCTGAGCTTCTTGATGGCATTGCTTGCTCTTGTTAAGAATACAATATTTGTGGGAGGACGTTGTGGATTAGGCAAAGCTATGGGTTCTTTTCTACATGGGACAGTCCTGGCCTTGTTTTGTTGTTTCATTTTCATTCATTTGTCTCAACTGGACGTCCTTCCTCCCCCCACATTCCACAGCCTTTTGTATCTGTTTGACCTTAATGTATTTCTGTGCTCATCAGCAGACCTGAGGTGAGGCGAGGCTGCCATCAGATGATCAAAAACAGCATTTTACTTTTTTGTTTGGTGTCATTATCACTGTCTGTCTATTGTGAAGCACTCAGGATTGCACTAACCTGCAAAAACAGTGCTGTATGCAAATCCATTCTCGTTTGTGCAAAACAACATTAATTTAGCTCTTGGAGTATAACGTGTAATTAAAATCCACACAGACAGGCTCATTGCAAAGCCAGTTTTAAAGAAACAGGCCTGTTCACATTACTACTTTCTATTATTTTGTAAGATTACGTTTTTTCTGGTACAAAGACTTTGAAGTCACTCTAAATCCTGTGAACTGTGAAAGAAGTACTTAGCTCTGGAACTTTTTCATTTCCTTCAGTAAATATGATTTCCTATTCCATTTCAACATTCTCAGTGGTGCAAGCATGAGCAGCTCTTGAGTCATAATGAGTGGCGCTGATAATCGGGTCTTAGAGTGAAATACAGCTGATTCAGCAGGGGCCAGCTGCATTCTGGGGTCACTGAATACTTTAGAACAATACGCAGGACATTTCTATCTCTCAAAATCCTGCAGAAGCAGGGAAAAAATACTACTGAGTGTTAACATGGTGATATAGGATAAACGCAAACTATGAGACACTTTGCTCCATTTCAGCATGTCTCAGATGAAGAGGAAGCATATTTCTGAACATGTCATGCACAACTGGTGTACATCTAAATGCTGTATTCATTTATTTGAGGGATCAGAAGTCTTTGTAGCTGGGTTCTGGCTCCCGGAGACTATTTCCTTGAATGTCTCAGTAAAGAACTGTGGTATAAATGATCACTCTCTTAAGCATACTATAAAGTTCCAGTACACAGGATTGAAAGTGTGTCAATCATATTTACGCAATTTGGACAATTTTCATGTCTTTTCTCTGCCGAACTATTTGCTCTGGGTTCGGTCTTACAGTGTAAAATAATGCAGCTCTGCAGACATACTGACAATATCCATGAAAGTAATTTTGTATGGGATATTTTAGTCTCATGTATTTAAATTTTTGTTAGTCTTTGGTTGCACAATTTCTCCATCTGATATGCTATTAATGTTCTATTGGGAATAAATTAATAATGAGATTCCCAAATAATGAAATTCTGTTTTAATCTATACATTCAATCCAGTGCCCCAAATTTTGAGAAATTGTGGATGTAGAAAAACATTAAACACACACCATTTCATGTTTTTTATATGGAAAAAAAACTCAAATATGTCAGAAATTGATGATTGTCAAATGATCTATAATTCTCAAAACTATTTCATACAAGACAACTAAAGCTACCACAGGAGTAGAGACATTGCATCAATACATACACTAATATAACTAAACTGCAGCTAACAGAGTAAATATATCAGTATATTTAAATGTTTAATCCCAATAGTTTGTATTTTTGTGTTGTAAGTCAGAGTAGTTACACGTCTGACTGCCCCAATCTATTGTAAAACAAACAAACACACGTTTCCAGACATCACTGACGTTATCTGACAGTGGCTTTCAGTGAGGCAGGGTTACCCTGGGGAGTGGCTGCTCTGGAGGGCGCCACAGAGCTTCACCGAGGACAGCAATAGGCTGACTGAGTGTCTTCGAAAAGAGGGATCCCTCCCAGGAAAAAGTCATAATAGACAGGAATAAGAAGAAAGTTCAAAATCAAAAGTTGAGCAGTTGGGGACAACATATAAAGAAAAGCATCTCAGTAGCATAAAAGGAGTTACTGATCTCCACAGCTCGTAACAATAGCATAATTTAATGTAAATAAAACAAAGCATGAGGGGGCACCGTGCTGAAAGCCCATGCTAACACACCCTGAACAACCCAGGCCTATAAGAACTCACAAAAGAGAAAAGTATCGTAACATTCAGTGAACTGAATGAACTGAAGAAAAAAAAAAAAACGACTGGAGACAGATTTTAAAAGGTCCAAATTGGTCAAATTCCAGAGTTCGATCTCGCCATCTGCTGGTTTGGAAAACTGGTGATGTGGTGAGAGGATAAAAAAAGTCACAAATAATTAACACACTTTCAGTAAATAATTGACTGCTTCGATGCTGAACTCATAATTTTCTCACAATCCCAGACCAAACATTCATCCATCCGGTTATTTTTTTACTTTACAGAAGACTTGATGCAAATCGGTGTGACAGCGAACATGTTGATCTGCAGCAAAGATACAGACTCACTTACGACTGAAAGCTACAGTGACAAAGAATATATCCAACTATGGACCCATATGGTGAAAAAAAAACTGGAATTCCTTCTTGCAAGTTTCCTTTCATCTGGAAGGACAGCACCTTGGACTGATGACCCCTTAAAATGCTGGGTTTTTTCCACAGCAGTAAAATGCTGCTGCACACTCAGCAGTGATTTTGTGTTGCCTCACCACACTTTAATTATTAAACCATGCTCACTTTAACTGGTCACCGTTTACTTCAGCTTGGTCACCTCCATGTCAGGAGTCTTTCTATTGTTTTTACTCTTGTTTTATACCATTTATCTTCTGTCCTTTATTTTGCAAACTCCCCCAAGGTAAGACAAACAAAAGGAATCTTATCTTAAATAGTAGGTGAGCCATTCATTGTTAAACTTAATAATTAAAGTATGACACACAACTCTAGGGTTTCATTTCAAGAACAGTAACATTAAAATGAAAAATACTTAAAAGTAAAATTATGAGGACTTTATTTTAAGCAATATTACAAATTATACACACACCAGTAATGGCAGAAATGATGGAGGGTTCTTTATTAATTGTTCATGACGTTTCCAGTGTCACTCACAGTCTTCTCACTCCTGTCAGTGTGTCTTGGTTCAACACAGCCTCTGGCCATAGCAACAGCTTTTTCAGAGCTGAAGAGGAGTTGGACCGGAGGTCAGGGATGACGCAGTAAAACTAGCTGTACTACAGCTCGCAAAGTAGTTGAAAGGTCTTTGAGTTTAGTCATTTTTCTACATGCACTTGTATGTTTTTGCACTGAAACAAGTGGGAAACGTTTGCATTTGTCATGCTGCTGCAGCTCACTTCAAGCTTGTATCACAAAACCAGTAACTCCTGTTATTCTTATGTGAGGTGAAATATGTCCGAGGTATTTTTATGGCAGTCTCATAAAAAAAGAAAATATGCTGTTGTTAATTCTTTCGACTTGTTTTCTTCAGACTTTGTGCAGCAGTTTTTACCCTCAAACAGACTTCTTGGTGCGCGGAGGCATTTTGATGATGGATCTGGGACTTCGGACTGTGTAATGGTCGCCTCCCCCTTCCTTGTGCAATGGAGATGTTTACCATTCTGTATCCAGACTGCAAATGAATCCTGCATGTTCAAGTCAAGCGGTATTACTAGTTCTAAAGATATTTGTTTAATACTCCCTTTTTGTCTCCCCCTCAATCTCTGGGACCGCATCACTCCCAGCTGCAAGCACATAAACCTGCACGCTGACGGAGTCAGTTTGTGACAGGGGTTTGAAAAACATGAAAAGATTTTGTCCCTTCACAGGTTTAGTAACATTTTGTCACTGTAATTTGTCATCAACAACTTCAATTATGTTTGTTTTAACAGAAAAAGTTTTACCCTGCACGTAGATCATTCTGAAAAGGTAAAGGGAAAAAATCATGTTGGGGAAAAAGGATATAATCCTAATTCCAAGATATTTCCTGTTCCGATTGATATTAGTTAGAAACTTCTTGGCAGTAAATAGACACATTTATTTTTCCAGGATGTAATTCTACTATTCATAATCCTCTGCAAACAGCTGCTGCACTGTTCCAGAACCATCATTGTTTGTTTTCTTCATTGCGGGAACAGTTTCTCTGATACTCTGAATTCTCTTTCTGCTCCTTCTGCATAATATATTTGCTATATAAGTCACTAAGGCAGCACGGGTTCTGTTAAGCAGTAATGGGAGAGAGGGTTGGATATAGAACACAGGGCATGAGCCTGAAAGCCTGTTAAACAGTAATAAGGTGGTGAGAATCATATCAAAGCTCGGGGTACAAACATCAGTGTCGGAGTCACAGCTCTTCCGGTACTAACACAAAATACTTTCCTCCTGAATATCCTGCTTGCAAGTGAGTAAAAAAATCCACTACAGAGCATTATTTCTACAAAAATCCCTCTGTCACTGTAGTTAAACAACTACATGCTTTAAAGCTCCATATGTGACAAAGTCCAAGGAGTTGGTGGACCTGAGGAGGAGTAGGGTGTCTGTCCACAGGAAAGGCCAAAGCTATCTGTATGCCTCAACCGCCTCAGGTTGAGGCCCTTCAACATCCGCCACACTGTGCTGAAAGTGTTCAGTGAGTCTGTGGTTTTGAGTTCCATCCTCCAAAGGCCGGTGACGTGGTTGGGGTGGAGGTGGACTCTGAACAGGTGGACTCAGAGAGGAAGATCTGGTCCACGCCGAGGTCCATCCTAAACAATGTCTCTCGTCCCCTCCATGACAGCAGGTCGCATACAGGAACATCTCCAGCAACAGACTCAAACCACCAAAGGGCACTGCAGAGCACCACAGGAGATTGGTTGGTTGGTTGATGTTTGATTGTAAAAAAAAAATCACAAAAACCATCACTGAATCAAGGAAGAAAGAAAAAGTTTTAAAAAAATAAATTGAAATACTAATCAAACAACATTCACACATGTAAGAAGTCTCGTTTTACACGGATGAAAGAGATCCTTCCTCCCCTGACTCCTCCCTGTAAACTGTCTTAGGTTGTGTTTCTACTGTCATGAAATTCCTCCATGCTTTAGTCACTGCTTAGCCCAGTGCATATTATTGAATACCTTATTCCTTCTTATTTAATATGCTGACATTCTAACCTATTGTATTCTGTGTGCAGTAATGCTGCAAATAATTTATCTCTGGGAATAACAAAGTAGTTTTTATTCTTTGCTGTATTTCAGTTGCTTTAGGTGTTGTTTGAGATTCGGATTACTGTGGGCGTGTTTTACAATCCGGTTGTTTTGGGTGTTTTTTACACTCAGGTTGTAGAGAGCACTTTTTAGACTGGACTGCTGTTGTAGTTTTTTTTTTTTTTAACTCGTCCTGCTGTGGGTGTTTCTTTTTCTTTTTCTTTTTTTATTCAGCCTGCTGTGGGTGTTTCTCTTCTGTTTCTCTGCTCCCCGGCCGGCTGTGGGTGTTCCCGCGGAGCTGTGTAACGTGTCCGTACAGTTGACTCAGAGGAACCAGAAGTGATGCTCGCGCTGCAGGAGGAGCTGGGGGCAAAGTTTCCTCTCACTTTGACTGAAACCACCGCCACATGCCCCACCGTCGCCCGTCACGGTTTACCTTCGTGAGCTGAGTCCGAGTGCTTTCCCCCCCCCCCTCGCCCCACGCCTCCACCTCCGCCTGATGTCTTCCTGGATCTGGGCCTGGGTTTGGAGCGAGAGGTTTTGGCTTCCCGAAAATGTTTCGTGGGCGGACCTGGAGCATCCGCCACCTGGCGTGGACTACCCCCGGCTCAGGCACATACTTTACGCCCTGCCGCTGGCTGTGGGAGTTTTCCTCCTCAGGCTACTTTTCGAGAGGTAACTTTTTTTTTTTTTTTATCCTCCGTTGATTTGAATTTTTTTTTACATTTCCGTGCGTCTTCAAAGCTCACGAGGGAAGGAGGAAGACGCTGTGCCACACAACTAAACGGGAACTGTTTTTAAACATGGCACTGGGAACAGGAGGGAATCTTTGTGAGAAACACGCTGGGAGCTCTCTGTGGATTTACTGGTTTGATATCCGGTCACACGCCTCTGCGTAATTATAGTCCACCTCCCTTTGAAACGGGGAAAATGTGAGGTGTAACAATGCAATGATTGACTCTCGTCTCACTTTAACTGTGTTAACATTCCTGCGAGGTGATGGCAACACTCAGACTGACTCCACTGCTTCACCCTCTCATGCAGAGAAAAAACTCTCAATCCTGTCTAACGTGATCAGTGGATCAGGAGTTAAAGCAGTCTGTTATGTGGACTCCTCCTGCACACACACACACACACACACACACACACACACATCCTTCCACTGCTAAATTAGGGGTTGCACAAACGTCTGCAGCCCTGAAGAGTAGCAACATTTAAGAGGGGAGGAAAAAAAAGCACCAGAGCCTTGCCTTCTCCAGCAGGCTTTTCATTTTCATGTTGTGGAAAGTCTCCCCGATGGGTGGGGGTGTAGCCAGGCCGAAGCAGTGGTCAGCTCTTCCAGATGATCTTGTGACACACATTTTGGTTTGCGGCGTCCCTCCCCAGACTCTGTCCTTCGTACT
Organism: Salarias fasciatus; assembly: GCF_902148845.1. Taxonomy (NCBI): domain Eukaryota; kingdom Metazoa; phylum Chordata; class Actinopteri; order Blenniiformes; family Blenniidae; genus Salarias; species Salarias fasciatus. The sequence continues at coordinate 17,245,394 of NC_043764.1, read as the reverse complement.
CTCACATGACAAGTCATCACGCTGTGTTTAGACTAGGTGCTACATTCCCCGGGATTCCTTCTTCCTCGGCTGGGCCCGGCCTCTCCTATGGTGTCCATTGTGCTCCATGTCCCTCCCTTTTAGACAAACACAGTCACGTATGTCAAACAGAACTTTGTGGACAAACTGTGAAACTCCAGCGGTTCATGTCGGCGATGAAAAGCCTGAGCTGGTTTTGGTCGGGAGTCTGTTTTGCATTGTGTTCAACATTTTGGTTTTTTTCTGTGCTTGCTTCAATGCCCCTCTTAATACCGCTCCACCTCTGTGTCCCTACCCTCTCCTTTTTTGCCCCCCGGGTCTGTGTATACAGGCTAGTGGCCAAACCCTGTGCCCACATACTTCAGATTCAAGCGGGAGTGCCTCGGCGAGCTCAACCCAACGCCGCTCTGGAGAGGCTGTATCTGTCCAAAACGGTACACAAGGCCTGTGTTTGTTCTGCCCTTCATTACATGTTCCTGTACACACTGCAGCACTGCACACCACCACGCAGGCATAATAATAATGCTTAGTATGAGAGGCCCACCTCATATTTTTGTTGTGGTTGTGCAAGCTTTGGAAAGTGTGCGTCATCTTGTGATGTTGTCCTCCTCAGTGTCCGGACGCCAGTCAACTCGAGGGACTCTCCAAGCAGCTGGACTGGGATGTTCGGAAAATACAGAGATGGTTTCGCATCCGGCGCAACCAAGACAGGCCCAGCACGCAGAAGAAGTTCTGTGAGAGCTCGTAAGTACTTCCTGGTGTGTTGTTTGAACCCTGGAAGCATCAAAAGTAAACAGATTCTTCACTTTTCCTGATTTCAGATGATAAAGGAAAAAACAGAAAGCATAGGCAGAAAAGAGAAGGACAATCGGACTGGTTACAGTCTTGTAGTGAGGAAGAGTCTGCATGTGTTGACTTTCTCTGAAGTGACTCCAAATTGTTGTTCAGGTGTGTGTGTGTGTGTGTGTGTGTGTGTGTGTGTGTGTGTGTGTGTGTGTGTGTGTGTGTGTGTGTGTGTGTGTGTGTGTGTGTGTGTGTGTGTGTGTGTGTGTGTGTGTGTGTGTGTGTGTGTGTGTGTGTGTGTGTGTGTGTGTGTGTGTGTGTGTGTGTGTGTGTGTGTGTGTGTGTGTGTGTGTGTGTGTGTGTGTGTGTGTGTGTGTGTGTGTGTGTGTGTCAGCTCTGTTGTAGACCTGCCCTCCATTGAGTGTCAGCAGGGATTACTTCTGGTTTAAGTTAGAAAAACAGGTGCAAACGATGGATGAATAGTTTCTGCATCAGTTTTCCTTCAGGCGTTGATGGTGGCTGAGTTGCTCGTGAGTCTGTCCTCACATCAGGTTCATCCAGTTCAAGCTACCAGTCGTTCCTGTTGCAGACTTCACATTCAATGGATGTTTTCTCTCTGTGATCAAGCCTTTTTAAGCCTATTGGGCCTGAGGCGAGCTTAACAGTTTTGGAAAATGCAAAGTAGATGTGTGACACATTTTTATATACATATAAACTTTCTTTTCCAAGTAAATGCATTGATCAAGTGCTACTGTGGGGAAGAGATAATTTGCAGAAACAAGGAGACTAAATATGTCTTTCTTCTTGAGCAGGATTAACCATGTAGTTTTGGGCCATCATCAATTTTACAATTCTTAATTTGAACAAAATAAAGAAGAAACGTGAAAGTTACTAAATAGGATCACTCCTAGAAAAGGTTCATCATTTTGTTGTGAAACTGTAAATGTCCATCCAGTTCTCTGGTTTACAACAAAATCTTAACTGTTGACATTTGAACTTCAGGACAGCTTTACATCCCGTCAGTGTTGCTGTAGAATATCATCTTCACCCATTTTTTTTTTTTTTTTTTTTATTTTCACTTCAGATGGCGCTTCACATTCTACCTGGCCATTTTTGCATATGGGGTTTCTCATCTATGGAAGGTAAACTGAGCTGGACTGCAGCATGTTTTTGTCTTAAAACGGTTCATGACTTCACCTTCTCATAGGAGGGCCACATCTATTGATACATGCGTTACTTTTGTTGACTTGTTGCTTTGATTGTTGTCTGTTTTCGACAGTCACCTTGGACGTGGGATACAAGACGCTGTTGGTACAACTTTCCTTTCCAGGTGAATCTATACATCGATGTTGTCATTAGAAGGCGTCAGCAGTGTAGACACAGTGGCGCTCAGCTCTGTAATGGTGAAGATTAAAGTGTTTGCATGTTTGTTAAAGGTGTCTTTGTGTCATTTCCTTTCTCAGCACCAGAGTCCTGAACAGTACAACCATTATGTGGCTGAGCTGGCTTTCTACTGGTCTCTCATGTTTTCCCAGTTCATAGATATCAAACGCAAGGTAAGCGAGGAACATTCATCCCATTGTATTAACTCTCAATAAGTCACTTAGCATCAATTGTATTAAATGTTTTTATTTAATCAGTTTATCATAATTCCCTTTTCTATTGAGTATTCTTCACTTATCTAGAATATAACAAAAGGTTTATGATACTGTATTAAGAAACAGGTTAGATGGCAACAGGTTGCAGGTTTCAGACCAGACGAAATGATTGTGTTTGAACAGAGCTGTTAATTATCATGCGATGCACACAGGTGCATGTAAATCCACATCCCAGCCCGTCATCCCAGTGTTTACACAAGCATGTGTTGTCCCTGAAAGGCCACAGTGGCAACACAAAGAGTCCAAAGAGTCGCCGTGAGGATTCCCATTGTGTATTTTGCTTTTATGTCCCTGTAACATGAGTATCCTGTCACCAACTCCTCCGTCCTCCTCATTTCATGTCACCAATGACAGGATTTCATGATCATGCTTGTCCACCACCTGGCCACCATAATCCTCATCACTTTCTCGTACGCTAACAACATGCTAAGAGCTGGCACTTTGGTCATGTGTGTGCACGACGCGTCTGACATCTTCCTTGAGGTAAAGAAATCCGTGGTTGAGATCTTTTTCTTTTCTTTTTTTTTTGTAATAGTTTGAGTCACATTGTTGCTGAAAATATAAGTACACACAGCTGAACATGGAGGTGATAACGCGGTGCGCCGAACACCACTTGCTGTTTTGTAGAATATGTATTTATACATTGCAACACAGAGATATTTCTTATTTTATTGCAGTGAATGATTAATGCCTTATTCATTCCCCAAGGCAGCCAAACTGGCCAACTATGCCAAGTACCAGAGGCTATGTGACGGCCTGTTTGTGGTGTTCAGCATAAGCTTTTTCATCACCCGGCTTGTCATCTTTCCCTTCTGGTGAGACAACTCACAATTTGGTGCCATGTTTTTGACATATATAAATATATATATTTCAATGTTGGCAGCCATTTTTATTCACGTGTGTGTTTGTGCACGTGCAGGATTATTTACAGCGTCCTGGTTGAGAGCTGGGAGATCGTCGGGCCCTATCACTCCTGGTGGCTGTTTAACGGGCTGCTGCTGGTCCTGCAGACTCTGCATATCATCTGGTTTTACCTCATCGCTCGCATTGCCATCAAAGCCATATTCAAGGGCAAAGTAAGTCTGGATCTCTGCCGGTGTTTGTCGAGGGAAGTCAGTATCTGTTAGTCCGGATTGAAATGTCTTCAGGGGTCCTGCGAGACTGATCTATGCCTAATATCAAGATCAATGCTCGCATTTCAACTGTAATCATGCCTCTTCTACACCTGAATTCATGTAACTGTTTATTAATGGGAGAGAAATATGCTTAGATAAAAATTGTAAAAAAAAAAAGAAAAAATAAGAGGAAAGAAAGAAACGCAGCATTCCACATATTTTCCCAGGACATGCTGGATAATTTTTGACATTTTAAACTGCCTTCATTCTTCTTGGCATAAATTCAGGAAAAATGAATCGGGTTTGAGCCATGCATCACTCAGCGACGTCACATTTTGCTGTCTGCATTTCCGTTATGTGAAACTCAGTTTCAACCACATCCTAAAAAAAGCCCGATTAGCCCGACATCTGCCTGCACGCAGTGGTAGACTGTGGCACTCGCTCCACCCATATCGAAGGGCCAGAAGCGTGCAAATCATTACATGGTTTGATGTTTACCCTGACTTTAGACCCTCTCATTTGAAGGTTACGGGAAAATCAATAATCACCAGAGCAACCACTGTTTTCCCAACTATTAGTAGTGCAGTTTTGGTGAGTTTGTGTATTTTATGGCCTCAATTCTCAGTCCTCATCTGACAGTTTATATCTTGGTGTGGTATTCTTCTGTCTGTCGACTGCAAAGCCCAGTTCATAGTCAGTGCTGGTTTGAGTCAGTGTTTCTCAGTCATAAGCTTCATCTATGGAACACTTGCCAAAAACAATGTTCACAAAGTGAACAGAGGGAAGTTAGAAGCAGAACTCCATTCAGTGTAATGTTATCCGGGCAGATTAGAGGGAAATTGAAATATGTCCTAATTTAAAAGCAGTTTTGAGTTTTAAGGAGTTTTTTGAAAGAAGGTACAGGTTGTGCCAGTCTTATCTCCAGGTTCAGGTTGTTCCAGAGTGTCAGCCGCTCAGTTTGACCTTCAGCAGGTCGTCTCGAACATGCGGGCATGTCGGGATGTTTTTGGTTGTTGCCGTATGACTGATTAGATTTTTCTGGTACTGAACGGGTGTACCTAATGTTGTGGCTGATGAGTGCACGTACAGACTTTCAGAGTTGATATCTGTACTCGCATTAAAGCAGAAATACAATGTTAAAAATTATACCATACTTGGCAGAAGCCATTATTGATTTCACTTTTTCCTCTTTGATCTTTCTCTGCACCATGTTCCGTTAGAAGAGCAGAAGAACAACGGAAAGAGGAGAAAGCTCACATAATTGTCTATTATTGCAAAGAGAAATTAAAAATTCACCAGAAAAATTAGTGCAAAGTAACTATGTGTAAATACTGTATTTCCTGTGTGATGGATTCAGCTGCTGACTCTGGCGGTCCCAATAAGCAGCTTGACCGAATGAAGTGTTTCTACTGGAGTGATAAAAGATATTTACACAACTTTTAAACATTTTTGTAATCAAATGCATTTTTGGAAACAAAAAAAACATGCAAAACTGATGTTTGCATAAAATGTTCACTGTGTTTAGTTTAAGTAGCAGAGTTTATGAACAGCCTGATTCTGATTTGTGGTCTTGTTTTTTTTTTTTTCCCCCCCTCCAGGTGTCGAAAGACGACCGCAGTGACATCGAGAGCAGCTCAGATGAGGAGAGTTATTCCACCGGCGGGAAAAACTCTAACCAGACCTTAAACAAGGACAGCAATCACACCAGCAACCTTAACGGAGCAAGTCATGACCACTGAGAGCCGTGACGGGACATGTGCTACTCCCGGCGTGGAAAACACCGAGGGGCTCGTCCAGAGACCAGAGGACGTGGATGAAGGTGAACGTGGCGTACAGACTTGGCAGAATCTCAGTCAGGTTTACAGTGTGAAGTTTACACTTGCTTTTTGCCAACAGAAGTAGACAGAAGTGTTTGTGTGTGTGTGTGTGTGTGTGTGTGTGTGTGTGTGTATGTGTGTGCGAGATTGAATTATAAAGAAATGCGTGTCTGCCTGTTTTGTAGTTGCATAATCATGTAAATAGTCTCCATGAAAATGAGTAATATATTTTCATGCTGTGATACAAAAAAAACTGCATTTCTATAACTGAATGTGCTGCTTCCTCTCCTACGAGCTCATCCAAATGACCAAGAAACATCCCAAAGATTTTTTTATTAAAGTATTTGGTGACAAACGTGTGTGGGGGGATGTGTGTTTTATCCAGTTCAGGGTCGCACAGAAACAGTCACTGACATCCATACTTTAAATTTCACTTTGCTGCTGAGCGTTGGACTCTCAGACACACACACAGTGAGGCGAGGAAGGATTCCTTGCAACTACCACTCAGAGCAGGGGAGGTGGCAGACGAGGGTGTTTGGCTCAAGAGTGAGAGAATTAACAGAAAGCGAAAACGAGCTTCACACAGAGGTGAGTTTCACACTGGAGCCTCCCCGATTCCCCTTCGGGCCTCCGTTGTCCCAAAGCAGTCCTGATGCTGCATTTTCAACAATATGTGTTGTCCCAAAAAATAAATACAAAAAACAACTTTTCAGTATTTTATTGTAGCACAATTTGGTCAAAATTTTATATTTTTCATTTCGATCTCCAAGACAGAAAAGAGCAGTTGTATTCTTGCAGGGCCTAAAAAACAGTTTGAAAACCTTCAATTTAGGATGCAGAAGCTGTAGGGTGAAACCGATTTACTCAAAGTCTGCAGGAAGAGAGATGCTTTCACAGCATTTAACTCCCGAAAGGTGGAAAATACCGGAGTGGAAGTACGAGGAGAGCAGCACAAGAAGAAATGAGCATGCTGCGACAGTTTCGATATGTATTTATGACACGCTGCACTTTATCACTGACGCTGCTCTCAGAACGTGAGTCAGCACCAGGTTTGTCCACGGCGACCGTACACAGATATTAAAGCAGATTTTAAAAGGCTACAGTGGTGGTTACAGTGGTAGAGAAGGCAACCGTTCATGCAAGTAATGACCGTGCAAAAACAGCTATTTTTGAAATAGTGAACATGATTAAAGCTCCAAATAGAAAATTGTAAGCGTTTGGATGTGGTGTTAATCTTTCACAAAGCCATCTATTCAACTTCGACACTGCTTCACCCAGCCTACAATTGATCTCAGGAGTCTGGGGAAGTCTGTAGTTTTCTCTGACTTCTTCAGTATCTTATATTGCTGCACTGGTCCATCATTTCAAAAACGTCTTCGCTGAAGTCGTTGTACTTTAAGCTGAAAGAGTAAAATAGGTTGTTAGGTAGAAGCTGTTTTCTTTCTTTCTTTTATTTTGGAGAGTGAAGTAAAGCGAATGGTTCTTACTTCAGCTCCAGCATGTTGGGGCTGTCCTGCATGACTTCCACCAGTGCCGGGACAGAAGCGTCGGTCAGCGAGTTGTTCCGCAGCTCCACACTCTTCAGAGTTTTACTGGTTCTTATTGCAACACACAAGTCTTCGACACAGGCGTCCGTCAAACCCGTCATTTCAACACTGTCATAAAATACCAACATGCAGATTTAGTAACATCACATTTGGATACAGTATATACATTCTTTGTCTTTGAAGGGAAAAGTAGCTGCTTCAGATCTGCTGAAGTCCTTCGTTTCAAAATGTTTTGCACAAGTAATTCAAAATGTTCTCGACTCACTCCAGCTCCTCCAACAGACAGCCTGGATGAGCAAGAGCATCCCACAGAGGCTTCACCCCTGCATCCCCCACGTCGTTCAGTCCAACAGTCAGAGACTTGAGTTGACTTGTCCCACTTTTCAGCACTGAGCCCAGTTCCTTAAAGACCGGCATGGTTAACCCGCATCGTGTCAAGCTGCAACACGAAAAACACACAATGAGAGTGGTGTCAAAATTTAACAAAAAAACTCAGAGAAATGTGATGAATAACATTTATAGCGGGGGTGGGAAAGCTGAAAGCTGCAAGTCTAATCCTGCCTGCAAAAGTAAATTTGCACACTGAGAGAAATTAGACATTGACTGCAATATATTCAACTGACCACAAGGGGTGTACAGAGGTATTGATTACTTGTTTTCTCTCCACACCCCTGAATTGGATGATACACTGCTGTTTATAAAGGTGATTTTACCCAAGTTTTTCCATTGGACAGCTGGGCTGACTGAGGGCTTGGCAGAGCTGCAGCGCCCCCTCCTGTCCCACATCGTTCACCGACAGATCCAGCTCAGACAGACAGCAGTGCTCGGTCATCAAGGCCTCCTTCACGTGAGCGCAGCAGGCACCCGAGATCTCATTATCGAAGACACTGAAGTCAGCAGAGAGCAAACCAACACAAGTGTGAAATGTCTGTCTCTCTGAGCGGTTTGAGAGTTCTGCAGCCTTTACAGCAGGGGTGTCAAACAAATTTTAGTTCAGAGGCCAAATACAGCCCAATGTTAATCTGAGCGGGTCAGACAGGTCAAACAGTGACATAATAACCTTTAAAATGGAATCTTGTGTGTTGTGTTGCAGTCAATAATCCTAAAAAAAAAAAAGTATTTAAAAGAAAAAAAAACCCAAAGTTAACTGTAGATTTTTACAATTTATTTGGTGGTTTGGTGGGCCAGATTGCAGTCAATTTTGGGCCCACAGGCCTTATGTTTGACACCCCTGCTTTACACTCCTAGTCCTTAAATTCACTTTTATTTATGTGTAACACAAACTCACATGCCATGCAGTCACAACTCCTCCATAATAAAACAGACTCACTTGAGACTTTGTAGCTTGCAATGTTGCTGTTTCAGGGATTTGAACAAAGTCTCCATTCCATCGTCACCAATGTGGTTTTGCATCAGATTGATCTTTCTTAGCGGCGACTGATTGGAACACAAAGCTGCCGATAAAGCATTCATGGACGCTGCAGTCAAGGCGCAGTTTTGTACCCTCAAACATAAAAGATGAGGTTAGTTAATTCAGACCTCACAGACAAGAGACACGTAAAGTATGACAGAAAATAAAAAGTGCATACTGGATCTCCTCCAGTTTGGAGTGAGGACTATGCAGAGTTTTGCACAGTTTGCTGAAACCTTCATCACAGAGCTCGTTGAAGGACATTTGCAGCAGACGGAGCTGGGACGTGTCCGAGCTCAGCACAGAGGCCAGATCCTCACAACTCGCCTTTGTCAGTCTGCACCCTTGAAGACTGAAGTGAAGACGAGGGGAGTCAGAGCTGGGATGCAAAAAAACACTTAAATAAAATAATGACTTAATTATTCATACTTAAGGTTGTGCAGTTTGCAGTCTTTCAGCCCGGAGCACAGGATCTTCAACTTCTCATCACCGAGTGAGGAATTAGAGAGGTCGAGCTTCCGGATGACTCCTCTGCTGAGGGCTGAGGCCAGATGTTGAACAGCTGCAGCACCCAGCGAGCTGTCTGCCAATCTGGATGACACAAGGCAGCATTCTTACCCATGATCAACACCGAACACACCAAGATAATTATGTATTTTTTCCAACAATGCCTTCTCAAAAGCTGACTCACTCTATGACTTGTGAAAGACTCATTGCTGGAGCCAGGACCCGTGCAACCTCTTCACTCAAACTCCGAGTACGGTACAGATTTAATGTCTCCATCCCACCCACACATGTAATGACGTAATTCAGAGCCACAGCGTCCTGGAGGCTCAGTTCCCCGTAGCTGATGGCTCGTCGTGTCGAGGTGATAACCTCCTTCACCAAGCTGTCATTTTGAGCTTGATGCAATAGATGGAAATATCGATAATGCTCATCTTTGGAAAATCCTTGCAGCGTGGCCTCTGAGTTGCTTTTTAACCAGTTTCTGAAATCTTCAATCTGATCACGGTTGAACTCCCCCAGTAGGATTTCCAGCGGTCTGCGCTGAAGCGGCTCTGAAAGTCCCGACAAGAAGAACTGTAGAAACGTTGAACCTCTTCTGTCCTGCTCCAGCCTTTTCTCCAGACCATCGTATGTTGACTTGTCCATAAACCAACAGATTGCCAAGATAAAGTCCTGAATGAGTTGAGTGTGGAAGGAGAGGACAGGTCTATCTGATTCCAAAAAAGCATCAACTGAGGCGACAAACTGTTGAAGACCAAAGGAATCCATTTGCTCCGTGGCAGAACCTGAACACTGTCCAAGAGAACAATGAGAGGCCAATCTGCCGAGTGCCAAGACAAGCTCCCTGTTGGACGCCTTGCTCAGTGAGAGTGTGTGGAGCAGGTGGACTAGGATTTCTACAAAGAGCTGAGTCAGTGTTTCTGGAAGATTCGCCCCAGAATCAATCAGAGATTTGTAAACTGAACAAAGCGTCCAACAAAACCTTGGAGAAGTAGAGATGTCATAGAAGCCCACAGTCCGCTCCATATGACCGAGGGCTCTCTTAGCTGTAGCCGGATCGGTGAAGAATCTGTTGAAGTAGCTCTCCCTCTGGGGCTTCAGAAACCCCAACATCTCCACGTGGGTACCACTGAGACACTTCAGAGACTCGGTCGGCCTTGTTGCCACCACAGAGGCGGCTCCTTTCAGCAGTGATCCATGGAGCAGACTGGCCACTAAACAGGACACGGAGGCTTCCTGGCTTGGGTCAGAACACAGGGAGTGGACAGACGGGTCCGGACTGTGTCTGTACTCACTGAGACCATCAAACAGGAGCAGCACGTTTTCGGGTTTCTGCAGCAGCGGCTGGACAGATGCTGGAGTGTGACTGTGGGAGTGCTGGATCAAACTCTCCAAGGAGAAAGCTCCCTGGAGGGAATTCAACTCTCTGAACTGGAAATAGAAAACATGTGAAAAGCTTTGAAGCCGTTTTCCTTTTGCCCAGTCCACAACCATATTCTTCAAAGTGGTGGTTTTGCCAGATCCTTCTGGACCTACGAGGAGGACAGCAGCTCTGTTCTCAGCAGACAGGGCAGTACGGATGGCTTCATCCACTGAGGACCAGTCCTCCTCTGTGCCCTGAGCTCCGGATATGTACTTATTACTGCTGATCACACTGGCAGGCAGCTCTCCGCCAAGAAGAGTCGTTTTCCCCTTTGATTCCAGGAAATGGGACAGCACAGCAGCTTTGTCCATGCTGTTTCTGAGGGTACACAGATTAAAAATACACAGTTAAGAGAGGTAAGGGGGAGAGACGCCTGCAACACACATCTGCAAAACAGTTACCTTGAAATGTAGCGAGCGACAAAGGATCAGAGCAACAGACCAACGAGTTGTAAGGAGTTACGATCAGAAGACCTGGGTGGATTTCGGAGCTTTGAGCAACGTTGCATTGACGTCCCGCGTGTTTTTACTGGCGCCCATCAGGAAGTGGAAAGAATTTTACCCTGAAGTTTGTCTTGCAGGCGACAGAGGGAGCAAAAGTCAAGAGAAAGAGACCCGTCCGTTTGACGGTGTGTAAACTTTCTTCTCTGCGTTTAGCAGCACGGTATTACTGTGATTAGTGCACACACTTCATCAGTAGTGTATTAGGAAGAAATTAAATTATATCTGTGGACAAATCTGAAAGCGCAGAAAAAAAGCTGAGCCAAAGCTTCAGCATTTTTTTTTATTTTACAAATGAATCAAACTTTTTTTTGTTGTTTGTGTTTTTGTTTTTTTTTACTGAAAATGTTCAAAATAAATAGCATTAGAAAAAACAGGAATCACCACTAAAGCCAACACATGGAGTGCTGAGCTGTCATGTTGCTTTATGCAATTTCCTTTTGTGGTTGTTCAGTCATCTGAGGAAGTTGTCTCCTGAAGCATGTCTTTTGGTCTGTCCTTTTGGGGAGCTCCGCTCTGCAGGTGGAGTTAGTGGACATCAGGTTGTAGTTTTTCTCTTTGTCCCCTGCTACTTGGAGGTGCTTTAAATTAGCACTTTAAATGTTGCCACCCTCACAGTTAGTGGGACTGATTATGATTAACCGCTTCAATATTTACAGTTTTCTGGAAGTCATTTTAGTGTAAAACAGACAAATCACATGTCGGATTTTAATGGAAATGCATTCAAAAGATTTCTTTCACTTTTGAAAAATAGCTTCAGTAATGGAGTAATTTGGATTAATTTTAAACGTTACCTGATTCATTTTTTTTCCTTAAGTGATGATCATCCAACTATTACCTGTGAAAGCAACAACTTTAGACTCAGGAGAACTGACTCATGGGGTGCAAAGTTTGTAGACAGAGACCACAAGCAAGCTGGAAGTGGCTCGGTCATCTTTCAATTGATAAGTTGCCGGGCTGATTCCCTGTCCGTCCACAAGTTGACGTGTCTTTGAGAAAGACATTGAACCTCAGCTTGAAGTAAAATCCTTTAGTCTTTTTAAGATATTCACAAATGTATGTTAAAATTCTGAGTGAAAAGTAGAAATTAAGACAAATGGACAAAGATGGAATTCATTCCTACCGTCCACTGAAAAACAGCTGAGTCCCCCCAAACTATCAATCAGGACCTTCCTGAAAACTCATGTCACCTGGTGCCTCTGGCCAAGACACAGAACCCCAAGTCATTCACAGCAGTGTGCCTGCATCTTCCAAGGCCAACATCGTGAGTCCATGAGTGATGAGACTGATCATGAAAAGAATGGCGAGACTCCTTAAGAGTTAAAATGTGCTTTGAAACCAAAGGTTGTGTACCTTTTTCTTTTTACTTGAAAACAATAGATTATGATAATGTGAAGAAAGAATATTCAAGTATTTTAATGTGTGATACAACATATCCTGCTTGAATGGAAAGTGTATTATCTACGAGTTTTTTGACATTTCACACACATAACAGGTCAAATTTATAAAATGATTGTGATGGCACACAGTCATGAATGATTTTGAGGTCTGGAAGAGGCACAGAAAGGTGCATTTTATAATTTTGTTAACACTTTATCCCAGTCAAAAGTGAAGAGTGCTGGAGCTGATCCCAAAAATTTGACTCAGACATTGGAAGAAGTTGAACATACAAATTCTCCACAGAAAGAAGCAGGACGAATCCATGCACATGTTTGTTAAAGTCTCTGGACTCCAGATTTCTATTCTGACCCTGTTCTTGATTGGATTTGTAGATTTTCTTAGGGAAATGTCCAAATATCACTGAACATCTGGACTGACTAACCATAAATAATATTTCTAGAAAACCCTAGATGATTAGAAACAGGTGAGATGGACATTATTGAATGATAGTATACATTTTATTTCATGGTTTATCAACTGGTACATCATGATTTGAATCTTAATATGGACTTTTTAATGTATATTTCAAAAAGATAACCAAGAACAAGAATACAAATGACTTTTTTTTTACCAAACACAGAAAATTAGAATTCATTTTTAACAGATGGGACACACATGTCTTAATGAGTGAGTACAGTGGCTGTACAGTGAAGTCGGTCCTCTGGGTGACTGTGGGGGGCTGCGTTCTCTGATTTAGCTGTATGTTCTGTTGTGGGTCTCCACCGTCTTGATGAAAATCGGACCCGGCCTTTTCTGCAGGGGGATGTTGTCTACGGCGTCTTCTGTAAAGAGGATGATGAAAACATCCTCCAACACACCAACAGGACAGCGCGGCACTCTAATCTTGGAAATGAAGATCTTCACTCCGTTAAATACTTACTTTTGGTGGGCACCATTTGAATGTTGAGAATGGACTCCTGTCCAAGTCTGTCAGCAATAAATCAGAAAATCAGTAAGCATTGGCGTAGTGGTTTAATACTGTGAGTGGTGTCTACTGGCTAAATCAACTCATTTTATTTTAATTTTAGTATTTAATGTGAAAGCAAAAAAATCCATATCTGAAAAAAAACCCCCAAAATATCAAATGTTTACTGCTTGATACGGTTTTCTATCTGTGTGTGAATGGGCTTTTTGGGAACGGCGACTTCAAAGCATTCATTTCATTTTTAAGTTATCACCAGCCACTGAATGCCTGAAGGTGTTTTCTACATTCCAGCCTCAGGGGGAAGTGGTTCAGTGCAACAAGCAGACATGGAGAACTGATGCTCCAACTCTTTGTAAATGATGATACAAAGGGTCTTTGTTAGGGGCCGAGAATATTCCAGTGGCAGGTACACTGTGGACAGTCATCACCAAATCAATATATATAAACAAAAACAAATTACCCCAGCAAAGTTGTGCATAGGATTTCTCTCCTTGTCTCGAAATGAGGTTAACTGTATGTTCACTATTTTTTGACACAATACATCCACACTGTTGATTTAGACTATATCTGCTGGGGTCGAGCTGCACAACTCACCTTTCCTCCTCTCCTTCCAGTAGCTTCCTGTAGGTGGAGATCTCAATATCCAGGGCCAGCTTGACGTTCATGAGCTCCTGGTACTCCCTGACCTGCCGGGCCATGTCCTGCTTGGCCTTCTGCAGAGCCAGCTCCAGCTCCTGAATGCGGACCTTGCCGTCCAGCACAGCCTTTTCCCCGCGTTGCTCCACCTCGTCTATGTTGAACTCGATGCTCGAACGCTGGAAAAAAGTTTATTCTTTTAAAAGTGAATCTGTTCTGTGAACGTCGTGCTCTTTTATTGATGATATTGCTATTGTGGTTTGATTTAGGGTTAAACTGTTCATGTAGCAGCCATCTGGATGAAAAGATGTTTTCAGATCTCTAAATAAGTTTATTTTGCTGCGGACTTCTAACAGGTGGGGCGGTTAATAAATCTTCCCCTCACCTGTGTCTGCACGGTGTCGATCTCATGCTGCAGGCGGTTGATCACACGCTTCAGCTCAGCTATTTCCCTTTTGGTGCTTTTCAGCTCATTGTCATACTGGGTGGCTTCGGCAGTCATCTGGTCAAACTGGTGGCAAACAGGAAGCAAAGATGTGAAAAAAAAAGCAACATGTTTGAAGTGGCTCTGGCTAATTGATCACAATGTTTTTACAGATTTGAGCTTCTGGAAAGCTGTTAAACTTTAGAGACACATCCAAGTGTTTATATTAGACCCCAGGTCATGGATTTAAGTCTTTCACCTTTGTTTTGTGCCAGGCTTCAGCTTCTTCGCGGCTGCGGGCAGCGATGTCCTCATACTGGGCCTTGACATCCTGCACCACCTGGTCCATGTTCAGGTTGCGGGAGTTGTCCATCTGCACCACCACAGAGGTCTCCTTCAGGCTCTCCTGCAGCTCACGCAGCTCCTGTGGAGAGACACCGTGTGCAGGACGATTGAGAAGACAGTCACAGACTTCACGTTCTTCATTTCAGATTTTGAGATGATGAGAATAATTGAATACCGCATTATACAGAGCTGTGAAGAAGGCAAATTCATCTCGGAGACCAGACACCCTGTCAGTCAGATCCATCTTAGACAGATATCCTGCATCCACGTCCTGGAGGCAGTTTTGAGAAAGGAAACCAAAGTCTTTGTCATTTTAGTGATTATTTTGTGGTTTTAGATGAGGGTTGTCCAAGTCAAGTGTACTCCACCTTTTTGATCATGACAAAGTCATTCTCCGCGTCATTCCTCTTGTTTATCTCATGCTCAAATCTGAAACACCCACAAAATACTCAGATTACTTGAGCAGATCCTATCAGGTAGCACATATTTACCTCCTGTTCACAGACTAAACAGTTGGACTGCTCTTACTTTGTCTTGTAGTCTTCCACATGTTTGTGCATGGCGCCGTTCTCCATGTCCAGCCTCTGTTTGTCATTGGTGAGAAAGTCCAGCTGTTTTTGCAGGCTGGCGATGTAGGACTTGAGCATGGGCTCAGTGTCAGAAGAGGGGGTGGTCTGCTCCTGCAACAGCTTCCACTTGGTTTCCAGCATTTTGTTCTGCTGCTCCAGGAATCTAACCTGGAATATAAAGAAGTGTTACTAGAGTTGAAGAGGTATATTTTCCAGAAAAAGCTCATCTGTAAAAAAATATATGGAAGTAGAAATGAAGTTTAGCAAAGTGTGTCTTTACCTTATCAATGAATGAGGCAAATCGGTTGTTCAGGCTCTTCATCTGTTCCTTCTCCTGGGTGCGAACGACTTGAACGTTGGGGTCGATGTCGAGCTTCAGCGGGGTCAGCAGGCTCCTGTTGATGGTGACAGGCCCAATGGTCTGATGAGCTCCAGCCCTGACTTTGGGGATGGAGTAGGACCCCATGGACCTGCTGCTGAACCCTCCAGAGGAGGAGTACGCTCCCGGCCGGCTGCTGCCTGTCTTCCTCAGACTCATGGCGCTGTTGCGTGGAGGTTTCGATGCTGGAGAGGATGGAGAATTCAGGTGCAGGCGAAGCTCGCTTTGTGCATGATTTTTTTAGGTTTGGGCTACTTTATAGGACAGGACTGGGCGTGGCGTGATAGTGAAGCTCTGTGAATGTGGGTGAACCAGTCGGACACATACCACCTGCCCTCCCACCTACCCCAACTCCAAAAGATGCACTCCAGTCATGCGGGTATCTTTTCCTGTTTCACAGTTTCAGGCGTGCAGCTCTTGAATAATGTGACAAACATGTTTTCTGGGAGTGAGCACTAGGTATGTTAAAGAGTAAAAACACAATCCGGCAGGTCAGCAACACTGAAACTGGACTTCAAGCATGTGTGGAATGAATGAATGGGATTTCAGTGTAGTATCAACAAAAAAAAAAAAAAAAAAAACCAGACAGAAAAAGAAACTTATTTTAAACCCCATGAGATAAGATGATAACAAGTATGAGCAGAGTTTTCAATCATTTTATTTGGAAGATTAACATAAGTTCATGAAAAACTATGCAAGAGGTGCCATGTAGCTTTTGCGAATTAGTGAAGCAGTCAGAGAACTATGCATTAATAAACCATTTTACCTTAATTTGAACAGATTCGCATGCTAGTAGAGGGTATGAAGTGCTTTTGGTGGCTGCAGCAGCCTGACACTGATGAAGCTGATTAGAGCTCCACAGTGCTGTGGTGGGCATGAGAGAAGCGGTCCATGATGGATCTCAGATCCTTCTCGAGGGTCTCCAGAACTGTCCTCCCTGACCAGTCTGTCCAGCCCGCTGCTGTCTCTTTGGTGTCCTGGAGAAGCTCCAGCAGGGCTGCTGAAGACAATGGGATTAGGTGAGGGATCTCTGGCTGGGTGTGGAGTGGAGGAGGCTTGAAAGGTGTGATGAGGAGCTTCTGGTCTGTCAGCTTGTTGGAAATGGAAGGGAGGAATGGCAGAATCAAACCTGTTGCAATAGAGATCTTTCTCACTGCTGGTTCATGGATGCTTGGGCCCTCGTCCAGTGATGGGGTTGAGCCCCCTTCAGGCATCAAACACATGAAACTTATGTAAAACATAAAAAAAAATTCTAAAACAGCCAAAGAACTAAATGACATTGGGGGGGGGGGGGGGGGGGGGGGGTCAAAATGACAGAACGTCTACAAAAGGTGAAATTGCTTAAGTGACAATAAAAAAAAAAACAGGTTAGCTAAAGAAGGAAAAACAACAGAAACATTAAAAAAAAAATAGAGGTAAAACTGGTTAAAAAAATAGTTTGAAGAGGGAAACTACAAAAAACTTCCTAAAAAGTTCTAAATTTTAGTTGCTGAACATCATTAACATAACTAAAGATACAACTTGGCAAACCCACATGAATGGTGCTGTGATAAATACTTAAAGGTTAAGCAAGTTTGTATTGTTTACTTGTAAATATTTTAGTTCTAAAATTCAATCAGTAAATTTAAAGTCATTGTATTAAGTGGCATCCCCGGCCACGCATGAAAACAAAAACATTTTACTAGTTTTAGGTAGTTTTGTTTAGTTATTTATCGGATTTCAGTAAACATTAAGATTTGGGGGCTCTTTCTGATTGTCTTTCAAAAATAAATTCTAAGGTCTTATTTTCAAAGTAATTGAAGAGATATATTATTCTGGAGCTTTGTTTTCTTTAAGGAGCACTGGGGTTGTTGCTTCTGGCCTGATGTGTGTCTGGCATTAATGCTGCACCATTAGCAAACATGAATCACAGCTGATTTTTTTTCTGTTGAACTGGTCTGGTATGCTGTTTTCCACGCTGGGCTTGAAAGCAACCATCCAATCATCTCCTCCGTCTTGAAAAAACAAGCACAGAGAAATGTTTCTCACAAAGACAGGTGCTGCTTCAGTGTGCTCTACCTTCACAACATCCAGCCGCATATTGAAGTCAGAATGTTTCTTCGGTTTCCAGGATATTTAAATTGATACTGACTACACCTGATTTCACTGAGGATTTCTCCTTGTTTTCCTCTTGTCAGCTATGAAGATCGCTTCGTTCAACGTGCAGAGGTTTGGTGTGAGGAAAGTCTCGGATCCTGACATCCTGTCCATCCTGGTGAAGGTAAGAAGCCTCCTCTCTGGATCACTGAGGGCCGTGACCTGGCTCCCTTCACAGTGTCGGTGTTTGATTTTCTGAATGTGTTGGCCCTGTCAGTATGTGATTTGTGGAAAGCTGCCAGGCTTTGTACTGAGTGTGAAGATCTAAGTTATCAATCGCCCCGCTGCTGCTGTGTTTCGCAGATTGTCTCTCGATATGATATCATACTCATTCTGGAGGTGGTGGATGTGAGCGGCGCTTCTGTCAAACTCTTCTTGAATGAGCTGAACAGGCAAGTTTGTTTTTCTTTTTCTGATTAAAATGTGTATTTTTAATGTGCTTATTGTGACTCTACTATCCTCCTCAGGGTCAACACATCCCATCACTACACCCTGCAGCTCAGTGCCCGTCTGGGGAGGAACCGATACAAGGAGCAGTTTCTGTTCCTCTTCAGGTAACTTTAAATCTGCTCCCTTGGTTTGCTATGTTGTTGTAGCGACCACAAACGCACACTTCTCTCTTGCAGAGACGATGTGGTTGACTTGATCGACTCCTACCAATATGAAGACAACCTGGCACACAACATGGACGCCTTTGCAAGAGAGCCTTACATCCTCCACTTCAAACCTCGCAACACAGGTTGGTAAAGAAACGGCAGATGTGTGCATCCAAGCGTTTGTTGATTTAAATCTCAGCCAGCGAATGAGGCATCTGTGGCATGTCTGAGCCACGTCTATACGTGGGCGTTTGTTTGTCTTACTGATGTTTTCTAGCTTGTTATTAATAGATGCCGACAGCAGGTTTATCAGCTTCAGTCCGACAGCACCTTTTGTGCGCAGCCACGTAATCATGCAGCTTATCAGAGAGGAATATTTGTGGTCTGCACGGTTGTTTTTCTTCTTCCAGTGCTGAAGGATATAGTGCTGATCCCGGTTCACACCCGACCACAGGACTCGGAGAAAGAGCTGGACGAGCTCTACGAGGTCTTCCTGGCAGTTAAGAACAAATGGAATACTGAAGTAGGTTCAGCTTCTGAACATTTATATATACATATATCGAAAACAAAAATCCCTTTAGAAAATCGAAGGAGTGTTTCTTCTGAAATGTTTTTTTCTGACTTCCTCTAGAATATAATGATCCTGGGGGATTTCAACGCAGACGGTGCGTATGTGACAAACAAGGAAATGAGGGAAATCCGAATTCGCAGCGACAAGAACTTCCACTGGCTGATCGGCGATGACGTGGACACCACTGCAAAAACCACCAACGATCACACCTACGACAGGTGCAAGGGAACGCTATCCAAAGATTTGATCTCTTCTCAGATAAAAGCAACTTCCTCTCTCCGAAAATATGAAGATAAAGTTCATGGAACAGACCGTGAACATTATCTGAGAGGAGAACTCAACTTTGATGCAGGAATGTTGTGAGATGGAATTACAACTTGAGTAAATTATACGTATCACTCAAATACACATGCACGCACACATGCAGACACACGCACACGCAGTTTTGATGGATTGTATATAGTTATGCTCTTTATAAATTTATTCAATAACAATTATGCTTTAAAATTAGTCACAAGCTGAAAAGTAAATTAAAGTATATCTGTTTTTTTCTGCTTCTTTTGGAACAGGTTATACTAAGATTTGCTTGTTTATTTTCCCTTTCAATCTTTAGTTTGCATTTACATATCAAACCCATACTTTTTTTTTTCGTTTTGCATGGGAAATAAAGCAAAAAAAAAAAAAATACTGAAATTGTGCATTTCTCACACAGGATCGTTGTGCACGGAAAAGACATGCTGGCAACTATTGTCCCTCACTCAGCCAAGCCCTTTAATTTTCACAAAGAATTTTCTCTGACAGAAGAAATGGTGAGTCGTCTCTCTACAGCAGGGATTTCTGCACGCTTATGGTTTTTCCACTGTTCTGTCTGTGGGAATATTTGTCATTCAGAGCGTGCTTCAATCCCCAGGCCCTAAGAGTGAGTGATCACTACCCTGTCGAAGTAGAGTTATGCGGCTCTACCCCCTTCTGGATGACAAACAGCAGCCGCACTCGTTCAACACAAGACACCAAAGAAGCAGCAGAGCGCAGAGCTGTCACAGGTGAAGAGCAAAGCTGGAATTTACTCCGACTTGTCACTGACAGACGGGAAGCTTAAGACGTGTCTGTCTCCCCTGGACTAATGAAAATAGACAGTTTTAGATGTGCTTAGATGTAAATTATGGTGGAAAATAAGAGGTTAAAGGTTTACTGTAGGTCTTTTCCAGGTTTGAACACTGTATCTGGTATTTTGGTCCATTCCTCCGTGCAGATCTCCTTTAGAGCAGACGTTTTGCTGCTGTCACCGGGCAACATGGACTTTCTACTCCCTCCACAGATTTTCTATGGCGCTAAGGTCAGGAGACTGACTAGGCCACTCTGGGACTTCATTCATTCTTTCCTCACCACGGATCAGTCGTCCTGTCCCCTTTGCAGAAAATAGCCCCAAAAGCATGATGGTTCTACTAACATCCCAAGCAGGTATGGTGTTCTTGGGATGAAACTCAGCATTCTTCCTCCTCCAGACATGACAGAGTTTGCACCATTCTTCCAGTCCTCTTTTGGATCATCTGGATGCTCTGTGGCAAACCTCGGACAGGCCTGGACATGTGCCGTCTTTAAGTACGGGGCACGTCTGGCACTGCAGGATTTGATTCCCGGGCGGGTAGTGTGTTACTGATGGTTTATTACTTTGGTCCCAGCTTTCTGCAGGTCATTCACCGGGCCCGCCCGTGTAGTTCTGGGATTGGGATCATGTTCTCGTGATCATTTTGACCCCATAGGATGAGATCTTGCGTGGAGCACCAGATGGAGGGAGATTATCAGTGGTCTTATATGTCTTCCATTTTCTAATAATTGCTCCCACAGTGGATTTCTTCACACCAAGCTGCTTGCTTATTATTATTATTGTAGATTCACTCGTCCCAGCCTGGTGCAGCTCTATCATTTTGTGCCCTTTGCCTTAGGGGAGTTTGGAGTCTGACTGTTTGAGGCTGTGGACCGGTGTCTTTTAGACGGATAACCGGTTCAAGCAAGAGGCAACGAGTGGAGGACAGAAGAGCTTCTTGAAGAAGTTACAGGTCTATGAGAACCAGAGGTCTGGCTTGTTAGTAGGTGACCAAATACTTATTTTCCACCATAATTTACAGGTAAATTCTTTAACAGTCCTACAGTGGGATGTCCTGGATGTTTTTCCACATTCTGTCTCTCACAGTTGAAACTACAGACCTCTCTCATCATTTTAAGTAGGCGTGCTTACACAAGCGGTGGCTGGCTAAATACTTTGTTGTATTGCTGTAGGTGCAATATGTCTGGAATGTGGGAGTGTTGTTAAGGTGAATTTCAAAGATTTCACTTATGCAACATTCATTGTTTAAAATGGTTGTGACTGAATGCTGTGAACAACAGAAAAGTCAGGTTTTATGGTCTAACATTTTTTTCTTAGGATTGATGGGTTTTTTTGACACCAGAAACAAAAATGACCTGGCCCCATGAGGAGGACGTTTTGAAGCAGCATCCTACTGATTTACTTCACAGTAACTGATTACAAGAATATCAATGTGTTTTTCGCTCTAAATGTGCTCAAAGTGTAAAACAAATGAGCTGTCTCTTTGTATTTGTTATGAAATATGAATAAAGAAAATAGTTCTATCTATTGGAAACCTTGTCAAAAGTGGTAAAGACTAGAGTACACACAAAATTTAAACGGCCTTCTCAGCAAAAAACAAAGATCCAAAATAAATGTTTTAATATAAATGTTGAATATAGTGTTAACTTGCTGCTAACATTGTGAATTTGTAAAATGAAAGATCACTTAGTTGTAAAAGATGAGTAAAATGAACAGGGTGAACAAAACCAAACTGAAGAATCAAAGATAACAGACTGGAAAAAACTCTTTTAAAAAAATGAAAGCTATACAGTAAAGGGTTAAAGATTAAAATTCCTTCTCCATCCATGCATCCTAATCAGATGAACCACCTGGCTAGTCTCAATGTGGAGGAGTACGAAATCCACTTTGAGTCTCACCCCAATGACTGAACTCGTCACTCATTAATCCTAAGCTTTCTTTAAGCTACTGATCTTAGAGTTTGAACATGCAAACTCCAAACAGAAAGGCCCCAAAGTTCCTCCGTCTATGATCTCAAATGTGGCTGACCTGCACAACAAGAGAGACAAAAGCGGAAAAACCTCTGGATTTTCAGACATCAATAAACCTCAGGCACGTGCTTTTGGGCTGAGAAACCAGAGAGCATGCAGAGTTCCCACAGAAATGCATCTCAGCCCAAATTCGAATCAGAATCTTTGTGGGCAACCACGTCACCACTGTACAGCTCCTTGTATTCACAGTAAATACTCAACATGTAAAACATGCAAAATGCTGCAAATCTTAATGAGATGTTCCTCCTGAGAGCTGCATGTTGGAAATGTCAACCAAATGAACACATACGTATCTTTGTGCTTGCAGAGCGGTTGGAGGAGGATGTGTTGAAGCTGCAGAGAGAAAACCTGCTGCTGGAGAAAGAGAAGCTGCAGCTCCAGATCACCTTACTGAAACATCGCCTTGACACCCTCAAAGTGGAAGCATGATCAATGAGACATTTCAATGTGTGGAAAAATATTAAATGCAAAATGTTTACACTTGGCTGAGTGATTTCACATGAGGGAGCTGCTGACAAGGATTGTGCCTGAATGTGAGATTCAGGGTTTGTTTAACCCACAGCTCAGTAAAAAGTGGGTCAAGTATAAAGAGCTGGAATTCACTCAAAGGCATGATTTAGAAAAAAATTCGACATTCACAGCCTTGAAAAATGTTACGCATACAACCAAACATCAGAGGTGACAGCAGGTATTTTCTTTTTTAGAGCAGAAATGTGAGTTTCAAAACAAGGACAAGCAAAGAGGAAGTGCTGTGACGTAAGTTGCATTCACGTACCAAGATAAGCTGGGACACGCGGCGATCAGCAGTGTTTATATTAAAGTAACGTGTCAGCGGTGACGATCAACATCAAAAACTATACGTGTGCTACAAAATAAAGTAATATTTGTGATTTAAACCCCAAAAAAATGGTTGCATGTTGATTACATGAGGACACTGAACGTGCCCTGGCCCCTGTCTTGTGACTGAGTCCTCAGTTTTACCACGTTATCGTAGCACTGTGAAGCAGCCTCCCGCTGATCACGTGACCCGTGGAGCTCCTAACACCAAAACAAACCTTGGGTCGCAGCAGTCCCGTCAACAACCGAGCACGAAGGGGAGTCATCCAAGCGATTCTCACCACCTCCGCCGAACTACCCGTCTGGAACCCGTCCAGAACCTGTCCGGAAGACAGGCCGCCTCAATGCATCACAGAGGAGCGAGAACCCCGCGGCGATCATGGACGTGCACGACCTGTTCAACAGCTGCAGAAAGGGCGATGTTGGTAGAGTCAGGTAGTGCTAACTTCCCGTCTTCTCGATGCTTAAATCTGTCCTCGTTTTATGTTTGCACTTTGCCAGGACATCCTTCAAATGTTGTGGTCTGCAGTGTTGCAGTGAAGTGTAAAAGTCTGAGGAATGATTTTGCAGATTGGGAAACAGCACTGCTATCATTAGGTCTGATGAGGCAGCTTGTAACCTTAGAAAGGTTTCCAGATGATCTGATGGTGATCAGGACACAACTGAGATCCTCTCAGGTCAGAAGAGTAAACACGACAAGTTCCAGTCCAACATCTACACACTCAATAATCATGACACTGCTAGATTTTCATTAAAACACTCAGGTCTCTCCTCCCTTACAACAAAGGACAAGATTCCTTTTGTCAGTTTGATTTTCTGTTAGATTGACATAATCAGATTCCAATAAACGGGTCATTTTATCGCTTTTTATTTTTGGGTAAAAACGTAAAAAAAAAAAAAAAAAGAATTCTACTCGTTTTCTTGCTGTTCCGTCCTGACTGACACAACGGATTTTCCTCTCAGTATTTCCTGTTTGACAGCCCCTCCCTCGTCAAAGTAAAGGTGTTCTTCACACAGCGGCACATGCCTGACTGCTGCTCCAGTCTCCTGACAGGACTGTGAATATCTCATAAAAGTTGTATTAGTGTTGCACAAAGAAGCTCACTCTGTGCTTCACTGCTCTTTGGTCTCGATTGTTAGACGCTGAACTGCATTTTTTCCAACTCCCGACTTCATGGAAGTAGTTAAAAATGACCAGCAGGGGTCGCCCTGTGTTGATCTCCTCATCACTCCGAATTTACACACTTGATGTCTTAAATAATCAATAGAAATGTTGATATGCTGGAAAAAAAGCGGGCTATTGTGATGTTGTTTTCATGTTTTACCATGTGAATATCATTAAACCAGCACAACGCTTCAAACGGAACATATAGTAGTAATTCTCATTTGGTCAATTTTTCTTAAAATTTTTAAAAACTGTTGGTACGTCTTCAGTGTGCAGCTTATGGGATGAATGAAATGGTTATGATTTAGTAACCCTGTTTTAAATCCTGAAGTGACAAATTGCTGCAGTATTGCAAATATCAGTTCTGTGCATTCACTAATCTCCTGATCTTTGACTGTCTGATTCTTTACCTTGACCGTGACTGTGACTGTATATATTCCGGCTGTAATCTTCTCTCTTTGCTCTTCCCTCTTCAAGATACCTTGTTGAACAGAGAGATGTGGACCTCAATGTAAGAGATAAATGGGACAGCACCCCGTTGTGAGTACAGTGCAGTGTTTTGGTCTAATTCTCTTTAGTAACCTTGCTTTAATATGATAACCAGCTGAAAGGTGAACACTCTATGCTTCAGGTATTATGCCTGTCTCTGTGGTCATGAGGAGTTGGTCCAGTACATGTTGGCGAGTGGTAAGCCTCAACTACATTCATTTAAAAAGAAAAATGCTGATTTGATGGAAGAATGACACTTTATTTCATGTCGATATCTTCTTGAGATTTTCCACTGCTTCTAATAAATACTTTGATTTAATATGCCTTCAGGTGCCAAGTGTGAAGCCAACACGTTTGATGGTGAGAGGTGTTTGTACGGCTCCCTGAGTGACTCCATTCGACGTCTGCTCAAAGAATACAAGTGTGTCAGCGTGAGAGCCATGCAGCGGGATGACTTTAACTACTTCCTGCACCTGTAAGGCTCAGGCTCCTCATCTGATGTAGTTTAACTCCTTCAAAGTACCTGCTTCCATGTCCTCCATGTTTTGTTTTTGTTTTTTTTCTCCCCTCAGATTATTAGAGCAGGGTCAGCACAGTGACGTTAAGTTCCTGGTTCACGGACAAACATTTCTGGCCCATCGGTGTATTCTCAGCGCACGGTCAGAGTACTTCACTGAGATGTTTGAGTCCAAATGGAGAGGGAAGCACCTGATCACTCTCAAACACCCTCTGGTGAGCATCCATGTTGTTTGGATTGTTAACATTGTATTACCTTATGTTATTACTGTGTCACATTGGGCAGTAGATTGCTGCCATATAGTGTTGTTTTTTTTTTTTCAGTTTTAATCAGTTTGGATGAAACATGTTTTCATTTCAGATCAACTCTGCAGCCTTTGGAGCCATTCTGCAATATATCTATACAGGTGAGTGTACATGACAGCAGACAATATATGGCAAATTTGGATATCCGGAATTTTCATTAAAGATATCTATAATCTAATTTTGACTATCCGAAAGGGCTGATAGAGATATCTATGAAATGAAAATTCCGGATATTCAAAATTCATTACGCCTAGTCAGAATGGAGTTGTGGATATCCGCAGTCTTAGTTCCGGATAGTGCAATCTAGGCATTAAATGTTAAAACGGCTTGCCATACGAGAGCAACTCACCGCGGCTACCTGGCCCACCTCTCTGTTTCATACAGGCAGGGGATTGGACCCGAGCCCACTCGTCATCAATGATAACACGCTTCATTTGCATAAATAAACACCCCCCACACACAAACATGGAGAACCATAGGGTTGTCCGAGTTGGAGGCAGACTTATAACTCCGCCCCACGGCTATGCGTCTAGCTCCGTCTACCTCTGGCTTTGCCATCGTGAACGTACCTAATGTCTGACCCTGCGCGCTTGTAGTTTTATTGCTCTGCAATAAATATGGAAGTTTTGTTTATGTTGGAGTTATACTGGAAGGTTTGAGTGGTGAACCTTTGATTTAGAAGTCATCAAGCTGCTTAGAATATGTGCTATGATGACTTTATATATCATTAAGACACATAAGAAAAAGAGAAGAAATCAGGCTTTAACTAAATATATTTACTTCTAGTGACTAATCTCTCCACAGGAGAGGCTATAAAAAGAAGAGTTAAAATAATGCCTATAAATAACTGTTAAATAATGGTTTCAAATCTCTTTTCCTCTGAATTCTTGTGACAGGACGAATGGATATTGATATAAGTCTCGTGGAGGACAGCAGGCGCCTTGCGAAGCAGTGTAAAATGGCTGATCTCATAGAAGACCTGGAGAATAAATGCAAGCAGGTGTATGAATATGGTAAGAGTGTACTCTCTTCTCACATTTAATCGCCGTTCCGTGTTTGGATCACAAGTGCAGATAAACACAGTATGTCCAACAGCTTTGACTGTTTTCTGCTATGTGGCTGCTGCTTTTTTTGTACTGACTATTTGTGAAATGAGCGAACTGTTGTGTCTTTGTTTCTCTCTTCCCGATGATGAAGTGTCGAACAAGCCGGGGATCTGTGTGAAAGTGCTGAGCTTGGAGCCGAACAGCGGTCAGCTGCAGGAGGACATGGCCCAGTTAGCAGACTGTGCGCTTCCTATTGAACTGAGAGTAAGAACCTCAACTCTCTCATCGTCAGTGGCGGAGGGTCAGACTACACATCCTCTCGTTCTTATTCCTCTAAATCCCTGATTTTCCCCTCCCTGAAGCTCTGTGCCCACACCACGGTGTGATATTAACCCCCTCGTGTTGATTCTCGTCAGGTTGGGTTTGGTGAGCTCCCCTTCAACCGAGTCGATCGCTTCCCAACGTATCCCGACATCTGCTTCAGAGTGGATGGATCCGACTTCCTGTGTCATAAGGTAACAAGAGGAAAGCTTCCCCCACCGTCCTCCGTCACATTGCCCAGCATTCAAAGTGTGTGTGTGTGTGTGCGTGTGTGTGTTTCCAGGCATTTTTCTGCGGACGCAGTGATTACTTTAAAGCCCTACTGGAGGACCACTTCAGCGAGGGCCAGCAGCTGCAGTCGCAGCCCAGCACCCCAGTGATCACTTTGCACAACATCTCCCATGAAATCTTCACCCACGTCATGTATTACATCTACACTGACTACACGGAGGTTCGTGCACAGTTCGGGTCTGAAATGTGATTTGGGGGATGCAGGCCTTTAAGTCTTTGAAAGCTCATATATAAATGGTCGTTTACAATTGGATTTCAAACCACTCGTAGTTGATTAACTTTTTTTTTTACTCCTGATTTAAGACGACAAATATTCAGACATGCATTTTTTTAAAGTATGCATATTAAAAGTTAATTTTTGAAAAGTTTATCATTTGAAAATACTAAAAAAAACAATTAGAGCTTGTTTATGATCTATTCAGCATTTACAGTCTGACTCTTGACACCTTGCTATACTTGTTAGGGTGTTCCCTGCACATCTTTGACCTCTGACCTGTGTTTTGCAGCTCACAGCCGACAGTGTGTTGGACGTGCTGTGTATGGCCGACATGTACCTGCTGCCGGGGCTCAAGCGCCTGTGCGGGAAGACGCTGGCTAACACCATCTGTGAGGACAACGTGCTGCGCTTGTGGAGGATGGCTAAGCTCTTCTGCCTGTCTCGGCTGGAGGATCAGTGCACGGAGTTCATGGCCAAGATCATCGAACTGGTGTGTGTGTGTGTATGTTTGTGTGTGTGAGAGACTTGCAATCAGGCATCTAGAACCTGAAAAATTACAACAAAAAAATGTTTTTCCATATCATTTAAATCAGTGGCTCCCAACCTTTTTTGCCAAATTTCTACATAGGCAACCCCACTTGTATATATATCCAATTTACAAAAGACAATTTCATGAAAACTGCCTGAATATTGTAGGAAAATGAAAGTGATGGTTTTGAAGATTTAAGTTTTTACTGTGGGCCTGCCAACGGTTAAAGGGTTTAATAATTGACCTAAAGGACGTGATTCCTCTCCCAGCATTGTGCTTTATCACTTGAAGTTTCCTATGGGAAGCTATGTGCGAGGTGTGGAGTCCAGTTTTTGGAGTTTGTGACAAATGCTCTCCCTCAGGGTGAACTCACGCCTGTCGCCCTCTCCTCTCGCAGCTGGTGGAGCAGCCCGAGTTCGCCGAGATGGTCAAAGAGGACGCGGCGTCGCTGGAGGAGCGGCAGGAGACGGACTCCGTCCCCCTGGTAGACGACATCCGGTACCACATCACCAGCAACGTGCAGACGTTCAGCGCCATCGAGGAGGCCAATCAGAAGCTGGAGGCCCTGGAAGAGCTGCTGTCCAGCGTTAATATTGACTGCTGAGGGGTCTGCAGGTTTGGAGTTCACTGCTTCCAGGGGGGGGGGATTGCAAACTGACGTGGTAAAAAAAAAAAAAAAAAAAAAAATCTATAGCAGACGAAGAGGAAAACATTTGGTGTGTTATTTTTATTTTATTTTTTGCACAGAATATTTGTGTGAAGAATGCTTGTTCTGGTGTTGGCATGTTTTTGAAAGCTTTCCCTTTCAAATTTCAGGTTTCTTCAAATGGGACAGAGATGTGTTGAACGTGGTTGCATGAATCTGAAAAAAGTTGTACAATTCACTGTGTGCATTTCCAATTAATTTATTTAGAAGTCCCCCTCTCGACTTTAGATCAGCTGATTGTTTACCTCTGTAAAAGTGAAGCTCAGCCCCAACAAAGTTGATAAATAGTTCACATGAAATTGTATTTTTATTTTGATTTTAGTCGACCCAAGTCATGATGTAGGACTTATTTTGTATCTGCTAAAACATAGTTTTATCATGTGTTTCATATATGGCAGCACTTAAGACTGATTGGTCTCTGCAGCTTTTCGGCAGCACTGGGCTGCACCAGGCTGATGTGCAGTAGCTGTCCTCACTGTTACTGTGATGTCCCTCCAGAGCCAATGCTCTACGGCAGCCCGCTAACCAACCATGCTCTTTGTCTCACTCTGAATACACGAATCTCAGTTTGCAGTTAATCTTTCCTGCCTCGTGTCTGTTATAAAGATATAGGTGATGTTTTCGCCCTGCTGCTGGGATGGATGATCTTTTGCTCTTAGTTTTACCCATTAAAGGTGGTATTGTAACCTTCAGTTGTGTTTTCTTGAACACTGATCGTGTTGTGATTTGAATGTGTTTTACATTTATCTTCACTGTTATCGTGGAGACTCAAGTTAGTTGTGGTTACCTCCAGCACAGAGGGGGATAGATAAGTGCAGTTAATGAAAACACCTGAAGATGGCGCCATTTTTCAGTTTTTCACCCTCTCTTTATCTATGGGTTTTCTTACACCACATAATGGTTGTTTTGCAGACCCTTTCACGTGTGGGAAAACAAATAAATCCTTAATCCAGCCCTCCGAACTCATGGGAACTGTTTTCCTGAATGGATCAGTCTGACAGTTGTCCGTTTCTCGCATCACTTATTCATCGCGAGTTCACAATGGCGAGGCGGAGGGCGGCGAAGAAGTGAGGCGCTGAGACGTGTTAGCCGAGATTTAGATGTCTGTATACGTTTGTCAGGGTTTTGGCCCTGCGGTTTGTAAGCGTCGTCCCGGTGGGCTCCGTCAAGCCAGAGTGTCCCGGGGTAGAGGACAAAGCTGCGCCGCCTTAATGGAGCCCCGAGGTTCAAACCCCAATGAGGAAAGGCTGTGGACACAGTAAAGTGCAGTTCAGCCCAAAACACTAAGGCCATCCTTCAGGGAACAAAACCCCTGGCTTCCCGCCCAGCGTCCTGAAAGCTTACATGCCGAAGAAAGACGAGCGTAAACAATACAATTAGTTATTACCCCAACAAGCTTCTTTTACCAGCGTTTTATAGCGGTTGCCAAGCAGCTCAGCGTGGTTTTAGTCTTGGGTGGGAAAGTCCAGTTTATTATGTGGTAGCTCCAGACAAATGGATATTATATTTCTCAGCATTTTAGCCACTTTCCTTGGAGACTCTTTACAGGCTCCTCGATTTCCATTCCACACCTCCGCAGGCAGAACGGCAGAGCGAAGGCCTGAAAACTCTGACCGAGGATGGAGTTTCACAGCTAGACGTTCTTGTTAAATCCACTTTAAGCAGATGTCAAGGTGTCTCAAGGCGAGACCTTCCTTGTTTTCGAGGATGAGGCCTTATTTTTTCAAAACTCAGATGATTTGATTTGATGGATGTTAAACTAGTCAAATGTTTTTGTGTTCCACCAACATTTTAACCCACAATTCAAATCAACATTTACTTTTCAAACTCACTGCAACATGCTGTCTGGTTGAATATTCATATTCTATATTCTGTTTTTCCGTTTTTTATTTTGTCCAGGCCATGAATCATATGTCATGTGTCAAGTTGAGTCCTCCTAAAGGAAGAAAACAACCTTGAAGCCGGCAGTAAGGGGTAAAATGTCACGGCCTGTGAGTCATGGCACTGTGACTCACAGACGTGACTGTGAGATCTGCAAAGCAAGAAACCGGACGGGGGGATTCAGAAACACCTATATTCTCTGTTTGTTTCGATTTATTTCAACCACTTACAGCAACAGACGTCAAATGAATACTACAAGTAAAAAAAAAGCATCCAGTGTTGTTTAGATGCATCAGTATCACTAGTGAAAGGTTTTGCAGCAGTGGATTTTGGATATTACTTCAACGCAGACGGCTTAATGATCGACCAACTCCCTAATTAACTGACAGCCAACCAACTAACCGGTCAACTGACGAGTCCAACTGACCGACAAATCAACTACCGAGCAAACTGTCCAACGATGAAACCATCCAATCAGAGAGTGAGAGGGAGGGCGGGAGGGGGGGATGGGGGACGGTAAGCCCATACTTAACTAGAGTGACCTGAAAGGCTTTGTCTCAGTCACGTCTTCTCTCCGTCTTATAGCCCACTTTTATTTTCTTTTAAATCTTTCACTATGAACGAAAAATACAGCTGCACAACTCTCTTCCATGCAGCTCTGAGATAAAAATTCCTTTTTATCTCTTTCTGCTGTTCTTTCAATCCTAGTTTGGCTCCAGAGACGTCCTGAGTTTACTTTTCATGACAGACTTAATGCTCAGACCAGCGTAGTGTAGCCAGTCATTATGTAAGAAATGGTAAAGACTGTACGCTGAACTGAACGGCAGGCTCTCCCCAAGAAAATCTCTTGATAGGATTGTCTTGAAGTGAGGCAGCAAGAGCGTCCACTCTCTTTTCCCCGTGTTTCTTCGGCCGTGTAATGCAAACGCGCCGCAAAAGATGGCTATAAAGTTTCAAAAATACTAGTTGCAGCTCAGGCTTATCAGCCAGGAATTCTGTTTATCTCCCTGGTCTGCGCGAAGGCAGCGTTTGGAAGTGTGACAGTCAGATGCTTACACTTAACATAGCCACAGTAATATGGGATTAAGCCTTACATGCTCCCTTGAAGTATTAGCAGCAGGGGACAGACAAGCAAGCGAGCAGTGGTCGTATTAGTCAGCTTTGTCCAAGCCTGCAGGCTCCCTGAGAAAACAGAGTAAATATATCTGCAAATCTGTACATCGCAAAAAAAAAAAAAACTATCTCAATTTCAGTGGCTGTATCTTCTGCATGCAGGTCAGGTGCTCGTTCCTCTCAACCTTATTCATTTATCTGTCTTGCTTGTGTGTTTGAGTAAATCATAATATAATGCTGCACCGGAGGTGAGTCACAAGGTTGCCCGTGGAGAACACAGCCAGCTCTGCGGAGAGATACAAACAGCGTCTGCATGTGAGACAGGATTACACCGTCACCATGTGACTGTTCTGCCCTTAGACAGACCTCTAACAAAAGACAGGCTAAATCTATCCAGGACAACAACCTCTGGCCCCGGGCCCTTCCAATGTAAACAGGCAGCCAGATTTTTAGCACTCGAAAGCACCGCAGTTCCTCACTCATACAATCAAATGCAATTCGCTGTCTTCAGCCTCCTGTGTCTTCATAATAATACTAAATGTCCAGTTTTACTTGGCCTCAGAGTATCACAAAACATCCCTGACTGCTTCACATCCAATTCTTAAAGCACTATAATACACTTAACAGGATACTTGATACAGACAGCAGGTCTAACTGATCAAATTAGAAACAAAAAAATGTTAAGGGATGAAGTGCGATGAGTCAGTTTGTGTACTGTCTGATGTCTCCATCCTCAATATCTCTTCATCCAAACTATAATGCTGACAGTGAGCTGGAGCAAAGGTCATCTCTCAAAGGGCAAAGGTTAGGCGGCCGGGAAGAGGGGCAAGCACTCACAGGCTTTCCCACCAACAGCTCATTCAGAGACATCAGCTGACTCCTGAGGAATATCGAGGGAGACATGCTCAGGGAGAATGTGCAAACTTCAAAGCCTGTCAGCCTGGTGGAGTAGTGACCGCTGTCCTCGCGTGCCGCTCTCTGAAACTAGAGTTGCAAAAATGCAAACTGGAAAAGTACAAGAAAATTTTTGACACTTTGTAACACTTTGAGATTGAGTTTGCACTTTATTTTGAACAGGTAAACATAAATTAAACAAGAAAAAAAAAAATCAAATAAAAGAAAAGAAAAGAAATTCACAAAACTTTGAGATTTTCCAATGTATATTTTTCCAGTTAAAGCTTTCTCTCTCTCTTTCTCTCTCTCTCTCTCTCTCTGCAGTGGGGTCAGCTGTTTTAGATTCAGGATCAGTTTTTGTCACAGTTACTAACACTGAGCTCCCAAACTTGCTTTTCTTTCCACCCCGGTTCCTTTCCTGTTTCCTCACCATTTCACCCTCGGGCATCAGAAAGTATTTGTGTCCTGCTGACAGAGCTTTTCTTCTCCGCGGGGTGAAACTGCACCGGGAGTGAGGCGCTTTGAAACACACTTTTCTTTGAAAGATTGACATGAAATGTGGCTTCTGAGACTAATGAAGAAACATGCAAGTACAGCAGAAACCACCAGGAAAAAAGTGACAGAAAAAAGATTCAGTCTAAAACGGAAATTTCTTCACAATAATGTGAACTCTATAAGAAGGAAAGAAGTTATAATCTTGGAAAATGACAGTAAGAGTCCATATGGACACTTATTCAGCTTTTGAACCGGACCAAGTGGATTTTTAAGTCCTGCTGTTTTTATGTGGCCGATCCAAAATGTTTCAATTAACAGTTCATGCAGGTTTTTCAGTGTATAACTGATAATGAACATGATCATTAATCTGAAGTCAGTGGGAGCGATCTCTAAATAGGATAATAATTAAACAATATAATATGCAATATGTCATATTCATGATAATAAGAATACAATCATTTAAGACGTGACAAACACTTCCTGATCGTTACCACTTCTTCTGTAATAAACTCTGGGGTGACACACTGACTGGAGTAGTGGTAGACACTGTCACCTCACAGCAAAAGTGACTAGGCTCAAATCCCCTTGCATGTTCTCATTGTACCTTGTGTGGCTTTGCTCTGCCCTCTCCAGCGTCATCCCATGATCCAAAGCCATGCTTGCGGGGTCTGCTGATTGGGTAATGGTTTGAAAGTGTGTGAGAGAGAGATTGTCTTTCTTCTTTGTGATAATCATGATCCAGAGTGTCTTTCACCTGATGTCTGCTGGGACGGGCTCCAGCCCCAGTGATTCCAGTCTGGAAAACACAGTAATAATAAAGGGAAGAAATGCTTCAAATATTTCACATTTAATTATTTCAGATACCATTTGAAACAAATTGATCGATTCGTACTGCATTAGGTAATGCAGTTAAGCAATTTCAATTGTTCAATGTACTTTTTCACGACTTAAAGCATCCATTATGACAGAGTTGAAAATAACTTCAAATATCCATCAACGCTCATGTGAACAAGTACATCCATGCTGCTGGATGCTAACATGTTGACATCAGACACATGTGATGTTTACCATCTTAGTTCAGCCTGTTAGTGATAAATATATCAACGAGCAGCTGGAGGAATGTCTGATGATGAGTTGTTGGATGAGTGTTGATGAGATTGTCACAAAAATCACAATGAATATTTGTCCTACTGCTGATACAGCAGGGTAAAATCAGGTATTGGTGGTGAAAATGGGACTTCCAACCGGCTTCACAGAATAGTATTAATGGCACAATGCCATGGCTTACTGCGATGCCTCAGTGGAACAGAGCCATCCTTAATGTCATTAGGCAGACTCATGCTTTTCCAGCCATCACATGTCGAAATGTCTGCTGTGGATCGGCTTGTTCATCTCTCAGGGAACATCAACATGTGCAGCAAATTTTAAAGGCAATTAAAACTTTTGATATAAAAAAGAGTCTCCTCCTGGTGCCAGATGTCAGAGGCGGGACACTTATTTGAAATTCATAAGTCTACTCAAACTTGAATTTGTAAAACTTTTAATTATAAATTCAATTCAGTGTCAAAATTATGAATAGCAAACAAGCAAAATGAAACAACAAACAGAGAATTATGAGAAAAGACAAGATAAAGTTACAATAAAACTAAGTGAAACGATGAGGCTGATTGTACCATGACCCAAAGGTGCTGTGTGAATGCTTGCACAGTTGAGCAATAATCAGACATATTGAGCAATATGTGCCCTACAGATCCATTATTTAGCGCAATCGGTAGATCAAGCCCATAACAGCTGTGCACAAACAGTAAAAGCTCTGCAATTTAAAACATTATCCTACTACAAAACACGCAAGATCTGATGCATTAATAAACATCTTTAGAGATGACCAGGACTTGGAATATGGAAACATCATTATCACAGATGATTTAAGAGCAAAACTCCCTCTGTGTTACTATTAAAGCTAGTTTCATGCGGTCACCGAAAAAAAAGGAAAGGAAAAAAAAAGCACGTTATGGAGCTAAAACAGGGATAGTATTGTTATCATGAAAAAAAAATGTTATAAAAAAAATGATCTTTGAAAAAATGCCTGTGAAAGCAGACCAGACATGAAGAAAAGCTTTCAATGACAAATAACTTTTTGATCAATGACATTTTTTAATCAACTATATTGTTGCAGAAAAATTAGCTCTTTCATATTGTTCACTTTTTTTTATTGAATTTTTTTGCCTAAAAATGATTAAGTAAAATTAAGTAGAATTTATTATTAATATTATTATTTGTATTAGTATTAGTGTTAGTATTAACTAAGTGAATTAACAGATTTGAAACGTAACTGATCGTTTGAATAATTTTTGTTATGTTTGTATTATCTATCGTATGATGCGTTTTGAAGGGCGCCTTCCATACCCTGCCCTGCTCATCCCCCAAGTGCATTCACTTCTTTCGTACCAGTGTTGAGGGAAACGGTTCTTCAGTGCACCGTTCCGGCAGCAGCCCCAGTTTTGTGTGTTTTGTGCCTGAACCGTCGTAAAATGTGCAGGTGGGGGGGCGGACGCTGGGAGGCTGTCGCTTTAAGAAATTGTTGCATGGAGAAGCTGGTGATTTTCCACTCAAACTGATATGAAAGGCGCACCAGAGGCTCATACAAACAATGGTCCCACATAAAGGGGAATAAACTGTAGCAGAGCACCGCTTTGACCGTAACACCTCCAGGGACAGCAAGAGGGCAGGTAATCACGGACCTTCTAATTAATCACAGAATAAAAGAGCTTGATAATATTTTAATTTAAAAAAAAAAACACAAAATGTGCGATGGAGATGTTGTAGATCTGTGCTGTGAAGCTGTTTTTAAATGATGTGTTAAGTGACATGTCGGTTGTTTTTACATTAATATCAACATTTATCTGACAATTTGTTTATGGCATGATGCTTTGTCCTATTTCTGCGACGCTGTAAAAGACAATCCTGCTGTGTTTAAACCCCGTCCTGGACTTTTCTCCAGTGGTTTTCATGTTGGAGAGGCAGATGAGTCTGGATCTCAGTGTTTTTGGAGGTTGCCGTGATGCGTTCAGGTACGCCCGGCCTTCACAGCGCCTTCTGATACGTGTGTGTGTTGCAGGTGCACCTTCACTCTGAATGACTTGAGAGTCTTACAGGACCCTGCTCAAGTAGGTCTGATGAACTAAGGTGTTTACTAGCTTATATCTTATGCTTACCGGCACATACTTAACCTACTTGTTGTGTCTCCTCCTGGTCCAGTGTATGATTGATTGACACAAGCCCTTCAATAACCCCAATCCGCCCTCTCAACAGATAAAACCTCAGGGGTTGTTGCACCTCTTTTAGCTGCAGGTAATAAGAAAATGAAACTGTAAAAATGGATAGCTGTTTTCCCTCAGGTTCTGTGAATGATTACCCCGCGGGAAAATAATACTTTTGTCCTGTATTGATAGGGAGAGTCTGACTGTGACAGTAAACAGTTTTGTAAATTATTGTGAAATTGGATCGCTTGCATCAGAAATGGTCAGAAACTATTTCTAGCTGATCTAATGTAGAAAAACACGTGCTTTAATATAATTAACAACCCAAATGGCTTTCAGAACTTCATTTCTATTACTGTTTTCCAGTGTTTCTAATTTAAAATGTCAAATTCCTCGAAAGAGATCCTGCAACCAGGAGGGAAATATCATTTTTGTGAGGGTGAAAGACAGAAGTGTGCACATACTTTCCAGCAATATTCAAACGCTTGCAGGGTTTTTGTGACTTTTACCAGCATTTGCATGTGTCTACACATGAAAATACAAATCCTGTTCTGCTGTCTGTCGTTCAAAAGATTACACGATGGCGTTTGTCAAAGGTTACATAACCAAAATAGTATGAGGAGCATGCCTCTGACTGACCAAAATACGATGGACTATGACTGTGCAAAGCTAAGAGGTGTCAAAGGTGAGCGTGTGTGTGTGTGTGTGTGAATATGTGCAGGGTTTAAATGACAGTTTGTCATCAGCTGATTCTTTTCCCTCTGGCCGTCCCCGTTTATCAGTGCAGAGGAATCTATCAGTTTTTAATTGAGCGCTGTGCTGCAGCCTTCGTGTTGTTACTGTGAGCTCCATGAGCAGCCAGCAGCCTCCGAGCAGGACCTGGACGAGCAGAGGAGACGCATTACCCTATTAGGCATTGTTATGAGCTGATACCGTACTGGTTTACATTTCCCAGATAACAAACTGGTTGTCATGAGCAGTACAGCAATTCAAGTTCCCCTTACAAACAGTGATCGCGGCGTACTCTTAAATAGAAATAGTTGTCGAGATGCTTGGAAGTGTGACGGTGATGCTGTGAAAGGGGTGTCGTTATGGAACACCTCGGCACCAAATCCACACACAGGAGTTCAGTCCACATTTGAACTCATTATATTTTAAAAGGAAACTTCCAGTGAAGACCCAGCTCAGTGTTTCTCCTCTGAAATGTCCTCCATGCCTTCAGCATGAATAAGAAGCATGAGTGTATGCATTGCTTGTGTCACACACACTCTCACACACACGCTCACTCCCCCCCTCCCGCCCTCCCCACTTGGCCGGGTGTATGTTTGTGGGCAGGGAGTAGTGGTAAGTGGAAATTTACAGTCTCCCACGTTGGTACCTGAGTTGTCTGTCACAGCGAGGCTGCGTCCAATCTCCACTTTGGATTTAATTGTCTTTAGCCAAGGGGCGGGCCATACTGTCAGCTCCACTTCTTCTGACCCGTGTCGGCATAAAGGCATTCAGTACAGAGGAATGGTGACAGCTGAGAGAGAGGAACACTATACATAGCCGCAGCCATGAAGGAAATGTAAGTTTTCTCATTTGCTTTCCAAGACAGGGGAGACTTGGTTTCAGTGTGTTTTTGTCTGATTGTGTTTTTTTGTCTTTACAAGAGTTTAAAAATAGTCAAATCAAAGGAAATCGAATGTGTTCTTTAGGGCGTAAAGATTTATTTATATGTTAAAGGACTCAATATGAAGTGGCAGATCTGAAAATGACCTTTATAGTTGCATTTTGAGATTTGCGTAGACATAAGGAAAATAAGGACTGATGTTTTCCTGTTGAATTGACACAGTGAAGGAGTTTGAATCTCAAGGGCAGCGTTTCATTAGGTCTTATTTTTGGGACGCGGAGCTTTCCTGAAACCACGCAGGCAGGTGAGAACGTATACGCAGAGCAGAGGAGAGGGAAGAGAGAGGGGGGGGGGAAAGGGATAAAAGAGAGGAAACAGAATGAGAGACGGAGTGGGCAAGACCTGATCCAGTTATGTAAGGAGGTTTGAGAATGGAAAGCGGTTCAAGTTGACTTGTCATGCATAACAGGAAGACAGAAATGCTGCAAAATGATGGGTCACAGTGAGCGCACAGTGCTAATGAAGTGAGAAGACACAGAGTTCCCAGCAGGAACATGAGAACTATCAGAAGTCCTCTTCTTCTTCTTCTTCTTCTTCTTTTTTTTTTTTATGTGTCCATTTCTGGCAGTTTTTCTCAATGTCACGATTGTTTTTATGCTCTGAATAAGAATCCTTCATTTATTGCCACCATTTCTAATTGCTTCACATGTTCTCAACAAGAAAAAAAAAAACTCATGTCAGTTCTATAAGTGGATTTTTTTTTTTCCTTCTGTACAACATGTCCTTTTGTCAGAAGTTAAGAGGAAGTACTTTATCTTGGTCTGGCAACTTCTTCTCCATTTTAAGCTAACCTGATAAATGAGGAAGCCTTTGTCACTTGCATGATAACTAATCCAATAATGAAGGAACGTCTTTATGTCATGCCGATAGCTTAAATAATATTCTGTTGTGGTGTGTCATAATCAGTTATTTCTGTCCCGTGAGGGACACGTCAGTCAGTAATAACAAATCCCGTCTTTCTTGGAAAGGGGCTTTACGTTGTAAACACTCGAGCGAACTCAAGGTGTTGGAGCTTCCTGAGAGGAGCCGGCTCTTTGGAAAACCAGAGGCATATCTCCCTCTCTAAATTTGGATCAGTCGCTGATGCCGTAGCAGAAGAGGGAGCTAAAAAGAAAAAGAACTGTTCTCTAGGATCAGGTGAGGTCTTTAAAGACGCGTATCGTTCTCAGCCATCCCTTCCTTTTCCTTTAGCGACAATGTGCCCCCCTCTGAGCAGAAGATCCACTCAGATGTGAGATGGAAGAAAAAAAACTCCCCAAAAAACAAAACACACAAAAAAACTTCCACTTTTAATTGTACAGGTTTCAATATAACTACTTTATTCTGTTTTTATGTAGATACTGAGGTCGATTTGCTGGATTAAATAGGCAGATTAAGAAAACACTGTGGGTGTTTAGGAGCTCCATTAACGTGTGTTTTGCAGACCGCGTCGCGTTTATTGACTCATAAACGTAGTGAAACTGGCACAAACTTTATTGCCCAGGATGACGAGCGTGGAATTGTTTTCACTTCACTTCAGAATCACTTGTTCACGTCCAGAAACGGCTCACCAAACACCTCCCCAGTGTGTGTGTGTGTGTGTGTGTGTGACCTCCATGCATCAGTTGCTCAGATTAGTGAGATTACCGAGCGTTGTTCTGTATATCATGTGCACACACAACAAGCTGCAACTGAATCAGGAGACGGCTTTATCTCCCTAATGCTCCTCTCGCTCTCTCTCGAGTGTCATCCGTCTCACCTTTGCCTGCCTCTCCTGCTTTAATGCGTTGTCCTTTCTTTTTCTCACGTCTGCAGCATGGCACAAAAAGAGAAGCTCCAATGCCTGAAGGACTTTCATAAGGACACCCTGAAACCTTCACCTGGGAAGAGCCCAGGCACGCGGCCCGAGGACGAGGCCGAAGGCAAGGCCCCTCAGAGGGAGAAGTGGGCCAGTAAGCTCGACTTTGTCCTGTCCGTCGCGGGAGGCTTTGTCGGATTAGGAAACGTTTGGAGATTCCCTTATCTTTGTTATAAAAATGGTGGAGGTAAGCAGAAGACCCTTACGTTACCCCTCCAACATGACGATTTGAGTAAAGATCATTCACGCATCTTTTTTTTTTTTTTTTCTTTTTCCTCCCCCAGGTGCTTTTCTCATCCCTTACACTATCTTCCTGTTCGGGGGTGGCCTGCCTGTGTTTTTCCTGGAAGTGGCACTGGGCCAGTACACCTCTGAAGGAGGGATCACCTGCTGGGGCAAACTGTGCCCCATCTTCACTGGTTAGTCCAAACACAGGCGTCCTCTCCCACAGAAGCACAAGCAAGGAAGGAGTTCCACATCGCAACACTAATCATATCTGACAGCAACATTTAATATTTAACACAGGGAACGAAGCCTCATTTGTCAGAAGAGGATTTTTGCTTCCAGTGTTCTTTAGTTTCACATTAAGCTCTGAGTTCACAGTGTGAACAGACGTCCCTCATCCGTCCATTTTGTGTTTTGTTATCCATGTCACACAATAGATGAATAATCACATATCTGCCAAGAGAGGCATCGGTCACAGGGAGGCCGAGCCACTGGGTCAGTAGTCTGCTTTGAGCCTGTCAGAATTATATTTTCACAAGTCAAAGAAACTCCTAACGCATTACCAGACTTGTATGTTGTTGAAAATGAGTTTGATTGTTTAAACATTACGTTGAAGCCAAACATTTGCAGACAGAGCGGAGCAGGAGTTCTGCCGGTTCTGTCAACCCTACAGGGAAAATTTCTGTTTACCTTTATGTGAATTCTGGACCTGGGGGATGCACATGGAAGCAAACAGAAAAATAAAAGGTAAAACAAGTTAAAGGTGTTTTCCCCAGTGAAGTGGAAATTTCAGACGACTAAGAATGGAATAGAAAATACCCCTAATTTTACACAACAGGAACATTGGAAGTTTCTGAGGCAACGCTTCATGCAGCATTTGTGCATCTGCATTTAATTTCTTTACATTGTACTTTGTTTTAAACCTACTTTATTATTGTTGAAGTGAAAATAGCCAGACTTTATTAACCAAGCCCACATAGCTTTCCAGTTACAAGCGAACGGCAGTGGCTCTAAATATGTAGACGTGAGGTGCAGAAATAGGATCGACCTTCCGAGCGTCATCACGTCTGCGTGTCAGATAATATACGTGATGACAACGTTGTTTGTCATTTTTCTGCAGATGTCTTGGTGGTGATATTGTTGGCTCTTTCTTCTTGTCATGTGAATACTCCCAATTTAAAAATGGGGCTTTCCCGAATTGTAACTTCATGAGTCCTCGGAAGCACGTCTAAAGTTGCGGATTTGGTGCACGTGTGATGTGCACTGATGACTTCTTGGTCGCCATGGAAACAGACGGGAATAAAAACACAGGGGTTGCCTAGCAATGTGTAGGGGTAGGTGTGTGAACGCGGGTTGCTATGTGGCTATGTGTTTTGTTTCAGTTTATGAGAGATTATAAATACTGTACATCTTCTGTGACAGTGTTGCCACAGTCGCATTCCCCCTCAGGTTCCCTGTCCCCACAAGCCTCGGACTCCAAACACACACTTGGCCTTCTCACTGCTCTTGCACGCGGACCTTTACATTCGATTGACAGCTGTAGACAAGCGTGGAGGCACCGCACCGTCAGCAGCTGCCGTGATGGCCTTACTCATGTTCAAACGATGGTGGTGGTGGTGGCGGGGGGGGGGGGGCGTCAGGCGTCGGGCGTCACATGAAAAAGGGAGGAAACTGCATGGCAACCAATGGCGATCAGCTGCAGATGCTGCCCGCCGCTCGCAGAACGCTGACGGCTGCCGTCCGTCCATCTGTCGCGGCGTCTGGCCCGGCCCAGAGAAAGTCCGCAACTTACCGGGCACATATGGCGCTATTGTTCCTCCCACACCTTCACACCTCTTTCTGTTACTCCGTAAGCCCGGAACTTTGCGCACGGTTCAGCAGCTCTGGGCAGAGTTCGCGTGCACAGCTGTCGGCATTGACTCGTCTATCACTTTGCATTTGGAATGCGGGAATGAGGAGGTGGGGGCAATAGAGATGATGAGTTTAAAAATATCCCCAAGCAGTGGAAGAGTACCAGGGATTTCTGAGTCCAGGTCTGTGGCAAAGTCATCTAAATATAGCTCGAAAACACTAAGGACATTATAACAGTAGATAGGTGCGTCAAGCTCAGGACATTTCCTCTCATTTTCAAACCAGCTTAAGTTTGAGGTTTAAATGAAGGCGTCATGTTTATGTCTGATCCCTTTCAGATTCATTAAGTGATAGGATGTGGTCAGAAATATACTTCAGCAGATAGGGAAGCGGCACCCAACTCTAATAAAATGTAAGAAAATTCAGTTTAAGCCTCTGTTAAAGTGGAAATAGTGATTCTTCCCCAGGGATCACAGTTTTTAATTAATGTGGCCGCTTGTAGCAATAAACCCCGAGTCATTATTCATCTCTGTAGTCTAAAGAGATTCGTTGAGCCTTTCATGCCATTGTTTGAATTTCCGGCTTTTGTTCACCTACAATGTGCTTTTCAGAGGTGTTTCTGGCCGCCAAAGACGGCATCAAACAGCTCAGCCTTTAACTAATCAAGCAGCCAGCTGGCCAACGTAGTGGATTATTTAGAGGGTTTCTAGACTTCTGTTGGACGCCACAAACAGGCAAACGGATGTTGAATCCTAGAAATATAGCCATCAAGGGGTCGAAGGAGACTGCTGTGTGTCTGCAGATTTTTAAAGAGGCAGCTGATGGAAACCGTGGTGGTATTCTTGAGCTGATCCTGAAATCTTCCCTCTCTCTCTCTCTCTTTGGTTTTGTCTGCAGGTATCGGTTATGCGTCTATTGTGATCGTGTCCTTGTTGAACATCTACTACATCGTGATCTTGGCTTGGGGACTCTACTACCTGTTCCAGTGCTTTCAGCCCGAGCTCCCCTGGGCAAAATGCAAGCAGCCGTGGAACACAGAGCACTGCATAGAGGACACAGTCCGCAAGAACAAGACCCTCTGGCTGGCGGCCAACATTACCAACTTCACCTCCCCCGTCACCGAGTTCTGGGAGTGAGTATCCAGCGGCAGCGTGCCCAGCTCCCTCTTTCCGAGTATGCCAAAGTGCTTTCTTTATCTCACTTGCGTAAATGTGTTTGAACAAGCACAATTCATGCAAAAGGTAACGTTTGCTTTTATACAGCATCAGTTCTTTATCTCTGTTTTATAAACTTTTTTTTTTTGCAAGGCAGTTTCATTATCAACAAGGCAGTTCAAAGTTTGGTCAATCTGGTTATGAAATTGATCTAAAAACCAAGTGGAAAGTATTTTTTTCTCTTGGCTATTCGGTGGTATGAGTAAAACTGATTAAAGTAAATGGTAAAAAAAGGAGAGTTTCAGAAGAAGTCTTCCAAAACAGTTGCAGACTCTGAGCTGCAGACCAGTAGAGAAAGACCCAATCTGGATTGTTTGTGATCTCTTTATTTGTGCTTTCCATAGATACTACTGTGGGCTGCAGTGGTCACATGACCCACAGTATTTACCAGCCGCCTCTGTTTCCAGCCCCATAAACTGCTGCTTAACGTGTCACGTGCACCTATTTCTCCTGCAGACGAAACGTTCTGAGCATCTCCTCTGGAATCGAGGACATCGGGCCCCTGAAGTGGGACTTGGCCCTCTGTCTCCTGGCAGTATGGGTTATCTGCTTCTTCTGTATCTGGAAGGGAGTCAAGTCCACTGGGAAAGTGAGTGCGGAGGCGTAGACACATCCTGTCCTTATTGTGCTACCTGGTCAACGGTTTGATCTTTCACTTTTTACCCACACGCCGGGAGATAAGGTCGATTTTA
The DNA here is from genome assembly GCF_902148845.1 of Salarias fasciatus. Taxonomy (NCBI): domain Eukaryota; kingdom Metazoa; phylum Chordata; class Actinopteri; order Blenniiformes; family Blenniidae; genus Salarias; species Salarias fasciatus. Next base: position 17,201,899 of record NC_043764.1, on the reverse strand, counting down.
AGACACAAGTCCCGCTTTATCGTAGAAGTCTAATCTGACCTGACACGCTGTTGGTTGTAAACGTTCTACTGCCACCGCTTCCTTTCTGTTAGCAGAGCAGAGCCAAAAGAGAAGGATCAAATATTAATTTATGTCTTTATTTATTTGCAGAGCTTATGATAGTAACACATGTGCCTTAAAAGTGTTTAATCTTTAACCAGAACATGACTCATCATGTGACAAGTGTTTATCTGGTGTAATGAGCAAGAAACATATGGACTTCTATGTTTTAATATTTAACGCAGAGGGAAAAAAAATTATACTGTACAAACAGTGCTTCTTTTGTTCTACAGTCAGATAAATGTGACTTACACATGAGGATCTGAAAAGACGTGACTGTTTATCTCTGTTTATCGAAGCAGTCACATGCCTGTTGATCAGCGTTTTCGCTCTGCTCTCCTCTGCAGGTGGTGTACATAACGGCCACTTTTCCATTTGTGATGCTAATTGTGCTGCTGGTGCGCGGCGTCACCCTGCCTGGAGCGGCCGAAGGAATTAAATTTTACCTTTACCCAAATGTAACTCGCCTAAAAGACCCGGAGGTACGATCCAAAAGCACGTCTTCCTCCTGCCTGCATCGCTTCTCATGGTTTGCTTTTCAGTGAAACAGCCGCACCATCTCTCACAACTGTGAGTTTTAAATGAAATGACAGGAACCAGCTCGGGAGAGCTGTTATGACCTGAATACTTCAACTGTTTAGTTGAAATGTAGTCATAAGGATTAAATTGAACCCAGAAATTGAACACTAATTAAACGCAGCTTTATTTAAAGTCTGTCTTCTACAGCTGTCAACCTTAAAACCGTCACAGCTGAAATCCATTTGCTATTTGATGGATTTTCATTAAAACTTTAACCTTCATGCACCAACAACCAGTGGTCTGCTCCTCAGGTGTGGATCGATGCAGGAACCCAGATCTTCTTCTCCTATGCCATCTGTTTGGGAGCCATGACGTCTCTGGGGAGCTACAACAAATACAAGTACAACTGCTACAGGTGAGCGGTGTTTCTGGGGGGGGCGGACAGCAGGACTGTAGTAGTGACAGCAACTTGTGTCAGAGACGGTTGCGTTAAAAAAAAAAAAAGAAAAGAAATGGGAACTTCGGTTCCGCTTGTGTTCATTAACAACCTCCATGACATATGTGTGACATAGGGACTGTTTGCTGCTGGGAGGCCTCAACAGCGGTACCAGTTTTGTGTCTGGCTTCGCAATATTTTCCGTCCTGGGCTTCATGGCACAAGAACAAGGGGTGGACATTGCCGATGTGGCAGAGTCAGGTACGAGGGTCAAAGGTGATGGCGGCAGTGATGGTGGGCGCTGCTGCCAAATTAAAAAAAAAAAAGAAAAAAAAAAAAAGGAGATTAAAATAAAGGCAATTGGCATATCTGACACTAAAACGCTGTAGTATCGGCAATTGCACACTCCTTGAGTAGAAGCAGAAGAGCTGAATTGTTCGGTGTGAGACGGTTTCTGAGGACAGGTCACATCGCATTGGTCAGCAGCTGTTTGCTTTGAGCTGCACGATGAGCTGGAGATAAGGAGTTCCTGCGCTGAGCCATCATCATTGCTACAGGTGTTCACTGGCACCAGGTGTCCACACGTCCCACAACCAACCGCTTCATGTCCTTTAGTCGCTCCCTCGTGTTCCTGACATGAACATGAGGCACATTGCTCAGCGGATTAGCGCTGTACTGAATGTACATTACTGTATGTGCGCTGGCACCCTGAGGAGATATTTATGACCGGTCCTGTTAACCACATGTGGATCACCCGAGGCGGACGCCAGCGGTCCTGGTTCTCTCTTCTTTTGTCAATGTGGACTTTTTAAATGAGATGTCTTTTTTTTTTTTTTTTTTCCTAGCATGCTCGCTGTTTTTCCACCTCAAAATAAACTGTTGCTATAATGAATTTCGAACTGCAATCAAATGGTTAACGGAGTAAACCTGTAACGGCATGTTAGATTTTACATGCATATGAAATCAGATTCAAACTGACTGAAATGAAAGTATATTTTTCAGTTTTCTCCGGAGCTGCTGATTGATTTCTGACTGTGTCTGATGCTTTTATGAGATCCTGTTGAAGTGGTTCATGGCTCTGCTTAAATCTCCAATGCTATGTCCTGTTTAGATTAGATTATTTTAGATTACGGCTCAGATGTGTTGTAGGTGTGTAGTGTGAGCCTCAAAGTGCAGTAGAGCATCTTAGGTACATAGAAAACTTTAAAGTCATGTGCAGAGTGAACAGTTCACCATAATGTTTCAGCTATCAGTGAATTGGAGAGCATAGACCGATCCCATAAATGTAATCTGTTGCTAAATTGCTTTGATTATGTTGTGAACTGAAGGAACAGTATTTATGTACTATGTGAATGTAAAAGATTCATTAGGTGCGGTTGTCATTTGGAGTTTCATTTTCCTAAAGCTAATCTATAGCTACAGCCGCTGAGGAATAAAAGATTTGTCCTCGTTCTCCCCTGCTGGGTTTTGTTTTCCCGCCCAGTCTTTCTAGTTCAGCGTCTTACATTATTCCCCCGTCCCCTTCAGTGTGACGTCCAAACTGAAATCCGATAAAGAAATATTAAATCCGTCTTCTGTCCCCTCTCCCCATCCCCCCCCTCCCCCCCCTCTCTGTCCTCCGTCCAGGTCCCGGCCTGGCCTTCATCGCCTACCCTAAAGCAGTGTCCATGATGCCGCTGCCGACGCTGTGGGCCATCCTCTTCTTCATCATGCTGCTGCTCCTGGGGCTCGACAGCCAGGTGGGCGTGTTGTTATTGTCACGGCGGCTGGATGAGGATTTATTCAGCGTTAGCGTCCATTACTCCCAGACGCGCCCCTCAGAGGTCCCTTAAGTTTGTTGGCTCCTGCCAGCCTCAATGTGTAAAACACATTTAGCGTCTCTCTCTGATCCATATCTGCCATCTCCAAGATATCAGATGACTGGCAGACTAGAAAAGCAGCCTGCTCCCACAAAGGCATTTTACTACTGCAGTCGGATGCTGTGTGTGAGGATTATAGCTCCTTTTACTGCCCTCCAGTGCCAAAATTTAAGATAGTGGGTTGTTCCAGAACATTAAGTGAGTAAAAGTTGTTTTTTTTTTTTTTTATTTTATTTTATAATAGCCCGCATGCAACCCATACGGCTTTGATGAGGCAGAGCTTTGATTAAGATAAGATAATCTAAGTAGACAAAACACAAGTGTCCGCCGAGGGATTCTCTGGCTGTATCACATTTCCTGCCTCCAAGTGTAATTCTACTCCTGTGCTAACTCAGTCGTGCACATGGCCGGCTACTCTTCTCAGCCAAGTGCGAGATCAGGCCGGCGCTCTAAATTTGAGCGCGTGTAAATACTCATGCGAGTGCAGCTATTTCCATGGGAGCGACGGTGCCTGTGTGGGTGCACTTTTTGACCGTAAATCTCATGCAGATCGGCGGTCCTGAATGCTTTATATTGTCAGCGGCGCTCACACATACATGCCGCTGTTATGTAAGAGCTTTTTGTTTGCCATTGCTCAACAAAGACGCATGTTTTTGGAACACGGAGACGCAGTGATCTGATGAATAGGAGCAGTTTCATATGGTTTTTGCAGTGACATTTTGCGGTATGAGGGGAATAAAAAAGGGTAGGGGGGTATACAGACATGGAGCAGGGGACAGTAATTCACTGTTGTGTTGTTTCTGTTGTGTCTTGGTAGCAACAAACCAGTGTTGCAGAGAGAAGCCTTGTTTAAATTCTCATTAAAGCCAAACAAAGACAGCTCTTATTCTCTAATCACTGGTTTGTAGAAGCAGAACAAGAGCTGCTTGCTCGCACTCAGAAAGAGACATTGATTTTTTTTATTTATTTATTTATTTTTTTTGTCCTCTGAGAACTTAATAGTTGTTTTTGTCCCCACAGTTTGTTGAAGTGGAAGGACAGATCACCTCCATTGTGGATCTGTATCCAGAACTTCTCAGGAAAGGTTACCGGCGGGAGATCTTCATAGCCGTGATGTGTTTCATGAGCTATCTCCTGGGACTCGCCATGGTGACCAACGTAAGTCCCGCGGCCGCTCCGCCAAACGTCCCGCGCTTCTGCTTTCCGTCTCGTTAAGTAAAAAGTAAGAGGGACCGCGCGTCGGGACCCGCAGCGGAGATAAAGCCGCGCATTCTCCACACGCCTGTCCGCCGCTGCATTGTTGCGACCAAATATGGCCTCCCGACACGATCAGCGCTCGCATCTCGCGTGTGTGATTGGACGGTTTGGAATGCCGCTTTCCGTTAAGCGCCGAACCGTGACGTCTTAGCACCTGTTGAACTCTGCCTCTGTTGGTCAGACGCCAGCATTCTTGTGTCCTGCTCTCAAAATCCCCTCCCGACATGCTTTAATCCCTTCTTCTGTCTCTGCCACTTTCCTTCCTGCCACACTCATCGGAGAGATAATTAATGAAGCTCTTTGTCTTCTGGTTTTCCAGGGTGGCATGTACGTGTTTCAGCTCTTTGACTACTATGCAGCCAGTGGTGTGTGCCTTTTGTGGGTTGCATTCTTCGAATGCATCGCTGTAGCCTGGGTTTATGGTAAGTGGGAATGATTCCTCTGTGTGTGTGTGTGTGTGTGTGTCTGTGTGATGGCTTTCTGCGCTTCTGTATCACTTTTCAACGTAATGATCCAGAAGAGTTGGGTGTAAAGGCTCGAGTCATCTCAGCGGTTGTGCACAAAGGTGCCCTTGTGGCGTCTTTCGAACACCTCGGTAATAAATAAATTTGACTGCAGGGGTGTGTTGAGGTGGGGATGGAGTCAGTCCCCCCCCCGCTCGGTTCTGATTGGCCATCCAGAGCTGCCGCCCACCAGATTGGGTTCCTCCTCTATTGTTAAAGAATAAAACCAGGATTTTAAAAAAGGAAACAGCCTTAAAATGAGTCTGCGGAGGCCAAGATGTTTAAATCTCATGGAACCTCTTGACTTCTTCTTACTGGACAATAAAGATCCTGTCGCTTAAATCAGTGACTCCAAACTCGACGGTTGGAACTCCTCAAGGAGCCAAAAACTGTATCCTGAATCCAAAAGGTTTCTCTTCTTTCTCTTTTTCCTGTAATCCACCCCCTTCCCTTTTTTTCTCACATGACTTGATGCTAGCCCACCGAGCCACGTGACGAGAGTTTCAAGTTTGGTGTGTTGGAAGCATTTAAGTTACCTGCTCTTTTTATACATTTAAAACGATAAAATGCCTTTTAGAATGAAGAAGAGAAGCTGCAAACTCTTACAACCTACAATCAGACCAGCAGTTATTTTCAGCCATTTTGCTTAAAAATATCAACATTGAAAATACATCTTCCCTTTGTGATGCTTTTCTCAGTTTTGCATCATTGTAGATTCATTTTTTGACATTTTTTTTTCCAGTTTTCGTAAACATTTTAGCCACTGTTATCTTTTGAAATCGCATTTGCGCTTTTTACTGAACTACCTCCTTTTTGCACATTTGTTTTTACACATATGTAGTACTTTTAAGATTTTTGATGCACTTCATCTTTAGGCCTTTAAATCAGTGTTTATTTGTTTAGATTTGGTGAGTTTTTGCTGTCATTTAGTCGAAGAAAATTAGTAGTAGTAGTAGCAGCAGTGCAAAGATACCCTGGGTAACGGATCAGTCACTAATGCGTTGCTCTGCACTCTGCTCACCTCGTGTGGATGCAATCAATACGCCGCTCACCGCTGATGACCTACTAAGATAGTGACAAAACAAGACTGTTTATTCAATATATATCTGCATATCTGAGTTGTACTGAAAGCCGCAGTTTATGGGTTACAGCAGGGATAAGGCCTCATAAACCTGCTTATTTGTGCTGGAATAAAGGTTATGCCCTGTAACAGTCACATTTTCACTTCCTTCATCTTCCCTTCTCCTTGTGTTTTGCAGGAGTTGATAATTTCTATGATGCAGTTGAGGATATGATTGGCTACAGACCGAACCCCTGGATGAAATGGAGCTGGACCATAATCACTCCTGTTCTCTGCATGGTGAGGGCTCCAGACGTGCAAACTGTCTCTGTCTCCGGCTCATGGCAGCCCGAGTAACACGCGTTTTGTTTCACAGGGTTGCTTCATCTTCTCCCTTGTGAAGTACAAGCCGCTGACCTACAACAAGGTGTACGAGTACCCTGACTGGGCCATCGGCCTGGGCTGGGGATTGGCCCTTTGCTCAATGATCTGCATCCCGATGGTGATGGTCATAAAGATTTTACAATCTGAGGGACCTCTGATCGAGGTGAGCTGGCATGACGGTTTCTTTACAAAGCTGCACATCTGCTCTGTCTACAAGAAACACTTGAAAAAAATAAATTTATTGAAAGCAAAAGACATTTTTGTGGAAGGAAGGTGGATTTTATACTGTGTTTTGTGCTGAATAATGTCTGCTTCTGTGTTTTATGCTTTTATGCTAAGTTATGCCAATTTAAAGGTCGCTATAGCTTCATGATAAATAGCGTGAAACTGATCTTCTCTCAAGCCATATTTCCCCAAACCTCATGTGTGTTAGGCAAATAAAGGTTTGCTTAAGTACATATGTTGATCTTACGTTGTGGAGTTCTGCATAACAGCAACACAGAAGAACCAGACGAGCAGGCTGGTCGTAAAATGTGGACACTGAAGCACACTTGTGAAATCCGGGAGATGTGTGTGAGGAACGTGCTGAGGACAGAGGACAATACGTAGAAAACAATGCTCAGCCGTCTTCTTCCAATCAGCCTGGTCTTCTCTTGGGAGCAGTAACGCGGACTGTTCCTCGCCGATGCTGAGCTGCTGAGACTCGCCCCAGTTTCCTGATGATGATTAACCCGATGTTTGCCCTCCTTCCCCCCAGAGGATCAAAGCGGTGGCTGCTCCAGCGAAGTCGGGCGTGAGCTCTCGGCCCAAAGAGTACAACGTGAAGGCAAGCGAGCTGACGCAGCCCCTGGATCCCAACGGGAACAATGGCTTGATGAAGCCCACCCACACCATTGTAGAAACGATGATGTGAGCGCTCTCTGTGAGAGGAATACGATTGATGTGCTTTCTGTGTTATCATCCTATTTGCTAACTTTGATAATGGTAGGTTTACATTGTCCAGTATATTCACGTTAGAGATACTCTGGTTTGATTTCTATGAAGAGAGTTATATATTACTGTTGTAATTTTTTTTTCTCTTGTAATTTTTTTCTTTTCTTTTTTTTTTTTTTTACTATATTGATATTGTCAATGTTACAAATGTTGCTGTAGTTGGCAATGATTTTGTTTAGGCAGTATTTTGAGATAGAAAAATGTTCAATGTTTACTACCTTTCTTTTGATTCCGGGGGAATGAGGTATTTGCCTTTTTTGTTTTTTTTTTTTAAATGTGATGGAAGAAAAGAGTAAATTCTCACTCCTCATAAATTCAGCAAATTAAATAAATGATTAACCATGAACAAAGGTAGAAAATGTCCTAAACACCCCCACGTGATTGTGGCAGTCGTGTTGCCCCTGCGATCTCTATAATCTCTTGTTTTTCATCCCGCAAATGAAAATGAATGTACCTCCGTGAGCATCTGAGAGCGTTTAGAGCCGCGACACGTGGCAGTATGCAGTGTATAGAGTTAATCTTTGCTTTACAACCTTTGAGTTACGAGTTGAACAAGGCCTTGGCCAAATACTGTGAGAAATGCATTCATGCGACCGTGGACGACAGCTGAGACAAAAATACTGAAAACCAGCTAAGAGAAATGTGAGGAGTAAAGGGAAATGGCATTTTTTAGCGTATTTGTACACTGCCTGTGTGACTACTATAGTCAGTCCCAGTGCATTTATCAAAACCTCTCTTTGTTGCACTTTATCTGTTGTTTCAACTGTATTGTAGTATTTGTTTTTATTGCTGCTGCAAAGCATTGCAGATACAAATGCAACACATTATCAGAAGGAAATATTTTTAGCTTCTAACTTTTTGATATGGTAAACTTTGGTATACAGCGTCTACTCTCTTTGCTAAGACAATGAGAAATCAGACTAGATTAGATTTTTGAGACATTCGAAATACTCTGATTTGTAATGATTAAAGAAATCTCTGAGAACGTCATTTAAAAAGGAAGAAAAAGTTTTTCTAAACGACCTGACAGCTCTCTCTCTCTTCATTGTGCTCATGTTAAGTAGCGAAACCTGCTCCGCAAGACTACCACTGGATTCTAGTTTCTAATGTTGGGTTACATTTGTATTGTAGAATTTGAATTGTTTGTAAATCACATATGCCTTTTTGTAACAATTTTATACTGTGCATCATCTGAACACCACCACTGACTCATTATTTTATTGAAATCTCACCATTGTTGTTTTCTAATCATCAGCTGTTGTGAGCCCAGATGACATTTTTTTCAGTGTGCAATAACGTAACGAGGCATCAGCTAAAGACTAAATCTGAAGGATTTCCCTGAAGCATGTGCAGGAGTCACCTCTGCACTGCGCTGATTTCTCCACAAAAAAACCGACACGGAAATTAAAATGTACCAAAGTATTTTTGTCTCTGTTTCCCCCCCTTTGAGATGCACATTGCATCAATTGGTTATAGAATAAATAAACATCCTTTCCTTTGGATTCATCTGTCGTGGTGCTTTTTCTTCATATGGAAATGATCACAGTGTTGAATGAGCATAATACACTACACTTTCAATCAAACCAGGAGTTCATCCAAGCAGTCATTAACAATCGAATCTCATAATGTGAAAACTATCGACCAGTGATTCAAAGCAGTTGAAACTTTGTGATTTTAATCTGCAGTGTGAACGTGATGCGACCAGACCAGACAGTAAATAGAATGCACAGAAGAAAGCACAACATCAGGAAAAATATCAGAGACTTACCCGATTTGGTAATGTGGTGTGAAAAAAATCCGAATTACAACTTTCTCACTGTGACCAAACAGGTCGGATTTGGGTCACTTATGAGCAGAAAATTAGAATTGGGTCTCATTTTCCTGCAGTGTGAACTCAGAACAAGCTGTGAATTGGGAGTTTAGCCCCAGTGTCTCACCTTGACCTTCATCTTTCATCAGTTGCTATTCTGACGCTCGTCCAAATCATAATACATTTTGAATCCAGTCCTAAAATAGTCATCTATATTTAGTGAAGGCCACAAGTCATCACACCCACTTCTCTCAAACTCCCGCTGATGGCTCATTGACAACTGTCCCAAACTTTTAACGGTATCTGCCCCTGCCATCAATGTGCCCCCCTGCCCCTGCAGCAGATGGAAAACACGTTGACGTCTCCCAAACATCGAAGTGGCTTATTTGGGCTTCTCTCTTGTGCGCCACTGTCCATCCAGAGCACCTGAAACACTGGACCCTCAAGACTCAAATTACCGCAGAGCTGCAGGATTCATGCAGGAACCTTCCTGTGCAGGTTCCAGTGCAGCAAACAATAATGCAATAAGCCGTATCGTCTAATAAATGAGTAAAAAGTTGCTGTATAATACCTCTCCTCAGAGCATGTCCCATTTTTGATACACAAACTGCACAAATTCTGCCAACAAATTCTATAATTTCCAAGAAAGGCCGTTCTAGTTCTGTACGATTCAATCAACAGGCCGCAGTTCTAACATTTATCAAAGGATTTTTTTTTTTTTTTTTTTAAATATTACATCAGTGTTGGCTCAATAATTTTCAAAAGTCATTAAGCTCATATATTTTACAACACTGTTTACAAGTTATAAAGTATGACTTTATTACATTTATCATGGCTTCGCCTGCGTATCTGGCAAGCATTTCGTTATTGTTGCTCCATCCCATGTTGGGTTCAATAAACTATAACAATACCGTCATCTCTAACCTTTCATCAGGAAAGTGCTCTTATTTGGTAACTTCCTCATTTGGTCTACTATTTTTATTAACTAACGAAGACAAGTTAAACACAATCATGCAAAAGAAAAACATGAGAAACATGTTGTGAGACAGATCCACCGAATATAACAAGGCACTTTTACAGAAAAATATCCCAATAATTCAATCTGAGCAAGCAGAGGAGACGGTGGAGAAAAAAAAACAAAAGACTCTAGAAACCCGCAGAACCAGGCTCGGAGGTGGAGACTTTCTGCTGTCCTGGTTGGAGGTTAGAGGAAAACATATGGGTTCCCCTCATGTGAAATCTACATCTGTCAATACTATAAACATTAGACTCAAATCAACAACTGATACGTCCCCACTCGCTTCAAAGTCCTATGATTTTTAATTGTGCTTTCCACGGCAAATTCACAACTGTGCGTTCACATACAGCCGGTACTTCGCTTGATTTTACACACACGAGGAAAAATGGCTGGAAGCTGCGGATGTTACTTTGAACCGATGTGTATCGACGGCGTAACAACTCGCATGTGGACGTAACAAAGCAAACTTTTACCGTGTTTACATGGCAACAGGCCTCGGGCTCACCGAAAACTGAACTTTAAGAAAACATTCCATCTCTGTGTCAACAGGGAAAACTGAACCTTCCTGAAAAGCCGACACTGGTTTTCAGCTATCAGGCTCCCGGTTTCAGTTCAATCGACATAGTCTAGTAAGGCTTGAGACGTCACAGTTCACCAAAGTTTACAGTTAGAAGTGGTTAAAGCCACCCTGGACCATCTTCTAGTGAGGCTGCTGTAGCTTCAGACACTGAGCTTCTCTGCTTTCTTACCTCTGCTTTCCAAATAATTTAATAACAGAAAGATAAAACGACAAAGGTCAGTGGCACCAGAGGGAAGATCAGGTACTCTACAGATAAATATCAAAGTAAAAGTTTATCGTAATCAATTCCATATTATCAGTAACCCCTGCAGTGAGAGACAAACCAGAGCTTATATCAGCTTTTGTGTCATAACTTTATTTTAATAAAAACACATTTCTCAACTAATAATTTAAATAACAAAAATAAAATAATATGAATAAATCTTTCAAGATCATCTGAACCGATTCCCAACATATTTACAGTTGTGGGAATCAACTGATAAAATACACAGCCACATTCAGAATCACAGCTTACAGGAAGACACTAAAACTGGATGTGCAAAGTAAAGCACTGCATACCATGGTACGATAAAAATTAAAAAGATACATTAAATTAATATAAAACCTTCAAAATAAAGCCTTTGCATACAAGACATGTAATAGACATGAGTAATCAGGATGCGGTCCCGCGGATGGATCAGTTTCCTAAAGCTGCTCCAGAAGAGACCCGACATGTTCACATCAGTGAGATGAAGCAAATGTTTTGTTTCCGGAGAGTCAGATTTATCTGCAGGGCCACATTTCCTACACAAAAGCTTCATTAAAAACACTCGGTCATGACAGAGAAAGGAGCGCTCTCAGAGATCCTGCTGGGCCCAAGACAACTCCGAGACTGTTTGTTAAACCAAGGAGGAACTGGCTGAGGGCAAAGCATGTGCAGGCTGCCACTGCAGGGAGGAACGGACTGATGGGGCAAAAAGCATTCGGCACTGAAATGGAAAAGCTTGAGACAGAGAGAGAGAAAAAAAAAACAAGGTTCAGGTGAGAAAGCATCTGTGATCACAAAGTAGCCAAATAAGTCAGAACAGAAACACCCAAAACTGTGGAGATGAGACCTGAACTGATCTGTAGAAAAAGGCTTGTGGGTGATTTGAAGATACGAAGGAAACAAGAACAAAGTGTGAAACTGAACATATTTCTTTGCAAATGTGTGTTTGAGAAGATTGGAAAACAGAAATGTGATCTCTGAAGTGATTCTGCAAACTCTCCCCTCAAGGACGAACGCAGAAAGGGTAGAGTGTCTTCACCAGTGTTTGTGCTATTCACATATAAGGGAGTTTTAAAATATAGTTAATGATACTTGGCAAACATCGGCGTGCATTCTGTCTATTTGGAGGCGCCGTCTCTTCTCTGAGGCTGGAAACGAGGGCAGAGAGCCAAGTCCAGGCCCGAATAACTCAAATAGGTGCAACGTGCCTTGAACCTCGACTCCCTCCGTCTCCCTGCGAGGGTTTCAGATGCATACAAAGCACCGCATGTGGGTCGTCTCTGTGCAACGGGGTGCAAGGAAACCGAAACTGGGTTAATGCTTCTCCCGACACGAGCGTTAAAGCCGGAGATTGAACATTTATGCGTGCGGCGTTCGACTCTCTGCAGAGCCGAGGCGTGTGCGCTGACGTCCTGCCTCCATCAGGAGCCGTGACTCCTCTCTTATATAACGCTGCATGTGGCTTTGCCCCTGGAGAGCAGAGGGGAGGGGGAGGGAGAGGGTTTGTGTGTGTGAAGGGAGAAGGGGGGGGGGATGTCTGCCCTGAAGCCTGAAGCTTCCTCTGAACTGCATCATGTGAGCACAATGACTTAAACTGGATATCGCCGACGCGTCGGGAGGGAGACGTGCGCCTTCGGGCCAGCACAGGCTGTTTGCGAGGACGCTGTGCAAACTCAACACGAGTGTGAAGGTCTGTGTGAGAGGTGCAATGTGACAAGCCTAACCATGTGTGTGTGTGTGTGTGTGTGTGTGTGTGAGAGAGAGAGAGAGAGGTTCCAGCGTTTCAACAGTGAGCGTCTATGTTTGAGGTCACAGAGCGACGCTGTTGGTCCTGTGGTCGGGGAAGCAGAACAGTGAGTTTGAGGGGCCGTCACAGTCGCTGGACGGCTCGCCGTCCCCCGCTGCCAGCGGATTCCTGCTAATGACCAAGTCCAGGCTGTCTCCGGCCTCCATAATGAGGGGCACAGTCAGACAGCAGTCCAAGTCCCTGGTCCTCACACGGTTCACCTGGAAGATCACAACCAACTCATTAATCTGTCAATGGACTGAACATTTCATCCAAAGAGCGGTTTGGGAGGTTTGCTTTCAATTTTGCTGAAGGGAGATTAATTTAATTTACTTTATGAGCAAGAATAACAAATCTTAAAGCATAATGAGGACAATAAATCATCTCGGGTTATCAGGACTCAGAACTGAAGTTCCCCTCTGATTGCCTCTGATATGTTTATATTGATCAGTCTTATCGAGACTGACGGCGTATATACACTTTTTGCAGATTTCCAGTTTCTGTCATTTGATGCTATGCGTTTTCTGTAACGGCAAGAAATGTCAGAACATTAAAGGGAAAATATCCAGAATAAAAACTATCAAATAAAAAGCTGTGAGAATTTTCTAAAAACATCCAGAATCTCAGAAAATTAGAGCATAACGTTGGACTGACTGAATTGAACATACAGATGTTGGCCTCGGTCCTGGAGCAGTCTGTAAAAACTGGACTCTGGAAGCTCCACTTCATTCCTTGTGAATTTCACTTTTTTTCTCCCACTGAATTTTCCATTTGAAAACACTCTAAACAGTTTCCTTAGGAAATTTCATGGCTTCACCTCCTTGTTGAGGGTCTTGTGGATCACTGTTAAGTCAGCAGTCTCCTCCATAATGGAGTCGACTTGACCATTTGGAGACTCAGGAAACCGTGGACCATCCTCTGCAGAGGTTTATTGAATTAGCTGGTTAAAGTGGGACACCGCGAGTCGTGACTTTGGACTTTCTCACAGCTTTCTAATTTTCTGAGACTCTGGAGTTTCATTAACTGTGAAAAATAATCAACATTTAAAACATAAGGGAAGTCTGAAATACACACCACAAAAATCACTGAAGTTCATGTAAACCTAAGAGCTCTGAACTTGAATCCACTGAGAGTCTCTGGAGAGATTTGAAAGTGATTTGACTGATGACATTTTGAAAATGGAAACCGTACCTGAAGGATGCGGTCAAAAGGTTTCAACCCCGCCTGGTCGGCTGGACCATCAGGTCGAATCATGTTCACAAAAACCCCTTTTTCCAAGAGTCCGTCTGAAACACTGAAGCCGAAGTCACGGCTGTCCAGGTCCTTTCTGACCGTCACCTGCAGAGAGAGACTGTACAGATTAGAGGACAGTCTGGACCCTTTTTTACCATGCAATCCAATGATTCAGTGCGTCAAATTTTGGATTGCATAACGCAGTAATCTTTATTTATAACCCTTCGTACAAAATGCAGCCCAAAGCATTTCTCATAAAATACACTAAACACTAAATGATTAACATCTTCAATGTAATTATTAATCAGTAGACACACATTTGAGCACATGTCCACTGAAATATCTCCCACACTGAAAACCTGATTTTTCATTAGTTTGTAAAACAAAGAAATTTAAAAAAAAAAGTGTTCAAACATGAGCAACTCGGAACATCCCAACAAAAGAACTTTGCTTCTACATTTTCACACTCTGAAAACAAACTTCTATAACACCAGCCACGCGCGCGCACACACACACACACACACACACACCACACACACACACACACACACACACACACACACACACACACACACACACACACACACACACACACACACACACACACACACACACACACACACACACACACACACACACACACACACACACACACACACACACACACACACACACACGATCAACCATACCAGGTGCTCACACACCATGAGGAGAAGCCTGAGGTTTTAAGACATGAACAGAATGACTGGAGATCATATCGCTGACTTTGGAATTGAAGGGTTTCCTGTTCTACCTGCAGTCGGGGAAGAGTTTCCTAATGTCTGTTGACTGTAAAAGTTGAAGCCTTTGTCTTGAAGAAACGTCAGATAAGATTGACTGCAAAAGGGAGAAACTGAGGCGGCGTCCGCAGTGCACATGTTTCTGCGTATAATCTCTGTGTGAAGTACAAACAATTAGTCTCCACAGGAACATGCCTGTCTGTCATTTCCGTCTCCTCTGAAGCAGGTAAGAAGATTTTGTGGTGGATTTTAGATCATTTTCCATGATATCATTGAAGCTGTGTCAACTTCAAATATTGTTCATTTCAACACTGCAGGTGTGCCGTCAGTCGCGAAAGGCGGCCTGGCGAGATGCTCAGATGACACCGACGGCTCAGCCTGAAGTCGCAGTGCGCGTGTGTGTATGTGTGTGTGTGTGTTTGCGTCATCTCTCAGCTAATGTTGAATAATGAGCGTTTGTCCGCCGGATCCGGGTAAAGTGCACCGACAGGAGAACTTCCCACAGGACACTGCAGTTTTCATCAAGTGAGAGAGCAGCTGATCACATTTCTGTTCAAATGTCACCGAGCGGTTCACGGTCAGCGGTGGCGGAAGAGCAGTTCAACATATAGGATTGCAATTAAATATTGATGAGTACCTACAGTATGCACCAGAACAGGACGGGCTCAAGGAGGCGACGCCCCCATTAAGCCCCGCCGTTATTGTTTACTTGATGAAGAGAAGAAAAAGGGCTGGATGTTATCAAAACTTGATTCCTACTGTAGCATATTGATAGTGGTCTAAGACTAGCAAAGTCTTGAAGTTTTCCACATTTGGTCACATTCCAGCCACAAATATAAATGTATTTTTGTGGATTTCATTTGATAGATCTGCGCAATGTGCTGTGTAATTGAGAAGTGGGAAAAAAATTCCATAGTTTTCGAACTTTTTTTTTTTTCCACAAAAACTTAGAGGTGTTGTGCGAAGGCTTCGGTCAGGCTTTCTGATTTATTGTGACTTTAGTGGCAGTACTGTCTTTGCTTCCTCTTTGAGTCTGAGCAATAATGTGATTCACCACTGTTGGTTTTGATAGTTCAATAAAACAATACCACATGCATTTATGGCCTATTAGCTAATTTACATTATTCGTATATAAATCTTCACACAAACAGGATTTTCTCTGATAATAATCCCATCTGTGTCTGGAATCTGAATATTTTTGAGAAAAAGATTTAAAAATCAAAAACACTAAGAAATCAGTCTTCACTTTGGCAGAGTAATTAATTATATGTTCTTTGCTGCGTCACACTTCCGGTTATAATGCGTCTTTTTGCAGTATGCTTGTGTTTATCAATTTCAAGCTCAAATGCTTCTGAAATTTCATCTGATAAACTATGATCCAAAGTGGAACACTCAGCTGGCTGTGAAGCCGCTTCCCCTTCATTCATGTGCATACTGTACTGTATCCACACCCGACGATACACTTGATTTTAAAATCCCATTCCACAACGAACAGAACCTATTCTATTTTAAGAAAAACCACATGTATGTTCCATTTTATTTTATTTAAAGGTGCGTAGCACAATGTTCAATATCTATCGCCCAATCAGAAGGTGGTTTGAGGGGTTTAAATACACTACTTAGGATGCCCTAGCAATAATAATTCATTCAGACTGGTGTGAAGCTGTGCGGAGGTGCAGTGGTGACTTTTGCTTCAGAATGTTCCCATGTTGAAACTTCATGTCAGTCAAGATCAGAAGCACTGATTTCCTCACAACCAATGCAGTTCTGAATGAGTTTTTAAATTCACCTTGTGCAGGGCCAAAGCTGTAGGAGACAAAACCCCCGCCGGGTCTCCTTTGACCTTGGATGATCCGTCTCTGGCTCCAGACGAAGTCTTCAGGCTGCCTGTGTTTTTGGTCTCCCTGTGGATTCCCTCCCTCTTATCGGGACTAGTTTCAGATTGAAATAACGAGTCTTCACTGGTCCTGGTCTCCTCTAGGTACAGACTAAGAGCACTACCTGTCATGGATGCCTGAAAGAGGACGGAGGTATTGATTATTCAAGAATCATTTGCTAAAAACAAAAACTGACTTCTGAGTGACACAAACGGTTCACACACACGGTGGATAATCTTGCATTCGGGGCACACAGATTACAGGATGAGGCATCGGGAAAAGGCTTCTCGGTCAGTGTGGCAGCAGGTGCCCGGCTTGTCTTGTCAGATTTAATAGCAGATTACATGGCGATGATTATCATAATGCTTCATCTGGCTTGTTCATTTAGGCTGACACCGGGTTGTGAATCCACCGGGACGAAGCAGATGGAGGAGAGGAAATGAGGGCAGGAGGCGGATGAAGACGGCCTACCTCCAGCTCCCTGAGAATCTCCGACTGGCCGCAGGTCTCGAGGTCCTGCAGAGCCTGGGACCAGAAGCTGTCTCCCTGGTTTAGGGTGCCATGGCAACGAGGGGGGCTGACGAATCTACGACAATGCAGGAACCACAGCATGAGAGCGGCCCTGCAGAGCGGAGGCCGGTGCTGCGTACAGAAGCAGCATGGGAAATGCAGTTTTTTTTTGTTTTGTTTTTTTGGGCTGTGTCGCTGGAGAAGTTCCATGAAAAATCTCTGAAGGAGGGTTTACTGTAAACGTTCCCCCTCGTATCAGCTGGTCGGAGTCCGCCAGATTAAAAAAGCCTACAAAATAACGTTGACCCCAAAAAGGCAGGAAACGGAGTACGTGACACAAAGTTCAGGAAAAAAAAAAAAAAAAAAAAGTAGACAGACAACGCTGATGTATCCTTGGGCCCTTTTGGGCACTTCTCAGAGAAATGTTTTTTTTTTTTTTTGTGTGAGGACAAAGGATGACAGAAAAAGATGCATCTATGTGAAACACCAAAGAGTTCGTGGGCAGTTAATAAAGCAGATGAGAGAGAGAATACCTGAGAAAGAAGAGAGAAAGGACAGTTTGGAAATGCACCAAAACACTGAAGTATCCAGCACACAATGACAAAAGAAAAAAAAACAATTCAATGAGTGCAGTTTGCTTTAATCTGAAAACCAAAGAAGCTATGAAAAACAGTTCTGCAGTGAAAAAGCCTCAAAGTAAAAAAAAAAAAAAAAAAACATCTGAAGTTAGATTTAGATGAAACATGATGACATGAAGGAAACAGCAGAGATCTGTTCCTGAAAGTCAGAGCACCAACTGTTTGATTTTAAAATTAGTTTCAAGTCATTATATGCTGCAGATAAAGAAATTCGACCTTTAACATCAGTGGAACAACTATGTAGGAAGTTGATTAAAAATGTGGATTGATCAATCACATATTGACAAATGACACGTATGTTAACATGTATGTTATCATGAAGAAAAAGCTTCATCAAGTGATCTCATTCATCTCCGGGCTGGGTGAATCGAGCTTAAAGTTTTAAGCTTAAAAAAACAAAAAAAGCCAACATTGAATGTAATTTTTAACAAGTTAAATTATAAGAAGAATTATATTAAATGAAGCAGATAATAAAGCTTGTATCCATCACAACTATTCTCCCAAGAAGCATTGCTGTAATATTGCTGAAGCCTATCCAAAGCATGGCTTGTTTAATCAAAGTTATTTTAAGTTTGACAGTGATGTGCAGCTGTGTGGCGCAGCACATTTTAATCCAACTTGAGGAAAAATTAAGATTTTTTTTTTTTATGGCTTCAGCATTTCACATTTATTGTACCCAGTCTTTATTTTATTGTGAAATTGCATGAAAGGCTCAGACTTTTAGCAAACTTGATGTAGATTTTTTTGATCTGTGTGAATGCAGAGATCACAGTTTGGAGAGCAGCAGTCTCAGTCCTGCATCTCCCTCTGCAGCCTGCTGCGCTTTGGACCGAATGAATGAAAGCATGACGGAGCAGAAACTCCGGAGAGGAGTACCTCCTGGAACAGAAAACCTCCTCTCTGGAACACACACCAGCCTCTGCACTCACCCTGGGATTTTGTCCCACTCATCCTCCGTGAATCTGCCGTCATACAGAGCGGAGTGGTGGACGAGGCCCGCCGAGCTGGCAGCGGTTTGACTCCTGTGCTTTGTGCGCCTCCAGTCATGCGGATTGAGCAGTAGATCAGATGCCTTGTGAAGATATGTCCCTAAGAAACACAGAAATATTCAGACTATACTGCATTAGCGGGCGCAATACTCAACTTCAAAAGTCACCTGTAGACAAACAAACTCTGCTACGTCTCCACCTTGGCTGCTGTAGCCTGCGTCGAAGCCGGAGCTGTCCCAGGAGCTCATGGCGGAGTCTATACTGGGCACGGTGGCAGAGTAGACCTCGGAGTGTTTACTGGTCTTCTGGTAATCTGTCAGGTCGTCCTCGGGGTCACTCAGAAAGGCGGCTTCTCGGTCCGCAGGCCGCCGGCTGTCAGAGTCTGCTAGAAACACGGGCTCAGTTAGGAAGGATTTATTTCTATACTAATGCTGATGTTTTCTATCAGTTTATTTATTATGTCTACTTCAACCGTGTACAGTGAGGCTCATTCTACTGTGGCGAGAAATTTCTGAGTAGGGAAAATAAAAATGTTAAGTTACGATCGGCCTGTTTCTTGATCTTCAGCGTGACGGACTCCCCGGCCATCTGCAGGAGATGGATGGCTTCGCTCAGCGGCTTTCCTTTCAGGCTGACCCCGTTGATGGCCAGGACTCGGTCTCCTATATGGATGGCCCCAGTCCTGCAGCGACGGGGACAGAGGCACCAGAATATACCAGACAGTACCAACAGGAGGGCAGCTGAACCTGTCAGGCTGCCAGGCCCCGGCTGACCCAGACAGAAACAAAGAGGCTTCTTGTTAGAAGGCAGAACCAGACGGCCATTGTTTACTGTCTCCTTAAGAAAAAAACCGGCTCCATAAACCTTTTTAACGGGCTCCACTTCAACGTGTCACTGCCCTCTGAAATAACTGCTTTAACCGGCAGCGTGTAATTCCTCACCTCTCTGCCAGACCCTTCTTGGTGAGACCGGATATGACGATGGGGTCAAAGGGCTCCTCGGTGCCAGAAATCGTGATGCCCAGTGGTCCGTTGTACCGCTTCAGCTCAACTGTGTATATTATTGATCCCGACATCTCCAACTCATCTGCAGCAAAGACACGGCACCTGCCTGTCAACGCCACAAGACGTGGAAATGCAAATAAACCTGCTGAGAGACTTGTGAATGCAGGGGAGTCTAACACTGCTTCAGCAGAAATATCACAACCCCAAGAATAAAGTAGAAGTGAAAGGTGTTTACTAAAGCCATCCTGAAAAGATCCTTGCACCATAACTCTCTGCTGAAAAATAGAAGCTGTTGATACTGTGCTGAATTTTCTGTCTGGAAAAACATAAGTCAAGTAAAAGTGAAATAAATCATCCTGTTTGATGGCTGGCATCCACATTTGTGGATATCAAGCTGTTTCCCAAATGTGAAATAATTCGAGTGAAGGCCAAGAAGAGAGCTATCGCTGAGAAAACACTGTCGAGGAGCACAAATGCAACCTGGCCTCGTCATCGAGAGCCAGAGATGATGGAATGGAGTCAGATGAAGAAACAACTAACACGTTTCACAGGAGCAGGAACCTAAAAGTGATAAAAACTCTCTTTGAGGGAGAGTTAGCGCTCTCTCTGTCAGGAGCTAAGATGTTATTGGTCAGGAGAGAGAACCCAGAGCTGCACGACTACACCACTTCTGCTCTGACATCTGATTGTTTGAACCATTTAAATAATTAATGTGTTTGGTGTTTCAGGGACTTGTGTACCAATATTGTCCTCGTCTTTCTGGATCCGCAGCTTGACCATGTCCTCGGCCTGCTGCAAGACGTGCATGGCATCCTCCATGGTGCAGTTCTCCAGACGCACGGTGTCGATGGCCAGCAGCCTGTCTCCGGGCTCCAGAGTGCCCGTCCTGCAACACACCGGAGCAAAAAGGATCCCAACTCTTAACCAGGAGCACAGAGCTGCAGCTCCTGACTCACCACCCGAATCCGATTAGCCTCATATCTCAGAGGGATCCTCGAGGGGTGACCGTAACCTCACCCTCAACCTCCCCCGCACTGAGCAGACAGAAATGTCTCTCCTCTGTCCTACTGATCCAGTTTTGATAGCTTAATCCTATTAGGCTTTTGTCACACCGTGGCCACACAATCCTTCAGTTTGCACTGTATCGATATTTCATACACAAATCCATATAAACGTTAAACCTAGAGGTTGGATAGTGAGTCATTATAGTGGCCAGGAGCACCTGAGGCCACGTCTTCCAGTAACCACAGCTCATTGTCATTTCATACCTGTGTGCTATGCTTCCCTTCCGGATGTCGGAGATGATGAGGGGCTTGCCAGGTTTCTTACTAGCTGGGAAAAAGAAACATCGTCTTTTAGACTGTGGGATAAATCCATTCTGACTCAAAACAAACATTTTAAGATCATCTCTTCCTTTTATTTTTGTTGCAATGACAATATTCGGCTTTAAGTTTTTTTTTTTGTTATTGCAATGTCGAATGAGAGCTGAAAGAGTAATGATGAATGTTTGTACAGGCCAGTATTATTCAGGGATGTATTTCCAAGTCTGAGTTTTATGGATTTGAAGATTTACAGTCTTACTGAGCGACACTGCCCTCTGCTGGAGGTCTCGATGCCTCCTGACTCACCACTGATGGTGATGCCCAGCTCCACGCCTCTTCTTTTGGGGAGTTTCACGTGGAAGGTGCCGCTGCTGGGGACCACCGACTCTGTTGGAGGTTTATAAACAGATTAATTGTAAGTAGAAAGCATTTCACAATTTCCCCCCCCAAAAAAAATTAATAAAAATTCTTCTTCTCTGGCACCTGCGACATCAAACTCGATCTCCACTGTGACCTTGTTGGACAGAGCAGAGTCTCGAAGCAGCTGATGAGCCTCCTCCAACGTGCCATCTTCAGTGGGGATCCCATTGATGGACAGCAGTCTGTCTCCAACCTGCAGCAGGCCACATCTGCACAGACGAGCACAGACAAAACATGATGATCATGTGATAAATAAGCTCATTTTTGGAGTATAAATACAACAATCTATATCATTTCTACAGTAAACTGTAACAAGTCAGTCTTATGTTAAACACCTTTAAAAAAAAAAACCCATCACTTTAGAGTCCACCTGGGATGATCTATGCAAATAAAGATATAAAAAAAAAATTCCACTGTTCTTTATTTGTCCACGTTCGAGGACAGTGTGAGAGCAGCAGACATGAATTAAGCGACACCCAGAAGTCGACAGCAGATGGTGGTCGTGCCTTTGGGAAAGAGACCAGAAAGCCTCTTCCTTTATTTACAGCACAGTAACATTAGCTGCAGAGTTGCAGGTTAGTGCAGCGTCTGGGTGGCAGCACATATCTTATCAGAATTTTTCCACTGAAGTGAATCTTTGAAGAACAACGTTGCCATCACTCACATATGATATAGACTCCATGGCAGAGACTGGATCATCAGAAATCAAGCTCAACAAACTAAAAGGTAATCAGTCACTGACAGCTGTTTCAGGCCGGGTCTAAATCCATTAATACAAATATCAAATGTCTTTATAACTGGATTTTTAACTTGTCCAAGAAGAACTTTGGCTACATTAAAATAACTTACTATTGTTTTGACATTCATTTTCCTATAATAAGCTTTGTGATGACACGCTGCACTGCTTCCCTTTTCTTAGTTTCTGGTTAAAAAACTGAAAATTCAGTCCAAATGGCAAAAATCACTTCATATTAGCCGTCAAACACCAGCAGGGGAGGTTACTGGTTTTAGATAGTAATGTGTGGAGATCATTGGGAATCTGTTATTTCGTGAGCGACTGGACACATTAAATTCCCCCCTCAGGGAATCATTGTGCTCTGAACGCCACCACAGTGAGATCTGATGCACAAGCTCTGCCTGAAGTGCAAACTTTCAGCTTTAATCCGAGAGAATTTATAACCAAAGCAGATGAACAGCATCTGAATTATACAACATCTCAAGTACCTGCCACCTGTTCAGAGGACCATAAGTAATCAGATTACTCTGTTTAGAATCTAAAGACTGAGCACCATCAGAAAACTACAGTCTCTTCTAAATCCACTGTGCTGATGTACAGAGCCAAAATGATGAAGACGTCCAAAACATCCAACCCTGACACAATGAAACGCCCTCTATAGATTAAATCCTGACCTCCGGGCTTCACATGAACATATTTAAAACTGTCCTTACGTGAGCTTTGAAAATCACTTCGTTAACACACACAGACATTTAATCAGCGTCCTAATTGTGGGGCAAACGCCGAAGCACTGTCAGCTAATATTAATTCAGCGACTGGCGCTGCTCATTAACCTTGTGCAGAGGCCGAGGCTCCAACAGCTGCAGGACCCAGAGGAGCCGTCCCTGCACTGCCTGCAGCCGCCGTCGTTAATCTTACAATGACAGATACTACAAAGAGCCCACATTTGAGCCGTGTATTAATTAGACTGCAACATGTAGCGTTGATCAATACTTGACACGCCACCGTGAGAGGAAGTGGGGGGGGTTCACCAATAAATATTCACCTCATTAAACGAGTGTGATTAATGTATTACCCTCGCCACCAGGCATCTGATCCCAGTGAGCACACAGGAACTGTGTGACATCTGCTTAAAACTATTTGCATCAAGCAGTTTCTTCTAATTCTACCTAAATAACCCAAAGAAGACAAAAAAAAAAAGCGCGACATGTGAGAACCTGCTGACATACTTCCTGAGACGGTGTTAATATCGCTACTTCCTAATCAAAGTTGTTGTTTTTTTTCCATCTTACCAGTGTCTGTTTATCACCGAGCCAGCATGCAGCTCAGCCTGAGGGGAGATTTCGGTACTTTAACACTTATTTGTTTTAAAAAATAAAGCGAATTTAAAATTTGTGGAAAAATAGTAAACCATTCACACACACTTCAAGCCAATCATGACTGCAATACAGGCCCAAGAGAATGTGTGTCATGTTCATTTTAGTCCAGGTGCCACACACAGCTAGTTTTGGGTTTGTTTGTTTTTCTCTCTTTCAACTCAGAGCTACAGGTTTGACACCAAGTCTGACCCTATGGAAAATGCCAGGACAACCCACAATTTCACTGCAAACCTAAAAAACTTGCCTCGGCAGGTAAAACCTTCACAGTTTGATTGCAGGAGAAAAAGCTGTATGACCGAGATTTTAGACAGTGTAAAAACAGCAGTAGAGTTTTTTGTGGAAAACAATTTGGGATGAAGGGTTGCCTTCAACTCAACGGGACATTTTTTTTTTCTTGAGTGATGCACAGAAAGTGGATTTGAAATTAAATAAGTGGAGATTTTCACCCATAATGCAATGGTATTTACATCTAAATCAAGATTGGTGTAGAAATCATAAAACATATGTGCAATGTAACTTTTTACAGGAGGAAAAATTGAATTCATTCATTGAGTTATCACAATATGCTGAGAATTGTGTGTCCATTTCTCCTGGAGTTGACTGATGAACTGATGTGATGATAAGGACAGAGCATCTTCCTCCCACCAACTTCAGCTGACATCCACATCATAGTGCAGTTCAACAGCTGCGTCTAAAATTCACTGCTCACCTTTGTGCAGGCTACAGAGCAGTTCTACGGGGAGTGAATGAGTGAACACGGGGGTGTTTCAAACACGGGGGGGCTAAAATTAGTCACTTTCTCACATGTGGTGTTCCGCTGCTGAACGATTAGCGCCGAGGCCCTGGAGTTCAAGGTGACTCCCTATATGATATTTGTTTACCAGTTAGGTGTCTCATTGCGTTACCTCTCAGCGGGGCTGTCGGGCTCGATAAAGCGGATGACTGGGGGAGCGGACAGGGTTTCTGTGGCGAAGACACCCCCCTGCAGCTGGATCCCAAAACCTGTGAGAGGATCCCCCCTCAGGACAACCTCGCTTGTTTCCACATGAAAAACCTGGCCCCCCGGGCCGACAGAGCTGGACGCCAGAGACACTGGGGAGGGAGGGGGGGGGGGGGGGGGGGGAGGGGACACATCACAGAGAGATATCAGTGGAGAAGTGGCAGATAAATGGAGCAAGAGAGGGGATGGTAGGAGACAAAAAAAGGAGGAGACATGCGCCCACAGAGACTACATGGGTATGAAGAGGGGATGAGTCACTTAATCTGAGTTTACGTCAGTTGTGCTCAAGTCAGTGATCATTCAGATCTGTTCAAGGCAAGAGGAAAGGTGGTTTACATTTTAAAGTCGCAGTTCATTCAAACAAAACTACTTTTTGTATTTCTTGGTCATCTGCACTCCAGCCTTAAAAACAGCCTGGACTTCCACATTGCACAGCTGCAACAGCAGTTACAGACTGTATATCTCACAGATTGAGACAGTAGAATAACTAAATCTGACTGAACTGATTGTCTATCTTGTAACGAGTGGAGTTAATTTCCATACGTGAGCTCTTGTGGTCCTTCTTCCTGTTCCTCCTCTTGCCCGTGGAAATGCGAGGGCTGGTGGGAGCAAGAGGGGGGACTGGGCAGGGCAGGGTGTTGCTGCCCTGGCTGCTGAAGCCTGAGGTGGCTGTGGAGGAAGGGGAGAAGCCACCGCTCACCAGAGCTGAAAGAAGACATACCACCTCAGGTATCAAACAGCTGGCACATGGGGAGCAGAAGAACTCAGACCAACAGGCATGCGAACGTGCAACACGGGTGGGGGGAGGGAATGCGGTCACCCATGCAGAGGTAAACCTCTCGGAAAATGATTTAACAATCGTGCAAAAGAAAAGACTCCTGCGATGGTGTCTTGCCAGCAGCAGTGCTGTCACAAATGATAACTTACATTTGCAGTGGTCCTGCTGGTTGTGTGGGTGGTTCGGGCTGCTCCATGTCTTGCTGTGGCTGGCATGTGGGGGATGGCAGTAGTTGCTGCTCTGGTCCCAGTGATGGTTGCTTTTCTGCACTTTCACTGCAGCAAGGAGTGAAACACACACACAAGTTAAACCAGATCTTTGATGTGCAATTTTTTTTTCCCCGAAATGTAGCCCATTAGAAAAAAAAAAGAAAAAAGATCCCATTTGTAAATTTGTACATCACTGCACAGCGCCTGGAGGACAATTCAGAGCAGAGTAATTGATGTTTAATGTCTTTTTCATGGTATGTTAGATTAAATCCTGAGGTTTAATGTGTTCAGATGAGGATCAGTCAGACACAGAGCTGTTGGCTTAAAAAAAAAAAAAAACAACTAAAATAATATTTTTGAATCTTACATTGACGAGTCAACGTCCACCAAGCTGACTGCAATCTGAGGATCATTTTTATCAGTTCATTCTCAAACAAACTCAGAGGTAAGAGAAGGGTGTCGGTCAGTTGCCCCCTGGTCATGACGAAGAACTGATCCCGGCTGCAGCTCGGCCCTGATTGGGAGCAGCTGAAGCCTGATTGGCCTTAATGCGGTGTGTCCGCCTCTGCATCTGATTGGCAGCATTAATGTGTTTCACTTTAATCCTTTTTAAGCATTTGTGCGGACTTCTTCCACTCTGAATGAAATTGAGAGATTCCGCAGATTGTTGTTGACGCTGAAAGGCATCTCATCTCCCATGATGCAGCGGAGGGAGTTCAGTCAGACAGCGTTCACCGAGCCTTCAAAGGGAAACAGCTGACCCACTGTATGACACACACCTCAATAATTAACTTTCCCCTCCACACTCATGCAGCTAAATTTGTCACCGAATGTTACATGTGACAGTAATCCGTGCTGCTTGGTTTGGGTCTAATCTCCGGCGGCTCGTGCACATGGATGGAGGATTTGCTTTAAACACTGGTGACTACAGTAACGGCTGGGATGTTTGCCATCCTGGAGGAGCCCAGTTAATTCCAGCTGTATGTATTCAGAATATTTTAAGGGAAAACCTCTGGCCCTTTTCATAAACCAGTTTCTATCTGACTCAATCAAACCTGTAAAGCTCTGCCTCTGCCAGCTTATGTTAAGCGCACCTTGGGGAATCTCTCCAAGAAATAGTGCATTCAGTCGACACTGATGGAAAGAAACATTAACTCCTAATCTCTCGGTGGCCATATCAGTCTTATTAAATCCCCAGAGCAGATTAAACAAATTGCATCTCATAATCATGTCTTATCCTGGGGGTAAAAGCTGCGAAAATATCATCCTATCATAACACCACAACACCTTATTCAAGAGCTGATTCATTATTGAATTGAGCCATACCTTTTTTTTAAAGATGCAATACTATTTTAAACTGAGTCCAACCGTCAACAGCAGTTGGTGATATTCTAAAGTTATGGTGTGGCGTCAATAAGATGCTTTGTTGTTGTTTTAGCAGCATTTAAACATGACTAATTTAGGAGAATTAAATAAACTGATTAAATATCCAAAGTAAACATGAAAATGGTTGACAAAATTATGTTAGCTCCTAAAATCTGCAACAGATTGTGAAGTGCGACAACATGGTGGAAAAAAAAAAAACAGTTTTTGATTTGTGAAGAGAGTTAATGTTTGTGTCAAGAAGGAAAGTGTAGCGGTAGCAAAGGTTGATGGGTTTAAGTACCGGAGGTCAACCATCCAGGAGAATGGACAGGTAACAGAAGAGGTGGAGAAGGAAGTGCAGGCAGGATGGAGACGAGTGTCAGGGCTGAAGTGTGACACAAGGAGAGCGGCAAGACTGACAGAGAAGGTTTACAAGACAGTCCTGAGACCTGCGATCAGGCTTAGTTTGGAGACAGAGACACTGTGAAAGACAGGAAGCCGAGCTGGAGGTGGCAGAGATGAAGATGCTGAGACATTTTAATGAGGAGTGAGCGAAATTATAAAAACATAGATTGGTGGGAGATACAGTTTAGGTTTAGTCAAAGTGAGCCCACTGAGGGTAAGCCTGACGCTCTACAGTTCGGTTTGCTTTTGGTTTGGACTTGCTGATGTCGATTCTGCTGTAGTCTGCTCGTCAGTGATGCTGGTGTCAAATTACATGCTCATGTCCATGTTGGCAGACAAGGACTTTCCTGGAAAGTGTAATTAAAAAGAGCTGACTTCCAGAAATTAAATGTTTGGGATGACTGCAGCTGCCCTGGGTTTCAAAAAGTGAACTCAGAGGCTGCATAATGTGCCTGATTGAGATTTTGTGGCTGTGATTCATGACAAGCTTGTCTCGTGGAGTTACAGTGTTTCCAGATGCTGTAAAATACTGACCTTAAGTTATTTTCAAATGTTTGGATATATTAGTACTTAAAAATACAGTGAACTATAAAAGACCAGACTACGGAAAAAGCGGGGAACAAAAGACATATTAAAGCTGAATGTATTCAGTAAGGCGACTGAGAATGATCCGTGGCTCTGTCATGTTGTGTGACTCCTCTCATGCCTTCATGCTAAGACCCCCTGCAGCTGCTGACCCAGAAATCCGTTCACAGAACATGGCAAAACATGATCTCTGCCAGTGAAAGTATGTGCGTGCGTGCGTGCGTGTGTGTGTGTGTGTGTGTGTGTGTGTATGCCTTGTTGGTATGTGTAAGAGGCCAAGTGTGTGCCAAAGGGGCTGTGGTGAGCAGTGAATCGTGCGCGCGCACGCACGCACACACACACACACACACACACACACACACACACACACACACACACACACACACACACACACACACACACACACACACACACAGACTGATTCACAGTGCGCGGGGGGAGGCAGCCAGACTCCGTCCTGCTGCAGGTGAAGTAGTTGAAGCAGTTCAGTCACAAAACACACAGTGAGGAAACTTCGGCTGCGGTCCGTCTGATGCAGATTCACACAGATTCATAATGGAATTAATGACTCAGGTACATTTATTCAAGTGTCAGTTTTACCATCACGTGTTACTTTTTTTGAAATGAAAAAAATTGCAGAGCTGCTGTCTCTCTGTGTGTGTTTCTCTCAAGACTACTCTCTACATTAGTTGAGGTGGTTGTTTTTCCACTCAGTGATTTTAGAAAAACAACAGTAAATAATGTATTTTCGTCATCATAGACAGTTTAATTCTAGTCATTTTGTTGCTTCTGCGAGAGTTTATAAAATATATTTCAGCACTTCAACCCTTTCTCAATGACTGGAAGGTTATAAATCTGCTTATTTTACATGCTTTTGATGTTTCCTGTCTGGCGATCTGCTGGTGAAGCAGGTTAGATCTCTGGCTGATCTCACGCTGCCTGCAGGACCTACCTGTGTCCTGTGGCCGGATGGGAAGTCTGCCCTGACTCGCTGGAAGAATCTCCAGTTTAACAACGTCGGAGCTGCTGGCGAGCAGCTGTGTGGCCTCCATCAGGGAGCAGTGCTCTGTGCTGGTCCCATCGATGGACAGGATGATGTCCCCAACATGCAACGCTCCACACCTGACAGAGAACAGCAGAGGCGGGCTCAGCCATCGGGGTTTCTCTCCGGGCGGCAGTAATATGTGAATAAAAGTAGCTCCACCTTTCCACAACGCTGGCTGGCTTGATCTTGTCGATAATGACGACCTGTTTGTTTCTGTATATCGTGGTGGTGAGGCTGATTCCCAGGCTGGCGGAGGGACCCCTCACTATCTCCACCAGCAGAGGGCCCGAGGCTTGCTGCACTGCCTCTGAAACAGAAAACACACACAGATACGATGCAGGTCAACAAGGTCACTGGATGGATACAGAGCCTGGAACCAAATAACTCCCTCAGCAATCTCAACACACAGTGGAACAAAAAAGCAACAAAACAAGAACTCTGTGATTAGATTTAACCTAAAAATAGTCAATTATATACTAAAAATTAATTTCACGAGGTAGGAATTGCATCCTCTTGGTGAGCAAAATGAATAAAACTGTAAGTACAAATGGCGTACCTGTAAACAACACCTAGCAGCGCGCACAGCTGACTGAGTCATTAATCTTTGATCTGACTGAAGTGTGAGTAAGTTACAATCTATTGGCCTGGCCGGTGCTTTGTAACACAAGCACCGCGGCTCGATTCTATTGATGAATTGCCTCCTATCGATCACTGATAAATGGGCTGTGCACCCCTGAAACAAAACATTAAGACAATAATGATGAATCACCTTCTGCCCACTGTGAGTAATTTATCCATCCATCTCCACCTGCTGGAGTCAATCCCAGACAAGAGGCTTGTCACCAGTCCGTCACAGCACAAACCGCCGTGCACACTCACATTTACAGTCACCAGTCAATCCCAAATGTTTCTTTTTCAGTCTGATTCTACAGGTTTCTTCTTGTTTACTATCTCTTCTGCTTGCTCATATTGATTTTTCTCGCCTTGAGACGACTGTGTTGTATTTCGTGCTATAGAAATAACATTGAATTCAAATCAGCATCGTGACGTTGACAAATCATTAGAATTTACTTCTTTTTCAGTTCAGTTTTTTTATAAATTGTTTTACACAATTTGCTGTTTTGTGCTTTCAAAAATAAACTTTTTCCTCAACATTTTTCTTACATACAAGAAATCAACAATGACCACCAGAACGGTGAACATTTAAAGTGTGAAAATTTACAATCCTGCTCAGACCGTGGGATATTTCTGCCCACACTGTAAACCCACGAAAAGTGACATAAAGAGACAGATGAGAGTCTCCACTGAGAACATGTTTACTCAAGCAATGAAGTAAAGACAAGGAGAGGAGTCATGTTGGAAATGGAGAATATCTCAACTGAGTGGTCTTTTA
This sequence comes from Salarias fasciatus, assembly GCF_902148845.1. Lineage (NCBI taxonomy): Eukaryota > Metazoa > Chordata > Actinopteri > Blenniiformes > Blenniidae > Salarias > Salarias fasciatus. The sequence goes on along the minus strand of NC_043764.1, from coordinate 17,171,681 downwards.
TGGGACAACGAGTTGAATCGCTCAGTATAAATTATAAGACAATTTCAGTATTCAAGAGACCCAGTGTCCCCCTCCCCTTTTTTTTTTGGACTGGTTCAGTGTGAAAGCTGGGGGTCTGAATGCTGAAATCCCACAGAGACATATAATGTGTGTCAACTGTCCTCAGTGTCCTGCCCCAGTTTGCACAGACCAGCGTAAAGTGTGCAATCATGACAATTAGTCACCGTGACCAACGGAGATTTATAATTAGGCTTTTAGTCATGTAGTGAGCTTGTGTGCTTCGGGGCACATTCTGCTACTTTCTGAAGCAGTGGTGAGAGTATGTTAGACTGGAACTAGATGAGATTCTGTCACAAGTCTCAATATGATTTCTTTTTTTTCCCCCAAGCACATTAGTGTATCATAATAAATCCAGCAAAACCAAAATGAAGAGACAGATTGAAAACTGCGATAGCTTAAAATGGGCATACGAGGTCAGTGCAAGAGAGAACTCGGCCTCAAAAGGATTCCTTTTAAATTTAAGAATTTAAGATTGTCTTAATTGAAGAGAATAGAGAGCCAGGCATTGCAGTTGAGCTCAGATGATCACTCTTCCACTGTTAAAAACGTGCTCTGGGGCACATGTGACTCTCCTGGTGGCGTCGCCACTCACTCACTCACTCACATTCACACAGCCAAACCGCCACATTATTTACCCTCAGAGCGATTCCGCCCTCCCATGCCTTCACATATTCCCTGTGCGTGTGTGTGCGTGCGTGTTTGTGTGTGCGTGTGCGTGTGCTCACCCATGACAGAGACGTCATACTCAATCAGGAACAGAGCTTCCTGGCCGCTCTGCATCAGCATGGTCAGAGCGTCAGCGTGCCTCTCTCTGTTCAAAGGCATCCCGTCGATGCTCAAGACTCGGTCTCCGGCCTTCAAAGTGCCCTCTCTGGAGAAAGACAGTCAAAGCAAAATAAAATATTTAAAAAAAAATGCTACATAAGAGACACTAAACTAGACACACACATGCGCACACACACACACACACACACACACACACACACACACACACACACACGGGCTCTGAAGCACCAGTCTCGGTAAGTGATTAAACTGTTCCACATGAGCGTTTCCTCCCAGGTGAGATGAAGGATAAACAAAGATAAGCGGCCGTAAAGTCTTTGATGGTGAATTATGTTGCTCCAGTGTTTTTTTTTCGCTCTGAATTTTCACGGGGAAAAGTGCAATGTTGCATTAGCCTCGGGATGAGTGGTGTCCTTTCTGCTTTGAAGATAACATCCTGCAAATGTGTCACGGCCACAGTTTGATGGTCTGGGCTCGCAGTGACGATGAGGAAAAAGTCATGTGCACATTAAAATACCGATGCTTTTGTATCATCGACGTGCATTCCTGCTAAAATATTCCACAGGGATAAGAGACATAAACAACATTATGACAATTAGTACAACGCATCCATTAAGCTATGCATCCACGTATATGTACGCAAAACAGAGTCATGCATGCGTGCACACATACAAGGATTTCAATGGGCTCGTTCATGCATGCTCCAGATATTAAATACATACGGGACACATAAATAACTGCACTTGCAAAGACGTACACAAACAAACGCTCTCTCTCACGTTCACGTCCTCACCTGTCGGCGGGACCTCCAGGCCGGACGTGGGTGACCACCAGAGGACGGGACCGGCGCCAGTCTTCGTGGAATCCGCCTGGGAAACAAACGGGGATAAATCGGAGATGATCTATCAGCTTTTGTGAGAATTTACACGAACATAACGCAGAAAACACCTACCTCTCATGACAAACCCGAAACTGTTTCCCTCCTTGTGAAGACACACCTCTATGGTTTTGGTTAAGACTCCTGAGGGGGTTTGGACTGAGAGCAAAGACAAAATATCATTGTCACAAACCTATTTTTCTAAATACGTAAAAGAAAATACATGAGATTTAGTGATTTACAGACTGAATGACAAATTTAGATTGCAAGTTTGAGGTTACAACTCTTACTTCAGCAGACCTGTTCCACTGTGGAGCAGCTGTGCTCCACAGATGTTTGTAAAAGGAAATTTAAGAGTCGTTTCAAAACAATGTGGATAATTATGACAGAAGCACTGGTGCGGTGGCTAAAATGTGCCAAAAAGAATTAGTTTAAAACTGTGGGCAAACAAATGGAAATATGAGATTAAAATGGTGCAAATGAATGGTAAATGAATAGAGAGTGTTGAAAATGACGAGCATTGATATGTCCAGGCCTGAATCACAGTTGTTTCTCCATCATTTAGTTAAGTGGTTCCACACCTTTATTTCCTGGATCTCCCCCAAACTGCCTCTTAAACTGTCTGTGAACACCTCTCTAGACTCATAACAGTACAGTGAAGCTTAATTCAGACACAAAAACTCCCATGGACACACAAAGTGTGTCTGTTCCCAAAGAAAATAATGGATATTTTTTTATATCTGCTCAAGAAAAGTGTCACAACAAGTTTTTTCTTATACATGTGTAAAACTAATCTTAACAACAATAGTGGAGTCAAAGCTCATGTGATATCGTGCAAAACAAAAGGGGATGGATATTACTGATCCACAACTTCAACTCGGCAACCCTTCTTTACTGTTCATTCTTAGAAAAATTCAATCTGCTTCAGTTTTACATGTTGACGGACACATTTGAGCTTTTATTCCAAATAAAAAAAGCTTTTTATCCCACTTTATTTTTGTTACAGATATTGCTTTCCCTAAGTTTCTGACCTTTTCCTTAACCGGCCTCTCTCCATCTGGTAGTAGTGTGAATCATGAATATGCATGCCTAATATGCATAATATTCCTCTTGAAGGCTCCGCTCACCAAATGGAGGCAGCTCGTACTCCACCTCCAGCACAACCCGCTCCCCGATGTTTTTCAGCAGGCTGATAATCTCATCGTGCCGCAGCTTTGACAGATTGATGCCATTCACTGACTTGATGTAGTCTCCGACATTCAGCTGGTCACTCCTGTGGAAAAATGTCCGACAGACCGTCCAGATCAACAGACAGACAGCACGGCCGGCTTCCTCCGCTGGAGCCACAAATAGCTCCAGATTCACAGCATGTTTCGTTACCGAAAGTTCTCGACCGTCAAGTCAGTTCAGCATGAATGCGCGTCTTGCTGACGCCGTTGTCACGGTCGAAATAATTTTTTGAGTTTTAACACTTCGCTACTGCAAACACGCGATGTGACAGAGAGCTGTGGCTCGCAGCAATGCATGCAGGGAGAATTATCGACCGACTGCCATCTCTGTATTTTTATGGACACTTTCAGCTCATTGTTTTGGTTTTATGACTCACACCAGCTTTTTCCTTCATCGCTCCGAGCTACCTGTAATTAGCAATTTGATCTGATGATGGAAATGAGATGAAGCCATCCAATCTGAATTACTGTTCTGGGCATTTTCGACTGCATTGTCTTTCTGAGTGGATGTGAAAAGACGGCAAAGCATTTTGCAAACATTTACAGAAACAGTCATAGTTCAGTGTTTGAATTTGTTTTAAGGCCATAAAGATTTTAAGCTTCCCTGCTCTGTGCAGACTAACAAAGCCACCTGTGTAGAGAAGCAGACTGGAGACGCTTCAGAATCCGTCCTCTTCACAGATGACTGTGCACGTGGTCTCGCTCATGACATTCTGAGTCAACACACTGGTCACTGGAGAGCTAATTAATTAAATAGATGTTCTGCCCTGTTTGCCCCTCTCACCTCTGGGCTACTGCCAGTCAGCGGTGACAGCAGACAGAGCGACGTCTCGCCAGAACAACCGAATGGTCCGTCACTGCGGTCCAGTCTCATCGTACGATGTCACTGCCAGTCTCCCCCCCTGTCCGTCTGCGAGCCTCCCCACCCACTAAATTAGCTTCCACACCAAGCATCAACTCAGCTGAGGAAAGACAAGCTGCTTGGGAGAATTAACACAGCGGCTGTCTTTAGACCTCCTCGGACTTGACAAGCGGTGGCATATTTGGCCAAGACGTTTTCTGAGGGGCTGCGTCATTCTTGCAAAACCGCCAGGGTGAGTATGTGTGAATGTGAAAGTCTCACACTATGTTTTCTTTTCATGCAGTTGATGTTGAAAAAAAAATAGTTCAATCTTAATAAGCCACTCTCAACATAAAAAAGCTGAGCTCACTGTTTATGGAAACTGTTATCTGGCGTCTTGAGGAGGGTTTACAACTGGTTGATGTCATTCTGATGCCGACAGTCTTGCAATTCAGTCAGGCGGGTGTGACTTTACAACACGTGCACGTTCGTGTGAGAAGAATAACGGGCCCAGACAGCTCGGAGCGGTTGCCACGTTTTAGGCACGTCTCAGAGCAGAGATCTCACCTGGCAGCTAGCCCACCTGGCCGTAGGTTTGACACTCTGGGCTTGCCATCCTTATCAGACCCTCCGGAGATGGTGAGGCCAAGGTTGCTGCCTTCCCTTTTCATCAGGTCCACCGTGGTCACTCCCCTGTACTCTTCTGCTGGCAGACACAGACGCAGGCACAGATCCACAGTCAGCATCAGCATCTGCTTGACAGGACCGTCCTGTCTCAGAGGCAGCGAGATGCGCTTTACTATCACACTAAATACTGGCAGCGGGAAAGGGAAACTGCTTTAAAACAGACAATAATTGGAAATTTTATTGGTGCAGACAGGGCGTGAACTAAAATCCTAAGAGTGGAGAAAAGAGCGCTGGCATTAATTGAAAGACTGTGTTCATAAAGTGTCATCTGGGGACTCATTCTGTCTCACGGTCCACGTTGTGCTGTGCTGGTGAATCTTCCTCGTGAAGTCTGCTAAATAGGGTTTAGTACCAGTGACAGCTGCGCCACACAAGCATTTTTTTTCACCTTATCCAAGCATTCAAAAGAGTAAAACGTCAAGCGGAAAACACCGGAGACACATGCACATATATTTCCGTCATGGATGGCAGGATCCTTCTTGTCGAGGATTGCGGTGAGTCGAACAAGTTTCACGAATCAGACAAATCAAGACAATGCGACTTCAGATTTGACTGTATTTCACCTGAAAGGCTGCGCCGCCGGGACGAATGTGATTGGTCAGTTGCCCTGGACTCTTGGCTCCCCTTTGAGTACGGTCCTTCATCTGAGGAGACAGCGGAGAGGTAGGATATGTAAGGGACCGCTGCAGCAGAAGCCTGAATGAACGTGACCGTTTCTTGCACGCCGTGACAGCAGCCCACACTTTTAGCGCTCTGAAGTTTACCCGAGGTGATGTGGGAGCTCTGGGAAGAAAATGGCACGAGGCCAATGGCCGCGTGCGTCAGAAAACAACAGACGCGGAACGATCAGGACCCTGAAAGGTCACCCGACTTGTGTGTAATCCAAAAAAAATGGGTGTGAAACAGCATATTTCTGACTACTTTCAAAACATCATTTAAGAATGAGCTCCATGTACGAAGGCACGGCTTGTGATTAATCAGATTCTACATTCATGCAAAATAGTGGGAAATGTTCATTTTGGCCCTGCAGAGATAGATACAAAGAGAGAGAGAGAGAGAAAGTGAGGGATCTTTTACATTTTTCTCCCACAGCGCGACCCATTTCTGACAGTCCTCAGATTAGCAGAGCCGCTGCCCATCTGAACCTGAATGCATGCAGCTTTGCAGTCGTGTCAGCAGCCACAGAGATGAGGAGACTGAGTGGGCACTTCTTTAATCCAGTCCACTGTGGATTACCTTTTCAGCTGTCCAGCACAATGATTGAACATAATGTTGGAAGTCAGAAGAAAAGCTGTGCCAGATCTTCTTTTTTAAGAATGGAAAGGGCTTGTCCCTGCTTTTCATCAAACTGAAGTCTTCCTGAGCCAAAGGTCTTTGGTAACTGTTTTAATTCTGCATTGCAGAAACACTAGTTTTAAGACTTATTTTTCAAGCAGTCATTAACTAAACTACACTAAATGACATTTTTAAAGTGTTGGTAATGCTCAAGAAGTGCTTGTGAAAAGAAAAAAAAAGGCAAGATGCTTCGGGTGGTGCTTTGCTTCAAATGTCATGTTGGGTCAGTCGATTGGACAAAACACAGGCAGGATCCTTACTTTGAAATCATTTAATTCACATGTTTTTAGATTCGGTTTGACTCACACTTTGTTCTTGTGCCACATTGATTCCAGACGATTGAAGGGACACTGCCAACAGCTACTGCTAATATTCAATTTTCATGTTTTTGGCCAGTGGCTTCTTGCCTAATCTAAACAAACACATGCTTCAAATGGTTATTCAAGCTGCACTCTACTGAATGCATTACACGTTTTTACTTTGTGAATCCCCCCCAAACCTTGAATATCTACTAAGCAGAAGTAAAACAATGAGTAACAGTGGGACTTGAATTGGTTACGGTTTGTAGAAAAAGAAGCTACAGTCATTGAAAAACATATCAGCTTGACATGAAAAATAACATTTCACTTCTTCTGCCATGTCTTACTAGGTTTTATGTTCAGATTTGTGAAGATTGAACTGCAGGAAACAAATTCTCGGAGGACATCCAGCTCACTGCTCCGTCCAGGCCCGCGTTGAGTCTCCACATCTGTCCAGCTGAGGATGAGGCCTTCAGACAGCTGAGAGGCATAGACCTTTTGTCATACCGTCACTGACCTGAAACCTTTGGGCAGCCGCGAGATACAAGGAGCAGAAAAGAAAAATTCTTCCTTCATGTGCACACGGCTGCGTGACTCAGACCTCAGGAGGAGCGAACAGTTCTCCATTGCACTGACATGTTTGGGTGATATACAGAAAACACACATGCATAATATGGTATTTCACACTAATTTACCCACATCCGTGCACAAATACTGTGCCCAATAGCTGTGAGGCAGACACACACGCACACACACACAAAGTGGGTGACACATCACACACACACACACACACATTAGTCTAAGCAAAAGCCTCGTAACCACGCGGGCTCCTCCGGGGTCTGACAGTCCAGCAGCTGTCATTGCAGTCAAAAGGCAACATTGGCTCTGGGTTACACAGACCCACGCTGCACGTGACTGAGCACTACTGTACCACCAAGTCTCTGCCAGCCATCCTCCTCCAGCTTAAAATAACCATCAGTCACCCTGGGCGGGAATTAAGATCAGGATTAATCTGATTGTTCACAGACCAAATAATGAACCACTATCACGTTTATGTGAATTTATAATCTCAGCGCTGTTATCTTTGCGGAAGATGTCAGATATTGGCTCGGTGATGGGATATATGCTCATGCAGCTGCGACTAAAGGGTCCGGCGAATAAAAATAAAAATCTTTCTCTCTGCATAAATATGTGGTGAGTTAATTAACTTGTGGTTTAATTCAGGGCAGTGCATGCCATCCCTCTCACATCCAATCAGAATGTAGGCTAAATACAGGGGGTGGTGCGGGAAATGACAATGAAATCATAATGCTATTTTCAGATGAAAACTTTATTTATAAATGGAGCCCTTCCAGGCCCAGTTTAAGTTGGTATGTCTGCCCTAAATACACATGGCAGAATACTGGTGCTCGAGTCCGCTGACATTTAAATTACTTGCAATGCATCACTGCTATAATTCATGTCACACAATTATTCTGCTTTCAAACTCAATTGTATTCTGACTTAATGCATGCGGGAGCTGACAGCTCAGCCGCCTCTCACAACACAGACACATGACAGAGGAAAGCAGCTCTTCACAGGTGATCAGTGACCTCCTGGGGCTTCAGCTCCTCTGCAAAGATCAAAATATGGCACTCTTACCAATGCTGTTCTTGGTGTCTCTTCTCAGACCACACAGCATGGCGCCAGTTCAGTCACTGCCGGGAGGCAACCTCGCTGATTTTCAGTAGCAGGCGGAGAGCAGAGTCCACCTGAGTAGATGACCCCAGGACCAGGTCTATGCTGCTCAGATCAAACTACAAAAAACATCTGTTTGCTCTGAAGGCAACATTTCCATTTCAGCGTGGAAGAGCCAGAGAAGTGTGGAGCTCCGGAGGGTAAAATCGGATCCTCAGATGGTCTTTCGTGCCTCCTCTGCTTGAACTTATCAGATGATTCTTGTCAATCCTCCACAGATGCTGTCTGCTCAGCTCTGCACTATAAATCCCAACGCAGAGGGGGATACAGCTGGTCTCCTTTTCTTGCCATCTTGCTGTGGTCCCCGTTTTGAGCAAATCTTACTGATGGTGCGTCCCTTTTCCAAAGGATTTTTCATGCCCTGTTCATACACTTTCAGGAGCTCACACATAACCCGTCCCTCTCTCCTACAGAGCTGAGCTGGAGTGTGTTTGCTCTCTTCCTCCCTCCCTCTCTCTCCCTCTCTGTGAGTATCTTTCTGCCAGAGGGGTTCAATGAGGCAAGCACACACACACTCACACTCACACATATACACATGAGAGTCACTCCCTCCCCCCTTAGTGTGCGTGCACACACACACACACACAGTCTCTCTCCATTTCCCACCAAGTCTAACACATCCCACCCACACATACTCTCAGATTAAACGTGACAAAACTGCACACTCCCCTCACTCTCGGCACAATTATCACCACCTGCACATTCATTGTCAGCCTGAGCCCCGAGCAGTGTCACTCCTCAAATAGAGATTGCACTCATTTTATAGAGCTTGTGCAAAGCCAGTATCGTTTGGTTTTCTCTCTCGCATGCAAAAAAAAACAACAAAAAAGACACACACACACATGCATGCACACCAAGAGGAATGTGCATGTAAAATCCCTTGATGTCATGCAGTTCACTCAAAATATTGTTCATTCAAATAATTTATTGATATCCCAGATTACGCTCTGAAAATCAAGTCCATTTCTTTCGAGACCTCGCTTCTCGCGTTTCCCCTCTGGTGGGTTAAAGGACCATTTGCTAATCGTTCCTTCCACCCAAACACAGAATGCCTGTCTGCACCTGTCGGGCCATTTGTCAGGACACAAGCCTCAGAGTCTGCCACATCCCGACGCCCACCAACAACAAGGCCCTCAACGCACATTCCCGGTTTACTGCGCCCACATTTTTACCACCAGAGTTCATTTCTAAAGTTTAAAGGTCAGACTTCAGCCTTAAAACAAAATCTCGCCCGCCACAGCGGAATGACTTCATACGTATCTCTGAAGATCAACGAAAAGACACCCTGCAGCCCACATCCTGTTGTAACGACTTGTAAAATGATTACAAACATTTCCATGTTTTCACCTGCTGCTGCATGGGGCCTAATTAGTCAGCTGTTCCAGTGGACACAATACTCTTTGGTGCACATAATTTCCTCGGGGACTTTTGTCCTTAATACCCCATTTTCAGTGAGAGCGAGCATAGTCTTTCAGAGCGAGACTAATTAATTTCCGACAGAATACAGAGAATCGGGCTATGGAGCAGTGTGCTACACTGATAAAAACCTCTGGGAAAAGCATTTTGTCAGAATAAATATGGATTCTTTTGCATATCCTAAAGGTTAGAAATTAGTCTGAGATATTTAATGTGAGTTATGATGTATTGATGGGGATAAAACACCTCATCATGGTTGTGGTCATAGAAGATAAAGACAGGCTGAGCACGATGAACAAACATGCAATAAAGACAAACACATAGTATGGCATATGCTTGTATCCATTATTAAACAGTGTTTATAATAACTACGATATCTATCAGTAAAGGTATTATTAATGTTTACATTGCAGACAAGTGGGTTGGAATTATAAGCACTTCATTGATCACACTGCCACCTCATGGAGATCAACTCTAGTTGCAAGTCAGAGGAGCAAAATGAAACTGCAAAAGCTGGTTTCAATCTGGAAAACAAAACTGAAGACAATATGAGCTTTTTGTAAACATGCAAAATACCAAAAAGCAATTGACTTCAATTGTTGTACAATTGAAGTTTTTTTTGTGTTCATATTAATCTTTATTAAAAAAAAAAAAAAATAATGAAAAAGTTTTCATGTGTCAGTTTACTGACATTACCTTTTTTAACTTATCAGGACTGAGTGCTAATCCTGCACAGAAGAGATGCCATGATCTTACTGTATTACACATTGTGCCTTCAGGGAAAATTAAAGTTCAATGTTGGAACAGTTCATTAAGTTTATGCACAAGCAAACACACTGATGAAAAATAACATATAAGGTCATCAGAATCATTATTTTGTAAGTCTAAAAACAGATGTCTAATAGAGAAAATAGTCAGAGTGGTGCTCACCGAGAAATCAACAGAATTCAATTTATGCCTCGTGGAAAGGGCCTTCTCATGTGTGGCAGCAAGGCGAGCACACTGGAAGCTAAAATAGGTCTGGTGATTCAATAATACCAGTAAATTAAGCCTGAGAATGTGTTCATTCTGCTGCAGTGTGACTCCTATCAGCAAGTCACCTGTAACGCATCTGATCTCATCCCAGGTTGTTTTTAGAAGTCCCTCTGTCACATCGATTAGTTTTAGCTGCTAGAAATCTACACTTTAATCCAGAGGAATGTCTTGGAGCTCACAAAAAATTATATAAAAAAAAAAAAAAAAAAAACTAATTTGAACATAATGTGTTGTAGAGCTGCTGTCTCTCTCAGGCTGAAGTACTGTTAATGTTAGCATAACACCAGTGAAGAGCAGCTCCAGTGTTTGAATAAGAAAGAACTCATAAACTCAGTATAATGATGCATGGTAAAGAGCTGATGTCTCTCCCAAGCGGCTCCTGACAGTTACTATTACTCCAAACTACTGTTTACTTGATACTGACTTGCTTTGATTGACAGCTACACTAAAGACACGATCCTTCATCTATGATCAACAAGTATCAGCTTCTATTGCTAAAGAAAATCATTCCAACTTGCTGAGCTGGCTTCAATGCTGCGTTCACTATTTAAAACAGGACAAAATCTTTTTCTAAGTTCAGATATTAAAGAGCAAACTTGTCAAAGTCAAATTAAAATCAAAACATATCATTCATTTGACCACCATGCAAGTTTCCGGTGTGTTTTACCTTTGGTTCTGCCTCTGATGATGCCCAGTCGACATCTGAGAGAAAAAGAGAACATCCTCCTCTTTGCTACTGCAGACCGGCTGCTTTTCCTCAGGGAATCTGTCTGAGGGAAGGCGAAGGAGAGCTGTTTGGGAGCGGGCCGTCCTTTCCCAAACACTACCCTTGCTGACATGTTCATTTTCTGACCGGTGAAAAGGAAAAAACAGATCCTGTCCTCCTTCTGACGGCCTCACCATCTCTCAGTCTCGGCCTGCCCTGCTGTTCTCATGTTCTCCTCCCTCCCTGGAGAACATCCAGTCCTCAGGTGAATCTTCCAAGGTTTCGCCGTGTGCTTTTTTTTTTTTTTTTTTGTAAGAGATTTGCATCCAAAATTGTTTTTTTCTTTTATTTATTTTTAACCATCATTTGGAATTTACCTACACATCGATGCAGCCACAAGCCGACTAGCTTGAATGCAGTGTTTTTGCATCTCTGGCAGTGTCAGTGGTTCAGGAGCAGATGGCAGAGGGCTCACGGCTGTGGAGCACAGCTTGTCTGCCAGGATGCAATGGAAACTTTCTCTGCAGGGAGTCGGCCCCGAACATCTGAAAACTGGATACAATCTGAGCAGGCCAATTCAGGCAATGGCTTTCAAAACACACACTTTCTTCCTTTAACACAGATTAATTACAAGAGTGTGCGACACAGAAAACTGGTCTGATCAAACAATCTGTGTACTCCCTCACCTCAACAGTGGACAAAGCAACAAGGACCACCCATGTAAAAAAAAAAAAAACAAAAAAAAAAAACCCCTCAATTCACTGATGCAGCCATTCAAACTCATTTAGTTAAAACAGGAAACGGAAGTTTTCTGACCATTCAAGCTTCAGCTAAAAACAAAGAAGATATTTTGAAAGTAGAGCTCATCAGGATATATGACCTCCTGTGTTTAGAATATGGTTCAACGCTCCTACTTGGGGCATCCTGCCACTTTTGTTCTGCTTGTGTTCAGTCATCTGGAGGGAGGAGGTCCTTCCCCACCCAGGGCACGACACAACCAGCTCTGTGGCCGTCGCCCGAGATGCCAACTCACGTGACCAGCTTACTACATCTGAGTGCCACGCCAACGGAACTCATCTGAAAGTAAACAGCTAAATGAACGAAGGGTGTAAAAACCAAATGAAAGATGTTTTGAGTTTGAAGCTGTAGTTTTGTAAAATCCCACTGAAATAAAAATGTTAAGAAAATAACCAAAAAAAAAAACACAACAACCATGAGACCGTTTGTATTTTAAAGAATTTATTCTGAATGAGCAGTTTATTCGTTCTCCTCGCTCCTGAGCCTGGCGTTGGGGTTTGTAACCTTGATGGCCAGCTGAGCAGCCCTCTCCACGATCACCTTCCTGTTCTTGGAGGAGACGTTGTGGGCGATCTCAGCGCAGTGAGTCCTGCAGAAGGAAAGAAAACAGCACTGAGTAATCTACCAAGTACCACCATCCCTTCAAATGAAACCTCTTACTTTTATTACTATTAAAATAATTTAAAAAACAAAAAACAAAAACAAAAACAATGTTTTGCTGGAAATGCACTCAAAGTTTAACATAATTCCAATGTTTGTCCAAATTTTGTTGAATTACACCCAAAACTGGGGATGATAACAGATGGACATACTGAAAGATTTAATCTACAAAAACAGTAAATTCTGATTTCACATTACCTCCCAGCAGGAAAACTCATCTAAAGCGCAACGGAAATGAAAACTCTCAAAACGTAATTTATGCGTCTTATTACCTTATGCCTTGTTAAAATTAGTAAGACCTCTGAAGAGATAACCAGCAATTATGAGTTACGTGCTCAATTTAAACAAAGCAGGAAACAATCACTTTAACTGTAAGCAGGAGATAAATCCAAAGCAACAACAAAGGTGTGTTCCCAGAGCATGACAACTGACATTTTTAACCATAGGACACCACGGTTCTGCAAGTTTTCACACACCGACCTTGAATCTGAGCAATCAATCATCTGGGATCTGAATACTTGGATCGCAAAATTATTTGCCGAATGTCATCCTAACGACCAGATATTCAGGACCGGCCCTAGTCCCCATGTTCAGAAAACATACCCTAACCATATTTCCAATGGTTTTCAGCTCAGTAATAACCTCTGGTAACAGGTTACACTGATAGATTAAGCTTTCTTCCTTTTCAGACATTTGTGTGATGTGTAGTATGACTGAGTACCACGAGAACCACTATAGCTTTAAGGATTTGGGTAATGTAGTATTTGAACTGCCTTTAAAACAATTATGTAAAAATGTTTAAAAAAAAAAAATTGTAATTTGTATGTTTGAAATATATCAAGTGTATACAAACATTTATCAAGTTTTGTAATACAAACCAGGCTGGCAGCTCTCAAAACGGACAAGCTGCTGGGTGTCATGGTCAAGTTGAATACACGTAAACTCTTTTACTCATTGTTGCAGCAGCTGGATTAAAAACTGGGAGCCTTCAAAGTCAGGCTACAAGGACAAACTCCAAATAAAGTGGTAAAGAACAAAGATGGATGGATCACTCCATAAATGAAATATCCCATACAGCATTTTGTTTGCAAAGTTCACACGATAACAGCCCACTGTGCACACCAGCATGTTGTCCACATAGTGGAAGACAAAATGTACAAACAAGACAGATTAACATTCTAGATAACAAGAACTCATCATCACGAAATGTTTTGATCTCAATTATTTGTACATGTCACCAACATCTCAGTTTCACATCACCCATTCTCAATTAAAACCTATTCAGGTTCCAGTGTGTCATTGCAGTCATTCAACTACAACAACTTGAGTTGCTACTTTTACATGGAAATACTCGATCACACTGTTGAACTGATACGATACTTGTGCTGTTTCACTGTACTGGACACCTGCAGTACGTCATGCAAACCTAACAAAATACTGATCAAGTCTTACAGGCACTTTAGAGGAAGGCTGTCACTCTAGCTCTGTTTACTGAGGCCTCTGGAGACCAAACCCACACATTACAACCAGAATATGAACTTGAATTGGCAACACAGAGAAATGAGCTGTGTTGGTTCCTGTGAACGTCAACTCACTTGTTGCTCATCATCAGGACCTCCAGCTCCTTGACATTGTGCACCAGGAACTTCTTGAAGCCGTTTGGCAGCATGTACTTAGTTTTCTTGTTGCTACCATAACCGATGTTGGGCATCAGCATCTGACCCTTGAACCTCCTGCGGACCCTGTTGTCAATACCTCTGGGCTTACGCCAGTTTTTCTGTTGGAAGACACAGTAGACAATCATCAGGTTATCTCCTGAAGCAGGGTCTCACACCTGGTGAACACTTTGTGTGTCACACTTACCGCAATCTTGACATATCGGTCAGACTGGTGGCGGATGAACTTCTTAGTTCTCTTTTTGACGATTTTGGGTTTTGTCAAGGGTCGGAGGGCTGCCATGATGACTGCAACCAGAGGGGAGGGAGGTGTTATTACACCTTATAAGCAGTGCCAACATGAATACCTACAACTTCAACTGCAATACTTGGTTGTTGCCTCAAGTACACTTAATGAGGTGACACTCACGCAACGAAGACTTAAAGCTGCATGTCCAATCATAAAACATGTGGCTAAACACTAGCACGACCTGTTTGGCTAGCCGGCTAACCATGCTAACTGCAATATTCTACCACCTTTCCTGTTTGGCCAGTTCGACATTTAATATGAAACTACATGTTCACCATAGCAATCGTGTGCTTTTGGTGTGTATTTCAGAAAGAGTATTAATGCGATCGTGCATTGGGCCTTCACTGAGAAGCACCATTTCACCGACGCGGGTTAGCCGCAGCACTTCGGCTAAAACGACGCATTATAGACAGAAAAACCACAGTAAATCTGTTCATACTGGTCAGAAGATATGGAGCACAGTTTATTCTTTGAAATTATGTGTTCAGATGGTGAGACAAACTCCTCAACTTCGCAGATTCTCTTAGATTGAGTGGACTCACCCGCCGATGTAAATCCAAAAGGGACTCCAGCAACGGCGGAAGGAAAGAAAAGGACTTCCGCAACCGCCGAAATGGATTATGGGTACTGTAGTTTTGATCTCACATATGCGGACTCCACGTTCCACCACTTTATCAAAATTAATTTAATGTAGCATTTTTGACACCGTGGAAATTGTCGACCAAGAAGTTTTCATTAAATTCTTTATGTTATTTCGTCACAAAAATATCTGTACTTAAAACGACTGTTGCGCACTTAAAGCGACTGGCGTGCACTTCCTGAAGAAGTCATCAGGGAGGGGGCTCAAAATACTTCTCCAAAATCTGACAGCATTTTTTCATCACTTTTGGTTTATTGCAGCTCCGAAAGAGAGGGGCACGTTATCGTACAGTTACAGTCGTGTTTGGGGAAGGTAAGTGTGTCCGCTTGCTGTAAAGTTGCAGGAAACAGTTTTAATGTTGATCAAAGGTAACAATGATTTGGTTTAATGATTTGTGATGCGCGTGATTAGAGCACATGCATAAGTTCTGGGTTGTCTTTATTCTCTCATTTAGCTGTCAAGATGGCGTATCCGCAGTTTGGAAAGTAAGTATCGCCTGCGTTTCCTCCAGTATTTTAACAGAGATGTAACATTGATCAGGTTGCTTTCCTTTTTCATACTATTTTGGCCTTAACTTGGTTTCCGTTACTTGCAGCAACCACAACTTGTACGGGACTGTCAATCCCGGCTATGTCCCCACCGCGGAGGGGACATCTGGTAAGAAACTCATTAAATCCGTATTTTTATTTATTTATTTATTTTTATGTCACAGAGTTGCATGTTGTCAAGTACTTATTTGCTCGATTTTGCGCTCGCGCTCAGTAGTACACGTCCGGGGTGACGTCACGTCTCACGTACAGGTTATTTGAGGCGCCGCGCCACGCTGCGGTTCACAACGTGTAGTCAGCCGTCAGTGTTTATACTGCTGTTCCAGGGATATGAACTGCTTCTGGAAGGCTGTAGGGTTGCGATACAAAACGTCTCATAATGGATATTAACGCCGAGGCACAAAGTAAGTCACTCAGGAAACCGTTTTGAAGCTGTCATGTAGAAACTTGTACCATCCTGGAAAGCTCCCAGGAATTCACCTGAGTTTTATCATGAGATTGAGTGATAAACGTTATGACTCTTTAAACATATCTGAATGAAAATCAAATGCTGTGGTCTTTGTGACGTCTTAAAAGTGAACAAATGTCACAAGGTTTTACACGATTCAAAAGTGTACAGCTGTGTATGAATGAACTGGTTCTTCTGGTTTGTTTCAGCAATGTTTGCCCCACCCGCTGCCGAGTCCCATGGCCCCAGTGCTCCTCCAGCAAGCATGTTTGACAACATGCCTGGCTATGAAGGAACATTGGCAGGAGGAGGAGGTACAGTATGCTCACTCTGGTGGTGCTGTTTGCCCCTGACTCTCCCTATATGGAACCTCAAAATTGTTTCTCAATAGCACCATATGCAACACAGTTCAGTGCATTTCAAAGGACTTTTACACACACACAGAGAGAGAGAGAGAGAGAGAGAGAGAGAGAGAAACCCCCCAAAAGAACAATACCACTTGAGCAGGAGACTGTGGAAGGCTAAAAAAAACAAAAACAAAAAAAAAACTCCCTGACAGGAAGAAATCTGCAAAACCAGACTGTGGTGGGGAAGTTCTGCTGTGCTGGTTGGGATTAGAGACTAAAACAAGACAAACTGATTAGACAGAGAGCAGCAAGCAAACAGACATAAATCCACTTCCTGCGGACGTGATAGGACGGTCAGACCACAACCTTTCAGATCCAGTGCAATCAAAACTAAAAATTATTAAATGAATTAAAGCTCTACATAAGTCAACAGTTAAAATGCATATTTGTCCCATGCATCATTGAGCTTCCCTAAGACTGTTTCTGACAGTTTGTACAGAAATTATTCAGTTAAGAAAAGCAGCTGTCGCAGCAGCTAATGGATGTGGAGGTCCTGGCCTGGTGTAGTTAGGGTTATTCTCTGAAATTGTTTTGGTATGGTTTATGGTAGAGAAATTAAGATTTTATTTTACCGAAAAAATTATTACATTTATTGCATTTGCTTCCAGGACACCTTCAAAAGATCTGTGGCTTAAGTTTTGATGTTGAAGTTGTAAAATCGGTTAGTGGCTCCATTGCAAAATAAAGAAGCTGATCTGACTCAAGACATTTGCGGTAAAACCCTGATGAAGAGTGTTTCTCTCAAAGCAGTTGAATCAGGTCAACTGGACTTGATCATATGTTTCGCCCTTTATCCAACTGTTGAACTGGCATTTTGGTGCTAATTTTTTAAGCGATTTCAGAATAAACTAATACAAATATGAGTTCAATTTCTGAGTTTATTGGAAGTGTTTTTTTTTTTAACTTCTAAGCAGATAAATATTTCCTGTGCATTTCGTATGTTTTTACACTCTGTACTGCTACCAGCTCTGTGTAGGTACTGTATAATGTGCATAATGTAGATGTCACCCTGCTATATCACACATTATTTAAATAAATTAATCACAGTCGGGCTTCTGCAGAGCTTGATGAGCTTGTGACTGTGTTCACAAAGCTAAATCAACCGCTTATGACTGAGCAGAGCTTCAAATGCAGCCATTTCTACAGCTCTTGGGATATGTAGCTTTTAAATCAACACTTTGTAAAATAAAGAAATATTGAGACTATTACTGTAAAAATATCTACAAAGTTATTTTTAAAAAAAATCAAAATTTTCAGTGTTTCAGTGGATTTTTCTTGCTGACACTGATCGTTCCCACACAATCCAAAATGCTCCTGATATTAAAAAAAAACATCGTATTTTGCCCCACTCAGTGTTGAACGTTCTACCAGCACTCATCATTTCAAAATGATGAGATAGTGGCATTTACTGTAGTGTAACTTTATGTAAAACGGTTTCTTATAAAAATGTGACTTGTGGTGCAAATCAAAACTGAACACTATTGTTAGGAATAACAGATGAAGGAAAGAAATGGCTGAAGGGTAACATGTGTTTCAGGTGGATTTCTGCCGCCTCCAATGCCTGCTCACCCCGTTCCCCAGCCTGAACCTGCACCTGAACAACCACACTGGAAGTAAGCTTCACGTTATTTCCTTTCTTTCTACATATTTTCCAAAGTTATTGCAAAATATTTTCTCTCACGTGATTCTAGCAGTATGCTGGTTTCATTGCATCAGCACTTTGCTGACTGTTGCTTCCTTTTAACGGATGGGTTTGTTGAATTAATTGAATCACATTCTTCCTCTGCTGCCAGTATCCCATCCATTACTGAGGAAACCGCCCAGGAGGCCTTAAAGCTGTACGCCTCCAGTAAATGCTGCTACAGCTCTGCCCCAGCAAAGGATGGTGTGATCACGAACATGGAGGCTTTCAATACGTACAGGGTAGGAGGAAGGTGTATGGGGTTTTTGACATTTAGTTGATGTTATTTGATGCACCGTGCACAATAATGCAGATGAATGTTTTCACAGTGTGTGAGAATGAGTTTACCTCAGAGATTAAACCACAGTGTGTCTCCTAAGTTTCCACATATAAGATATTGTTAACAGTTGT
This sequence comes from Salarias fasciatus, assembly GCF_902148845.1. NCBI lineage: Eukaryota > Metazoa > Chordata > Actinopteri > Blenniiformes > Blenniidae > Salarias > Salarias fasciatus. The sequence continues at coordinate 17,153,115 of NC_043764.1, read as the reverse complement.
TTGGGTTCATGGGTACAAACAACCAGAAATATTATTATCAGGTGAGATGCTTTTAATTGAAAATGTCTGGTCTGGCTAATTATATATGATGTACTGTCTTCCTAAATTTTACACTAAAGCCTATTTAATAATTTCAGTGCATATCCATTACATGTATGTGTTAAAAATGTTTTACTTGAAATTGTTCTATCACGAGTCCTAAAACATAAACTCACTAGCTGTAATATAAACATGATTACAGAGAAGGCATCCATTCTGCTGCTACACCTTTCCCCCCTGGAGAGGACCCACTTCACCATTTGAAAGCCCCAGATGTGGATCATTGACTTTAACAATACAGAGCAAAACACACATTTCAGCTTTCGTTGTTGTTTTCTTCTTCTCTCCTTTTAGTACCGCCTGGAAACCTTTACTGAGTCGAGATCTACAGAATGGAGTCATGAGCCATACACTGGTATAATACTGTTATTTTATGTACCCTCTTTGAAGCAAACTGTAATATTATCTACAATACTAATAATAATCCAGCCATCCATCCCTCACTTAACTAAGCTTATAAATGTCAAAGTAAACTCCAAATTAGGATACCAGGGTGAAGGTATTACTTTAGCTATCCAGTGATTATTGTCACATTTATTATGAGTGAACCATTTAAATTGTCTCCTGTAATCGTTTGCTGTTTCACTTGGATCAGGTCAGCCAGTGGACGCGTACGCACAGCCACCTCCAGGCCCATGGGATATTCCAGCCAAGGCTGTGAATTTCTTTTTGAACGACAAGCAGACGATAAAAGTTCCCTACACATCGTCTGTGAAGGTAACTTATTTGAGACATATTTTATAGCACAATGCTCCCCCGTATCTTATTATGTTCTTTTAATAAAATGAAGCCTTTCATCCACAGAGCTGCCACGGTTGTGTGGGAATGGGACGAAAACCTTGCAAAGACTGTGCCGGCGCTGGGAACGTAAGCATTACCCACAGGCTTCAGTGAAAATAGTTGTTTGGAGATCTTTTGGGGAGAAATCCAGTCTTTCTGTTTTTTGTTTTTTGTTCTTACCTCTTATAGAAAGTTTGTTGGGTGTGTAATGGATCTGGGTACCGTCACGGAGATGATCGATGCCACCACTGCAGTGGCAGAGGGAGGGAAAAGTATGTATGGATTTAAAGCACCCGAACAGTTTAAAACTACCCATTTTGTGTCGTTTCTAAAAACAACATAACCACTAAACAGTATTTTATTACAGCTGCACCCGCTGCCATGGACAAGGAGCAATGCAGTGTGACATATGCCGTGGAAAACAGCAGCTACTGGTGTACATCAACCTGACTGTGAAATGGTACCAGCTCATGGAAAATGTTAATTACACAAGCCCTGATTGAAACAACACAACAAAAACACACATTTTCCCGGTGCTTCCTATCTGTTAATTACTGTAAATTATTGTTTTTTAACTCCAGACCTGGGAAACTACTTCTATTTTTCAAACACCCACGATAAATTCTTCAAATGAATTGATTTTCCTCCTGCCATTAAGCAACTGGCTTGAGTCGTGTTAGAACAGAAGATTTCTGAAATAAGGAGGTCAGAAACCTTCTGAGGACTGGATTTGGAAAACTGTATTTTGCATACGAACTGAAAATTCATACTAAATGTGTTTGAATTTAATTGTTTGCAGGACAAACAATTCCAACGACTACGTTGTGGAACAGCTGAGTGGACTGAATTCGGACAATCTCAGCCAGGTGTCTGGCAAGGAGCTTTTCAGAGACACTCAGTACTTGGTAAACAACTGTTTCTTCAATATTGAAGTGCCTGAGAATTCTTTTCAAGCCAAAGGGAAAAAAAAGATTGCTACATTGTTGCATTCACTGCTTCATATAAAGACAACATATCAACTTTGTTCCAATCAATACCATGGTTTACACAACTGTGTTGTAACTGGAATGTGTATTTGTTCGGCTCAGACCATAGTCCAAACACGGATAAGAGAAACTGTCATTGAATTCATCCTATGTGACCCTCATGAAATGCTACAGCTTGCAGACATTGTGTTCATGCTTCACTTATGATACATGAACAATTCAAAATGTTGCTTGATCTAAAATAATAATGATGATGATGATAATAATAATAATAATAATACTAATAAATAAATAAAACATGAAATTTCCTAATTTAATGGATGTTCTTTTGTAGGTGTACCCAGTGATGGGCTTTCCAGACCCTGCTGTTGTGCAGGCTGCACAGCGCTTCATCAGTGAACACCAGGGCAAGTTCTCCCAGACATCCCGCATTCTGCAACAGGTATTCATATCTTTGAAACTCCCTTTTATTCTCTCAGTACAACGCTGAATCGCTCAGAATTGTAATGCCTGTCTTTGCTTGCAGCGCCAAACGATCGAGCTGATCCCCGTCACCAGGGTCACTTACCTGTGGAAAGGGAAGTCGCACGTGTACTTTGTTTACGGGAATGAGTTCAAAGTGAACGCTGACAACTACCCCGCCACTTGCTGCTGTACTCTCATGTAAATACAATGCCAATGTCAAGCCATTTAAAAATGCTTATTCGCGCAGTATGAATCATAATCACACTATGTCCACTGAAACTACGTTTTTGATACTGATTATTTTTGCACGTGTATTAACCATGATGTATTAATCCACGTTCTTCTACCAGTTGTTGCTTTTAAGCAACACCTCTAAAAGGGATCGGACTTTTGCACACCCCTTGTTAATGTGCGTGTTTTTTTTTCATGACAATTGTTCATAAAATGAATAAAAGTTATTTCGCAATGTTCTCTGCTCTGTCGTGTCGTCATTAAACGTCGACGGTCGCTCTTGTGATGACGTGCAGAACGTGTTCGCCATCATGATAATAAACCGTGAACACAAAGCTACAAAAAGGCTCATTAAACCTCGGCAGTAAGACTCTCGTACATGTGCTGATACCTCCAAACAGCGACCGAGTTCGGACTGATATCCGCGGACCCGGGACTTGGCGAATTTGGCCGAAAGTGACCGAAGAGCTGAGCCGAATAACGAGGTAAGGTTAGCATGAGAGCTAACTGGCTAGTCTCACCTGGGATGCCTCCAGCTAGCTCCTCTGATACATGTGCCGGCAGGTTTCCTCTTCTCGTGATTGATCACAATTAATCACTTTAAACTGGACTTGTCTGAACACTTCGTGCACGGTGCGAACTGTAGTTTTTAACCAGGAGTGACTGCAGGAGTCCTGCTAGCTCGTAGCTCCCTTATTAGCCGCTGTAGCCAGCCATGCCAAACATCGAAACAGGTGGTGTCCGCTGTGTTTACCAGTATCCTGACGTATTGTATACAATTATTAGAAAAAAAAGTGGTTGGATTAAGGTTGTCGCTGCTCCGTCCAGTGTTTGACAAGCAACGTCGGCACCACGACATGCTAACTCGAGTATTAGTTTGAAAGTTAAGCCTGTAAAAACGGAGCGAGTCACCCGTTTGTTCTCACAATTAAAATAATACTTGACACTGTTTCACATAATTAAAGTCCTGCCGTTATGCTGCGACGGTGTTAGTTTCCTAACTAATATTTGCTGAGGGCAGCAAGCTGTGCGTGTTTGCGCGCGTGCGTGTGTTGCAAAGTTGCAAACATGTAGAAACTCAGCTGTGAATGAGGTATTTACACTGGGATCTGAAGCTCGAGACGCTCATGAAGCCATTGCAGCTTAAATTAACTGTCATAACTTGAGATAGCAATAGCCGACATGTCGAGGCTAATCGGCTACAAAACAATAGCACCACTGGGTGTGTTAACATCCCAGAGACGAGTCTTTCAAGGCCAATGACGAGGAAGTGGTGCAAAGAGCAGCCGATCCCTGCTAACTGCGGCCGATGGCAAGATGCACTCTGGACAGGTGGCTGGTCAATCACAGAGACAGAGGTTCACACCTCGGGGCAGTTCAGGATTACTTACTCTCACTTGCATGTGTTTGAACTGCGGGAGGAAATCAGGATATCCAGATATCAAACTGCTAATTTAGTCTAATTTAGCTGAACTGAGGTGAAGTGAAAATTACATTTGAAAACATTCAAAGCCTTAATTACTTTCCTTCAGACCAAAGAAATAAGCAAAGCCCTAATTTTTCATCAAGAAGTGTTGAAAACCTGTTTAAATGTTGCAGTAGTTTTGTTAAGCAAATGCCACCCTGACAGGTGGCACCATGGCATCAGCATCTGCCAGCGTGGACTCCAAGGCAGAGCTGACTGCTCTCCTGGAGCAGTGGGAGAGGGAGCAGCAGGGGGCCACACAGGAGCTGGTTGCCCTCCTCACTAAGTAAGAAGTCGCATTAAGTTATTGAAATTTGACTACAATGAATTAAATCTGACTTAATGATTTAATTTCATTCTCAGAATATCAGAGCTCGTTGAAAAAGAGACAGAGGAGTACCATAAAGCTGACCCAGACCCTTTTGATGATCGACATCCAGGTATGAACATCGTTGTTAAAAAGTACAGAATATGAAAGCACTTCTGTTTCATGTATTATTCTGACATTTCGTTGTTGTCCACAGGGAGAGCTGATCCAGAATGCGTGTTGGGGCACCTCCTCAAGATCTTGTTCAAGAACGACGACTTTATGAACACAGTAAGAATGAATGGACACATTTTATTCTCTGTCCTTTTCAACTATAACTCAGTTTTAAAGAGCTCAGTTGAAAGATGGTGTTTAAATTGCTCTTCGCTCTTGTAGCTGGTGAACAGTTATGTGATGACCAGCAGGGAATTTTCCCTGAACGCAGCAGCTTGTCGCCTCCTTCAGAACATCATGCCTGGACTGGAAACTGCTGTGGTCTTTCAAGAAAAGGTATTTTTTTGAGTTCAGTACGAGATGATGATCAAAACAATCATTTTTGCTCTTAAATTATGCATTTTTTTTGTCAGCCTGTAATGTTTCTGCTGTGAAGATGCATTCGTGTGCAGTAATACAGACATTGAGTTATTTGATATTTTTAGTTCAGTTTAGAGTCAGTGGAACTAAAGCCCAAACCAGTCTAAATGAAGTTCTCTTTACTTTTGAAATCGGAGAGTAACCTCATTGCTTTGCCCATCATTGTGCAGTTAAACATGGAAGCTAAGACAGATCCTTTTTTGAATGCTTTATTATGTTTTTAGATTTATTTAGCAAAGTTGACTCAAGCTTACAGATTGTAGTGCAGATGAACTTGTTGTAAGTCACTTATAAATCTGATCTTTTATATTTTCTGTCCTTTTTTCATTCCTGGTTTGAAAGATGATGTTCATATTGTTCCATCTTTGTGTTTCACCTCTTTTCAGGAGGGAATTGTGGAAAGGCTGTTTAAGTGGGCTCAGGAGGCTGAGCAGCCCCTCAGAATCTATGCCACCGGCTTGTTGGCTGGTGCGATGGAGAATCAGGACATTGCTGCAAACTACAGAGAAGAGAACTCTGTTCTGGTCAGTAGGAATTTCTGCTGCATCAAAAATGAGTTTTCTTCATGAAAAATGTGACGGCATGTCGCGATCGTCAAGACACAACAATTGAAACTCCTGTCATAACCAGCAGGTGGCGGCATCAAGTGGCAGCTGTCCTCAGCTTGTGTTTTATGCTTCACTTTGACAGGTGCCTTTGATGCTGCATCGGTTGCGCGAGCTTCAGGACAAAGATGCAGAGAACAAAAGGGAAATCAAGCGTCCGAGCCCCCGAAAGACTCTGAGTGAGCCGCTGCTACCTCTAGATGAGGAGACTGTTGACGGAGGCTTTGAAGAGAAGTCCTTCACGCCGGGTAAAAACGGAGCTGAAAAGGAGGGAATGGGGCCCGAGGAGGATGGAGAACTACCTTTCTCATCCATCGAGCCTGAAAACGAACTCTCCTTCCGTCTGAACTCCCCTCACAAGACGAGCAGCCGCGCCAACTCGGCCGTTAAAACCATGATGAAGCCCATGTCTGCCCCGAGTTCGCTGACGCACCAAGGCGTGTCTGATGGCAGCAGTTACTTTAAACGCAGAGCAGATCGGGACAGTGGCAGGACTTCAAAACACAAGTTGAACTTCTCCCTGCCGGAGCCAGAGAGGACCTTCAGTGAGCTCTCCAACAGCAGCTGGACTGAGATGAGCCCCTGGGTGATTGGCAACAACTATCATCTGTATCCTCTGACCCCTGAGATCGAGCAGCGACTCATCCTGCAGTATCTCACTCCGCTGGGAGAATATCAGGAGGTTAGTCCGCTGCCCCGGCCTCTGAAACAAAGCTGCAGTCATTTCCTGAGTACTTTGTAGAAATATCATACACAACTGTGTGTTACTTATTTAAAAAGCGAATGAAGCCAGCAAGTTTTCATTTTCTGGATTGGAGGATTGTAAGCTTTGCATTGACACTCGGGACTGAGTGTGTTCAAATTTGTTAACTGAATTATAAAATGTATACATTTTTTCCTTTTCATGGTCATTTTGAGAGAAAGTAGGTGTTTTGCTGTGAAGTAAAACCTTGTGGAGCTCATGTATCTGCATTATTTCTTTAATCTGTGAGCTGCGTCTTGTTTTGCTACAAGTTTACCAGCAGGTGTCAGTCTCTCCTCACGCACTATAAAAAGTGAGCTTTTAAGGCCTCACGTAATTTTCATTTAAACTGGAGATGCTAAAGATTAGTGGGCTTTTGTTTTGGACGCCGAACCGTAAATTCTTCCCGTTTGCCATTTAGTGATTTTTATAGCAAAGCAAATTGATGTGATTTCCTCCTCCGCCCTGCAGCTGCTGGCGGTGTTCATGCAGATGGGCGCTCGTGAACTACTCATGCATTATATGGATCTAAAGCAGACCAATGATGTGCAGCTCACCTTCGAGGCCCTCAAGGTAAACACTGCCGACCTGCAGTCACTCCTCTGTGCCCTTCAAATTCATCAAAAACGCTCCTCAGTTATACATATGTTCCCTCTTTGCAGTATCTGGCCTCTCTGCTGTTGCACAAGAAGTTTGCTGCAGAGTTTGTCGCGCATGGGGGGGTTCAGAAACTGCTGGAAATTCCCCGGCCATCAATGGCTGCTACTGGAGTGTCACTGTGCCTCTACTACCTTGCCTACAACCAGGATGCCATGGAAAGGGTATTTACAAGACACACAAGAACCATTTCCGTTATTTTGTTTGCCACAAACTTGTAGTTGTTGTGCACTCATGCATTGATTGGCGTATGTGCTTTCGCTCTCAGATAAATCAGATTTAAAATGACATGTAATGTTATTGTGGTTTCGATTGTCATTCGTGGCTGTGTCTTCCCCTCTCCAGGTGTGCATGTTGCCTCACTCCATCCTGTCAGACGTGGTTGGTTACACACTGTGGCTGCTGGAGTGCTCACACGCGTCCGGCTGCTGCCACGCCACCATGTTCTTCTCCATCTCCTTCTCCTTCCGTGCTGTCCTGGAGCTTTTCGACAAGCAGGACGGGCTCCGGCGCCTCGTGAATCTGGTAAAACAAACTCACAACAACCTTGTGTCAGAGTTGGGAAATACAGCGCTTGTGACTATACTTCAGAGGTTTTTTGAGGCATCTCAGTTCCACTCGAGTAGATCTTTTTCTGACACCTTATTCCTTTTGCTTCCCACATTTTTCCCACTCTTGTCACGAACAGAATAACTTAGCAGCTGATGAAATATCCACTTGTAGCTGAGCGCTAATGTGACGTGAACGGTTTGCTTTCAGGTTAGCACTCTGGAAATCCTGAATCCCGAGGACCAGGGAGCGCTGCTGAGCGATGATGAGATTTTCTCCAGCAGGCAGACGGCCAAGCACACCTGCATGGCCCTGCGCAGGTACTTCGAGGCCCATCTGGCAATCAAGGTGGAGCAGGTGAAGCAGTCGCTGCAGCGCACAGAGGGGGGCGCCCCCATTCACTCGCAGCCTTACTACAAGGTATTCACCAGGAAAAAAAAAGGCAGAAAATACTCATATTTGCTCTGTTTGTGCTCAATTAATTAAAATGTATCTTTGTGTTTGTAATCCTGTCCTCAGGCTGTGAGCTACAGCCGTGAGCAGGTGGTGGAAATGATGGAGTTTCTCATAGAGTACGGCCCGCTCAGACTGTACTGGGAGCCAGCTGAGGTCTTTCACAAGCTGTCATGTGTCCAGCTTCTCCTGCAGCTCATCTCCATCGCCTGTGACTGGAGAACATACTACGGCAGGTACAGATCAAGCCATACTTCAGTCACATCTGGCTAATGCCATTTGATTTGTATCAGTTTGTGCCGGTAGATAGGCGTAGTAAATATGCAGTGACTGTTATTTCTCTTTCCCTTGCAGGAGTGATACAGTGCGCTATGCCCTTGACATCCTGAGCATCCTCACAGTTGTGCCAAAGACCCAGCTGCTGTTGTCAGAAGCAGTTGCTGTGTTTGATGAGGGAGGATCCACTGTTTCTACTGTCGGTCGGTATTTACAGTGTGTGACACAGTTTTAATTACAATCCACTCTATTGAAATTATACCCGTCATAATGACCTCGGGAGCATTTATTCATCATTTGATGGTCCTGCCAGCTTTTGTTCTCAAACACAGCCCATGTCTGGTCATTGACAAAGAGCTTTTATTGATGTAGTAATTAAATTGATTATCTGACTGAAGAGAAATGTTACTTTTCTTTTAGGTTTTCAATTATCTCCTGTTTTTTTTTTTTTTCCCCCTCTTAGGGATGAGTATAGTTCTGGCTGTCGCAGAGGGAGAGGTGTTTGTGAACGATGCCGAGATTCAGAAATCGGCCCTGCAGGTCGTCATCAACTGCGTCTGCGCTCCAGACAAGCGCATGTCCAGCATCGGCAAGTTCATCGCAGGCACCCCCCGCCGGCGCCTGCCCCAGCAGAGCAAGGCCAGCGAGAACGTGCTCATCAAGATGTGGAACGTGGTGCAGTCCAACAACGGCATCAAGGTAGACTCCTGGCGTACTGCACTCACAAGATATTGCGGTCAGGGCTAACCTTAACCCCTAAGCCTTTGATAAAAAAAAAACACTTCTCCATCGACAGTTGCTCTCATTCCGTCTTCCCAACAGGTGCTGCTGTCCCTGCTGACGGTGAAGATGCCCATTACGGATGCCGATCAGATCCGAGCTCTGGCCTGTAAAGCCCTGGTGGGTCTGTCTCGCTCCAGCTCCGTCAGGCAGATCATCAGCAAACTGCCTTTGTTCAGCAGCGGACACATCCAGCAGCTCATGAAGGAGCCGGTGCTCCAGGACAAACGCAGCGAACACGTCAAGTTCTGCAAGTTCGCGGCGGAACTGATCGAACGGATCTCAGGGAAGCCTCTGCTGATCGGCACAGACGTGTCTCTGGCCTGGCTGCAGAGGGCCAGCGTGGTCGCCCAGTCCAGGATCACCTTCCCTGAGAAGGAGCTGCTGCTGCTCATCAGGAACCACCTGGTGGCCAAAGGCCTTAACGACACGGCCACCGCCCTCACCAAGGAGGCGGACCTCCCGATGGCGTGTCTGTCTCACTCCTCGCACTCGGCCTCTGCCTTCCCTGCCGTCGCTCCTCCGCCTACTGCCTCCCCCGTCGCCACTCTCCCGCGCACCCCGCGGCTGGCCAATGGCGTCGGGTCAAGACTCGGCAGTCATTCCTCTTCTCCGGGCGCCGGTCACCAGCAGCCGCGTCCCTCCACATCTCAGACCTCCGCTCCCTCCGCTGCTTCCACTTCGTCGTCTGTCCCTCACTGCAACCACAGCTCCCCGCTCATCGGCCGGATCGTTTTCTCCCGGGAGCGACAGACGCCCTGTAGCACCGTGAGCTGCAAGAAAACCCGAGTGCTCCGGCAGAAGTCGGACCACGGGGCCTTCAGCCAGAGCCCCGCCATGAAGAAACAGTTTGACAGACACCTCCCCTCCCCTCCTGCACTGGACAGCATTATCACAGAGTACTTGAGGGAGCAACATGCACGCTGCAAGAACCCCGTCGCAACCTGTCCGCCTTTCTCGCTCTTCACCCCTCATCAGTGTCCCGAGCCCAAGCAGAGACGCCAGGCCCCCATCAACTTCACGTCCCGACACACACGGCGGGTCATATACCCCAAATATGGAGGTGTGGATGGAGGATGCTTTGACAGGCATCTTATTTTCAGCAGGTAGGAGGCTTTGCTCCCTCCACAGTTTCCGCTGGATCGACTCTTGCCGGCATTTCACAACATAAATTATTCGCTGGTTGACATTCTTCTGTCCTCCCAGGTTCCGGCCGATCTCCGTGTTCAGAGAGGCAGACGAAGATGAGAGTGGATTCATGTGTTGTGCCTTCTCGGCGCGCGAGCGCTTCCTGATGCTCGGGACGTGCACAGGCCAGCTCAAACTGTACAACGTGTTTACAGGCCAGGAGGAAGCCAGCTACAGCTGTCACAGTTCCGCTATCACTCACCTGGAGCCCTCACGGGTCAGTAGAGAGACACTCGCACATCGACCGGCAGGTCATGTTCAGCCTCTCTTCTCCGGTTTTGCGTTTGACTATCGCCGATAGATCAAGTTAGTTAGTTATCATTGACTTCTGTCCAAAAAAAAACAAACAAACTCTAGTGTTCTGAGCTGGTTCACGAGCTGTGGAAGGTGCCACAAAGCTTAAAAAGACACGAGTGGAGGGATGCATCCAACACATGGAAGCAAAGTGGTGCTTTTGTGTAAAACACACACGAGCCTTTTGAAGTTGTCGTCACATGGTTTTCACACTCTTTCATGCTGCAGACATACACACCTGCTTTGGACCTTTTAGCTCTGCATCAATGATTAAGGAGCTCTTACTATAAAAAGAAACAGTGGCTGTAGGATTACGTTTAAACCTTGCAAAGAAACTGTGGATCATGAATGCCGGATTTAAGCAGGTGTGTATGCAACCACCTGGTTCACTCTGAATCTGCAAGGAAATAAATTTCAAACCTCAGTCGCATCAGCTGAGATTTCTAGACTTAGGAGTTAATCTTTTGAAATTAGAGATATTTGCATATTCATAGTTGCTAGTTCTTGAGGAAGAAGCAGTAGGAGGCATGCAAATAAATGAGCATTAAATGAACAATAAGGGCTCTCTGACCTTCAGTCTTTGTATGTTTTCAGGACGGTTCTCTGCTCTTAACTTCAGCCTCTTGGAGTTACCCGCTGTCCGCTCTGTGGGGCATGAAATCAGTGTTCATCATGAAGTAAGTTGTTTTCACAGCTCAGAATTGAGATTTTCACCAGCCGCATTATTGGCTCATGGATTATGTAGACTGAAGTGTGAAATTAGCAGGAAACTTGCTCCGTCGCGTCGTCGGACCGCAGAGGTTCGGCCGGCGATCGCACCTGTCTGCGATCCCACTGCCTTCATGTATGTGGTCTTCTCTGACCAGCGGTTCAGCAGCTTCATTCTGTCAAAAGACGGAGCTGCCAGCAGAAGATGACATGCTGTTTAATTATGCACGTGAACAGCCTCGGGCCTGCAGTCTCCCGTCCACGGAGCGCAGGCGCTCGGCTTCATTCATCCGCACAGTTTCACCACGGCAGTACTCGCACACTGCTGAGTCTTCTGCAAAGTCTTTATGCAATTATATGGTTTAAAGCGCTCTGCTGCAACGCTCACACCGGCTCTGTGTCTTCAGTTTAATGCTGACAAGCTGCTTTTGTTGTCTTTCAGGAATTCCTTTTTGGGCGACCATTATGTGGAGTTCAGTAAGCTTTCACAAGATCGTGTCATTGGAACAAAGGAGCACATAGCGCGGGTACGTCGAGTCAAGAAAAAACCAGAAGCGAGCTCAAATATGTTGAGCGCTGATGCCATTTTATTTCTTTTTGCCCTCAGATTTATGACATCCAGACGGGTCAGGTGACTCTGACTCTGAACAACCCAGACCTGGCCAACAACTACAAGAGGAACTGTGCCACCTTTAACCCCACGGACGACCTGGTGCTGAACGACGGCGTGCTGTGGGACGTGCGCACGGCGCAGGCCATCCACAAGTTTGACAAGTTCAACATGAACATCAGCGGCGTGTTTCACCCCAACGGCCTGGAAGTCATCATCAACACAGAAATCGTATCCTTCACACGTGAGAAAGTTGCAGGATTTTGCGTGCCGTTGCATGGCTGCTCAAACCCGACTGAGTTTCTGTCGTCACACTCGATCCTTGTTTTTATCCGACTGACCCACGCCCTTAAAGTTATGTGAAATCCACCAGTCAGCCGTCACTGCCAACCTCCATTAGTGATATCAGTATTTGAATTGTCAATGAATTGATTTAGGCTTTATAACAAATATTTTATGGATCCATCAATCAATTTTACTGCTTTATTCAATTTGGATTGTGGGGATCTGCAGCCGATCCACTCGAATTAGAACCAAGACAAGGATACATCCTGGAGATAGCGACACTGACCTACAGCCAACTTCTGCACTCACCAGTAAACCCCAGAGGAACACAGGAGGAACATGTAAACCCAACTCAGGAAGTCACTGCTGGGAAAGTCTCATTTGGCTTTATGACGATTTCACCATATAGTTCTCCTCGTTTAGCAGATTAATCGTCCCACACGAAGTAAAAACATAAAGAAAAAGCATTTTTGAAATTGAGTATGGTCATGACACATGAGAGAATAACAGTTGTGTTGCTGATAATGTCTTAAATATGTCTGTTAGGCAATTTAATCCTTCCGTTTTGAGGTTAGCTCAGTGAATCAGTAGCAGAGCTGGTGTAAATGTGAAGGAGTGTTATGATCCTTATCTGAGAGCTCCAGTGGGACCTGCGGACCTTCCACCTCCTCCACACGGTTCCCGCTCTGGACCAGTGCAGAATAGTCTTCAACAACAACGGCACCGTCATCTACGGAGGTAAACACAGAAGCGTGATGGGAAGCGTGGAGTGTTCATACATCAAGCCGTCGGAGCTCGACCAGCCGGCTCGCCGCGCTCGGCTTTGACTCACGCCTTCCTGTTTTTGCAGCAATGCTGCAAGCCGACGACGAAGACGACATGATGGAAATGCAGATGAAAAGCCCATTCGGCTCCTCGTTCAGGACCTTTAACGCCACAGACTACAAACCCATTGGTGAGATTTGGTGACCTTTAATTTACTTTTCATCAGTTTGTTTTTAATTTGGAGCTCTTCTGATCAAACTGGGGTTATGTAATTACTGGTGATGGTGACCTTTCTCTTGTGATCTAATGTAAAATGTGCATCTTTCAAAAATAATCTCTTCAGCCACCATCGACGTCAAGAGGAACATATTTGACCTCTGCACAGACACTAAAGACTGCTACCTTGCTGTGATCGAGGTAAACTGTTTCTCATCACGTTACCTGTACAAAGGTTGTGAAATAATAACCTTAAAGAAGATTAAAGTTCCGTGCTCGTTCTCCCACAGAACCAGGACTCGGTCAACACCGACACGGTGTGCCGACTGTATGAAGTGGGCCGGCAGCGGCTGGCCGAGGAAGAGGAGGAGGAGGATGAAGAGGATCAGGTACGGTGCAGACGAACAGAGACTCCCCGCGTCGCCGTCGGTTCGATGCCTAATTCTTTGTTTCGTTTCAGGAGGATGACGATCAGGAGGAAGACGACGACGACGACGACGATTCAGACGACGACGTCGACACGGATCCCCTGATCGCCGAGCTGGAGAACGAGAACGGAGGGGAGGACGAAGACGACGAAGAGGACGACGGCAACGATGAGTTCTCCCCATCCGACGAGGAGGTGGCTCGTCTCCTCGAGGAGGACGTCGACGTCGGGGACGACGACGACGATGACGACGAGGACAATGACGACGACGATTCTGATAACGACGATATTGATCTGGATGGTGACAATGGTGAGTCGGGCTTCACCTTCAGGGTGTGTTGAGCTGTATCAGTGTTTAAAATGCTGCTGAATGCTTGTTTGTAACAGAAATATCATAGTTTGTAGGACAGAAGGCGGTTAAAGATAATCGACACCGCACCAGTTTAGCAATGTCCAGAACAAAGCAGAATCTTCATCCCTACATAAATGATGCTCGTCTCAGGCTTTGTCCAGTTTTCTTTGTTTTCACACCCAGCTGGTCACTGTGACGACATTTTCTCAGTGGAATTTAAAAACTGCTGCTGTGTCAGTTTTATCGTATTGCTGACAGCAGAGGAACATTTGATAAAGGAAAAAATAAAAGAAATGATTTTAAAAGGGGTTTATGTCTGCTCCACGTTTTGCCAGATCGGCTGTTTTTGCCTTTTTGGCAGTTTTTGCTCATCACCCACTGACCTATTCAGCATAACCCCCCCCCCCCCCCCAGTATTCCCACGCCTCTGAATCTGTTGTTTGTCTGTCGCACCAACAGACAGCTCTGACAACTCCGACCTCGAGGACGACATCATCTTATCCCTGAATGAGTGAGGGGACCCGGGGCCCCGGACGACTTGTCAAGACTCCCGCCTCTCGGACACTGGAGCTGCAGCGCAGCACGCTGGGAGGAGAGTATCCTCAGCGGTGAAGGTGGGAGACGAGTCGGAGCGCTCGCTGGTTTGAAACAGTTGGTGTTTGCACACTTTGAGTGACAAGACAAAGGAAAAGGAAGCTCACACACAGATCCGAGCGGGGAGGCTGCACACACATGAACTTGCTGTAGGGGGAAGAAAAACAAAAGGATTGTACACGTTTATAGTTTTATAAAACAGAAGTGAGCTTGATGAGGGTTGAAACGTAGTTGAGGTAATAAAAGTTTTATTTTTTATCACATTACCGGCTTTTTAAACGGGCCTTTTGATTTGATATTGATTCAGGCACTTTGTAAGCCTCTGATTGGTCACAGTTAGTGTTTGTAGGGTGAAAAAAAAGGCTTTTGTTGCGGGACGGCATCGGTGTGGTTGATTATTTGGAGCGCTCTCTAGCTTGCACTTGTACCAGATCGCCTGAAATAATCACCAAATAAGTCCTCCGGTGTTGAATTAGGCAGCTAGTGTGATGCACAGACATGTCGCTGACCGTTCATCGGGTTTTAATTCAACGCATCGCAACGCCATTCGTCTGCCGATTCCCTGACGCGAATGACAGAAGTTAAATCGGCCCGGGGCTCGAAGTCGTGAGAACGCCGTCACAGGTCTTTGACGCACCTGCTCCCCCGTCAGCTCGGCACACGCAGACGAGCGTCCACGGCTCCGCACCGCATTCAGCCCGGCCCGTCACGCATCCAGGTCCCGCCGTACGACGGGAACGCAACGTGAAGTCCTGATCTAAAAGTTCGGTCCAGTAGAAAATGATGTGTTAATATGATAGAAATCCTGGGAAATGAAATGTGCAGTGGTGGTTTGAGTGCAGCAAAATGTGTTTTCTGTGACGAGGCAGTGAGCTTTAGGGTGTCAAAAAAAAAAATAAAAAAAATGGATGCCTCGCACACAGTGCAAACATTTCATGATTTTTCTGTTTTTCAATTGTGCCTATTAATTTTGCCTCTTTTCTTTCTCTTTGCAAAAATGTTTTGACTTTCTTGAGACAGTTTATGTACAGCTTGTATGTATCTAAAGTATTTTTACTATAAATAAAATTAAAAAAATTACGTTTTGTGCCTTGAGTGTGATTCACGCTTCTTGTTGAATATTATCCGAGCATCGTCTCTAAAAAAACTGAAAAAAACAAAGTGCAAGGATGCACGCCACAGCTGTTTGTAGCTTTGAATGAACTGCAGCAAATGGTTTATTAAATAATTATTAGATTTATTATTAAAGTATTCAGAATGAATTTCAACCATTTCAGTGACAAAGCGCATTAGTTCTGTGTGCATCTCTCTGTCTCTACAGTGCAGGTCATTTGTACAGGAGCATCGAGTGCGTTGAATGTATGGTCCCGAAGAGTACGAAGAAATGGGAATGTGTGTTTGTGTGAAAGCAGATGATGGATGCGACGGTGGGACATGCTTCTTATTACCTCCTCGGCTGCGTCTTATTGTCTGCTGGCTTTGGGAGTGTTGAAACGGATAGCAGCTCTCACTGTATCAGGCGCTGCTGCAGCGGAGCAGGAGCTGCAACACAGGAAAAGTTAAAAAAAAAAAAAAAAAATTTAATCCAGGAGGCTTTTCTTGAATATCAGATTTAAAAATGTCCATTTAATGGCACTTTAATTTTATTTTGCTTGAGCACATAGGATGTAAGGGAGATGGAAGTTTGTAATTAAATGCTTTTTTTTTCCCCCACATTTTTATTATCTGGGCTGCATATTTAGCTGCTGAAACGCCCCACACACCCCCAGCTTTATGTATGTGATTGAAACACCGCCCACAGTGTTCCACTTGAAGTAATAGACAGATGGGAGTCAGTCACAGCGTCGCTATGATTGAGAGAAATTACCCTGCTGAGTACTGCCCTCCCTCCCACACTACATCAAACTCGCTGGACGCTCAATATTCACCAAATCGCTCCATTTTTCTCGTCATGATGTCTGCGTCTATAGGACAAGACGGCTTAATGCGCTGAGATGACCAGACGTGCGTCGGGCAGCGAGCGAGATGTGCCATGACAGACCTCTAAACAAGGGCTGCATGTTCATCTGTTTTGAAGCATCAACATCAACGCAAGGTCTGAGGGCCTGGCGGAGCGACGATGTAAAGAGGAAGCATTGCTTCCGTGCATTTATCCTATTGGCGTGTGATAGAAAAAACTCAGCTTCTCAGGAAGCTGGCGTTCCTTGTGTTAGTCATCACCCCACAAGACTTCTTTAACAGCACTGACTCACTTTATGACGGCCATATTGTGCACAAGTCCCAGGTAAATGGGAACAAACAGACGCACACCTGCATGTCATCACACTGCAAATCGGTTAACCTGAGGGGCTGGAGTTTGTTCTAGAAACATGAAATCACTTTACAGACTTCTCAACGCACTATACTTGGTGTTTTGACTCTTCTGTGACGCTCCGCTGGTGTGACAGATCCAGGCTGCAGTCCACAAACCACCAAGACCTTCCCTGAAAGAGATGTTTGCTGGAAGGCAGCACATATCGCCAAGACGGCCTTATCCGTTCACAATGGATCGTGCCTTTTTCCACTTGTGTAAGCTGCCCGTGCCTTAAGCACTAATGCAGCCCCATGGCTTTTCAAATCTGCGCTGATAACAAGCGGAGCACTCCTACTTTTTAATCCGCACACAGCAACTGTGGTTTCCAGAAATAAAATAAAATTGAAATTTTGGGTTATCTGTGCAGAGAAGTTCTTCTGTGTTTTCAGATTGTTCTTAAATACATCAATTTTTTTGCATGGTATGGTGGTTTCACTCAGTGTTTTTAAATGCCTGCAATGCTTTTCAGTTTGCTTTAGACTTGAGGACCCACAGATCAAACCATGCACCTTGAGCTAAGATTTCTTCACATTATCTCCATTTTTGGATGGTTTATTTGTCCTGTATCCTTTCACTTTCTTGGTAAATACATCCATCGTTTTTCAAGACAGTATTTTTCAGATTGGCAAAATACTGTATGAGCTGAGAGACTCTGCATCTAAGTTCTTCTATAAACCAAATCATGTCAGCCTGTTGAAAAAAACTTACTTTAATGGACTTTTCTTAAATTCTTCTAAGATTTGTTGAGACCATCAAAACAAATTTTTCACAGAAATACTTAAGTATATAAATGTTTTTTATAGGAAATAAAACTTTCAACATGTCATATAGTGGAAAACCTACCTGCTCTGCCTCTCTTAAAAGCTCTTTTTTCGTACACAGACCTGTTTCCATTCAGCCTCTCACTTAATTTTCTTAGTGCATATTCAACTCATTGTCCCAAAGTTTTTCCATTGTGATACAGCAGCAGTTCAAGACCGCTGATGTGTTGAAGCAATTCTAAACCTCCTCCTGGAAAATTGATAATTCAAACTGAATGTATTTAGACACTTGATGAACAAAAGAGTGAGAAACGGAGAATCTCTCGCCAATATTTTATGAGAACAAGAACCACTAAAGGCTGTTATTAAATGTGGAAACAAATTATGTTCGCAGGGGGAATTCAGAGTGGCGTCTCAAGTCATCGCCACACCTTTTG
The DNA here is from genome assembly GCF_902148845.1 of Salarias fasciatus. Lineage (NCBI taxonomy): Eukaryota > Metazoa > Chordata > Actinopteri > Blenniiformes > Blenniidae > Salarias > Salarias fasciatus. The sequence continues at coordinate 17,135,136 of NC_043764.1, read as the reverse complement.
CTTCACAGCTCATCCGTCTACAACCTGAAGCCATTATCAAGAATAGGTCACAGGTGAATAAAATATGACAATTGACATTTGAGATGCCACACATGATCATTTATTTAATGTGAATTACGTCTCCGTGTCAGCCGGCAGTGGTGTGATGGGAAGGTCTAATGGGAAACCCGGTTTGAAACACCATCCATCAAACCCAAAGGGTAACACCGGCCGTCAGAAACCAGTTGCGTGTCCTCTGTGTGTGGGAGCATGACTGCACTATGACAAAGCATTGCTGGGAGTTTGGTGTGTTTCTTTGAAATGACTCAACCGGGAGGTGCTTTATGTCAGTCCAGCAGCCCCCCTCACCCCAAAAGTAACACATTCAATCTAACAGAAAAGAAAGCAGACTGGCAGCACGAGCAGGAGGAAATGCAGCTTGTGGTGGTGATGGATGGAAGTGCCATGCAGAGAGAGAGAGAGAGAGAGAGAGAGGGAATATATTTGCAAATGCTTGACACATCAGTGTTGACAAAACAAGTCATGTGACGAGCATGAAGATGGCGCAGCTTATGGTATATTGCAGCTTTCCCAGCATTTCCTCGCACCAACTTGGCAGCTCGGCCCGGTGAACGACATCCCGACCTATTACCTCGGATAATTACCGAGCGGTCCCCGCAGCGCGTCCGCCGGCCGGCCGCCAGCCTTTCGTGGATCAGAGGTTGGACCTGCGCGCGCAAAGAAAACCGAGGAAACACAAAGACGAAAAAAAAATAAATAAATAGGCTCCAGGAGGGAGAAATCTTCGCTCTCCGGTGGAAAAAGCTGCAATAACATCTTTTTTATTTTATTTTCTGGAGACTGTGAGGCGCGTACGAGCGTGAGCGCGCGCGTTGCCTGCTCCTTTGCGTGCGTGCGTGTGTATATGCGTGTGTGTGTGTGTGCGAGTGTGCGTTACATTAGGTGGACACGGAGACTGCATCAGACTGGAGACACACGCCGGGACATAATAGAGCAGAGATACTGAGGCTTTGGTGGTCTTCTCCTCTCCCCCGGTCCGTCTGGCACACGCACACGCGCGGATCCAGAGACATGTAGTCCCCGTGAGAGCTGCCGGATCATTCGTAGCCCTCAGCGCTCTCTCCTTTTTCTTCTTCTTCTTCTTCTTTTTTTTTTTTTTTTGAGCAGCATCATCTCACCATATCGACATAATGTGGCTTGCTCTGCTGGAGGAGAAATAACCAAATATGTGGATCCCTACTGAGGATGAGAAAATCGGAGTTGGTGAGTCAATTCTAGCTTCTTCTTTTTTTAAAAAAAATTCCTAATTGACGTTTGCTTTTATTTTTTTTTAACGGACTTTAATCACACACAGGATTGTAATGGCATTATTTGTTGCGCGAGAAGCAGCCAGTTTTTATTCATCCACATTACGCATTAAGGCTGCGCTGGCGATTTCTCCTTTATACAAGCCTATTACACCCAATGAAAAACACATACACTTATAATGGCTGATATACACGGCCGGTGACTGCATAGAAAGGGAAATTGCGTGGGATGATACAGCCCACAGCCCGCCACCTTAAAGATGCCATCGCAGTCTCCACACTGACCGCGGGCGGCTCGTGAATTCACGCTCCCACTTTCCCCCCCTTTCCTTTATCCCCTCTTAGTTTTTGCGGGTTTTATCGGTTGAAGAAAAATGCGTCAGTGTAGCATTTTAGTCTTTTCGTGAGCGTACCGGGAAAGGGAGGGAGCGAGGGAGGGGAGGGGGGGTTGAGGAGGGGAACAAAAAGCGCTATTCGCGCTGAAACCACGAGGGGGCATCGTGACTGCGTCCCTCCAACAGGTGTAGGCTGGAGTGAAGCTGGAGTCTACCTGTAGACAGAAAAAAAACAACTCTGCTGCTGCTGCTGCTGCTGCAAGGACAGACCCTGCACTGTGCCCGCGCGCCACACGCCATCCATGCATGTGTGCACTCTGACCCCAACAGAGACAGGGAGGGGGAGATGGGAGAAGGGTCATTTACATGATTACATGTATACAAGAGGCATAACTACCCCCAGAAGGTCCCATACAGTCGTTTTTAATTGACTTCTGGTGCCGTAGTCACGTTTAAAGTGACTATAGCATATGATTACACTATAGAGGGGTTTCATTAGGGGAATGACTCACGTCCAGATGCTCTACAGCTTGTTATACTTGCAGGGCTACTCATGCTGGGTTGCACATGACCCCCCCCCATGCATACTCCCACACATATACACTTTCTTTGCAGGCATTACAGTCGTCATGATCGTTTCGTAAAGACTGCAAGCTGAACGGCCCCGACGGCAGCCCACTTCCAGTGGGCTTGCACATCCACCGCATTTAATCATTTGCATGCTCATCCATCCGTCCATTTGCCCATCCATCCATCCATCCTGGAATCACTGCAGTTTTTATTTTTTTCCAAGCACAGCTCCATGGGGGGGGTTTATAAGGGAGGAAGGCAGAGGAGAAGGCGCTGTGGTGAGGGGGAGCAACAGTCTGCAGCAGTGAGTGACCTGGCGCTGTCCACGGTGCTGAAATGTGGAGCCGCCGTTGTCCACGGTGCTGAAATGTGGAGCCGCCGTTGTCCACGGTGCTGAAATGCAGGAAAACACCCTTTGTATTCCTACACAGTACATACTGTACCGTGTAAATGCTCCACGGATCACACCTGTGAAGTTCCCCTCTCCCCTCTCCAGTAACATGTTGACAAGCCGGACTGAATTTTTCCGTGGCTGTCGATGAGGCCCACATGATGAGCTGAGAGGCTGCCTTGCTGTACACCTTCAGTGCCTTGTTTATCAGCTCTTCTCCGGCTTCATGTATGATTACAAACCTCCGTACGTTCTCCTATTTTCATCCTTCACTGTAAGCCGAGCCTCATCCGTGTTACCACTGCATTGATACAGGAACCTGAGCTGCGGCCTGTCGGCTACCAGCCAGGCCCTCCTTTCTTTTTCTCCTGCGCCGTGTAATAGGCTCGCTTAGAGGAAAACAGTTGAAGACCACATCATGAAACGTTAATGACTTTCACAGAATCACCTCCGAGTCATTATTTTGTTCTTTTACAGGAAATGTAAGTTTGCAAATCACTTGTAAGAGTTTCGACAAAGGCCTTGATTGAATCTGCTTCAGTGCTGCCCAACTTTAAATACAAATCCTCAATGAATATATCCTCAAAGCTGAAATAACCAGGTCTGCTGGGTAATAATAAATAAACAAAACTAAATGACTGTGAGGTTGTAGATTAAATGATTCCTTACTAAATTGCAAAAACTGAATGTTTTACAGATATTCAACCGTATTGAAATTCTTATAATGGGATGATCTATAAATACTTATAGATAAGAAGATAAAGATTGGTTAGACTGGCTGTGTTTCCTGGGTTGCTCTGATAGCTTCAGCTAGTCTGGTGATTGTAGCCTGTCACCAAGACAATCGTGTGGCATTTGATTAACTGATTTAATAATGATCCTGTGGGGTTTTCTTTTTATTGATTTCAGAAGTTCTCTTTATACATCTTTAATGTTTTTTTTTTCTGTTAGGTTTGAGACTATATCACCGAAGTTGTTTTGGAAAATGTATCCTGATTTAAGCCAAATTAACCTCATCCGGACAGCAGAAAATTAGTTCTTAGAAAATATTGTTTGTAATATGAAGTTATTATCATGTATTTGCTTTTAATAGACACATTCTGATTTATTTCAGTTTATTTTTTTGTTTTTGTTTTAAGATGTATTACAGGATTGGCTCCGGTCCTGCACAGCTATGAGTTCTTAAAAGCAATATTTGTGGACTTTTGCAGTATTATGGTTTTATGAGCCTGTAATTGGAATTATATCGAAGGAAACTTTGCTTAGCATTTTCTTATATTTTCTTGGTTAAAACAAGAAGACTTTAGCAAATGTATCAACATTTGACGTCATTTTAATGGGAGTGAAATTGCTTGTATAATTTGCTAATGTGTTCTTAATTCATCACTCCTGAAAGGGTTTTGAAAGTTGTTGTTTGCCAAAGTGAAAAAGTGTCCGCAAGTATGTACTTGTCCACATGAATATGAGAGAAAATAATCCGATTTTCGTGTAGCTCCACGGACAGGGCCAAGAAACAAACGATAGCGGCAGCAGTGACATTACACAAGAGAATCAAACCGACCATTAACTGAAATAGACAGCTCTGGGATCAGATGTGTAGATGACAGAACAAACGACAGAGCGATCGTTCAGCTGAGCGAGGGATCAGAGAGATTAGCCAAGTAGCATTTCTCCACAGTTCATCTGCAGTAAGGAAGTTTACCGAGGCTCATTTTGGGGAATCACAGGCGCTGGATTTTAAAGTTCATTTACTACTGTAATAGTTTTCCAGGCCTTCCAGTGACGAGCACAGCAGCACAATAGACAGTATTTCTGCACGTACACTTTCATGAAGAGGTCATCCTGCTGCGGTTCACTGCCGTTTGGGTGCCTTGAGTAGATTTCTGGGACACAATTTGGAATCGGAGATGGTGAAACGCTCTTCTGCCTCCGTGGCAGAGATCCTTTGGTTGAGCATGACTGTGTCTCAGCGAGTGAGCGTGCATTCAAGTCGTGCCGAACTACATGACTCAGTGGGCGAAACCCAAAGACCATTGTGTAATTTTTAACTCGGCTGGATGTGGGACAGGATTACTCAAGCTGGGAAAGCGGGGCCTTCATGGTCTACATGCTCACATTGGATTATGGAGTGGCTTAGGATGCACGTGCCAAGTAACTCAGCTCGAGTTGTACTAGTTAGGACTGGAAGAGAAAGGGAAACCCGGGAAAATGTGTCCGTTTCCGTGGTGCAGTTCGGACGAGCGCCGTGACCTCTTTAATGAAAGAGCTGCTATTAGCACTCAGGTGTTTTGGAAATACAGCACGCAATTTATAAGCTGTAATAGTGTTTACTGGTGCGCTGGCAGGATTTCGATGACATCTCGCACTTCTCTGCAGAACATGTTTCCCCTGTGGGCCGTTGTTCTGTTCCATGCTCTGTGCGTCTATCACTAATTTAAAGCAAGGTCATCAGGCCTACATGCTGTGTGTTAAGCTTCACAATATTAGATAGAGCAGTGAAACATTCTTCAGGAAGTGACAGCATGTAATATGCGCAGCGTTTGCACTGAAAGGCAATAGATGTTTCTCTTTCTTCTGTTAAACATAAGAAAAATAGATTTCATTACCGAGGTATAGCATAGAAAGGTGTGTCCTGGCGTGTCTTCTCCCAGCCGAGCAGGTCGCCAGACTGACAGTGATTAAAACACCAAAGACTGCCGATCTGCACGGTGTAGAGTTTTTTTTCCCACTATGGGTAGAGTTATCAGAGGTTTACTAACATGGCTGAGAGCAGAAAAATGATCTTTCGAAATAAGGCTTTATTTTGCCTCCGAATGTGATGCACGTGATGGATGGCCAAACATCTCAACACACGCACGTTTATGGTGAAATCATTTGATATTTTACCACTGCGAGGGCTTCCAGTTCCCATATTTATCAGCATTCATCACATAAAAGACTATTTCTACACTGCATCACTGCTGGATTCAATCAGCATGGGTTTTAATGTTCACTCATAAGCTTCCTGTTTCAAAAAAGCGCACCGAGTGTGCTCCCACATGACATGACCACTCTGGTTATATTAGGCTTTTTTTTCCTACACACCATGGGTGGCAGCACTGCTGGTGAGGAGCAGCCCGTTAGAAAATAAAGGCACAACAGAGGAAAAGTGTTACCTATTCTCACGCAGGCTGCCTAAATCATTTTAAATCTTGTTTTACAACCCAGCAACATTTTATCCCCGGTTCACTGAGTCTGGTGCTTATTTTAAAGTGTGACGCTTGCTGCGTGCCCCTGCGATTCTCTGTAATAGGAGAGCCATGTGACGCCTTCAGTCTGGTCAAAAATGGTGGCTCCAGTATACGGTAGTGACTTTCTGCATAGAACAACCCGGCTTCTTCACACGAGAGCTGCCGATGGTGGTTGGTGCTTACTAGGTGCTGTTATTTCAAAAAAAAAAAAAAAAAAAAAATGAAAAAAATAAATCAGCTCCAGCTTGTGTTCTCACTTCACGCCAACACAGAAAACTGGATTTCTTAAAGGCTGTTTTCGTGCTGTGAAATCATTTGGTGAAATTTGGAGGAATAAATCAGAGCAGGATGAATCCAGGGTGTCATTAGTTTATATTTCCCTCCCCCCATAGGTAATGCACTGCAAACATTTGGTACATCTTAGTTATATTTCTATATCTTTGTTTTAAAGAATGAGATTATTTACAGTCTGAAGAGAACTCTTCAATTTGTTTTCTGCTATTAATTATTCATTTTCACTTTGCGTTACAATGCAGCTGAAAGTCACAACCAGGCATTTCAAGGACTCCTGTGTATTATATTGCAGTGTGTTCTGGCACACCTCCCGTCTTTCTCCAGTGTCACAATGATGGGATAGAAGCCGTGCGAGAACCCCACGAACTGAAGCAGATTTGATTACACTTATATTCTGAAATGTTTTCAAACAAGCAGATAAAACATATTAAAATGATATATTTCACTGGTTTTATTAAAAGTGATGAGATGTGAGATTAAATGCAGATTGAATTTGACTTAAAAAGCTAATTTGATGCAAAAAAAAAAAAACCTGAAGGTTGAGTCACTGATGGGCCAAAGTATTCAGAGTCTGTGAAGCTCCTAACCTTCATATTAGTCTTACAGCCTTTTTTTTTTTTTTTTTTTTTATAAAAGATGTTTTACAGAATAAAATTTACATGAATATTTGGAAAAATGGATGTTCTGTGAAGATTTTACCTCCGGTTTGCCCTCAGATGGACCGGTGGCCTGTTGTCAGGAGATGGATGGAGGTGAGAGGAGAGCGGACAGCAGGAGTCTCTTCTCGTGCTCGAGATAGTGGTTATACAATAACAGCCATCAGATGGACTGATATACTGTTACTGAGCAGAAATGTTTGCTTTTGCCAAACATTTTCTGCCCTGTCCCGTCACTTCTTCCAAACATCCTACGTTCAACATGTCGAAGTCTAAAGAGGTTTTTTTTTTTTTTTTTTTTTTGGTGCTGATTATGTTTTGAGGATATGCTAATGCTCTGCAGCTTCGAGGCACAATGGACTGAGCCTGTGACTGCCTGTTTACACAGCCTGGAAGCTTTTCTTTTTTTGGAGTGTAGTGTTTGTGAGGAAAGGACTATCTCTGGAAATATGAGTTTAGTGCTCAGCTCTCTCAAACATGACCGTCTCATGTTGTTCTGACGGGGCGTCCGTTGGAGACTTTTCAAACGGTGTGAGTGCCGGCTTTAGCAATTCAAATGAAAACAGAGGCCATAACAGAACAGAACACTCGGATAGGAAAAGCTTGGCCCTGGTTAGAAAAGAACTGGAGGCAGAGTGAAAAAAGGTGACAAGGACGCTCTTTAAGCCCATCCATCTCCCTTTCTAAACACATGCCCGGGGTGCTCGACGTGAACTCCGGGGCCGTGCGGCATCCGTGAGCTTGCCATTTTAAAATGCCCAGATCCCTGCAGCAGTTACAGTGAAGAAAGCCCTCCAGTTTGTGGATGATCTGTTGCCATAGTTACCCGAGCGCTCGCTCCCTTCAAACAGGCGACAGAGCCGAGCCTGAAGCCCCTCCTCCTCTTCCTCCCCCTCACTGGGTCCCCTGGCTAGTTCATTAGCATAGTGATTCACACCAAACTCTCCTTGAAGGGCCACCATTTGTGGGTTTTTCAAATCATCAGCGGAGAGGCGTCACTATTAAACAAGTTTGTCTTCTGGAGGCCTGCGGACCGCCGCCTCAGTGCATGGCGCACGTTGCTGAGCCGCAGTGCTGCACAGACGAAAACGGTCTCTGTAGGCGATGCAGTTGTGAAGGCATAAATCCCCTAAAGAATAATCATATCATCAGAGTCTGAGTCACAGGATGTGTCTGCTTATGGTCAAAGACTGCATGATGCTGCACAAGCAGGTGGCACGGAAGATTTCCTTAATACGGCCTTATGATAAATCAGCATTTAGCCTTATTACTTAGCACTTTGTGTGGGCCTCAGTTTGGGAGATAGTTCAATTAACTAACATCGCACAAAACCAGGTCGCTTAAGAATTAATTGCCTATTAAAATGACTCCCCACTTCAGGGTGGGAGCTTGTTTACAGCTGGCTAAGCAGTGCAGGCTGTGTGACACCGTGCTCAGATGTTTGCATTAAACAGCTTATTAAAAAGCCGCAGTGACTGCCCCACGACAACCCCGAGACACACACTGCAAACTTAGGGGGTCGCTCTCTGCCTAATCACGGGTCAGGAAGGGGGAAACCGTACGCAGATCTCAATCTGTAATGCCATGTCTGCTGCGCTTCACATAGCTGTTTAATTTCATGATGTCTCTTCTGTCTCTTTCTGCACAGTGATCTGCAACTTCCGGTCGTCAATATGTCAGGCTCTGGTCCTGGAGATCGGGGAAACGGTTCAGATTCTGGAGAAGACTGAAGGTGAGAGCGGCGCCGTCTTTCAGCAGGATGTAGACTTCAAAGCAAAAATGAAACATTGATTAATGGGCAATTACAGTAATAGAGTCTGGAGTTGTTTTCATAAAAGCCTATTTTGATAATCATAAAGAAAATAAAGTACAAGAATGTAATAATAAATGCTGCTTCATACTTAGAGCTGATAACGATCACCCATCAAACGCTGCCATTAATTGTCAGAGGAGCTGCTCTTGACAAGTTCATAAAGAACTCACTGCATAATGCTTTTGCCATATTTTTTTGCTAAATTATGGTATCTGCCTGTCCTTGCTGAGGAGTAGTTTAAAATGTGAATTATGGGCGATCGGCTATGAGGCTGAGTTATGTTGAAATGCAGAGCTGACAAACCAAATTCAGACCACCAGAGATGATATTATTATTAATCTGAATGGTTTTGTTTCATTCCTTTTGAATGGTCGGTTTTATTATGCTATTCATGATAAACAGCTTTTTTTGATTTACATAATTTTGTGTATATTTTTTTTGTTTTATTGTCTATGTGCCTGGGTTAGTTTTGGCATACTTTATGATTGTTCTCTTTCTCTTTTTTCTGTTACTCTTGTGTTTACTGTATCTCATTTGTGCATTATGTCTTATTGTATTTACCTGCAGGAAAAGGTTTTGTCCCTCTAAGTACAGTTTTAACTGATTGACTGTAAAGTGATTATCATCCAAACTGCTATGAAACAAATATACTGTGATCTTTCAGGACGTGCAGGGGGGGGGGGGGGGGGGGGGGGGTTCTTTAAAAGATGCATTCAAAGAAAACGGTGAATCTGGAAATCTTGGTAATTACAACCACTTTGGTGGCTGGTTGGTACTTTGACTCTAATTACCAGGTTTAGAGAGAGAGAGAAAAAAAAAACCCCTGCACTCGATAATGAGCGAACATTACTAGAAACAACCGAACACAAATAAACACCGGCACAAATATTAGTCTCATTTGAAAAAATTGCATTTCAAGTATTTGTGGAAAGCCGGTGAAGTTATTTTTATCCGTCAGACTGAGGTGGAGCCAGGCTAACTGCGAGTTAATTCCTCCAACTGCCACCACAAATCTGTTCACTGCAACACGGCCAACAGATGAATGATTTATAGCCCAAACTTCACTTTAAACAGCATGAGATGCCTTTAACAGGGCAGGAAAACATATTTCTGTTCTGATTCTTCCACTGATGGACCTGTTGAGTATATCTCAGCTAAACAAAGCTAATAATATATATTAAAAGATGTTGACATAATGTCCATTTTTGACTTTGTTTCTTGGTCCAACAGCTCGTTTTTCTTCTTTTAAAGGTACCTCAAAGTCACCTTTTGAATGATTTAGTGAAACTGTTTTTTTTTTTTTTCTGTGAAGGTGAGGATCTCTCATGTGTATTTTGTTGTTTTTCAGGGTGGTACAGAGGCTTTTCCACCAAGAAGCCTTCCATAAAGGTAAAGACAGCACACACAGTGGACCAGTTTGTCATTGTGTAGATTGAAATGTGCAGAATTTTGTTCTTAAATCAGTAACACTGCTATAACATATTCATATTTAAAGCAATAAAAAACAACACATTTTCACAGGTTACAAGAAAAAAATTAAATAATTACTTTAGAACATGGTTTTATTAGTAAATATTCTGCAGTAACAGTGTCGGATTGATAGTTTATTCAGTGTTTCAGTGGTTAATTTATTGAATTTGTTAATAATATAGGCATCTTGACCTGTAATTACACTGACATTTCTATAAAAACACAGTTTTGTTACACTTAGCTGCGCAAAAAGTGTTTCAGTCCTCAGGAATTTATTTACAAATGTTGAATGGATAAGAACAGAATTGAGATGCGGCGCCATTTGTTTTTAAAATCTCCGTTTCTGCTGGATTGTTTCTGGCTTCTGCTCTTTCCTGAAAACGTTTCTTTGACAAATCAACAATTCATTTTTCCTTCAACCAGCAGATGGTGCAATTATTAATCTGAAAAACAGCCTTTATTAGCGAGACGTGTCATATTTAAAAGATGAAAACCTGGTTTGATGCTTATTTGAAGCACTTTCTAAATGCTGCTCCGCTGTGTGGGACCGCAGCTGCGGCACTTGTTGTGTGGTTTGATCATTCAGAGGGAAAGTTCAGAGGAAAAGGCCGGATTGAGGGACCAAATCCAAACCTCTCAGTTCTCAGCTTGGTGCCGATTGTGCGGCATAATTATGAGAAGATCTTCTGCGCGGCGCTCACTAGGAATAGAGTGTGGGTGCAGAAACTGCTCGACAATTAGACAACAGTCCCCAGTGACTGCAGGAAATGTTCATTATATACCGTACATCATATCTATCTCACATTTTCTTACTTCAACAAAGCACACAAGCAATTTCCAAAGCCATTATACAAGCCCTGAGAACAAATATCTAAAATGTGCACAGTGGAGGAGCTATAATAATCACAAACATAAATACCAGCTGTGTGATTAGAGGCGTAAAAGCAGCAGGTCAGTTTTTTTTTTTGTTTTTTTTTGCTGTTGGAAACTGAAATGTCAGGAGCTCAAATCTTCTGCAGTGTTGCTGAAATGTTTCAAAGAAATCACAAAAGCCGTCCAGTCCTGGTGAATGTAGGTGTTAGTGGCTACATGCTGTCCTTCTCTACTCTCATCAGCTATTTACGGTTCTTACTAACACCCCTCCATTTTGTTATGTACTCCGCTGCCCACATTCACTCGCCCCCATACTCTCCCAGCGCGGAGAGAATTAGTTGTGCTCGCTGTGGCCAATTCTTTCACATCTGGCAGATTAGAATAAGAAAGATAAACCGCAAAGGTGGCAGCTGGCTCCGCTCGGTCTCTCGTGCCCTTCCCCGCTGAGCCGAGCCACAATCCCAGATCCTGCTCAGGCCCCTCGTCCCCGCAGCACGTCGAAACAATACGGGCTGAAAATGTGGGCGCGCAGCAGAAAACCTCAAAATAGGTGAAAAGGGAAGTGCGCGCTTGCACTTCCTTTAGCGTATAATGTGTCTCCGACAGGAGTGTAAAATCTGCCTTTTCACCACTGCATGGGGTTTGGACTGAGACGGCCAAATAACACACACACACACACACACGTAACACACTACTCTACATTTTAGTCGTGTGGTGCAGCAGAGTTACAAGTCTAATCCTGTCACACCCAGTAACATCTCCGCGCCTTTTCTTCGTCCACAGGGTATTTTTCCAGTCAGCTATGTCCACTTGAAGAAATCCACAGTGACAAACAGAGGGTGAGTTTGTCTGATGAAGTGTTTTAATTGGAACATGTGCACAATCACAAAATAGCTGCGCAGATCAGCTTCTTCTTCGGCTCAGGTTTATCGACCCTGTTTGAGTCCCTGCTTTCCTCCAGCGCGGTGGAAAAGGTTGATGTCCCGTTTGCACACAGATCCGAATTCAGCCACAAAATGTGTTGACGATCGCGGAGTTTCGATTACTCTGCCTTTCTCAAACTAATCGAATCAAACCCCGTCCCCTGACGAAATTAGCTTGATTGGATAAATGAGCTCATTAATGCATCAATTGACGCAGTGCTTTTCAACATTTTGGTTTTGGAGTTCCCTCAAGTTGCCTTAAAGAAAGTCTCAAATCCTCTTTCTAATCTGTGATTTCCCCAAAAAAGATTACTGGAGCCAGAGAATGCAGCGGAGGCTGCTCATGCTGGAGTCAGACTGGCTTCCTGGTATTTAGGGCTTCTGTAGCTGCTCCTGCCAGAGTTTCCCAGCGGTGCAGCGATATAAAACCTTTTCAAGCTTAGTGAAAGGTTGCTGAATTTTAAGGAAATCATTGTTTGAAATAAAATAAAGTTCAACTTTCTTTAAGGCCTTATAGGTTTTACAGGACTCCCTTATATATAAAAGGTTATCCGGATCAATGCAATCTGTTATTAACTAAGGACAAGTATTCACTTTTCCACATTTATCAAAGTGTTTCATGCAATTGGAGAATACAGCTGAAATTGTGATATTGTTTGTTTTTCGAAATTCATTTCAGACATCTGAAAAAACATGTAGAAAATACGGATTCCGATAAAAGCAAAACAAAAAAATCTATACATGCAAATTTCAAGAAGTTTTGTTGCAGTCTTGAGACAGGACAGGCTACAGGGAGACCGGGATCACGCGAGGAAGGGTCCGGACGGTACCGCGATCCGACACAGGCGGACGACAGTAAACAGGCTTGAGCAGGGGGCAGAGAGGAGACACGAGAGGAGGAGGAGATAAGTGAAGGATTGAAACATGAGGTGAGGCAGACACAGACACAGGTGAGATGGACGATGCACACAGGGAAGGACACAGACAACAGGACGGGGCGGGAGACTCAGCCAGGGGGTGGCAGGCAAAGGACCCTGACACACACAGAAACACACACACACACACACACACTGTAAATGATGACTTTAATTCAGCATATCTGAAAAGGAAGAAACAAAACATCAGCAGCTGTCATATATCACAAACACTGTTAGATGGCCGCTGATATCATTAATTAATAATCCACTTACTGTTTTGTTGTATATTATCCTTTTAAATATGTTATCTTTTAAAGTGGCACTATGAGATTACGACCATCCCTCCGTGCGGAACATCCATCGCTCTATCGAGACACGCTGTGGATACCGTCGGTTCTTTACTGGTCAGATTCAGTGGCCCTGCCGGAGCTGCCGGAGTTTTCTTTGTGTCATTACCCAGGTGGTGTGATACCGATTCATCTACTGATCAGTGTCAGAGGATGCGAGTCCCTCTTCTCCTTCGCAGTCTAATTTCGCCTCACCACTGATTAGCGACAATCCAATCTTCAACAGAATTACCACCTGACAGCTGCGAACATACATGCACATGCACACACGTGTGTGTGTGTGCGTATGTTTGTGAGCACACACACTGTGCGATCCTTCATCCAATCTCAGCACAATAGCCAGCCGTGGCTGCACATTGCCAGAATAAAGGCAGAGACAAAGCCAGGCTGCAGAGCGGCTTATCAGCCTGTTGTACTGCGCAGGCTGCGGGAATCTGATCCCGGATCTGTTGCTCGACGGCGGACTGGGAGTTTGCAGTTATATCACCATCCTCCAGTTGAGTTGCTGCAAAGCAAAAGCAGGAGGACTCTCGTTTGCACTCAAACAATTAAAAGTGCCGACTTGGAAATTGACATTATTATGCTCCCTCGCTCCAGGAGTTGCACTTTGGGAAATCTGCTTTGCTGTCTCATGGAGTTAATGAGGTGACACACCTACTGCATCTGTGTAGCTTCTCCCGAAGCTTCCCTCGCCACGGACAATCACCCAGACTCACTGTGCGCTGGAGAAAGACGCCTGTTTTCAAAGCATCATGCAGTATCAAAGTGGATTCTTTGCATTACAGGCGGGAGCTTTGAGAGCAAAGTGCAAGAAACCACGAGAGGCCTGACCTTTGCTTTCATGGTTCACTGTGAAAGTAGCTGCTCAGAACGTGAGCTGTGGGCTTTACTGGGCAGCTCTGCCCCATTTCCTATCTGCAGCTTGAGATAATCATTCACACCGATACGTCTTTTGTATTTCGTAGCTTATTCCTCACAGATCCCTCCAGATTCTCACTGAGCTCTCTCTCAAAGGTGTGTGTATTTCAGTGTGTGTCGGCCTACTTTAAAAGTTTCACACACGAAGCATTTAGATAGATAGATAGATAGATAGATAGATAGATAGATAGATATTTAATCAGATTTGATATCGTAATCATCATAAATGCAGATACTCCATAAATCCCTGGCTTCTGAATCAAGGCTTGTGATTATATGCTGTAAGGTCACTGCCGAGACAGATTTATCCTCTAATCCACAACCTTCTATCAAATACATAAAATTAATCAACATTTTGAAGAAATCTGAATAATTACATGAAATTGCTGTGCAGATTCTGGCGCTCATCACCTTGAGGGAAATGATCACACTGAGTTTTTATCAGACTGAGAATCTATTGATGCCAACACCATTTTGCTTTTCTACACTCGCTTTTGAGTATGATTTTTAAAAAACAACAACAAAAAATCTTATCTGGTTGTTATTAATTCAATTGCATGTTTTCCACGGTTTATATCTATAACATGTTTCTTCATCATATAAATCCTCTAAACTATTAAAGCCACACCAGAAAGAGCTCATTCATCTGACATTATGCCTCCTGACACTGGAATGAGCCTTTGAATTAAATCTTTTTTAAACACAAGTATTGACACTTTGTGATTGAGCTCACATTCATGCACGTGTTTTTTTTCTTTTTGCTGCAGGCTGTGTGAGACGGTGGTGCCCTTGGAGGACCCTATAATCACCGAGACCACCTCCACACTGCAGGAATGGGGCGTCTTGTGGAAGCAGCTCTATGTGGTCAGTGGCGACGTACTCCTGCACATCTCCTCTCATATCAAAACAAAGCACCAGGCAATAAATATGAGTGCAGATGTGACAATCTTAAGATTTCCGAGCGTGGCTGAGAGCCGCTTTGCAAAGAAATTGCATGCATCATTGTTTCATTTGCATCCTCCTCAGGGGTTTGATGGAGGAGATTATTCCAGTATGTTTTGTTTTTCTGCTGCACATGTACACCTGGTATAACCCGGTCTGCCAGTTAAAGACGCGAGTCGTATGAAATATTGTCTGATCATACAGCGGCAGCTCTTCGGGATATATCCTGATTGCATATCGCTCTGACTGTCACCCCCTATTTTCATATACCATCCATGCCGGAACAGAAATGGTGGCTGGACTCAGATAATGGCCTACAGACCTGTCGTATGCAATTTCATGCCGTGTCATTCAGCCATTGATTGATCTTGGCTTTCCACTCGTAGTTTCTGCATCATCTTAAGATCCTCCACCTTCAGTCAGCCGTTACTTGGCGGGCAAAAGTGATTACTGGAAATCTAAAGCGTCCTTAATCCTGCTAAGTGTCGAGGGGGCAGGCAGAAGTGGTTGGTAGGCTTCTGAGTTTGTAGTTGAGTGGCTATGTTGCAGAGCTGGCAGCGAGTTTTTACATAACCTCTCGCTGAGGACTGCTCGTGCTCTGAGCAACTAAGCGGCCCGAGGCATTGGCGTGGTGATGTAACTTCCTCTGAAGCTCGACTAATACGAAGCGCTGATTTAACTGTGCTGGTTTCGGTGCTCACCCCCTGTGTGATATGGGCCATGCTGCTAACAGTCGCAGCCATAACAATAGCATGCAGGCAGCGCTGGCTGCGTGTTGATACAGTTCACCTTATTGTTGCCAATTAGAATTCCTGGTATTACTTCAGGGAGCAATGGCCTAAGCATAAACTGTGTATCTGTTATAATGTATGTAATTAGCCCCGCAGAATACAGGTCCAAAAGGCCTCATCAACCCTGACAAAAATCGTTGTTTTCAGGAGCTACCAGCCTTTGAGAACGAGCAGCGCTTACTCTCATTAAATTTACATGGGTATTGTGGTGGCGGTTAATCTTTGCATTTATGTAAACAAACCTGGTGGTAATGTGTGCACGTCATATCATTAGGGAGAACAGAGGAGGCCCGGATTACAAGTGCTGTCTATGAGAAGCGGTGATCTAATTCATTACTGGGATGAGGTCAGATTTGTGAAGGATTTCCATTTTATTTGATTAACGAAAGCTTAAATTTGTAATAGATACAGTATAGGCTCATTGTGTGGTTTTACCTTCATCACATCGCTGACCTGAAAGGAAAATAAATGACTAAATGTGAGTGATGATCCAGATGAGTAGAGACAACTGTGTCTTTCCTCCGCTGCTTTAATAGAAACACAAGGTGGATCTGTTCCATAAGCTGCGTCATGTGATGAACGAGCTCATCGATCTGCGCCGGCAGCTGATCCAGGGTCACCTCGCTCAGGACCAGACCCGAGAGATCAAGCGACACATCACCGTACGCCTCGACTGGGGCAACGAGTGAGTAACTCAGGCACCGCAGGGAGGGAGGGAGGGAGGGAGGGAGGGAGTGGAGGCATGCTCTACAGCCATCACTCCTTTCTAATTGTTGGCTACCAAATAATATTTCTCTGGCACTTGGAGAGCGCTACAAGACCCTGGATGAGTGGGTGTGTAACAGCATTGCTGTGATGTAATTTTATGGTCATTTAGCAGATGAGTGAATCTGAAGCAGCTTAAAGTCAATTCAAATCCCCCTGGAGGAAGTGTAAAGCCACGTTCTTACTGTTGCCAGTTTCGAGCTGCATCCAACGGAGCTGTGACAGGCATCCATAACAGTGATAAAGATGTGCAGGCTCCAGTTCAGCTGAGGAAGAGAGCTTCGCGAGTAGAGACCATCTGTCAGTTTAATATAAAATTCAGTGCGCAATTGCACATAAAAGTACCCACATATTCAGTTTCAGCCGCATCACTCAGCTGGTCAGCGTCAGTGGGCGTCCAGCTTGAGTGACGTGTGAAGAGAGTCCGAAGAGGAGCTTTAGATGAAGTCGGCTCTGTGTGTCGCTTCATGCTGACCTGAGAGATGGAGAGATCTGATTTCACGGCCGGACTGTCAAAGCAGCTCAGATGTAGATCCTCGTGATTTAAAGGTTTTATGAGTTACGGTGTGATATACGACAGCATGGGCTAATTGTCCGATGTGTTCACCTCAGAAAGGCGCTTCAGCTCCGTATCCCTGGATCCACATCCAAACCCATTAGGTTTCCACACTGAAGCCTTATAACTAATTTAAATGCATCTGCTTGTAGATGTGGATGGAGCCGTGAAAAATCAAATATCCTGTTAAAATAATCAATTCTGAATCAATATACGTGTAAGTGTAGTGAAAACTGACAGATGAGATTGATAAGTGTCAAACTGGGAAAGTTCCGGTCTTCTCTGAGGCAGGAGAGAGGTGAGGATGAGGGGGATTTGTCTGGCTGCTTCCTGCTCAATAGCATTATATATAAAACATGCTGGTTGTTTGAATAAAGTTGAAGCATTTCAACTCGGATTTAAAAACTCAAAGATCTTCTGTGTCAAACCCAACGTGTTTCATCCCTTTCCTTAAAAGTATTCTAATTTTTTTTGTTGTTGTTGTTTTTCTTTCTCCACTCTTGATTTCTTTCACCAGGCATCTTGGAATAGACCTGGTTCCAAGAAAAGAGTTTGAAATGGTGGATCCGGATCAAATCAGCGTATCAGAGCTATACAAACTGGTATGTTCGCTGGGATTGCTGTTTGACCAATTCGCGCTGTACAAATTCATGCATTATAAATTAAAAACATAGATGTATCCTCTGTGGAGGATAAACGCAGCCAAACGTGTCCCTGCAGCATGAATAAACTGTATCTGTGGCCATGACTCACTGACTTGCATGCTGTGAGCTTTTTTAACCTCCTGTGTGCCTCTTTGTCATTGCAAATATAGGAATGTGTTGTTGAATGTGTAGGGAAGTGTGAGTGTGCCGATTATCAAATCATCCATAAGAAGGTGACTCACAGGAGAGAGCACGATTCAGCTGTGGGAGCAGCCTCATGTGACCCGTTCTTTATGCTTATCTTACCACCGTATTGACGCTGTCTCTTTCCTTGCGTGCACGTGCCTCTCACAAGTGTGATGGCTAGCTAGCAAGGCAGACATGATGCAAAGTGACAGGCCCAGGTGAGGCCACGGAGAAGTACATATATATTAATATTTCATTGTAATTTTTTTTTTCTGAAATAAATTACATATTTTAGCCTTGCTTGCTTTAAACCCACCAACCAGACTAGAGACACATTTCCATAAATGAATAATGCCTCAAATGTATTTTGGTTGTAGTGATGTGGGACTCCCAATCCTATACACATGCAGAGAGAGAGAGAGAGAGAGAGAGAGAGAGAGAGAGAGAGAGAGAGAGAGAGGAGACTTGCTGAAGCAGATCCAATTTTAGAAATGTGCGATTACAGCACAGATGTTATGAAATCTAATGTAATGCTGCTGGAGACTGTGATCTGGGAGGGAGATCCTTTCTGGTCAGTAGTTGAAGCTCCATATGCTGATGAAAGCACTCTCCAACTGCCCTGCAGCCTCCCATTATCCCACTGCCATGTTTCTCGGCTTTGCACGCAGAATGTTTGTGCACTAAATGCTCTGTCCAGAAACAACAGTGTGGCTCCGTCTTGCCAAAAAGCCTCCTGACTCTCTCGATGAAAGTGAGCTTGCGCTTGGCAGGGCGCGGGGCCTTGGCTCCTCTTCAGGTATGGGAGTAGAAGAGTTCTTTCAGGCTGCCGAGCGGAGAGGGGTGCGTGTGGGCGCTGCTGGCTTTGTCCTCCTCCCTCCCACACGCTCACGTTTTGCCTCATGTGGGCTTCTTTTAGTGCTGTGGGAACGGTAGTACAGCCACTCGGCAGCATACGTAGGTGAACCTTCGTCAGATTTGAAGCATCGGTTGAGGCACGGCTCAGATAGCCCCTGTGTCTGAAGTTTCTGTGAGGTAAATAAGTTCAACGCTGTGTGGGAAGACTAAAGACCGGACCGGCTGATCTGACTTCTCTCTTTTGAACTCTCTCTCTCTCTCTCTTTTTTTTTTTAGCATGTATCCAGCAGACACTGTGGTCAGCAAAGCACAAACCAGGTACAGTCATTTCAGAGCTGTTTGTTCATGAAGCCATCCCGTCGTTCACACTCACCCTTCTCTATTCAACTCCCACTTTTCATTTCTTTACCAAACACTCAGCGCGGAGTTAGCGTCCTGCTGCCCGGGCGCCGCTCTGGCACCGACACCATCGCCGTTACACTCTTCACAAGTGGTGGCCCATAATCCATGTGATCTGTGCGCCACTGTCATGCATCACGATAACCTCACGCCAACACTGCCAGGGTGTGAGGATTAATTCCCACTGGGATCACATATGTCCCGATGCATGCACGAACGGCGCTGCAGGCCACTGTGAAGGATTTCACTGCTGAATTTCATGTGGTCAGGGACGTGTTGCATTTTTAGGGGTGGTATATTTTGTTGTCTGGTGCAGTTTTTTTACTTAGACCCACATGAGTCTAATGTTTTAAGCAAAGATTATGAAAAGAGCATGTAAACAACATGAGAAAAACGCTTGTTTATTTTGTTTATAATCTGCAGATGTAAAGCTGGAGTCAGCGGCTAATGAGCTTAGCTTAGTGCACTCAAGTATCAGGACGTCATGAAAATAGAAATTTGTCCACATTTTGATTTACACACCAATTTTTTGACAGCTGTATCTTAACTAATCAACAGTTCACAAAATGCAGGCACGAAAACCTTTTAAGGAAAACATTATTGTTAAATACTTGACAGAACGCTGCAAATACACTTACCTTTAGACAGTAATACTGTTTAGGTTTTAAAAAGGGAGAAGGTATACAGCAGATATAGACATCAGCGCACGTGACTGCTGAGACATGTGTGGATACATGTGATTTCCATAGGATGAAACATGCTCAGTGTCAATGAATTATTCACTTGTTACAGTCTCCCTGCTCATCTGTTAAACAGGCTTAGCTCCGATATACAGAATGTGGCAGGTGTTCGGTCCGGCTCGCAGTGCGGACTCTTGTTAGCGGCCAGTTTCCTCTCCGTTCCCAGGGTGATAGCATGAGACAGCGCCATGGTGACGGCTGTCGAGTCCCCGTGTCGCACCACCTCTTCATCAATCTGAAGAGTTTTACTTACAACAGCATCAGCGAGGATGCAGACGTCTTCTTTTCTCTGTACGACACTCGTGAGGCCAAACAGATCAGGTACGCCGAGGAGGGCGCGCGTGCACACACACACACACACACACACACACACATACATCCATCAGGGGCTGACAAACTCTGAAACTGCGAACTGGCTTCTGTTGCAGTGAGAAGTTCATGGTGAAACTGAACAAAAACGGAGGACCAAAGAATCCAGAGAAAGTTGATCGCCTGTGTGCTCTCTTCACGGTCTGACACTTATTCTGTTTGATGTAAATCCAAATAGATTAGCGTTTTAAAACACCTTGCTGACCACTTTTTTTTTCCCATCCCATTTCTCTGCAGGACCTAAGCAGTAAAGACTTGAAGAGAGACCTGTATATTGTTGCACATGTCGTCAGAACTGGTAATTAATGCAGTGTAGGAAAAATTGTATTGCCGTTATGATGTATCCGTTGTTTTCTGAGCACACCCTTTCTCTTGTTGTTTTCAGGCCGTATGCTGCTCAACGACTCGAAGAAAGGCCCGCCTCACGTGCAGTACCGACGACCCTATGGCTGTGCCGTGCTTGCTATGAGTGACGTTTTCCACACGATCACAGACCTCAAAGAGGAGAAGGATTTTGTATTGAAAGTTTACACGTGAGTACCGATACACGATTCTTCTGAATTCCTTAGACTATGACACCTTCATTTACAGCCCTCCTTGACGCGGAGTGAAAGTGTCTTCGCGCCGATGAGGAATGTGTGGATGTTCCCAAAATGTTGTGCATGACAACTTGGTGCTTGTCTGTTGACACTCGCTGTGTTTTGACCAGAATGATAATGAAGTGTCCTCTGGAAAATCAATAGCTCCTCACCCTGGGCCCGAGATAGGGCACTTGGCGTGTTGTGAATCTGGCTGCCTCTGTTAGGCTTGTATGTAGGCCAACCCAGCGAAGGCAGGAGACGCGGAAAAGGAGAGGGGAAGACACTGGGCGCGATGACACACCGCTAATTGAGCAAAGTTAGAGGACAAAGCAAAATAGCACAGAGCTCAGCATATTTTCCTGTCAGTCAACAGATATAGTGTCTTCTTGTATCTGCACTGTCCTTCTCAGCATCCTCTCTGGGTCAGAGGTCACTCGCACACGTTGCTATCTGCTCACATGACATTCTTCCCATGAAGCCCTTTAAGGATGACCACGCAGCTCAGTGCGGAGTGAAGATTTCCAGACTAGAAAGCCGCGGTTTTTTTATTGGATTTCACTGCTGACGTGAAGAGCCCTTCCCTTTAAAAAGAAAGCAGTGATTCAGTGCTGAGCTGCCTCCAAACTGTCGGCTCCTATAAGGCTCCAGTCTGTGCATTTCCCCATGCCTTTCCCAGGGGCCTTCGGGCCCACAGTAATGAAAAAGGCTGGTAGAGAGCTGGCTGTCAGGTTTGCTTAGTGTGCTGTGCATTTGGGCTAATGTGCTGCTTGATAGCACCTCCCCCTGCTGCTACCTTTTCTCCAGGAGGAAATCGGGCTCTGGGACTCATGCTGTTCTTGTAGTCCCCACGCGCCGCGTCCTGATCCCTCCATCTGGACCCGCTAATGGGCACGTTGTTAACAGCCGTACCCCGACTGTCTTTCTCCGCAGATGCAACAACGAGAACGAGTGGTACCAGGTACACGAGAACATCATCCGCAAGTCCAATACCAAGTACTCAGCCCCCAGCACCAACTATGGTAATTCTGTTTCCTCCACAGACCTGTTAGACCTTTAAAATCTGTCATCTGGAGGTAGTGCGTTCACAAGATGCATGCAGCCTGCTGCGTTGGCTTTTATATTTATTTGGACTTTTATTTCATCACCTTGGATTTTTCTGAGAATTTTTCCTCTAGGATTAGGAATGTGCTCTGTTCTATTCTATTAATTCTGAAGCGCTTTCAAATGAAGTGTAGCACAAAGTGCTTCATACAAGATAAAAGCAAGGATTGTATTTAAGGTAAAGCAACAAAGTGTGTGAAAATGCTGCCTCACATCAGGAGACTGGAAACAACAGATTCCGAGTAAATCATAAAAGAATCACTCTTTCAATAATTAAACAAGAAAGTTTAATACTAAAACAAATTATTATGTGTGCTATTTATATTTATGTATTTCAGTGTTGAAATGTGAGAAGAGCAACATAAGACCCGTGAAAACAATGTCTGTGAAAATGACCTGGAATCTAAGTGAATTAAATAAACCAATGAATAACAGGATGGTTTTAAAAGTCAATCTTAGGTTCACATTTAAATATCTAAATATTTGTATAAATAAGTTTGTAATGCTCTCTTAAGATTTCATAAAAATATCTTTATCATAATGAATCAAATAAATCATATTAAACATGTTAACAATTCTGTTTTTTTAAGGGAATAGTTGATCAAAAATAAGAACAGTTATAGGGTTTTGGATTATCAACACAGCTGCGCAATAACACCACCGAAATTAAAAAAAGGTTTGTTTTTGATGATTAAAACATAAAAAATTTACTCAGCAAAAAAATGAATCACTGCCGTCTTGCTGAGCACGTTGACAGTTTTTATTGAAACTATTTTTAGTCAAAAAAAACAAAACAAAAACAACTAAAAAAAAAATAAATTCAGTGACTCAAAGATGTCGGTGCAAATCAGAAAATCAGAAACTAGAACACGGTCCGGTCCTCGTCGTCGCTGCTGTGACCTTGTACCTGATGATCGCGCGGCTCGGCGGTGTGAACGGATCTTTGGGAGCGGTGTGAACGTTGAAAACAGACCCGGTGTGAGGGTGTGCTGTGACACTCCACTATCGCTTGTCATTTTATGAGCATCTCACGGTTTAAACGATGACTCACGCCTCAATCATGCCTCCAAGATTATGTCACAAGATTTGTGCAGAACGTTCCTTTGTGTAACTCCACCTCGCCGTTCCTCCCCCCTCCCTCTCCTCTGGCTCTGATCACGTCTCTCCATCCTCTCCTGTCTGTCTTCTCCTCCCCCACATTCTGACTAATGTCCTTTAAATACCCCATCTTCCCTCTCTCCCCCCTTCCTTTTTTGTCCATGTGCTTCCTTTCTTTCTTCTTCCTCTCCCTCACCTCTTCACTTTGCCCCCTCCACCCCCGCCGCCGCCGCCTCCCCAGGCCTCATCATTTCCCTGCAGCTGCTGCGAGGCGAGCTGGAGCAGATCAGACGGGAGAACCAGGCCGTGTTCAACAGGGCCCTGGCGCTCACACGCAAACTGGGCTTCCCGGACGTGATCCTGCCAGGTGAGGGGGTGAAGAGAGGAGGAGGAGGAGGAGGAGGAGGAGGGCGGGGAAGGTCGCACAGGAAGTGAAAGAGGGGGAAACACCGAGAAGGAGGGGATTAGAGGAAAAGAATGGAGCAGATTGGAATGAATAACTGTCCAAGTTGATCTCACGGCATATTCAGCTGCGCTGAATAAACGTTCAAGCGCCGTTTGTTTTAGATCTCATGTACATTTAGCCTGTTTGTTCTCCTGTACGTCTCTCACACCTGGGACTTTGTAAACTCTCGGTTTATTTACTCCCCTTCCCAGAGAGATCAGCATGTAGGTCAGGTGCGGAGGTCTTCAAAGATAACTCAAAGACAGAGAGGGGGAGAGGTGTGTTTATTTCGGAATATTTCATCAGCTGACATTGCAGTGTTTTGTGTCTACGGAGAATCTATAATCTGCTCCGCTCCTCTCCAGTTAGCCTGAAATACCTCCCAATATCAGTCCTTGTGAGTCATCTGTCCCCAAGGAAATGACTTGGATATAAATAACTATAATCTGATTTTATAAATAACTGCAATATCTGCCGCTGATATTTATTTCATTAATCACTGACCTCGTGAAAGGTGCTGAGGCAGACGAGAGCCGCGGCTCAGCAGGGTCACTCCGACGGAGTTGTGACATCTCGGTCGGCGCTCAGGCCTAATCTGTGCGGACCACTCGTGGTTCGTCTGTGGAGCAGAAGCTGACAAGGACGATCCGAGCTCATGAGCGTCGTCTGGGCAGGAGACGGAGTTGTTTGTTGTCGCGGTCAGGGATTCTCTGAGAAGTTGCCGCCTTCCTAATTCATCTTGACGTTCTTCTAACGCCACTTTTAAGGCTCGGCGTCACTTTTTTGCGGCGCTCCACTGGATGAATGAGTAAAATATTGAAGTTCCTCCTTCGTAATTGTCGTACTGTAGGTGACACACGCAACGACCTGTACCTGACCCTGGAGCGGGGGGAGTTTGAGAGGGGCGGCAAGAGCGTCCAGAAGAACATCGAAGTCACGCTGTATGTGCTCTACGCCGACGGGGACACGCTCAAAGTATGACACACACTCCGCACGTGACGCCTTTGGTGCTGCATCGTCAGCGTGCGAACGATGACGAGCGGAGCCTTCCTCCCGCTTTGCAGGACTGCATCAGTTTGGGCAGCGGGGAGCCGAACACCTCCGAGTACCGCTCCTTCGTCCTGTATCACAACAACAGCCCCCGCTGGAGCGAGATGGTCAAGCTGCCCATTCCCATAGACCGTTTCAGGGGATCCCACCTCCGCTTCGAGTTCAGACACTGCTCCAGTGAGTCAGCGATGCGGCCCGGCGGCGGTCAGACCCTCCGCGCACAGTTTTTATGAGGACAGATTGGATCTCGCTGGGAGCTACGCCGATGTTTGTGTCAGGGTTTATGAGTGTGTGATGCATCGTGTTGTGACGTGCTTCCTTTCAGCTAAAGACAAAGGGGAGAAAAAACTCTTTGGATTCGCCTTCACTCCTCTGATGAGGGAAGATGGCACCACGCTGTCGGACGAGAGTCATGAGCTGTATGTGTATAAGGTACGAACGCAGCGCAGGTTTGGTCACACTTTCTATGTTAAGTAAATGTGTTGCGCGGTGGTGTCGTGGTTAGCACTCACAACCTTCCCGAATCTCGCTTGATCTCCCTCGTTTCCGTCCTGCAGTGCGATGAAAATGCCACCTTCAGTAACCAGGGTCTGTACCTGAGCCTGCCCTGCTGTAAGGAGGACTTCAACAGCTGTCCCAACCTGCCGGCCAACCTGCCCTTCCAGAGAAGCCCCAAAGAAACCTTCTGGGTGTCCACGATACTCTGCTCCACCAAGCTCACCCAAAATGGTAATCCAGCACGCGCTCCGCTTTGATCTCCTCCCGTTTGATTGGATCGCGCTCAGCTCTGTTTTGTTCTGTTGATCAGTGGACCTCTTGGCTCTTCTGAACTGGAAGGCCCATCCGGACAGGGTGTTGGACATCCTCGGTCGACTACGGCAGATCAGTGGAGAGGAGATTGTCAAGGTCACTGACTTCATAGTTATTAAATGATGAGAAGCCTTTGAAGTCCCGCTACCTCTTTTTTTTTTTTTTTTAAGCCTTTATCAAGAAGTAAGAAAGAACCTAAAATAAAACCTTAACTTTACAGCATTTGGAATGAGACTGACAACAAAACCCAGTTATATTTTAAAATGACATTGTTCTTTTGGTATTTTACCAATATTGTTATTGATATTCTCAGTTAAAGGTAATCTTTTCAGCAAAATAAATCATTATACTGCCTTCTTTCTTTTTACTTTATGACAGTGTATTTAATGGTTAACTCAGATTGAAAAAGCTCTTCATCTCAAGGTATTTGTTGGACGGGGCTATCCTTTTTAATGTCTTTCTTATTTCTATTTTTGTTAGCAGTGAAGCCTTTGATGTGATGCTCTTTTTGAGATCTTCTGTTTTTTTTCCCCTGTACAGTTCTTGCGAGATGTCCTGGATACGCTCTTCTGTCTTTTAGATGACAACACTGATAAATACGGGCCGCTGGTTTTCCAATCACTGGTAGGAATGTTTAAAAAAACATCCTGTTAGTATGCATCAGAGGATGTAAAGGAGCTTTTTAAAGGAGGCACGTTTATGACAGCAGTGTTCTTTCTTGTTCAGGTGTTCATCATAAACCTGCTCAGGGACAGTCGCTTCTATCACTTCAGGCCTGTCATGGACTCCTACATCCAAAACCACTTTGCCGGAGCTCTCGCCTACAAGTATGACGCTGCTTCATTAATTTTTGGCTTCTTGTTCTGAGGCTGCAGATGTTGACGGTTTGAACTTTTGCCCGCAGAGAGCTGATTCGATGTCTAAAGTGGTACATGGACCGCTCGGCTGAGGTCGTCCGACAGGACCACATCCAGGAAGCCATGAGGGTAAAGTATCGCGCCGACTTCCTCCTGGGCCGGCCCTGGCTCCTTTAGTAAGGATTAATTGGCGTGGCGCGGGGAAATGGTCAAAGAGGAGTGCTGATATAGAGTAATGTGACACCATTTCAGGCATCGCGATGTGAATTTCCTGCTAGGAGAAAAAGCTAATGAAAGGAAGTCATCAAAACCCCTCTGCAGATATTGATGTATCGAGTATGCTCTTTGAATTTCCTGTGAGATACCTTCATGTGTGGAGATATTCTCTTTCAAAGCCTGATCGGTAACGTTTCTTTAGCGTATTGATATTCAAGCCGATACCGATAAGAGGAGGATGCCGGCTGAGCCTTTTTTTTTTTTCCCCCTCCAACCAGGCGCTGGAGTATCTGTTCAAGTTCATCGTGCAGTCTCGTATCCTCTACTCGAGAGCCACCTGTGGGATGGAGGAAGAGCAGTTCAGAGCCAGCATCCAGGAGCTCTTCCAGTCGATCCGCTTCGTCCTGAGTCTGGACAGCCGCAGCTCGGAGAACCTGGTCTTCACGCAGGTCAGGCTGTTCACACAGCAGCCCTGCTCAGGGAGCGCTCTCCATTTCATCTGTGTCTCAACCACCTGTGTTGTTTAAGTTTTATGTTTTTCATTCTCCTTTATTATGATCTTTATTTTTTGCTGATTTATTTCTTGATCTGTTCTCGTCATTTGTCATTGTTTTACTTTTTTTTTGTGCCTTCTGTCATTAATGCTTCACTCATGACCCATCCTCGGCTTGATCTTGGACAGTTTAGGGGTGTGAGCAGCAGCTGCATGCCTTTGTCTGAATTTGCTGCTGGACTGTCGTCCTTCTCAGTAAGTTACAGCGCCCCCCTGTGTTGGTCCCTCAATGCACCAGATGCTTTGCAGCCACCAGGCTGCTCAAGCACAGTGATGCAGTCTAAAGTAACTGCTTGGCATAAAATTGCAGGTTGTCACTGAAAAATAAACATCTTCCTTC
Organism: Salarias fasciatus; assembly: GCF_902148845.1. Classification (NCBI taxonomy): domain Eukaryota; kingdom Metazoa; phylum Chordata; class Actinopteri; order Blenniiformes; family Blenniidae; genus Salarias; species Salarias fasciatus. Next base: position 17,107,794 of record NC_043764.1, on the reverse strand, counting down.
ACAAATAAATTAATATTGCCATATTATTTTTTTAATTATTTGCTTTCTGTCATTGTCATTTGAAATGCTACATTTTTTTTTTCACAAATGTCTTGTTTTGGTTTGACTGTTTCATGCGTCGTTTCTTTAAAACGGGCTGTTTAACTGAACATTTCTTCTCTGTTTCCACTGTCCCCCCCCCCCCGAAGGCGGCGCTGCTGAACAGCTTCCCTGATATCTTTGACGAGCTGCTGCAGATGTTCACGGTTCAAGAGGTGGCCGAGTACGTGAGAGGCACCCTGGGGAGCATGCCCAGCACCGTGGACATCGGCCAGTCCATGGACGTGGTCAAGCTGCAGTCCATCGCCCGCACGGTGGAGAGTCGTCTCTTCTTCTTCCCTGGTGGGGCAAATTTATGACAGAGCAACGCATTTCAATCTGTAGACTAAATGAAAGGCGGCGCTCTGCTGTTTTAGCACTTCGTATTTATTCTGTCGAACTCTCCCTCTGCAGAGTCTCGTAGTATTTTGCTGCCGGTGGTTCTGCATCACATCCACCTTCATCTGCGCCAGCAGAGGGAGCTGCTCATTTGTTCTGGGATCCTGGGCAGCATCTTTTCCATCATCAAGACAAGCTCTATGGTATTTTACAACGCTCAGTATGCATCCGCAACAGAATCCTATTTCCTATATCCTATATCCCTTCAACCTGCTCTTCCTTCTCAGGAGTCCTCTGTTCAGGAGGAGGTGGAGATGATGGTGGAGAGCTTACTGGATGTGCTGCTGCAGACTCTGCTGTCCATCATGAGCAAGTCTCACTCCGTCGAGACGTCCAGAGGACAGCGTTGTCCCCAGTGCACAGCTGAGATTACAGTGAGCGTCCACTCCAAGTGCCTGTCTGATGGGCCATAAGGAAACTGACGAACGTTTCTGTACGTGTGTTTTCACGTGTCGTGTCTCTGTGTGCAGGGGGAGTATGTTTCCTGCCTTCTTTCTCTGCTCAGACAGATGACAGAGATCCACTTTCACCATCTGCTCAACAACTTCCACAGCAAAGAGGAGCTGAAGGTGAGCGGCTCTCTGAGTGTCAGGGCTGAGGATTTTGCATCGGCCTTCCTAACCCATCCTCTTTCTAATATATTCCTCTGCAGGAGTTCCTGCTCAAAATTTTCTGTGTGTTTCGCAATTTGATGAAATTGACCATCTTCCCCCGAGACTGGAGTGTCATGCGGCTTCTAACCAGTCAGTGAGTCTGCCTTTCCCGTTCCTGTCATGCAGTCTTTGTCCCGGCGATGGTGAGGGAACACAGCCAACCATTAGATCAGGCTCTCTTTAGATAATCCTGCTCTGAAGGTTACGCTTGTGTTGCAAATTTTTTTTCATCTATTTTTGGCACCCCCAGCTCATTTTGTAAGCTGACAGTGTAATGTTTGCTTTTTCTGCAGTATCATCGTAGTGACAACACAGTTCCTGTCTCCGGCGCTGCACAAGAACTTCTCAGAGGCAGATTTTGATTTCAAGGTGTGTGTCGGGCTGCGATGTTGACGCCAGAGTGCCGCTGTTACTTTCAGTTATTACATTTGTAAAACTCGTTAAAATGTGACTGGAAAGCCTCTTGAACTTATTGCTTGCGTGTGTTTTCAGGTGTGGAACTCCTTTTTCAGCCTCACTGTTCTCTACATCAACCAGCCCAGTCTGCAGCTGGAGGCGCTGGGCCCTGCCAAGAGGAAGAAAGTCCTCGACAAGTCAGCCACTCAGTTTTAATATACTTTCTATCCACTTTTGAATGGTTTGTACATCTGTTTTTACTCCATTTTGTCTATTTACAGATACGGGGATATGAGAGTCATGATGGGATATGAACTCTTCAGCATGTGGCAAAAATTAGGTGGGTCAGCCCCTTCACATCGACTCACGTATCTGCAGAACCACAGTGAGAACTTTAGAGGGGAAAGTCTTTGCAAGCGTGTCAATTTCTCAATGTGATTCACATCATCCAGGTGACAACAAGCCCCACTTCATCCCGGGAATGATGGGTCCGTTCCTCGGGGTCACCCTGGTGCCTCAGACCGAGGTCCGAAACATCATGATCCCAATTTTTCACGACATGATGGATTGGGAGCAGAGGAAAAACGGGAACTTCAAACAGGTCGCTGCATTGTAAAAGACACAGTGGCGCGGCAGTAATGGACGGCACAGGCTGAATGTGTGTGTGTGTTTGTGTAGGTGGAGGCAGAGCTGATGGATAAGCTGGACAGCATGGTGTCGGACGGGAAAGGCGACGATAATCACAGGGAGCTCTTCAGCCTGTTGTAAGCATCGAACCTGTACAGTGTGGTGCAGAACAACGCCGCTCTTTGCGTATTGTCCTCTAAAGTACTTCTATTCTTCTTTGCCATCACACTGCAGGACCCAATTGTTTGGTCCGTACCCAAGGTGAGGTGTGATCTCTTCACATTTCTGACTAAGGCGCAGTTTGAGCGGCGCCGGCCGGCTTCCTGTCGTCACGTAAGAATGTCTGACTGTGTCTCTGCAGCCTGCTGGAGAAGATCGAGCAAGAGACCTGGAGAGAAACGGGGATCTCCTTCGTCACGTCGGTCACAAGACTCGTTGAGCGATTATTGGACTACAGGTTTGCCATATTTAACGTGCACATATCCCATTTCACTGCTTTTATGTCTTTAAGTTACAAAGCAGTGAGATTTTTCTTCTTTTTTTTTTTCCATTGCAGGGACTGTATGAAAGGAGATGAGATGGAAAACAAGAAAATTGGTGGTTCTGTCAACCTCATGGTGAGACATAAATATCAACTTTTACAGCCACGCATTTATGAAACATCGCACGTATTTATAACCGCTTGCTTTTCCATTCAAATCCAGAATTTTTACAAATCCGAGGTCAACAAAGAGGACATGTACATCCGCTACATCCACAAGCTGTGTGACCTGCATCTCCAAGCAGAGGACTTCACAGGTAACTGGGAGGACGCGTGTTTCAGGCTCTGTTTCGCCTAAAATAGAGGAGCAAACTGTGTGTTTTATTCACGTTTTTATTCAAGTTAAACCTGATCACACACTGACGCGCAAAATTATAAGGCTCTTCGGTGTCAAGACAGTTTGAGATGAAATCTTTTGTGCTGTTTTTTTTATTACTCCTCAGTAAAATGCTTCAAGCAGCAAGAAGCTGTATAATTAGATGATTTGAAGTAGGTAGTTTTTTTTTTTCCTTTTCTTCCCCCACTCATTACACATCTCCCACAGCCTATTGGTATAAATCACAGACCCTTTTTTTTTTATATCCCTCAGCTGGTTTTAGACGCATTTTTCACGGGTGAAATGTATTCAGGAGTGTGTGTGTGTGAACTGGTGCCATGCGCAAGACTGACACTTATATCATGAGCAGACATCAAATAAAAGAGGGTATCTAAAAATATATCTGTGCGCGGACTCTTTAAAGGTGATTTGCTGGCGCTTTTCTTTCATGAGGCAGTGTAGTGAACCGACTTTCAGCAGTTTAGGAAGGATTTCGGGGCATTATCTTATGAAAACTGGTGAAACTTCTCAACTTCAGCCTGGATTCATTGTTCAGCCACAGATAAGGAAGATAATAGATCAGAAAATGGTGGGCTGACAGAGGCTTGCAAGCTTAATATCGCACAAGAGTGTAGAGACACCCTTGGCTAAATGTCAGGTGGAGGTAATTATATGCTGCTTTCAGGAAGACTGAGGACTGTTTCTTGATTGTCTTTAATGTCACCAGTCTGTTTATGTTCTGTAATTCTGGCATTTCTAACCCATTTGTCTGTCCTATCTGAGAAAGAGAGCGAGTTGCAGATCATTTTAGGTTTCATAATGCCGCTTTCACTCATCTGAACAAGAAGTTGTAAACTTGTGTGTCTTTGTAAATGTTTCCAGTGTTCACATTTTACTCACATTTATCAACACCGCTGACTACTGCGTGTGAATAAATGTAGCAAAATATGAGTAATTGAACCTTATTCATCACTTACGTAAAACAAACAACAGGCAGCTGGGCGGATAATTAACACGCGTCTCGGTGTCCTGCAGGGACTGAACATGTGGTTCCTGAGTAAATCACTTTCTGATTTTAAACAGATCAGATCTGATCAGTGGACTCATGAAGCGTTTGTGTTTTTAAACCATTCATTTTAGAACTATGTCTAATTTCTGACATGAAAAATATAAAAACAACAGACAAAACAGAGGAGCCCACTGATATCCACAGAGGGAGTTTTAAAGATGTGCAGAGTCACAGAAACAAAACACACGCAGCCGAAACACGAAATGATGATCTGGACTCAGATCAGATCAGACCTCAATCAGGACATGACTCAGATTCAACAGACAAGAACATAACATCTCTCAGATCAGACGAAACAAAGTCAAATCAGGACAGATGTTCGAACATTTGTCAATGTCAAACATTTCAGAGAAACGTCACAAACTATTCAGGCCAATTCAAAAGTAATGAGGTGAAGCTGTATGACTAAACATATAGGCTGTATCGATCCGCCGCCTCCTCCTGTGTGCTCAGCACACACACACACACACACACACACACACACACACTGGCAGCTCTCCTTTCTACTAAACTTTCTGTTGCTATTAGCAACCGTTGCTGACTGAGTACTAAAGCAACTTAACTGACAATATCATTTCCACCATTTTGTCAAATCTGTGCGCAGGAAAATATTGACAGTCCGCACGCACACACACACGCACACGCACACGCACACGCGCACACGCACACGCACACGCACACACACATACACTGTCTTTTTTTTTTCTTTCTTTTACAAGACTATTCTGGCGTTACTATCCAGAGATAACTTAACCCATTCAGACCTGAAGTGATGTTTGTGGATCACGCTCCTGTTCAGGATTCGGTTCATGTCCTGACCTGATGAGTTCCTCATTGATTTTTTTTTCCAAGTTAAATTCCTTTAATTATTGCAAGCTGGGATTATTTTATGTAATGCCAACAGCTTTTCATGATTAGTGAAATGGTGCTTTGACTTGAATGTGCGGCTTTCTGTCCCAGTTACCACACACTTAAATACAGTTTATTGAATGCAAAAAAGAGGATATAGGAAAAGACAAAGCTGTGACACACGGACGTCCTCGGTCTTTAAGGTTTGCATACAGACATTAAAACTGGTCATAATGGGTTAAAAAGGCCCTGCAGAGGGTTTTTTTTTTCTGTCAAAAAAGGAAAAGCAGTGTTTACTTTCAGTGTTACTCACCAAAATAGCAGTGTGTATCCCTGAGGGCTGCAAACAATATCAAAAGGCTTTGTTCATAGTTTTTTCTGTGCAGTATTATTTATAGCCACATTTACTAGCTTGTATCTAAGCCTTGCCTCCATGTTGGCACGCGTATTAGGATATTATGGCACATACTGTATGTCCGTGTTAATGCTCATAGAGCGGACCTGCACACAGAAAATGAGCTCAGCTGCGTTTCCACATGTCTGAACCTCAACAGGGATCTTTGATATTGCGTCATCTGTAATCTTTACTGCTTATTTTGTGGTCCGGCGCTGTTTTTAGCGGTTTCACAGTTAGCTCTGAGGCAATCTGACGTCGCAGACCTTTATTACAAGTCAGTTCAGCTGGCTTCACATGTTGTGGCTGCAGCAGGAGGAGGGAGGTACGGCCAACTGCGTCCTCTTCTCCCTTCTGTACAGCAATCTGGCCTCCATCTCCGAAGTCTTAATCCTCGCACACATTTGTGTTTTTATTGTTTTCAGACATGCTTTTAATTTGAAGATTGTTCCAAAACAGTCTGTAATGGAGACTGAGGCGGGCTGATGTGGCCCGGAATGCGCAGGTGCTTTTTGCACCTCTGGCCACCATTACACCGAAACGCCGTCACCGCGCTCGGGGCGGCTTGTGTCATACGCCATCTGCTCGCTAAAACGGGGCCCAAAATGTCTGGAAGGTTTGGGTTCATCACCGAGGCCAGACTGCACAGATTGTTCAACATCTGCAGCTTTGTTACAAAGCGGGCAATCACGCCGCTTGTTTTTGTTTTTTTTCCTTCCCTCCTGTCCCCGTCATCAACAGAGGCGGCGTTCACCCTGCTGCTGTACTGGGAGCTGCTGCAGTGGGAGGACCGGCCCCTCAGGGACTTCCTCCACTACCCGTGTCAGAGCGAGTGGCAGCGCAAGGAGAACCTGAGCCGGAAAATCCTCCACTACTTCAACAAGGGCAAGGCCAGTGACACATTTCATCGCTTTGGCTTTTACACACATTCCTGCTGATTTTAAGGGAGTCATTCCTCTTCACGGTGCTTTGGGGTTAACCTTTGACCTTTGCATGCGAGGGGTACCTGGGTTCAGATCTAATCAACTTCCTGTGGTGACCCCTGTAAAAACGGAGCAGCAGAATGGAAACCTAACTATGATTTATGTGGGTGTGAAGGCCTGAGTCCTCGGATTGAAAACATGAGTGGATGAATACATGAATGGATATCAGGAGCCTGTACTGAGCAAGAAACTGAACAAAATAAATCAACCAATTACAGGTTCGCAGCTTTTTTTTTCTTTTTTGGATGATGAAGAGGCTGTTTGTTCTCATCTTTATGCAGCTTTTTTAAGCATCATTACATTTCGCCCTAAATTAACTTTGCAGAGGAAGCAGGATTTTCTCCTGAATCTTTTCTAAGCATTTTTTTTTTCATCGTTTAAAACCTGGAGTTTTATTCTGTCAACAAGTATGATCCTTGAAATTGCTCTTGTGTGCAGCTGTTGCACAAAAATGTAAAATGGTTGGAGAAATGCTGAGATGTTTCTCCTCAAAAGCCTTAAATCAAAACAGTTTTTGAAATATTGCTGTTATGTAAAGTAGCATACAGGAGACAGAACGAACTGGAGGAAGATGATCCACTGTACTGATCGCTAATGAGAAAATAAACAGAAAAGGAACATTATTGGTATTATATTCTACACATTGATGAGTTTGTAGAATAAAATAAAGTTGCAAGAGGATTCAAACTTTTTTAACTTTCACCTATTTCAAGTAGCGATATTCCTTAATTCCTTTATGAGCATCTGATCACAAAGTTTCTTTTTGGTATTTTAACATCATTCTGGCTCAGCAAGTGTATCACAGGTAAAGTTCATGTCAGATCAGACATGCGGATCACTTGCTCCACTGTGGCGACCCCAGAAGAGACACACCCTTCCTCTTTGTAACTGCAGTCTGATAAATAACACGTGAAGCTAAATATTGATTGGCAGCCACGAAAACAAATGTGCAGCTTTTGCACATGGCGTAATACTTGGTGAGGGTCAGATGTCTCTTCAAATGTGATTTGCTGCCTTGTATCATTCCTCCCTGGCTGGTATTCATCCGCAAAATGAAATTAGTGGACCGGTCTCTGCCTCGGCGAGGACAATGCCCTCTGGATGCTCGAAGCAGCTGAGAAGCAAACGAAAGCGGCCTCCTTTATTAACTCTTAGCCATCTCACTCTTACATTGCTGCGCGTCCATTAAAAAGAAGACAGAGACGGAGGTGTTGTGAAGCTGTGGAGTGTCCCGCTCATTTACATTAACAGTGATGCTCAATGCGTTTTACTTCTAACAATAAACATCGGGGCACATGGTGAGACGGTGTCTAACGCTCCCTCATCTTGTTTCCGTCTGACTCTGCAGTGCTGGGAATACGGCATCTCTCTGTGCCGGGAGCTGGCGTTCCAGTATGAGACTTTATATGATTACCAGAGCCTCAGCTGGATCCGGGTAGGTGGGCCCGTGCACGCTCGCTGCTCCTATTATGAAACAGACATCCTGCGTGATGCTGGGAGCTGAGATTTCCATCTCTCCGTTATTGTCGGTGTGAACTCTGTGTAGCGTCAAACACAATGTCCTAATTACCTACGCTCGCCCACTCTCCGCAGGAAAAACGCCGACGGCTCAGTAATGTGTGTGATTAAGTCATTATTCATCATGACTTTGTCACATGTGCGTCTTTGTGTCACAGAAAATGGAGGCCGCGTACTACGACAACATCATCGAACAGCAGAGGATCGAACCGGAGTTCTTCAGAATGGGATTCTATGGCAGGAAATTTCCTTTCTTCCTCAGGGTGAGACGTTTCCACGTGTCGTATTTGCCTTCCCGGCTGGGATTGTGCTGATGTGGTCAGAAGTCCGTCGAGCTGCAGAAAGACATCGTGCAAGCTGAATGAAACTTTGAGAAGAAAAAAGTGTCTGAACTAATGTTGACCTGAAAAGACTTGAAAGTCAAATGAAGATTAGGGTTTTTCATTTATTTCGATTAGTTTGTAAGCCACTTTCTCTAGATGAAACAAATGCAAAACTAAAAAAGTGTGAAGTTTTTAAGCTTCACATTTTTCTCCTCATATTTTTCCAAATAACTTAATTAAAAGCTTCAACAAATTTCAACATATAATATTGTATTATTGAGAAATGCTCTCAAATATCAGCATAAATATCCATGATAAACCTTGTGTGTGTTCTCTGAGGTTTGGTATGATGGTTACACTGAATTATTTCACACCCTGTTTAGCACTGTAGTAAAAAAAAAAAAAACAAGATAAATTCAGTTACTATTAATCTAAAACTTATTCGCACGACGAAGTGACAGGAGCATAACGCTGCTCGGTGGAGACGCTAAAATTTTTAGCTCGTTTTGGAGGCAAATGATCATTACAAGAAGTCACACAAATAATTTTTATATGACGGTATTAAAAATGGCTATTTTTCAGCTTGAATAGCAGTTTTTGTCACACTCTAAAACTGGTAACAATAAAATGCAGTAGAAATGTCAAATCACATTACATTTTCCAAAAATGATAGGTTACAATAATCATAAAGCAGTGATGTAAGATCCTGGAGGAACGGCTCGGCTCTCCTGCTCATAATTTCGGGGTGATTTCTCCGCTCTCTCTCGCTGCTCTGGTTCGACCGGCGGAAAGCTGCTGCAGAGCGGAGCTGCGGCAGCAGGCAGCCTGTGTGACGACAGATAGAGTCGGTTTTTAGATGCAGCCAGCAGCTATTTTCAGCACAAAAGCACTAAAAACCCAGAGAGCGCTACCTGCTCACAGCGTTGGAGGCGAGATGGTGAGAAGCAGGTATTTCACCCACAATCAGCTAAAAGGAGGCTGGATATCGATCTTACGTTTTGTTGTCCACAAACAGGAGTTTAAACAGTCACCTGTGTTACAATTCATGTTACATCTCTGCTGGTTGCAGATGGAAAAAAAATAAAGAAATGCGGATAAAACAAGATGTTCTAAAGTAGTAATACAAGAAAACATTCTATTCCTTATTAATCGCCAGATCGTTTGCCGTCTTGGTGTCGTGTAAAAGCAGATTTTCTTCTTATTTTTGCAGAACAAGGAGTTTGTCTGTCGAGGTTACGACTACGAGCGGCTTGAGGACTTCCAGCAAAGGATGCTGGGAGAATTTCCCCAGGCTATAGCCATGCAGCATCCGAACCAACCGGACGACACCATCCTTCAGAGTGACGCTCAGTGTATCCTCGTAATGTCACTTTGGCTGAAATGCAGGATGTTTTATGACTGTGGAAAGGTGATCTGCAGACAGATACGAAGGAACCGGAGCTACTTGTTTACATTTTTTCCACATTTATAAACTATAGATTAAACAGCTTTAATAACTGGTACGTGTTTGGAGTCGCTCTTCCACACGGCTCGGCAGATATTTTTTAAGAAACCATCGGTTCTCTGGAAGCATTTCCCCTGACTGTCCCTCCTCTCTGAATATGCATGCGTCTGTCTTATCTGTCATTTCCTTGACGCCCGGCTTCCAGACTTGCAGATCTACGCGGTGACTCCAGTGTCAGACATCTCTGATGTGCCTCAGCTGGAGCGTGTGCCTGAGAGGATCAAGAGTTTCTACCGCATAAACAATGTGAGCCGCTTCCACTACGACAGGCCTTTCCACAAGGGACCCAAGGACCGCGAGAACGAGTTCAGGGTGCGTCGAGCCGCCGCTCACAAACAAACTGAAGTCTGATGCAACACTATTCAAGAACTCAAAACAGATCCAGATCTGGAAGCTGCAATTCATTCATGCATGACTGGTTTTTTTTGTATGAGAAAGTATTTCAGGTGATGTAAGCAGGCGTAACACCGTAACACCCTCTGGTGGCCGCAGCGCACGGCCTCCCGCTTTCGGCTTATAGTAACTTTAAAGAGTGGATCAGTTCATTTTGAATATTCAGTCACAAAACCACAGAGTGAAATAAGCTTGGAAAGAATCAGCCGTATTCAGTTTAGTTTGATCGGATAAATCCAAGGTTTCCTGACAGCATCAACACATTACAAAAAAAAAAAAAATCAACAGTTGGATTTACATGCTTAAGTTTAAATTGTAGACATATATTATACTTATCTTGATCATTTCTTCCTCCTTGTTTGTGGCTAACTTGTTGTTTTGATGCAGATATTCATCCAAACGTGACTGTTGTGTAACAGCCTTTGGAATCGTAACTTGAATGATTACCAGACCGAACCACAGCTCTATTAGTCATAATCACTGCAGAATGGAGTAATGTGTCAAACTTTGATGAACAAAACTGCACTAGTGAAAAAGAGTAACAGATTCACAGATGCTGACTATTTTAGTATGAAGTGATTCATGACAGTAGAAATCAGTTATCCAGCCTCGTGTGCTCGGCATAAACAGTTTTCCTGTTTTATAAATCATTAGTCCCCGGTCTCATTCCTATTTCCCAAATCATTATTATTCTTGCATTTTGGTAAGTGTACAGATTTTTATAAATTTCAATTTAAAAACATTAAGTATTATCAAAATAGTACAAAATAATGAAATAAACTTTATCTTTAATCTCTACTTTAATGAAAAACCGTTATTATTCTTAGTCGTACTTATTAAAGATAAATATTTGCAGCGTGTTGTGCGGCTGACTCTGGGTGTGATAAATGATCCTCATTAGTTTCCATTTGTCCAAAGGAAACCAGGCTGCTTATAGCAGCCGTACTTATACAGTTCGACATTTTCTCTGCTTGTGCACACTGGAAGAAGTTTTAGAGCCGCTATTGTTGCCCTGTCTTCTTGTTAGAGCTGATATCTGCTCTGCATTCAGGGCTGGAGAGAAAAAACACGCCGCGTTCAGGGAGAGACGGCCACGAGTCAGAGGGCCGCTTGTTCTCACAGCGTCTACAAGCTCGCACTGACTTCAATTAGCGGCTGTGTGTAACGCACCGTATCTCCGGCGTCTGACTGTTCTCCAGCTCATCACAGGGCTTACAAACCTATGACCAGACGTAATGCTGGGGTTTCCTCTGACACGGTAGCCCATATAGAACCACGCAGGACGTCTCTGGAGTGACCCACATGCTATTTTGGAAGCGCCAGCCTCAGATTTCTTGGTATTTTCTCAAAAGGCCTCACTCACGGTTTGGTCTGCACATTTAACAGAGTCTGTGGATTGAAAGAACAACCCTGATCCTCTCCCGTCCTCTCCCCGGGATCTCCCGCTGGGCGGAAGTGGAAAGAAGAGAAGTGGTGAGGAGTTCATACATTCATACGACAATTCCAGCCCTCGTCCTCTTACGCTCGTTCGGTATCGTTTCTTGCTCCTCTTGCGTCGTGGCTCAGGTTGCCTGTCTGTGTTTTTCCGAAGGTGGAAGTGAGTCCTCTGGAGAACGCCATCTACGTGGTGGAGAATAAGACCCAGGAGCTGCGGACCCTGATAAGCCAGTACCAGCACAGACAGCATCACGGCAACATCAACCCGCTCAGCATGTGCCTCAACGGCGTCATCGATGCTGCGGTCAACGGCGGCATCGCCAGATACCAGGAGGTACCGCTGCAGGGAATCATGGGGACCTCAGAGAGGATGAGCGATGAAACGGTGATCTAGCGATCTAAACCTCTCTCCACTTCCGCCCCTCCAACAGGCCTTCTTTGATAAGGACTACATCAGCAGCCACCCGGAGGATGCAGAGAGGATCACACACCTGAAGGATCTGATGCAGGAGCAGGTCTGACCGCAGCTCAGCCGTCTGTGAAGAATCACGATTACATGACAACCAGCTAAGCGTTTTGGTTTTTTTTTTTTCCTCCTCCTTTCATGACCAGGTGCATATTCTTGGTGTGGGTCTGGCAGTTCACGAGAAGCTGGTGCATCCAGAAATGCGTCCTCTGCACAAGAAGCTGGTAGACCAGTTCCACATGATGAGGACGGGTTTGCACCATGTGAGTAGACTCAGGGTTTGACGTCCATAAGAATAATAGTAATTTTGTCTCTCCTTTGTGGAAGCTGTCATAATCTCGATGGGCCTTGCTGGTCAGCAGGCTGCAGCGTGTCTGCATGCTCATGTTTCGAAGCGTCTGTGAGCAGTTTGAATATTCAGAGCAGTATATGGTTGGGTCCCAGCAGGGGGTCCCCGGCGTGGATCGCTTCGGCCCCGCAGGCTGCACGGGGGTCAACTCTCCTCGAGGCATCCTCTCTTCACACAGCCACATGAGCCCCGAGAGCGTGCGCCTCATGCACAGACACAGGTCAGTCACACGTTCACACACACGCGTCTGCTGATAAGATAAGCTGAAAAATGACTTTCACACCGTCTAACACGGAGTGTGTCCTGCAGCCCTCTGAACCTGCAGGGCTCGATCCGTCACTCCTCCTCCTCCCTCTCCTCTCACACCTCCAGCGAGGCGGGAAACCTCGTCATAATGACCGACGGCCTGATGGGGGAGCACCCTGAGGAGGCATTACACATGCAGGTAGGACGCAGAGATGGACGCACACACACACACACACACACACAAGGTGGTGCAGCAAAATCACATCAGCGTGTGTGATGAATAATTAAAAGATATACACACAGGAAAACAGGTCGTTTCAGGACACAAGCCACCCACAGAGTCTTATTAGTCTCCTCGGTGAGCTCACTTGTTCCTGATTCGGTATTTTAAGCGTGCACTGTACATCTCACACTCAATCAAAGACACATCGTTTATTTTCATGCTTTATTAGTGCTTTGATCGCTGTGAATAAACTGTGTTTTGCAGCCCAGTCCCTCGTCCTCCAGCCTGAGCTCAATCCGCTCCAACTCTTCCCAGATTATTAACTCCGCTCCCTCAAGTGCCAGAGGTAGGAGCGAGCGCCAGCGTCACGCCACAGAGGGGTTTTACTGCAGCACAATGACATCTACTGTATACTAAATTACAGCTGGAATACTCACAGGGATAACTGTTCCTAAGTTGTAGCTCTCTCTCTCTCAGCGTTTATTGCTCGGCTCTCCCTTCCTCATGCCAGCGATTAGCCTGTGTGTCCTTCACCAGGAGAACTAAATGACGATAAGTCCAGCAGGAAACAGGCCGATGCGAGATCGCACTCGACTTTAGAGTAAAACAGAAATAAAACACTGAAAGAAGATAAGTGTGGTCAAGCCATACGGTCACCACGATGATCCGTTTCACAACAATCATTTTGAAATACATGACGACTTTGAAATGTTTGTCAATAAATGAATGGTGTAGCTTCGTTGTGTGTGCTCTGTGCAATGAAATTAAATTGTCACGGCACACAAAATGTCAAAATCCTCTGCTTTGCATCATACTTTGCATTTTCCATAAATTTTAAAGTCTTGCCTGAAACTGTAAGATAGAAAATTGAAACAGCAGCATGCCATAAGACACTCAATGAAACTCCATTAAACTGATTAAAATGTCATTGTTTAACTCTTCGTATAATTAATGTTTGATATTTTTAAAGAAACGGGTGAGAATGAGGAATTTACCAAGAAAGAGAAAATCAGAAAAATATTTCCAAACAAACTCAAACACAATGTTGGAAGCTGCTGTCTTGGCCAGACTTCCCTTAAAAAAGAGATCATTGTGTCTCAATGGGACTGACCTCGTCAAATAAATGCTAAAGTAAAATTAAAGAAAAAAAAAAAGAAATAATAATGATATGCTGAGAGAGTGTTGCATACTTCGAGTCTGAATGCTTTTCCTTTCTTCTCTTGTCCAGGCTCTCCATCATTGCCTGATAAGGCCAAACACAACCGAGAAGTGATGATTTTGTTGCCGTCCCATCGCGAGAGGGCCAACAACATGTATTACAACATGGCAGAGAACGGACAGGTGGGAGTGAGCCGCGCTGGGCCGGGGCCGACGGGAAAAACAACCCTTAAAATGTTGACAGTCATTAATGTAAAGTGCGTCCTCTGCTTCTCAGAACAACCACATGCAGCGTGCCTTACTTCAGCAAGTCAGCCCCTGTAAGCCCTGTGCTGAGCCCCACATGAACTTACCAGAGAAAGGTAACCCAGAAAGCTGAAGTCCATGTGCTGGTGTGATGTTTTCAGGGTGTTGATGCAGATTTTGTTTCTCTCTTAGTCTTTCCCAACACGCCCAACAGCTGGAGTCTGGATGGAGAGAACAGGGAGCAGGTGGCCTACATGCCGGCATCAACCGGAGGTGTTGTGATGCCCCCTGTCCCACCCAGGTCCTTCCCACAAGGTCACTTTTATTATTTTCTTAAATGCTGTTCAGCTCATGAGTTTGTTTCTGTGAAATGATAAAAGCATCGTTAATTAATGTGGTTCTGTCTTCTCGCTTTCACTAACTGCAGGTCATTTCCTGATGCACTGTGATGCATTCCACCACCAGAACAGCGACCCTCCTCCTGCGCTGCCCGTCCGTTCCCTCCGCAAGGTACAGACATAGAAACAATCATTTCAATCATGACACACTTTTCAAAGTGCTTTAAAGAACATGAAATGCTTAAAAAAAAACATAAGTTGGCTGAAATGTCAAGCGAAGCAGAAACAAACAGGAACTTCAATCAAAATGCTGAAGATAAAACACATAAGAAGTATTTAAGAAACGCTTCAACTCAATTAATTTCAGTCTGTAAGTGTCAGTGGATTTTGAGAATTCTTAGTGAAAGAGATAAGACATAAAGCTGTAAAATCAAGATAAGACACTTCTGACTCCACCAAAAAAATTGTATATGAGCACATTTTTAAGATTGGAAGAAGTCATGTAAACTGGCTCATTTCTGCTTCACACAATTCTGAAATGT
The DNA here is from genome assembly GCF_902148845.1 of Salarias fasciatus. NCBI lineage: Eukaryota > Metazoa > Chordata > Actinopteri > Blenniiformes > Blenniidae > Salarias > Salarias fasciatus. The sequence continues at coordinate 17,092,746 of NC_043764.1, read as the reverse complement.
CTCTGTTGCTACATGTTTAATCTCCGCGCTCAGGCTGTGTTGAAGTGATGCCCGATTGTTTAGTCACTCTTTAGACTGAATTTGGAAAACAAGCACATCATCTGTGCATAACCGAATCTCCCCTGATCCTTCAGATTAACATCAGTGTTGACACGACGCTGATGGAGACACTTTTGGAAAGCATATTTCAAATGAAGATCTCAGTATTTCCTCTTTGCTTTCAAACCTTTCTCACATTTCTCCGATGGTCTGCTCCCGCGCGCAGACACACCGATAGAGCTCAAATAATCCTAAAATGCTTAATCGCTGAGACGAAACACACTTTACCTCACATTACAGTGACTTGTTTTGCCCTTTTGCCTCAGAAAAGCCCCTCTAACTGCCCATTAGAGCACAGGTGAAACTGACTGATGCTTTCGTTTTGATTTTGTTTCTATCAATAGTCTGAACAGCATCAAGACACTTTCTAATTGCTTCATTTGCAGTTTCTCCAGCTTATTACTGTCGGTCTGTGTTTCTGCAGTCTCCTCTCCACCCCATCCCCGGCTCCCCCACCAGTCCTCAGTCCGCCCTGGGGGGCAGTAACTCCACCCTGTCGGGCAGCGCCAGCAGCGGCGTCTCCTCCCTGAGTGAGAGTAACTTCGGCGGTCAGTATCCCGACCCGGGCCCCATCCGAAACGACGCCTTGGAGCCCCTCCCCAGCCACCTGTGGTCCCCCCCCGACGAGTACCTGGCCTCGCCCTACCTGCACATCCACTACGGCGGCCCGGAGATCGACTCCATGGACCCGGTGCGCCCGTTCCACTACCGCAGCCCCACGTCGCACCCGCACCCGCACACACACACGCACACGCACCCCCACGCTCACGCTCACGCCAACCCGGGGATGGACGGCCACTCCCACGGCCCGCCGCCGCCGCACCACCACCACGCCCCCGCCCACGGCCCCCACCACATCCCGTACCGCCGGCCTCAGCCCCCGGCCGTGCCGCCCAAGCCCTACCTGAGGGAGGGCTGCATCCCCGAGGAGGAGCTGCCGCCTCAGCCCATCCCGCTGCCCCGCCGGATCTTCCACTCCCCCCACGGCCACCGGGAGGAGGCGGGGAAGCACCCCTGGGAGCAGTGCATCAGCGAGGAGCACGAGGAGGCGCAGTGATGCGCGGCCCGGCCCGGGCCCGCCCCTCCTTGTCTTCTTCCCTCCATTTGCGTTGAGTCGGAGGAGCAGCGAAGGTTTTTCGAATCCCGCGCGCACGTGAAGGGAAGAAAAGAAGGAGCGGAGGCACAATTGGAGGCCCGTCCGCCATCGCTGCTCCGAGTGGGGCCTCATAGATAGAGTTAAAAGAAAAATATCTGTCCGACACAGATTAATTAACTTTGTTCAAAAATTGATATTGATTGTACACACTTGTACAACTCGTCTGTGAGCATGTTTTTTCATTTGAGAATAATATGACAACCGTTTTGTGAAATACGACGACCGCGATCAGAACCAACATGATCCCCGGTGCAGTATAAGCTCTGAACTCGATTAACTTTACTTTTCATGTCATTTTCACAACACAGAAGCTTATTATTCACAGTGAAGTGACTTCTCTGCTTTAAATGCTTCATATATACGAATTCTTATTTTGATAAATTTGCTACATTATAGTGTTTTCGAAGGCTTATATCCATTATGTTTTTCAAAACACTGTTAAGTGCTCCTTAATAGTGAATCATATCAAATGGCGCACTCTAATACGTGTTGCTGCCGGGCTGTCGTACGTCGCAGGTCTCTAAGGTTGAACTTGCAGCTCTCCTCTTTGGACCGGCATCTCAAGGGACATGAACTTCAGTCACTGACGATTTCCCACCCGCACCCCGTGTACGGGAACCTACGTGAATGTATTCAGACGAGATGTTCTCCTTGTGTTGCACAAGCTGCAATCCTGGTTTTTTTTTTTGTTTAAGTGCTTTAAGTTGAGTCTCTGTTGAAGAAGTCTCTGTTTGTTTCTTTTCGTGTGACTAAGATATCTCCGGAGGAACGAGAGGCTTTTGGGTAGACCGAGAGATCAAACTGAGGACAGTAACACACACACACACACACACGCGCACACACACAGGTGACACACTTGAAGGAGTCTCCATTCAACACCTCGGCCGCCTGCTGGACATTGAAAATGAACGCCACTCTCTCTCTCCCCCTCCATCTTCCCCCTCTCTGTGGGGTTGTCCGACCGTGCCGGCCGGTGGAGGCCGAACGTGGACACCGTCTGTGGACACCGTCTGACCCCTCCGCCCGCTCGGCCGGTCGAGGAGCCCCGCACGGACCGCGTGGGGATCGCCTACCCGCCTTAAGTGCACTCAAAAGCAGTTTGACCTCTCATCCGGACTGTGAGAAGCTCATTTCAGCGACAGCCATTCTCCTTTTCATTCAGCTCACTCTGCGCTCCCGGAAGGAAAACAAAAAAAACCCAACCCAGATATCTAGATAGTGATGTTTTTGTATGGTTTCGTCCCGCTTTGGTTTCAGATCGTTGTTTGGTTTGTAGCGCTAATATCTCTTATTCTGCCTGCGGCTCTTTCTCAATCACCTTCTGTTGTTGGAAAACTGATGCTGTGTTTCAGAGGAAGCCCGACGCCTGGACTGACAGAGAAGTTTACCTTTTTTTTCTCCGTGGTGCAGAAAGGACAGCGCTGTTTATTGTCATGTTTTGGGTCGGAAGGATATAGCTAATATTTTAACAATTACTTGTTTTCCTGGTTGTTTTTTGCAGGTGGATGCTTTGTGTTATTGTACATCAGGTTGTCAGCTGACTAGACAACATCTATTTTTGTATGTGAGATCATCAGTTGTGTAAACATATTTCAGAAAGCGTACCGAGACGGAAGGGCCCAGGTACTGCAGTGGCTGCTGTACTTCGTATGGAGCTTGAACCAGAGGTTATTAGATATATACAGTATGAGTATCTCCTGTGAGCTTGAAGGCACTGAGGATAACTGGCGACTGAAGTGATACTCAAAATATAGGTACAATAGAATTTTTCAATGTAAATTCTGTTATTGTACATACAGCAGTATTGTGAAATATTTTTGAGAATTATTGCAGAAGCCCCAAAAAGGTTTATTGTTGTTTTGTGTATATACATGTACTCCAGAGATCAATGTAATTGATAAATATCTATAATCAGTGTTTGGAAAAAGGACAAATCCATTAGACTGTGGCTGTCTCCACCGTTCTTGACTTTGAGTCTTCTCATATAAATACTTTATACACTTTTCAATGTGCTTTCCTGTACATATGGTGTTAGCATGATCAAACAGTGTTTGGTTGTAAAAGTGGTTTTCCTACTCCCATAACTGCTGTGGTATGGAATTCATTAACAATGCCAAACATTAAAGACAATCTTTTATCAGCTCTAACTCTCCTCCTCACCTCTTCTGTGCCGTGACACTAGAGGGCGCTCTCTGTCACTGAATCACATCACCAGGCTCACTCCTCCAATGGCAGCCATGCAGATAGAAGTGGCGGTTTCACTCTTTTTCCTGATATGTGTTTTGTAGATGACAGTATGCCACACAGCCCTTCTACTGCGTCCCTGTTCCCACCAGCTTACAGTCCGTCCCGCCGCTGCTCTCAGATGCAGCACATCTGTAGTTTGATGTGGAATGGTGCAGGAGGAATTTCTGCAAAGCTTTATTCGTCGATATGAATAATTATGCAGCTCAGAGCGGCGGGGTGGAAGGAGCCCCGGGGGCCGGTAACAAATCTTTCTTCAAATATTTTGAACACGGCCCTGCTGCTGTCGTGTGTCGCACCGCCGAGGCCACCGAGACTGTGACTGGACTCCGCATCGCACGGCCGTCAAGGACAAGCAGAACAATACAGTATACAGCGTACACTAACCGGCCGTAACATTATGACCAGTGCCAGGTCAACAGTTTGCCTTAAAGGCACAATATGTGTTATTTTGGTTTGGTATGAATCTATATGACAACAGATATTGAAGTGAATGTTAAAACAGTAGTTAGCGTGTTATTTAACTTGCCCTTTAAAATTTACTCAGAATTCCTGACTAATCAATGGCTGAATGTCTGACTACACCATGGTGTCGTCAACCTGACAGGACCACAGGAACCAATCCGGACCACTGCTAAGAGCCACACAAAGAGCAGACTTACCCAGAAACACACAACACTGCCACCTACTGCATGACAGCGGAATGACTCAAATCGGACATCAATACCCCTTTAAAGCTCATGTGTCAAAAGCAGGAAAAACAGAAAAATATGGACCTTCACAATATTCACTGACAAGCAAAGATAGATAGATCGATAGATGGATGGATAGACGGATAGATCTGGAGGCTGTGTGTCTGCGTTGCCTCTGAAAGTGAACGTTCTCCAAAGATGGGGGCTGTGCACTCTTTTGCATATCCATGATGCAGTCACAGTAAGGCTGGAAAAAAAAAATAAAAAGAGTTGGGATGAAAGGATCTGAGCTGCCTCTCCTGAGGATGATGATGCCGCTGCTGCGCATGCTGATGATGCACACACTGAATTTCATTTTTACAGCATCATTGTGGCTCCACACTCGTCTTCTTCTTTCCTTGCTCCCAGTACTCTCCCTCTGTTAGTCTCCACAAACTCCTCCGCTTGTACTTGGTCACGGGGGGAGCTTACACACGAGCGTACTCCCTTACAAAGTCACCATCGATCGTGCACGCACTTGCATGCATGTCAGTACGCTGCCGTTCACGCAGACAGAGCTCTGCTCTCGTCTCCTCCGGGGCTGCATCATCTCTTTCTGCCGTTATTGTTTGGGGCACAAGAGCACAATGATGCTCTCATAAATTCTGGCAACAGGAATGACAGCCTGCCATCTTGTCTGTGTTTGGGAGAAAACAAAAATAACCTGAATCTTTCACTGCATCTTTTTTTTTTCTTTTTTCTGGCTGCTTTATTCCTCATGTGCCCATGCTTCAGTGTGACTCAAATTTCAGAAGAACAAAATAAAACGGAGGAAAAAAATTCTGCCACATCAGGAACCAAAGACTTTTAATAAATGAATCATTACTAATAAATAAAGATTAAACAAGTTGCACATTCAAATAAAACCCAACAAAACAGACATAACACTGAACAAAGTAAAGTACAGTACCATAGCACAGATTATTAAAAAAAAAAAGAAAAAAAAGAAAAAACACCCCCCAGACATTTACAAATTTTCTTAAAAACTTCAAGAGGCAAACATAGACATTGTATAAAAGCATCATACAGTAGAGCATTTGTCATCTGAGTATAATTTACAAATTTATTGGAGGATAAATATGCAGCTGATCTCAAACTTGAGGAACACACGTAAAGGTCAGTGAACATGTGTCTCTCAGGTGAGGCTCCAGCCCTGCTTTTAGTGATCAATAACAGTGATGAGGTGACGATGAAAGCGGGTCCATCAATTCATGGGAAACTCACAAATTATCTAGAATTGTAAATGACTTTTAATAGCTTTGTCCACGTCTCTATTGGTCTCGTCTCTGTTGGTGCATCATCGGGTAAAAAGTCCAGAGCGTGTGTGTGCCGGTGGATTCTTCACTGGACTCTCCACAGGCCTCATCAGTAGGGAGCAAACTTCTGTCTCTCTGGCTTTTTGATGCAGTTGGCTGAGGAGATTTTGGCGGTGTAGGCGGCCAGGGTGGAGTGGGAGGGCGCTGCAGAGACGGCCACGGTGGGGGCGGGGCTGGACAGAGTCAGAAAGGGGACGGACTTGACCCCCAGGAGCCCGGAGAGGGGCATGGCGCCGTACGGGGTCCCCAGCATGTGGGCCGGGGTCAGGGTGCCCACGGTGGCCAGGGCGGGGGCGGGGGAGGCGGCCGGGGAGGCGGGCTGAGTGAAGGCCATGTTGAGGTCGACTGGAGTTGCCATGGTGGCGGCCTGTGCCGTGGATTTGGCGGTCTCCAAACTGTGACGACAGGGAGACACGGAGGAAGGACGGGGAATGAAGATTAGAGGATTATTCTGTTGCTGCAACACTGGAGGAAGTTTCTGGAAAATTATTAAAGGGGAACTCCACCAATGTTACATATCAAAGGCCATTTACAGGTCTTGGCGAGTATTAGCGGACTTATAAACTGAAAAAAAAAAAAAAAAGCCTTCGGTGGCTGCAGAGGGAGGGTGTGTGAAGTCTGATAAACTGCTGGAAGGGATGCTGCTTCAGTGTTTTGGGGCAGAAAACAACATTTCAGAGCACATCAAAATGTTTTGGTTTCTGCTAAACTGTGGTGTTTACTGTTGCTGTTTTAATGGAAAGTTAATTTGCGATGAATCAGCACTGTTAAACATTTGTAATGGAAATCGCAACAAACCAAAACAGGGAACAAATTTAATTTAAAAAAAATCCATACACAACTGAACTATTCCAACTAAATTTAAACCAAAAAAAAAAAAAAAAATTAACCTAAACCAATTCAAACCAAGCAAAGCTAATATAATGTAAACCAAACTGCACAATACAAATATCATCTGTGCAAAATTAATGCAATTCAATAAAATGAAATAGAAACTAAAATCAATGAACTAATCTAATCAAAACAAACTAATTTAATTCAACCAAAATCAAACTGGACTGAATTATAAAATCACTTTCATTATTCAGCCGTAAAACATTTAAAAAAAATGCATCATCCTAATTAATGGATCATAGGCAGCAATTCTCTGTGTGTGTTTGTGTGTGTGTGTGTGTGTGTGTGTGTGTGTGTGTGTGTGTGTGTGTGTGTGTGTGTGTGTCTTAAGTTTTTTATTCTGATCTGATTATTGCAAGGTAACTGTCTGAATTTTCTTCATAAAACAGTTTTTGATCACAGGCACAAGAAGGAAGAACATTTCTTGACAGAATGGAATAAACAGTATTGTGGTTCCTTTTTGTTATTTTAGTTCTGTCTTTTTTTAGGCATGATGCGCTCCAGGCCCACCGCTTTCTGTCACAGGTCTCCCTTAACGCCGGGACACTGGGTGTAAAAATAAAGTATCTGACTGAATAGTCAGATGAGAGCTGCTTTTGCACGGAAGTTGAATGCTATTGATTTCAATATTTTCAACAACAATTACATAATGAAGGGAAAAAAACAAACTTGAATTAAACTGTTATTTCTGCAATATATATGACATAATATTTTCAACTTTAATTAATATTGTGTAAATCGTGATTATTACTGATCACTTTTTGCTCTTGTATTTCCTTTTTATTTGAAAAACAGCTAATTTTATGTTAAAAAAAAAAACAAAAAACTATTGGATTGCATTTATGTCTTCTCCAGTCGCTGTTGCATCATGTTTTTATGTACACTGGAAAAAATCCTGAATTTAAAAGCAAATTTAAAAAATTGATGTAGGTCAGTGGATTTTTAACAAGACTCCTCCATAAAACACATTTCTTCTATTACTTGTTCCCCTCAGTCAAATTACCGGCAGCACAAGTACGCTGCTCGTTATCGCTCGCAGCATGACCTTTGACCCTTTTAAGCCGATACATTCCTTTCAGGGCGAGCGCTGGCAGCGATTGGCTAGATGAGTGTGCATGTGAGCGGGCCTTACCAGGAGGTAATGAGGTACTGGGCCAGGTTGATGCTGACTGGTGTTCCTGTGATAGTGACATGACGGTCGCTTGTTCCATCCAGCTGGCTGCCGATCTTGATCTGAGCTCCTGAAACCTGCCTGATCTCGTTGATCTTAGTGCCCTGACGCCCGATGATCGAGCCAATCAGCTGGAGGAGACAACAAACGGGTCAGATGTGACGGAGGAATGAATGAGAAGGGTTTTGATGAATCTTTCGACTGAACGCAGCTCTTTTCCCTTCAATGTGCCGATGAAAGCAATTCTGTCAAAAGAGGCCAAAGAAACACCCCCCTACACACACACACACAAAAAAACCCCTGCACATCGTTGTGGAACTAGTTTAATGCAGACCACTTTAAATATTACAATTACATTGTTTGTCTTCGGTGGATTGGTCATCCATCATTCATGTCAAGTGCACTTCTCCCTCACCAGTCTCCCTTAATTGCTACTGTGTGCGGACCGGTAAAAGAGACGAGCGAAGGCACATTTGCCTCTCATTAATCTGAGTGGCTAAAAGGTTATTGATTCCTCAGAGTGGTGATGACTTCCCAAACAAATCACTTCCCAAACACATGCCAGCTAGATGCATCTCCGCACTAATGGAAAACATAATGGGAAAATAACTCAAATGTATAATGTACGGTCCCATCGGCGCGAGCGTTCGGCCCAGATGAGAGCAGATTAGACAATGACGTGAGTTTCATTGCCTTCCAAAATACATTATCACTCCTGCTTTCGCTCCCCAACCTGGACCCCTGTTCCTATTAGTGACAATAGATATTTAGCAGAAGCAGAGCTCGGGGGCCGCGCGCCGGTTCAAGTGCAGGGTGTCGGGGGGCTGAGGCGACGGGGCTATGCTGCCAAATATACAGAGAGTGTGCCAGACAGTGATGAAGTACTTGTAGTATGTGTGTGAGCTGGATGTTTAACAGTGGCTCACATATAGGAGGAAAAAGTGTGTGTGTGTGTGTGTGTGTGTGTGTTGTGCACTTGGCCTCTGTGCATTTTGCATTCCTTTTCTGAGAAGTAAGCAGCCTGTTCCACAGTGTCTGATCTGTCACACTGCGACCTGGTTGGTCCGCCCAGCTATTATTGGCTCAGCAGTTTATTCATAGGATAAAGGGGGGTTGGGAGGGGGGGGCACAAAGAGCAGCGAGCCTGAAGAGCAAACTCTCGAGACAATGGTCGCTACGGACCTCAAATCAGAGATAACGTCTCTCCCCCACTGACTCCGAAAGATCTCCGCTGGCCTTTTACAGCAGCTGTCAATAACGGCAGCTGTCAACGGCTCGCCCGCTCCGGGACGCACGACCTGAGACAGCAGCATTTTCATAAGAACAAAACTTGCAACTAAGCAGACTCGGACTAAATAAACCACGCAGGAGGGATTTCACATCTGCCTTTTTCATGATTATTTTCTTGTTAAGCACGCCATTAGTAATGCTGCACGGCGCCTCTGATCCTCAGCTGGAAGTGGCCTATATATTGTCGGCTTCCTGCTGAGGCAGTCGTTTGAAAGGACACTGGAAGAGGAATGGGACGGTGGAGGTGAAGCCATTTTTCTCTCGGCTAAATCTTCCTCCTTCCGCAGAAGTACGGCACATTGCTGAGTGTGTGTAAGCAGTTTCTGAATGCATCTACGTCTATTTGTGTGTGTGTGTGTGTGGAGCACAGAGCAGGATTGTGTGGCTGGAGCATGGTGGGCCCGCGGGGGCGGAGGGGGGTGGGGGGGGGGGGGGGGGCACAGAGGGCTGAGGAGGCTCAGTCATGGCTGTAAGACCTCTCTTCTGGAACAATGGCTGGAGCTTACAGCTGTCCCTGTCACGTATAGCACTGGACTCCCTCATTCCTCTGATGCATTGTGCCGCTCACCATGAGGGGTTTACTCGGGGAGGGGGGGAAAAAAAAAAACCTTCAGGCATTTTAGAAATGTAGCTTAAGTCGTGCCGCTGTATCCTATACGGCACAGTCAAACCTTGAGTGATCAATCCATTTCTAACCTCGTTGTTTTCTCCATTCCGCGACCCACACGGCGAAGTGGAATCGTTCATTTTGGTCGCGGCTGCCTTCCTGCAGCCGGAACTCAAAGGAGTGCTAAATGCTAAATACTCTCTGGCACGATTACTCCGGGTTTAAAAATAGACCCCAACAAAAGCTGCGTTTGATCCCTTTGAGTAAAGTTTTCTTAGCGCTGTACTGCTCACACCGGAGTCGTCCTTTAATCTTCAGAGCAACGTTTCATTCGGAATTCATTTTGGCATCGCAAAGATAGGTCAGAAATTAAAGCATAAATTATGAATGTCTTCATTTAATTTTGCCATCACTCCTTTTTTTTTTTTTTTTTTGTTAGAAATGAAACTGCAAAAAAGAAGCGAATCTCAGACTTAATCCACTAAATTTGACACTGAACTGATCAAAAGAAGGGAGATGTAGTCGGATCTCCGCATCGTGATTTCTGTTCTGAGATTGAAGAGGCTGTTCATCAAACCCTGGCAGAGGCTAAGTGAAGAGGGAAGAGGATCTTTGTCTGTTCCCTTATTGGCTGTTTTGACAGCAGACAGCTTCTAAGTAGGTCAGGGAACATGAGAGGATTTAGTGAACACTCATGGGAGTCACTGGAAGACATTGCAACTGCAGCAGAGACAATAATGCGAAAGGATCCATATCGGCTCAGAATCCCTTTAACCTTGGGTTAGTCTGAGGTTACAATAATGAGGATAATTAGGAAGTCTCGCGTCTCTTTTGAAGTCAAGCCAGACGTGCGCGCAGCCGCACATCATCACCTGCGTCTGTGCCGTTCGCATGTGAGACGGGTGCCAGCTTCCTGTTTAATTTTGCTGGGAAAATACACACACACACACACACACGATAAAAAAAAAATGGCATGAATGACTGAGGTTATGAGTTGCTTTGCCTTACATCATTGGGAATAAGCAGCTCCTGAGATGTCTGAGAGTTTGAGTCCATCCCTGGTGGGAGAAAATACAAGCATTAACTGAATGAAATTGACATTTATATTAGACATTTTGAACGTTCGATCAAGCCCTTTGGTTCATGAAGCTGTACAAACCACTGCTGACATGCTGGAAAAACCCCTCTGAGCAGAAAACTGCCTGATACAGTAAAGCAGTTAATTTCCATTTTAATGGGTTGATGTTTAACACGGAGCTCATTCTTTTCTTTCTCCCAGTTCTCTGACTCTGCAGAACATATCATTTCACATAATAGTTTCTCTCTCAGACTGGGAGATATAAGAGAGCTATAAAGCCTCCTTTCTCCTCCCTCCTCACTGACACAAGCTCATAATCAGTGAGGCTAATGACAGCCAGCGTTTACTCCTCACGTCTGCAGGCAGGTTGAAAATCTATGAGAAGCTACGGGTGGAGGGGGAAAATGCTACGGCAGACTGTCAGAGCAGTGCAGGGGAAAAAACCCCCCAACAAACTAGCAGGCGTGCTCTACGTACCGGGCATGATAGTGGAAGCAGGCTGGGCAATGGGACTCAGGCCTTGCTGCATTGAAAGCTGATGCAATTTGGCCAGCTGCAAGACAAAGACGAAGAGCGTGAGTCACCTCAGCACACTGCAACCACAAACCACCAACATTATATTAAATCATAATACTTTCACAAATGGCCATACCTCTGAATGTGGAATGCCATATTGGTTTTGCAAAGTGTAGGCCTGAAAGACAGCAATGTACATTAGGTAAATTACAGCAATAAAAACATCACACACCAGCAATAAATCTGCACCCTTTTAATGGAAGTGCTCCTCTGTCAATGCACGCCCGTTTTTCTGAAAAGAGAAATGGAAAAAAAAGGGAGAACCAACTGATCCTAAATAGCAAAAAAAAAAAAAAGAAAGAAAGAAAAGAAAATGCATACGTTGCTGACTTCGAGCAACTCATCCGGTGCAGACACATTCCTTTCTGACTTTGTTTGTTCCCATTTAGAAATATTTTCATGACTGCACCTCAATCCGGTGGAGGTCAAAAGGACACTGCTTGTGAAGACCGCAGCATTAAAAATGGCTTATAAAAGATTCAACAGGAACATCTCAGTCGGGATGTCGTGTCCCTGTAACTTCAGACAATCCACGGACCTGAAGCTGGTCGGTTTTCACCAGGAGTATTCGATCAGTGCAAAGTCATTTCTGATGACAATGGCAGAGGAGGAGGAGGAGGAGGAGGCTCCAGAATCCGCTCAGAAACTCGAAATTCATCGGGGTCCTTGATTTCTTAACCTATGGGCTTTACTCATTTTGGCGTTGCATCCTCCTTGTCTGACAGTCTCAACTGCTCTGACTGTAAAAAACAAGACAAACTCGTGTTTCCTTTTCACTGTCTTTTACCGCACTTTACTAAAAGGACATTTATTAGTAGAAATCTATCTTTGCTGCACAGTGTTCCAGCACTTTCAGCTACACATAGATATACAATTGACAACTGATTATCATTTAAACACAAACACATTTTCAGATGTTATGTTTACTTATGCATGAATATAAACTGTCCATTTATGTTTTTCAATCACTCAGAGACAAAAAACAACAACAAAAAAAAAGCAAACAAAAAAAAAAATCTAAGAATACCAAGTTAGAAACTTCTGCAAGTTATTGCTGTGTAAAAGACAGAGAAACCTACGGCCTTACAGCGTGGGCTCTCTGAGACCTCTGCCAAAAAATTAAAGCATAATTTTCCACAGAAACATTACTGACACCGTTGTCATAAAATGAAGCAAAGTTTTGAGATATGAAGCACATACCACAGTCTTAACTACAGTTTTGAGCTGTTTCAAAAAGGCCCCTGAGTCTCCAGCACCCCCAAACACGTTAAAGATTATTGCTAATGCTGAGAGCTGCGGAAACAAGATTTGCTTTACTTGCACTGTCTGAAGGAGACACAAATCTAAAAGCTCAAAAACCTCTAAAGTAGGGCAAGTGGAACAGCAGCTAACTCCACGGCAGAGGGTAGCAAGGCTAATATTTCTTTGTTTTTCTCTTTAGTTTGGTCAAAACGGCTCATTATGCACATTTGTTAAAGCACACCTAAATTGAAAAAGCCTTATTTTATTCAAATAGTGTAGGCTGTTTTCTTTTAGTGTGCTTAAGATTCATTCATCTTCAATTCTAATAGTTTCCTCTTGCTTCATTTTTTCCCCATTTTCTGTTGATCTTTCATCATATTCGTCTCAACCTGCAGCATCACCCTCCTGTTACTCTAAATAATGCAGACGGACATGTCACAGCATTCCTCTCACTTTACCCTTCAGCACTCACTTAAACACAGGCGTCGATCTCTGCATCTATTTATCTATATATTCATCTATCCCTCTATGTGACTGTGTAAGCAGCTCTACTTCTATAACCTATACTATCTATCTATCTATCTATCTATCTATCTATCTATCTATCTATCTATCTATCCCTCGATCCATCTGTTTACTGTAATTAGTTTGGGTGGTGTCTGTGCAGCCTTGCCTTGTTACAGTTATGGCCCGACCAGACAGCACTTAGCTTAACTCAATTCAGCCTGACGCCAGCAGTCTGGCTAATATTACCAGTCCATCCTATATGGTCATAAACCAGAGAGGAGAGCTCGTTCTCACACTGCATCCATGCATTCAAGTCGCGTTCATAAGGGGAAAGCACACAAACAAAACGCTGCAAATTCATTGGAATAATCCTCCCATTTACAACACGACCGATCTCTCTTCAGAGCTTCTGACATTCATCACCCGCAATTAGACTGTTTTTTTTTTTTTCTCACAGTGTGCAGCTGGTTTTTGTCATAGACTGCTGTTTCATTCTGATACCATGACTGTATCTGCTATAGCTGTCGCAGGAGGAATATCTGTAAAGCCGGAATGTTTGTGGTGCAGGGCTCGGCGGAGGCTAAAAAAGAGACGGCGGTGGTGTGCGACGGCATCGTGTTTCAGCAGGGGTTTTAGCTCTAATGACAGGCTGGAACAATAGCTGCAGCTTACGCTCAGCTGTTGTTTTTAATGCCTCATGCCATATGATGAAGTGTGTAACTTTGGACATGCCACTCCGCCACTCCCACCTTCCCCACCCCCTAATAATTCATTCCTGCGCTCCACGACCGGGGCTTCGAACGCGTCTGTGCTGTTCTGAAACTGGAGGTTATGAACTGGTTTACCTGCTGGAGATCCAGGCCACTCTGGGCGACTGAGTACAGAGGGTGGGGCGCGAAGTCTGACGCTTCAAACACCTAAAAAGCACACAGAAAAAAAAAAAAAAGAACATGAGAAGGAGCAGAAAATACAATAAAATGTAATTTTGGCTTGAAGTTGTGTTATTTTTTTCACTGTATTAGTGGGAGTCAATAAGAGGTGAGAGGCTTCAGTGTGAAATCTGATGTAAAAATAATAACATCAACATCTTTTCTGGGCTTCGGCTACAGAACGCATTCGGTCTGAGTCGAGCTCTCGAGGCGGCATTTCTGACACCTTAACACACCTAACAGGCTTATGGGCTCTGACTCATCCTCAGACCCTCTTTCCCATTCCACTTCATTTTCTCCTCCAACAAATTACACGAGGATTCCTTATCACTGCGGAGCCTTCATTAAAGCCGCCTCCCGTTGACCAGGAGCGTGCCCCGGGCTTCATTTCATAACTTATTATGTGGAATATCAAAAAACAAGAAGCCATTCCGCAAATTGTCCAGAGTCTGAAGCAGCACAAACAGTGTGTCAGAACTGCTGACAGCTATGCAGAGTATCTGGCTGCTGCTGGAGCCAGAGGAGACGGCAGGTCTCCAGCCTCACTTGCTAATCTTGTGACTCGCTCCATGGGAGGGTGGATATCTGTCCCTTCTCAAACAGCAGCATCTGCACCACTCAGGCTAAACCGCCCCACAATAAAAGTCGCCCCGTCTCCCACCGAGGACCCTCCGCACGAGTGCTGTTTCAGGACAGACAGGAATTGGGTGAAGGATGCTCTCTATGACAATACCTCCTCCAAACATTCTCCAATAACCATTTATATGTCTGCTCCAAATGCTGTTCCACTGGTTTCAGGTTTTCATGAGATGGGTCAGCCATCAAAACCTTTAAAGCCAAAGGGAAGATGTGGGTTTTAAGAATGGACTTGAAAAAAAGAAAAAGTAGGTACCTATGTGATGTGCGTCGTTCGATAAGAGGTTGTTGCATTCTGCTTTTAGAGAAGAGCTAAATCCTGCTACTGGAGGTCTCCAGTCCTGCGTGCTTCCATAGCTGCTCTGCTTCGGCTGATTATGACGAGCACCTCAGGTTCTTTCTACTGAGCTCGGTGTTGACATATTGATTAGAGTCAGGTGTATTTAATTTGAATGATATTGAAAACTTGCAGACTGGAGCTTTGCAGGAACACTCCTGCAACTGGGGAAAGTTTGGAGCATTCACACTACAACACAAAATGCGTCCCAAGTTTGTCCAACAACAGTGCTGTCATCACACATGTGCACCAATATGATGCTTGTGAAGGCAGTAATAATTTCACAATTTCACACTTGGCTTCCCTGGGCTAACGCCGTGTTGCTATTTTCACTCTATTCAAGGTCAGTGACGAGATATTCTCCTGTACTCTTGTGGTCCAACACACCCGACATGTGCAGGAGCTGCTTTTACACAGGCTGCATAGGAAATATGATTTCCCATGTAGGTGACCATAAAGTTGCTCTAAGCTCATGGAAATTTCCCATTTTCTAATTGGAAGCAACAAGATTAACGGCTTCCAGAATGTTGGAACTTTTCCACTTTCTAGTTGCTCGTGTTCACGTCGTAAATTTTTATTGCTTGCCTCTCGATACTCCGTCTCATCCCGCCGTCTTCCTCCATTAGTGCAATGGTGTGGTCGGCCTCATATTAGTGCAGCTGCTGACGTGCACTCCCAGATAGTGTGATCTCAAATCAAAGGAAGCCGTGAAGCACAGGAAGTGATGCCAGGAACACTTGACCCGATCACCCTTTAGAATCAACTTCCCATGTGATTAAAAAGAATCCTTCAGTGTTTCTTCCAGCGAGAAAACGAATTTTCCAAGATGACAAGTGAGAGATAGAGAAGCGTCCACTCTGCGTGCGCCTCCTTTGGTTTTACACTCTCCTTCCTGAAGAAAGCGAGCGCATCATTTGGGAAAAACAGCGGACTGCATGTTGGCTGATGTGACAGATGGTGTGAACACCCTTATGCACTCAATAAAGCAGGTGTAACAGCGGACGTGTGATATCTGAGGCACGCTGTGGGCGTCTGTTTGCTGTTACCTAAAGTCCTCTTTTATTCTATTGTGCGACTTTGTCTTCATGCAACTCGACCGACTCTACGCAGCTTTTCATGCGTTAGCAAAAAGTTATTTCTCTTTCTCATTCTGCCTTTCAGAAATGTGTGTCTCCCATCTTTGCCACGGCAGTTTGAGCCCGGCGTTCAATGAGAATCTCACTCAAAGCCATCAACTGAACTCAGTCCCTGCTACAGCTGCAGCTGTATTAATATTAAATGTTAAATAGTACATGTTAGCACTGTGACAAGCTATATAAATGATTTAGTAATTATGGAACCCTTTTATGACTCCAACGCCTGGATTTATTATGATTATATGGCTGGAGGGTTGTGAAAAGATAAAATAACCTCAATATCTAGCAGTTTCTCAATATTACTGTGTGTTTTGACAGTACTGAGAGGCTCAGGTTACAGATGTGGGAGAATCAGGTGAATCTTGTGTGTGTTTGGATGGTCGTACTGCAGACGTCCTGGGGGGGGTTTGTAACGGCGAGTCTGTGAAGCTCAATTTGTCTGCTTTCTGTCGTTTCTTTAATTTTGTTCTTATCATGGTAGCCTCGGAGTTATGATTATTAGAAGGATCTGAGCCGATGGTCCGATGAGACAGGATGGGAATAAAATGTTAAAATTGTTGAAGTTTAATGCAAAACCAATCCAAGTTTTTTTTGTTTGTTTTTTTTATGTTATGAGGAGGATGAGACGTTCAGCATGCACTACCTCACTTCTTTACTAAATAAAATATGCAGCACGGTTGATTTGCTCCAGTTGCAACACAGACAAACAGACAGACAGAAACACACACAGAAACACACACACACACTTCTTTGGAAAAATGTGAACATCACATTGCCAAACTCTTTACCCACCAGTACCTACGTTTTCATTCTTCTACATCCAACCTGAACTCAGCATTTACTCCTGTAAATTTGGGAGTGATGTAAACCCCCCCAACACACGCACACGCACACGCACACACACACACACACACACACGATCTGAGTCCTTGTAAAACCCCTGTGACTGTAACAGGGAATTGGCCTCAAGGTTTGACAACTTGTGCTTCTCTATCTTAGATAAGAAGCCCCAGAGTGTGTGTGTGTGTGTGTGTGTGTGTGTGCATCTGTGGTAAAATCTCATTTTCCCACCTGGTTCCCTGCGATGAGGAGAGCAGCCGGTGAGGGGCTCGGTCGATAGGGGATGGTGGCCCCCTTCGGTGGAGACTGAGGAGTCAAAAACAGGCCACGAGGTCAGAGGCTGGAACATAAAGCTTCACCCTACATGCACGATTAGGAAGTGAATAATCTGTGCAAAACTACACGAAAAGAAGTCTGCGAATAGAGTGCAAATGGCGCTCATCTCACTGTTACATTAAGATACAATAACAATTAATGATGAACTAAAGCGCTAATGGCACTGACATTATCCCCAGACTTGTTTTTCTTTTGATAATATTAGTCATTCATTGAATAATTGAAGCGGTGCAGTTGGCGCTCTGTGTGATAATAGCCGTGAGCTCCAGTATGCTTCAGACCTCAAGGCTATGCAGAGGTTTGCCCTCTGGATAAATCAAGCATTCGCTGACAAGTCGACGGAGATAAAATTCTTCAAACGGCGAAAGCAGATTATACATCGTACATGACAATGTATATCTTATCGGGAACTGCAGTGTTGGTGATACTGTTTTTTGGGCGTATAAAATGTAGAGCAGTCACAGCAAATTCTTTGTATAACTTTGCATAATTTAAATCTTGGGAGCCAAAAGCAAGAAGCCGCTGGTACGGAATCCTAATGAAACTTGCAAGCCTTTGAAGAGAGCCCTGGAAAACTGGATCAAACTAGCAATTAGTCAGTCAGGTCCAGCTGCAATGCTAAAACAAAAAGGACTTGTGCACTTCCATGAACACACAGGAAGAAACTGTGCTTGGGGTTGTTTTTCTCTCATCTCCTGCTCGATTTTCTCAAGAGAGTTGTTGTCTAAAGGTGGACAGATTTCGCTGCGGGCCAGTTTGTTTTCTCTGAGCAGTTTAGTGTCCTCTCCAAGAATACTGAGCTCTGACCTGAGAGCAGCACCTCTCGACTCCAACTAATGTCTCACGCAGCGGATTACAGCACAGAGGCCGGGTATTCTTGTTATTTTGTGCCCCGAATGAAGATCCGCCCTTTACGCCTGCACAATACAGTCGAACGTCTCACTACAAAACAATGCTGCTGGGAAAAAAAAAAAAAGCGTTCACTTGTGCTGCAGTGGAACTGGCAATAAGTGCATGTTGGTGAAATAAAAACGTGCACGTCCACAGCAATTACTCCCTCCGCACAGCTGCAGCGGCTCCGCTCAGACAAAATGTCAGCTGGGTGTGTGTGCACGGTGGAAAGAGAGGAGTGGTACGCTTCCTACCTCCAGGATTACTGTGCAGATGAGCTTGACACACTGGATTACGGAGTCTTGATTCCCAGATATCGTCACTCCTCGCTCAGTCGAGTTGGGCAGCAAATCCCCAGCCACCTGTATCTGAGCTCCAGTGCTCTGCAAATGATAGGGGTTTAGAAAGAAAAAAAAAAGAGAGAGAGAGAGAAAGAAAAAGAGATTAACTTGATTCTGCCGATAATGCGAACTGTGATTACGCTGCTTTCTGTGCCTCTCTGCCAGCTTTGCTGACCTTTTTAGTTTTCCAGCTGTACTGAAGCAGACCAGCCACACAGTTTAAGGCAGAGTCGAGTCAGATCTGAGATAAACTAAACATCATGTGCGATCGCAAACCACCCGGCTCCTAATTGAGGCTGATGGCTCCCTGAAATAGCTCATCTGCAGGCGAGTGCCGCTGGTCGAGTTAAGACTCTGCAAGATTTATCCACACTTACTGATATTGACACATTTCTGCAGGCTTTGGATGAATAACACAAATAATGAATGTTCCTGTAGCTTAACATGGGTCCTTTGGCAACCAAACAAACAAAAGCAGACTGCACAAATGAAACAACTTGGGGATATGAATAAAGCAGAAAAGCTCTTTCTCGCCACAGGAAATCAGGATGCCATTACTGGTGAAGGTAAAGGTTAAAATGAGAGAGATTCTATTTGTAGGTTGGCACAGAGCTGAAGTTACAGAGTCAGATGTCTCTGGCAGCAGATCTGATAAGTTTAATCCTAATGTTTCAACTGAGCTTAAATACAGAGACTTTTTCCCTCACAAAGATGTCACTGCTGAATCACAGTGCGAGCTGTCCTGTTCATTTCCTGCCGTAATCACTCAACAATAGCACAAAGCGTGCGGTAACTTACACGTGAAAGAAATATCTGCTGTCTACAGTGATGCTGATGTCAACGTCAGGGTCAGGATACGAGGAAGTACATAAACACAACCGTGTGATACATATATTTTTATCCAGTCTGATGGAAAGTTGCTGAACACATCAAAATCACACATTTCACTTGTTTACAGTGTGAAAATGTTTCTAAATAGTATTTACGTGACAAACTGCTGATGCTGCCAACCATCAAGCACTCGCTTTTTGGTTTGGCAGTTGTGTTCACCTGAATTCAGACTGAGGAGGAAAAGCTTGAAATAATTCATGTAAATATGAGCTTTGTTCCAACAGAGAGCGTTGTGTTCTGCCCTCGATTTAAAATATTAATGCATTTTTATGTGCAGCTTCACTTTTCTCCAAACGACTGCATCGAAGGTAAGTAGGTCAAAGTCTGCACCATCAGTAAAACCACAATAATATGAAACACAGCAGGATCAAATAAACCTGAACTTTCTTGTTTTCCAACTACATTATCATCGTATTGAATTAGTTCGTTCAAACAATAATGCAGAAAGTGCTGATTGATCAGTTCTCAAATTATTAGTTAGATCTATTGTCGATATCAATGAGACTCTGTCTTAATTTTAACGTGATGATCAGAGCTTTTAAATGCCTCTTCTCTTTTCACCATGTTTGTGATTCCAAAAAGAAATAGAAATTTAGGTTAATCTGTCTCCTCCAGCACTTCACCCTCTCTGCATCGCCAGGCGCTGCAGCCAGTCCTACTGACTACGGTCGCTTGCAGGATGCAGTCTGGACACGCCGCCTGCCCATCGCAAGGCAAACACATTCATGCCTAATGGAGGACTTAGTCAAGCCCACGTTTATGGACTCTGTGAGTGGAAACCGGCACATGTCAAACTTATGCAAAAAAAAAAAAAAAAGAGGCAAACTTCACAAAGACTAACCTGGGGGTCTTCTCCCAGTGAGATCAGAGTGCAGTAACCATTTCACCACTGCAGCCCTGTTAGTAGTCATATTCCACAAAAAAACACTTATCTTATATATATATTTTTTCCTGCATTGCTGCTATTAATAAATATGATTGAACTTTTACATTACTGCAGCATGCCCGGACTATAAATGCTATGATTGTGGATGTCTAGTCCCTAAAATGTATTAGTGCAATTATGCAGCACACCAAAAAGCAGCAGAAGTGTGGAAAATGAATATCGCTCCCCTCCAGCTGCAGCTCCCTTTCATATTTCCAGGAGTAGATTTGCTCTTTTCATATTTCAGTCTCGGACCTGCCTGCTCGGCGGAGATGTGGAGGATGAAGTAGATTTGTGTTCTGGCCGCTCACCTCTCTGATCTCCTTTATCTTGGCCCCTCCCTTCCCGATGAGCGAGCCACACTGGCTGGCGGGGATGACCAGCCGCAGGGTGACTGGTGGCTTGGAGCTGATGGTGCCGTTGGCCACCAGCGCTGTCAGGTCCTGGAGGGAGATATGAGGAAAGAAAAATGTGGTGAGAGCGGCCAGGACAGAGGGGAAAAGAGGAGCGAGCATCCTAAAGGAGGAGATCTGACAGCAGGGGTCAAGGTGGAAACAGAGAGGGACATAAATCACTGTGGGGGGGGGGGGGATCATGGAGGCTTAAAATGAAGCTGGGCTGCATTCATCACTTCTTATGAGTCAATCTGAGAGGTATTTCAATATACTTTTAATCTATTCAAGGTCTGAAAACAACATGACGGGAGGGTAAGAAATGAAACCAATTAAAGTGAGTGAACTAAAAACTATCAGGAACAAAGCAGGCATCACACGCACAATCTGAACTACGGTATTTCTTCTGCATCAATAAGAATGCAGGGACATTAAAAGCCAGTTGGATCCATACTGAAGGAGTCAGGTGGAGCTTTGGGTCGAAGGCAGAGAGAGCAAAGAGCAATCCAGCATCAACACGCAATCCAGCCGGTCTGTCAGCATGTTCCTCCATGTGCGCCGAGATGAGAGAAAAGACGGCCACAAATGTATGTTCTCCAGTAAAGTGTGTGGTCTTGAACCCTGTTTAATCATTTAGAGAGAGTGCTGAAGCCTGTATGAAAGGAGAAATATGCATTTTCAATGACGAGGGTGAGAAGACCGTCCTTGGTGCTTTTAGCTCTGCACCATCAAACCGAGCCGTTGTCCTTGTGTCCTCACCACCTTCATCTGGTCTCTTTCAAAAGAAATGAAAGACTGGATTTCATAATAAAACACATCTTTTCATATCTGTAGACGCATTTCAAAGGTGACATAAGTCACATCCACGCAGGTGCTGTAAATGTCGTTTTTTTTTTTCATTTCTCATTTTTTTCCAGTGTTTTCTCCCCCCGTTATAAATCAAGACCGAATTGAAAAGAATAGCCTGCTTTCCTTGGTAAAGAATGATTCTGATTTCTCTTTAAAGTTTAGAGAAGAGGTGATGTGACAATAGCTGCCAACAGCTTTAGCTCAGACTTGAGTCAAGGCGAGAGCCACCTTTTCCTGCAGGTGGGGCAGGTACACATCTGTCTTCACTGCACAGAGGGACTGAATCACTGTTTTTAGTTTTGCTTTTTTTTTTTTTTTCATTATACCAATACGCTCCAGCAGTTTTCCCCCTGATGACTTCCCATTGTTGTTTTCTATTTTCTATTGTAAGTCACATTGTCAGCGTCCACATTTTGCAATTAAAAGATATTTTTTGTTGCTGTCAAACTACATTTGAGTTGTCGGGCAGCTGGAATGAATAAACATGCATCGCACGGTTAACAGTCCACCATTAGATTTAGAAACTCTGTCCTGATGGATGCAAACATGCTAACATCACAGTCTGGTCTGTTTGTGGGGAGATAAACCTCTGTTATTATGCTCAGTGCAGGACAAAGGCAACATTTGTGCCAATCCCCCAAAACAATGTTTTTTTGTAAGAATTTGTATTATTATAGGAGGTGCCGAACATCCATGCACAACCCTGTTGAAATGATGGAAAGGAAATTAATTTTAGATTAAAAAAAAACTGGAGATAATGTTGCAGATGAAACTTGAAGTGATCCATGGTGAGAATCAATAACTGCATTAAAATTAGAAATTGTTTTAAATCTATATAACCTCTGATGAACAATATCTTTTGTTCAAATGATGTGCTGAATCTTTATTAAAGGAGAATTTTGTGACCTGCAGATCATGCAGGTTGTCATGACAGGACAACATTAAAAGCACTGAAATTGCATAAGCGGTGGATGCGGAACGTTCTTCAATTTTTTGGTCTATTTTTTTCTTTTTCTGTGCGTTTCTAGATGTGTGACACGTTGGCTTTTTAAACACACAGTAAGCTGGGTGTCTGCGGTTTCCAGAGAGAAATTAAAACTTGGATTAATCTGAGTAATTAACCAAGTGAGCTTTGGCTCAGAGAAAATGGAGGAGGCCATTTTGTATTGTGTTCAAATGTGGCTCCGTCTCTCGTCTCCCCGCGACGCAGCTTTAGCTGGCATTTCAGGATTTGCACAGCGAACTGTATTCACACATACGGGCTTCTGGTGGCGTTACTGAGCTGCCGCCTGTTTAGAGGGTTCAGAGATCACCAAATATTCACAAATGACCTTCAGCCTTGTCCTTTGTGCTCACAACTCTTTGTAAAAGATGTTTTTCACATACTGGTTAGCCTCTACTGCTCAGTTCATCATTAATATAATTAGTTGCCATTGTTTTTGAGATGGCTTGCCATCACATGTGAAATGTCCTCGGACACAGCGGGCACGTGTCTGTTCTGTCGTACGTCTAACCTCGGATCCGTGAGTTATTTGGATCAAGACTCTCAGCGATTTGATGAATGTTTTCGCAGCGTCGGTAGCAAACCACCGTCTGCCGGGCTGTGGGTAGAGATTGAGCCTTTAATTAATGAACAGTGTCTCTCAGTGAGCCTTTGAAATGTAAATATGCTGCATGGTTTCTCCTCCCATCAGAGTTCAGCCCACAACAAACGCGTGACAGAATGCGAAGCACGCTCCCGTTTTCCACCGGCATTGTGCCGGGCCGGTCTGCTTTAAGACGAGCAGAGATTGACTTAAGAGGGGACCGTGTTGACGTGCAGCCTCCGGAGGTTTTTACTCGAGAAGCAAACTGCGCAACGTTCCCGATAACTGTGAACTTTAAATTTAAAAAAGCCCGATTTCTGATGTGCCTCTTGTGCCTCTCTGCTCGCGTCTATATTTAGTGAGGCAGATCAGGCTCTCTGACGTCTCGTCTCATTAGAAGAGCAGCGCACGGCTCATCTGTACAATCACAAGACTCAGGGCGTCATTTTCTTGATTTGATCTAAAAATACGAGCTTCATCTTAACAACTGTGAACGTTTCCGATATTTTTTTTTTTTTTTCCCCGTGCCACAGCAAATAAGGGGCTCTCGAAGCGAATTGGTGGAAATAAAGATAGAGGGTTACACAAGCGCGAGTTCCTGAGCTTAAATCCCCAAAGCATATTGTGCTGCTGGTTCGGTAAGGGCTCCAATGCAGGCAGATTATGAGGCTTTCATGCACGCCGTGATTCAACGCCTGAACACAAACCGTCTGATTATCAGATCACCGTTTTTGCACATATGTGGCAGCGGTTATCTGTGCACCGCAAACACACACAACTCTCACAACAGATCAGCTCCCAGATGACAGAAATTACTGAGATTCTGTGTAATCATGAACCCCCAAACAGAGAAAAACACAAACGCGAAGCCTAACGCTCATTGGCTAAAAATCTGATGAGTCTCTTTATTTTTAATTGAAGGTCTTGGACTCATAATAAGTCAACGTACGGTGGAGGCAATGCGCAGTGGGTCAGCCAACACGTTGTCATGGAAACGCAGGAGTTTCAGGGTTGAAAAGAGGTGAGTGTGAAAGATCTTTAATGAATACCGCACTGTGCCTCCAGTCAGCGTATGTTTACTGAAGCACCTGTTTCCCTGCCAGTGTCTGATGCTGAATCAGAGCTTCGGTTCCAACGTATTAATTAGCACCGTGATGGACAGTCGCCATGGCGATTGATAGCATGAGGAAACCGTCATCATTAGCTCATTAGCAGACGGTGACAAATGTACAAATCCTTCTCATTAAATCATGTGACACTAAAGGAAAGAGCTCGTAGGAAATGGTGTAGGTTTTGCAGTATTGTGTGCAACACGCACAGCTAGAGGAAACACGCTGGGTTTGCATGTTCCCCCTTGCTGACTTGCTTGTTGTAGTTAAATGTGAAAGACGGTTCGTTTCTCTGACTGTACTCTGGATAAAAGATGCATGTTGATGTGACCATGTCACTTTTACCAAAGTGGTTTTGCAACATCAGACGCTTAATTCTCAGCTGCAGACTAATCTAATGCGAAAGCATACTAAGTGCATTGAAATTCAAAATTTCTTCCTTCCGTCACTTCAGTTTAGAGAACAATCAATAGCGATGAAAGGGCATTAGTGGTAATGCTGGGAAATGATTTCTTGAAATAATGTGGTGAAATGGGTTCCTGTTTTTTTTTGGTTTTTTTTACAGACTTCCAAAAATATGAGAAGCCTTCAGAGATACTGTGAACTCCGGCGTCAGTTCAGAGTGAGCTGAGAACATGTAGCAGGTACCTCCTCCAGTTTGTACGTGATCATTGTGAAGGCTCTGAAGACGCTGTCCGTGGAGCCGGTGATGGTGATGATCCTCTCTGGACATGATCCCTCTGAGATATTGACCCGAGCCGAGCTCTGTGGGAAGACGGCGCACTGGATTATTCAAATTATCAACAAGTTCAGCGAATTCATTCAAAATCACTTTGGAGAAAAGCTCGATTGGTCAAACATTTTTAAGACTAAATACAGAAAAAAAGTGGTGTAGTTCATTCTCAAAAGAAACTTGGATAAAACATAACATTTTGTGTTTTGTTGCAAAGAAGCAAATATATCACTGAGCTGAACAGATCTATGTTTCTTTTAGACTTTTCATTGTTATCCAACAATATTTAGAGGATTAACTTAATAAAAACTGACATAACATACAAACTTAAATGTTTCAAACTTTTTTTTTTTTTTTTTTTATAAATAATCGTGATATTCATGGTATTCAGTTGGAAAAACTGATCTAATATATGTGGGATTTTTATGGCTCATGAAGTGAAATTATAAAGAACAGAGAAAGGACAGATTTCCATTTATGTGTGATAAATTAGCAAAATGAAGTATCACTGTTTGAATTCAATCAATACTGGGGAAAAAGCTTCCCATTTAGAATTTAGAACTTCCCATGAAGATAGAGGATCGATTGAAACATTCATCAAAGCGAGTGAAAAATATTAACTCGTGTTTACAAAATCCCATACAAATTTCAACTATTTATTTAATTTGTGTATTAATTTAATCTGACAGAACACATTTTCTGGCGCTATTAGGAGATGAATTTCAGTTTTTGATCATGATCACAATTAGAGTCAGAACACAATATAGTTCCCTTTCATAAACAACGAGAAACATTTCGCAGTTCCAGATGAAATAAATAGATTTAAGAGGTTTTGTGTGAGGGTGCAGGGTTGGGTGGGAGGTGGAGGGAGGGTTTGGCTGTTTAGGGGAAAAAAGCAGTTGTTTAGTGAATTTATTAAGGTTTAAACAATCTGTGAGTCGTTCCTACTTTTTATAATTCTTTTTATGTGAGGTTCATTAACTGTCTTTTGTTTGTATCTTCACATATAAAACACAATCTTTCATCTAACAAGACAGATCTTGCTCTTTTTCCAAGATTCTAAGCATTTCTTTAATGTCTTTTTTTGTTGTTGTTGTTGTTGTTTTTTGCGTGGTTGCAAACTGAGATAAGTGTGGAGAAACAGCTCAGTTTTCTGAGGGAGTCCAGAGGGTGAAAAGACTATGAAAGCCATACAGCACATTTCTATATCCCACACTGATAATGTAGTTTCTACTCAGGCATCATCCTCGGACAATAAATCTGCCATCGGCGGCTCCTTTCCATTCTGTGTCCTTGTATCTCTAGTTAAAGTCACATGAGCAGACGCAGGACAGAGCTCTGACCTCTGGGACATTTCCTCCACTCGGGGCTGTGAGTCATTGCCCTGCTGTGTCCGTAGAGCCGGACTGACGGGACGAGGCTCGTGCAGACGGGAAGCAGCAAAAGCCGAGGAGGGGACGGACGCAGTGAGCGTTTTATCCTGCGGCTCTTCGGAGCTGCGTGGTCCCGTCACCTCCCGGCGCCTGTTTATCCTTCTGCCTCATAAAGTTACGGCATAAAACCTTCGCAGCCAAGTGAAGGAATCGAGTGTGTTGGCCTAATTACTTTTTAATACAAAGAGTTAACCAAGCGGCATTACTTTATCTGCACCCTCGAGACCCTTTAGAAAGAGGGAATGGAGGGGCACACGGAGAAAAAAAAAAGGAAGTTGTTTTAGGCAGAAAGAAAGAGAGAATAGGGATTTGGTGAGAAAGCTGCAGAAGGAGGTGCGGTGAATGGTCGGGAGAGAGGATTTAAATTGAAAAAGGTGCTTTATTGCCCAAAAGGCAATTCGGACAAAGTACCTGCTCTGTATGCTTTTCAGTCTCAAAGGTCCCAAACAAGCAGAGAGACCTGCACTTTATTATTTATACATACAGCTGCCAGAAAGCCTGACCGCTATCAGAAGGCCTCCTGAGATTAAATGAGGTCTTCTTACCTGACATGAATGTGGATAACGCACACGCTTTGTGTCTTGATTAAAATAAAAACTGAGGTCAAACTGTTTCTTATGCGTGTTGTGCATTGGAGTAAAACAGGAAGTGGCGCCTTAAACACATGCATACTCCCAAAAGACACGGCAGGGAAACAACAAATAACCTTGTTTTACGCAGAAGTGTAGCAACACAAGCTAGTAAAAGTATGAAATATGAAAAGTGGTGCTTTAAAACTTGAAACCATGGACACTTTACCTCTTCTCGTATTCGTTTCACAGTTTCTCCTTTCTGAAAAAGACAAGATGAAGGGCGACCTTAAACAGCATCAAATGTTCAAATCATCACAGTGTGTCCTCCGTCTGAGTGAAACCTGCCATTTTAAACAGAGTCTCATTGAGATTTAGCAGAAAAAAAAAGGGAAAAAATAAAGATAGAGTTTCAATCTGCAGTGCACATTTGCGCTTGTCCTCGTCACTAACCCTGCGAGAGCATATCAAATATATCCCAACATCAGAGGAGAACGCACACACACTGCACCGGCTTTATAGTGTACAGTCTTCAGTGTGTGTGTGTGTGTGTGTGTGTGAGTGAGGAGAGCAGTTAGTCAGACCTGTGTCACACTGCAGCAGCTCATCCTCTGGCGGTTTTCTGATTGCTCATTCTCCTCCCCCTTCATTTCATTTTGGCTAAAGTCCACCCGAGCTGTCAGAGCCTCATTCACACCTCAATGCACCAAAAGACCACCGCGTCTTACGCCGGTATCAGAGGAGCAGCGCCTCGTACCTGCACCGCTCCGTTGTTTATGCTCCAGAAAGGAATATCTGTGCTCTGCTGTGAGTCTGGTGTCAGTGTACTGATGGGGAAAGGATGAGGGGGATGGTTGCATAGAAAGGAAGTGGTGGTGGGGGGGAGGAGGAGGAGGAAGGGCTTGACAGGGTGGAGTGCTACGTTATTAGTTTAAGTACTGCAGATGGAGAGACTCTCTCCCGGTCCAGATTCATATTATCAAACAAACTCATTGTACCCTTTTCATCCTATTCAATACGGCAGGTTCTGCATTTTCTCCATTTCTTTCCATTTCTCTACATTTGTGTTTTTTCTCCTTTCTGTTCTTTTGTGAGTCTGATGGCAGAAGGTATTCAGCGGCGCAGCTCCAACAGGTCATTTCTATAGCAGACACCGAAAGAGCCCACAAGGGCTCGAACGGTAGCTCAGTTTCAACAGGAGGCTTGCAGTAAATGCACTAATGTTTGCGTTTGATGGATTACCGCTTTGCTTCCTAGGAGGAGGAGGAGGAGGAGAGGGGGGTGGTGGTGGGGTCTTAAGAGGGTTGGTTTCAGACAATTATATTTAGGAGGGGATATTAAGAACGGCTGCTTGTTAGAGGCCTTTTTGTCGTGATGATTTCAAAGTAGAAGCAAAGACAGGGAGGAAAATGATTCCTCCAAGACTTATTATGAATCCACATAAAAGCCATCAATAAAGTATTGGGCTGAGAACAATGCAGAATAGCTATAGATTTACACAAGATTAGACCCAGGCATGTCATTTTAAATCGTAATCTGACAAAGACATCCAATTCGTTTTCATGATTAATGTCTTACGGCTAATGCGGAGAAAAAAAAGATGAATTCTCACCTTTCCTATGATGCTGCCAACCTCCTGAACACAAAGAGATAAAGATAATTACACAAATATGAATGAGAGCAGCGCAAAAACAAGTTATCCTCAAAGTAGCCTTCCATTATTCATCAGTGGAGTGAATATAATTCATGAGGCTGTGACAAATGTGCAGCGGCACGCATGCATTCATTCATTCGTAAACAACCTTTCCATGCATGAGCAGTCGCAGTGTGAGGGTCACTCCCAAGCCCCCGTCGCCAAAGTCCTGCTCGCAGTTCATAGTGGTGTGGGAGTGGCACGCAGGGAGACGCATGAACAAGGCTCATTCGCTGGTCAACGCAGTCAAGCCCAGGCCAGCGCTCGTTCTCCGGCTCTCCGAGGTCCTTCAGTGCAGCTCTGAGAGGGAACACAATTAGAATAACAACAGCGATAATCACCTCAGATAGGTTTAACAAACAAAACACACACGCACGCGCGCGCACACACACCAGCCACATTAATTCAGTGTCATTACTCAGTGAACATTTTGTCGCACTATTAGATCTAATGGCGATGTTCTAGTTCATTTCTCGGGAATTGTGCGCTTGTGCCGAATCTATTAAGACTTGGAGGATCAGACGTTCAGATGAAGAGGAGGCGAATCAAACACATGCGCATCGTCGCTGGACTTTCATGCAGCAGACCGCGGCTGCCGACATCTCGGTGAAGAACTTCTTCATTAGTCGGAGTCGTTGTAATATTGATGATGATATTCATAACAAAGCCCATAATGAGCACCGTCGTGTGTGCGTGTGTGTGTGTGTGTGTGTGCGCAGGATATTGACCACAAGCACCAGCAGTGTCAGCGATGTTGCATCTCATCTCAGCTTTGGGACGCTAACAGACAGTGGGTGGGCACTGATGACTAACATACTATCTTCATTACTTGGCATCTTCATTACATTTTCCTCTCAGAGCGAGCCCAGTGAGTCTTGAAAATCATGGCAAAAAAAAAAAAAAAAAAAAAAAGAGGAAAGAAATGGGGGGAAAAAAAAGTCCTCCTAGGCACAAAAATTTCATTTCATGCAAACGCTAATCAAATTTGCAACAGTTTATTTTTCTGAAAATTGAAAATGTTTGGAGCTAAAGTGGGGCTGGGGCGTTATCGGTTCCATCGGAGCGCTGGAATAAGAAAGGGAACTGACATGTGCACAGAGTTTATAGGCAGACAGCAAATGGGAAGCGTCTGTTCTGATCCGGGAATGACACTGAGGCAGCAGCAGCTCGGAGCATGTCAGCTATGTGACGGACGCCATGATGATTAATGTGCGAGTCACCTGGCTGCTCGCTGTCTCTGCATCATGTGTATAATTAGTTTATGGAAACATTCATGTTTCCTCTTGATTTATATTTGTCGGCCCGGAAAAGTGAACACAGAAGGACACGTAAGTGTGACTATGATTCGCAGAAAAGCTCAGCTTCACAAACCCTTCTGTCACTTCTCTTTCTCAAAGATGAACTGATAGATGTTAATGTTATAAAGATAAATGACAATAAATACAATGACAGTGTAATAATGTATCTGACATTTCACATTAAAAAGACCAATATGGGCTTCCAGCAGTACTTTTCATGCTCTATACTTTCTAATAGCTATTAACAAAATATGTTTTTACGAAAAAACAGGAAATGTAATTTATCTTGAGGCAAGATTTGTTCAGCAAACAACTTAAAAAATATATTATTATGATTTCAAGGAATGTTCCAATAATTACTATTTTTATTCCTTTCAGTGAGTACGAGCTGGAATAATTTCCAGGCCCTGTAAAGCTAACTTGCAATAAAAAAATAATCTGCTAAAAACTGTCATCATTTTGTAAATAACATTTCATAAAAATAGCCAAAAGGTTAATTTAAAAATCCATGAACTGCTGAACGCAAAAGTATTTTGATATTTGTCCTTGAATGAAACTTTTGGTGGAGCGCAGTAACACCAAAATTATTTTTATACCAGTGTAAATTATATTAATTTCCAGTTTTTCTCAACCTTAAATCCAGTTTCTTTTAAATGTTTGATGTCCTTCATGATGCTGCTGCAGGTTTCCAAAAAAGCATTAACTCACCAAAACACCAGATTTTACATAATTAATCAACCAGTCACAGTGTCACATTCCATTAAAAAGCTTTCTATCTTTACCATGAGGATCAACACTGGAAACAATTTTGACTGGTTTGTTTACATGTCATTAAATTAGTAGTACAATGTGTCACGTGCCAAACATTAGATTATTGACATTAATCGAGTAAAAAAAGATGTCAAAACAAAGGAGAAACAAAACATTGATTGTTCAGTAAACATGGCATTTCTAGTTTCCAAATGCAATAAAAAAAAAATCGAATTTTCTGTCCATCGCAAGGAGGCATACTTTGAAGATTAAAAAAATAATAAGGCATCTATGAGGAAACATCATTTAAATGTTCTCTGCTAGTAAATCTAACTGTACAGTGATCCTGTTATGAGACAGCGTGCTGCCACTTACTAATCCACACTAATCACAAACTACCAGTAATCTTAATTAAAATGTCATTGGAGTTTATGTAGAATTGATGGGGGCATTTAAAGTCGTACCTCTGCTTGGATATAAGCTAATTCAGTCACACCATCGCTTTTCTGCAATATACTGAAATGCATTCGTCTCAGATGTGTGAGGAAGTCAACACGTGGCAGAAGAACCCTTCATTGTCCCGCTCATCTTCAACTCCTGCATTTATTATCAACACAGAAACAAATGATTGCCTCTTCTTGGACTCATCAAGGCCTGTTTTGTCCACCGAACGAATTCCAGGCAGCCCACAGTACGAACCCACAGACACATGTGTGTGTGTGTGTGTTTTTTTTTTTTTTTAATCAGCATGCTGTCTGTAGATTTGGTGAGCTGTGTGAGGAGATCATGTTTAATAAATGGGTGTTATTTTAGATGAGATCCAATTCCTGAGGGACTTGTTGTAGGCAGGTTTATTGCTTTTACTTAGTGCACAAGGCCATCACTGCTAGGCTGATTTATTTATGTCCTGCATGCTTGCAAAGACACATTGAGATGCTCTCTCACACACACACGCACGCACACACACACACACAAACACACACATATTTCTTAAGATGTCACAGAGCTTGACTGTTTTATATTTCCACCACGGCCATGGCCCCGGTCTGACACGCCAGCCACTCAAAACGTTGTGAGGCAAAGTGTCATTTAGCAGGATTATACTGCATCAAGTCAAAACTTCCCTTGCTTTTCTTTTTTTTTTTTTTTTTTTTAAGCAGTGCTCATCAGATTGCCATCCAAAACTATCAGTTAGAAGCTCATCTCCATACAATTTCCATAAATATCGAACAAAGCCCAAGGGGGGGTGGCTGAGTGAAGATAAACAAAAAACTGGAGCGTTTCAGCTGCCGGTAGCTACAGATGTGAGGCGCTGTAATCATGACTCCGAGCTTGATCGATGCGTCTTGAACACATGTTATCAAAAAGCACATTTGTGTAACCCATCGGCTAACTTCATTATGCGCAGGCACTGAGAGGCTCGGCCAAGATGTTAGCACGTTATTGCATTAGGAGTTAATGGTTGAAGGGATCATTATGTGCATCTCCGTGGGTTGATAACAAGGCATGTGTTCTGTCTGCGTGAGGGCGGCGAGCCTCTGAACTCCTCATTTTCTGAATCCCAAGCAGCAGCGTTCCAGGACGAACAGAAGACCCTCTGTTCCAAATTAGAGCCTCGAACTCAGAACAGGGAATCAGCAAAGTGCGAACTGCAGGACTGGGCTGCCAAAGCGCAGTCGGAGCAGGAGGGAGGCCGAGAGCCCGTCCGCCATCCGTCCACGCTCGCCGATTCTGTAACCTTGGTGTCTCTCCGCCCGGCTGCAGCCTGCGAGAGCCTCACACATGAGTCACTGCTCGTATTCATCTTCATGTAGCTACACTGAATTACGCATGACTTTGTGGAACCAAAAGACAGATGCATAAACAAATGGCGGTCGGAGCAGAAATCTGCAGCTGAAAAAGTAAAAATAGCTCGGCTTAAAGAGCATTAAAGGGCAATTAGGGTTTGTTACGGGTTTGCTTCAAAGGTCCGGCTGTTTGAAGTGAGTCGTGGCTTGAAACAGCAAAAAGACAATCATGTAGTTTACGGTAAACACTGCCA
The DNA here is from genome assembly GCF_902148845.1 of Salarias fasciatus. Lineage (NCBI taxonomy): Eukaryota > Metazoa > Chordata > Actinopteri > Blenniiformes > Blenniidae > Salarias > Salarias fasciatus. Next base: position 17,060,120 of record NC_043764.1, on the reverse strand, counting down.
GTGAACATAAATCAAATGACATGTTCAGTTGTTAATATGTAAAAATGTGTTTTTCCTCGACACCGATATCGTGGTAATATTTCTAAGTTTTGAGGTTTTATCTCTTGCTTCTAATTTTCCCCAGCTGTGTTGGATCCTGTTTTTCCACCAGCAGCCATTCAAAAACATGTTTTTTTTTTCCTCCTTCATTTTTCTGCTGCTGACTTTTTCCCTGTGGCAACCAGATATGAAATAGTATTTGGTATCTATCGATTTTTTTTTTTTTCTTAATTGTATAATTTTCATATTAATCACACTTCAATATTTTAAATGTTCTCATTTTGAATTTTCAGAGCATGAATGCACAAAGCATGGCAACACAACTCATCACAATTCAGCTATTCTTTTGTCATGTGGACATTATGCATATTGATATTGACAATTGTAACAATACAATTGTAATAAATGTGCAATGTATTCAGAAATCATCGAATCATCATTGCTGTTTGAGAAGTAAATTCTATGTTTGTTCAGGTAAAGTCAGAAACAACATGGCTGAACAACTATAGAGGCAATAGCACCTTCTAGCTCTTGGGTGGCATTTTTAGCTTTCTGGAACCTTCTCAAATATGAATTTAATGGGCAACAGGCCAAAATACATGTGTGCACAAATATTCCCATGATGCCCCAAGATACAACATACACACCATGAATGTTCACACGGTTTTCTTCCTGTGCAACCATGGATCGAATGTGTTGTATACAATTGTAAAAAACAAATTAAAAAAGAATATGTATTTTTTCTATAGTTTCAATAAAACAAGAGATTTTTCAATGTGCAGCTGGCTGTGCAAAAATAAATACAAAATAAAAATACATCCAGGACCAGCTATAGGTCAATATAGAGAGGAGTGTGAAACCTGGAGCACCCAGAGACCGCTCGGGGGAAGAATTCTTATTATTTACAGGAAGTACGCTCAATAGATATCCTTTAAATGTTGCGCAGACATCAATAGTCTTGTGTATTTATTAGCTTTGTAATTGATCCAATGCCTACCAAACTAATCCCAATCTTATAGAGTTGGTGTTTACTGATAATTACCACGAGTTTACAAGCTGTTACAATAAACTGAGATGGCAAAGATCACATTAGATCAGGTCCATATAGCAGCAGGAATCAAGTGAAGTGCCACTTTTAGCTTTGCTGTCATCAGAAAGACATTGTGCTGTTCTCTAAACATAGTTTTATTTTTCCAAGTAAGGTGCAAGGTGCATTTGCAAGGTGGATTTGCAGATCATTCTGTTTATTTTCTAACCAGCATTTACATTTTTGGGAATTTTTGGGACACACACACACATTACATTGGATTCATTGATTGTAAAAGGAAACTTCCTGACACAGCTGTTGTTTTCGGACACATTGCAGCAGTGTAAATAAAAATGCACATGCTGAGTGTACAGGTGGTATAAATATATGATGTGCAAAAATGTGCCCCTGTTACTCTACTCTGGTAGAGCAGGTGCAGGAAATGGAGGGATACAAAAATGCAGGATGGTCTTATGCAATGTTTAATTACAGTTTGGGAATCATTATGGAGCCTAATTACTGCCAGAAGAGCTAATAAAGAGTCCAAGATGGATGTTTTTGGTCTGTCCTTCATAAATCATACCTCAAAGATCTCGCAGATAAAAGCGGCCGGCATACATCTCATGACAGCTGCCAGCAATGGCTTTTTTTTTATTTTCTTGCCATCTTTTCAAGCTCCCTCTCCACAGAGACTGTCAGGATGAAAAGGATGTTGTACAACCCGCTTGTCTCGAGGACTGGACACCTGTTCTGAGACAATCATGTCCCTCACACAACCAGCAGGCAGACGGCTCGGGGCGGTCTCACAGGAGATGGGGACATGCCTGGTCTCCGTGGCGAGCTGGGGGGGGGGGGGGGGGGAACAGGACTCCCCTCCGCACGCGCTGCAAACGGATGAGGGTCGGCTTGATAAACACACAGAGACGGAGAGGAGGCCGGGCGTCCCCCGGGTGGGCACGTATAGACCAGTAAGTGAGAGGGTGTCAATGAGCGTACGCATGCACGGTGGAGGCAAGAGGTGAGAGAGCATTCGCACAGACACACGCACACATGCGCACACACATATACAATCCAACACCACCCCCCGTCCACACCCCCACACCCCATCTCACACACGTTCAGACAGCAACATTCATAGATCTGTGTGCACCAAAACAAAACTCAAACAAACCCGCTTACAGCTGCTAGGATGAAAGGAGCCATCTATTCACGCACACACACACACACACATACGCACACACACACACAGAATGTGTCCAGCTCAAAACACGGGAGCAGAAAGGCTTTGATCTGCAGTGAAGTTCCACAGGAGAACTTTGTGCATCCATCTGTCATGAAGAAACTCCAAACTCAGTCATGTCTGAGTGTCTGAGAGCATGAGACGACACGATGCGAGAGTCAGCTCCGCACACAACGATGGAAAATACAAGAGGGGGGAAGAAAGGGCTCTCTGGGCTCCTCCACACTTGCGGTTAGTCGGTCTCCTCTAAACTTAAATGAGAAGCTCAGGGAATAAACGTGTGCTTATCCACACAACGGCACTTGGGTGTAAACAAAGCATCCTGTCATTTAGGGTTTCTGTCTCTAAATCTCATTCTCCGCTGTAGAAAAGAGCAGAAGCTCTCAGGAATGGATATACTTACATTTTAGCAGTTTCAACTTCCTGCAGTGGCAGTTGGCTTAAATGAACACAGTGAAATATTCATCATGAGCTCTGTGGCAGAGTGACATTAACAGAAGTGAATGGAGACTGCATGTGCCACATAAAAACTCTCCGTACAAAGAAATCCACCGTCTGATGATTAATTCAGTGGTTACACCAACTTCTAATCATGGATATCGTAAAAGAAATTCCAAATTACTGAAGATTCACATTTCTTCAAGGGCGAAAAGGTCTCCTCTTTCCTTTGAGTTGCTCAGCCTCACATGTCCAGTTGCTCATGTGTGCAACGGAGGATCCAAGCTACTTGAACACAGGAGTGCTGATAAATTGAGAATACGATTATCCATTCATCTTCTATCCTTATCAACCTGCAGATGCATTCACGCACAAGCGCGCCAGCATGCACACACACACACACACACACACACACACACACACACACACACACACACACACACACACAAGAAAATGCACATCTATGGGCAAGTTTGAAGTCACCAATTACATGTTTTTGGACTGTGGCAGAAAACTGGAGCTTTCTCGCTGTAAGGAAGTGCCATGTCAATGACAGTTACTTAGTTATTATATTTAATTAAATCAACTTTACATTTCATATTTACCGACGCACTGATCTTTTTTCTAATACCTGATCCTTTCTCATCATTATGTATCATCATTTTTAATTATTTGTTCCTCTCGTTTCAATCTACTCAAAGCTCTGATATATAAATACATTAATCTTTAATTTACTCAACACCAGACACAGTCATCAATATTGCAGATAAACGGCGGCATCATTTTAGAAGACATAAACCTTGTGTTGTTGATTACAATGAGTGCTCTTAATCAGTGTTTTCTGTATTAAACATAAAATCCCTGATCTTCGTTGGTTGCGGTTTGAACAGATTTGACAGACAGAGCTGGAAACTCCTTCGAGAGGCTCCAGCCTTCGTCTCATTTACATTCAAATGTTGCTAAATCCTGAGTGGTGTGAGGAAAGGTATGAATTTAATCTACTGAGGACAGGGGGGGAAAGAAACACACAAATCTCACATGGGGAATAATCAAAGCCTGCCTATAAATAGAAACCCGGGCATTCAGCAAGGCACCTGATTAGAGAAACATTCCAATATAGTGTTTTATTCTATGTTATTCTAACAGGAAAAGATCACAAGCTAAAAACATAACAAGCTCTTGATTTCAGTGTGAAAACCCTTCAACAATAAAGCCATCCTCGCGCAGCCTCCTCACCGAGAGGAAGACGAGAGGCAGGAGAAGGAGGCTTTAGCTGTGAAAGAGGAGAGGCTTGAAATTAAAGAGCAGTGTTTCATCTCTCAGCATGTCTGTCTCGGCTCTGTCACATATAATGGGAGGGGTCGGCCCTCGGCGCAGAGGGGACTGTCCTCTCCTATCTGCCCCCGGCCTCATCTGGTGTTAAAGCAGAACCGTGTCAGCCTGCAGTGCGAGTCGCCTGTCAACCGCAAGGCCCCAGAGAGGGTTATCAGACCCCCGAGCTGCCTGCTGGAGTCAGGCCGGCAGCCACGTCTGCGCCGAAACAGGAGCTGGCACTGATAACTTTGAGCTAACAGCGGGGTGATTTCACTCCGCAACACGAGGTGTTTAAAAAAAAGAAAGAAAAAAGATTAAAGCCACAAAATTTCTACACATCTGTTTAAAAGTCGTCACAACAATGACGGATTTTAATTCAAAAGTCTTTGCAAACGAGCCTTCCTGAAACTGTGAGCTCGGAGGCCGGCACAACAAATCTGGAGCGCTGTCAGGTTGGTTATTAAAAGAAAATCTGATTAAATTCACTTCGAAAAACACATTTTTGACGATAACAGGGTTAAGCGTCCTTCATCACACAACAAAAACATGTTATTTCTGGCTCGTCGTCAGGCTTGGCGAACGAACACACGCCACTTCAGGAGCTCCACTTTCTATGAATTATTGACATCAGAAACAGCTGCATTTGCGAAGTCTGTCAAACCTCAAAGTGGCATGAATCAATACCGGCGAGGCTTCTTCTTGTCGCAGTGACTTACGATCATGTCGGTTCGTCTATACAGCTTCGACGCTGCCTTCTGTGGCAGAATCTGCATATTTACGAGCAACTCCGGTGGGTAATGAACGGCGGCTTAATTGACTCGCCATGGTGGCAGCCGACAGTGAGCCTTCAGTTTCCGAGACGTGTCGTGATGGAGCAGTATTTAGTCCGCTCTCACTCAGTGATGATTATTACCCTTAAAAGAACTGGGCCACTTTGTGAGACGCGTACATTGATCAGGCTTTGATGCAGCAGTTTTTACAAAGCGTCTCCCGTCTCCTCATTAAGCCAACCTGACTCCCTTTCCCGTTCTCATTATGAAGCAACACAAACATACAGATAATGAACCTTGGAGGATGGTGCTTCAGGACAGTCGATTGTTATCTCCCGAGCGGCCGCCGGTTCCAGACACGGAGTGACACCGTCTCGGCCTGTATTTACAGCGACACACAGAGGCCTGGGACTATAATCTGTACGATTATCATTCAAACTTCTGGTGACCAGGCTTAATCTAAAAACAGAAAAGCGCCTTTATATGGAACTGACTTTGAGCATCACATGGTGCGAAGCTGTTCTCACTTGATTGTACGTCTTGACTGCTCCGCAATGTTTATCCCTCTGGATACAACACTGGAATTTTCTGATCATTTGCCTTGCCTCGCCTCACGATCGCATGCCTCTTATTATCAGAGAGCCCCTATTAGGACCATATATCATTCTGAATGGTGTTTTTGGCATGGTGGAGAATACACTTTGGCAGGGTATTAACTCCAGCTTTTATCCCATCCCTCTTACTGGATGAAGGTCACACTCTCTATCTGCAAAATGACTTTTCTCTCTTCTCTTTCATCCCTGCTTCCCTCCCATCCTCCACACCAGGGCATGAGTCAGAGAATCTGACACCACGGAGAGGAGAAGAGAGGGAGGAGAACAGAGAGAGGTGGGAGACAAACTGAGTGCAAGAGAGAGAGAGAGAGAGAGAGAGAGGGAGGGATGGAGGCAGCTTGGAGGGAAGAGAGACGAGCTGATCGATATCTCTGAGAGACATGAAACCTGAGACGATCTGGACTGTCCCTGCTTCCTTGATGTACAAGATACTGTATCAACCCAGGCAATTAAAGTCATCAATGCACAGATGGCGCTGGAGTCCTTGCTCCAATCTCTTCATAAATCTTGACTGTACAATGTCCTTTACAGGGTTGTACAGTCTGGCTGCAAAATGTTCGCTGCATTTAAGTTGGCTGACGGTATACTCCGGTATAAAACATCGGCAAGCACGCCGAGCTAAAACTACATATTACATAAGCCCCACAACAAACTGAGCACAAACCCAAAAATAGTGCAGTCCCTGTTAAATATTTCAGGCACTCGGCAGCTGAAGGGGGATAAAAAGCTTCTCTCCTTCTCGGTCGCAACACAAACACACAGACAGATGCAGATGGCCAATTGAAAGAAAAACCTCCATTGAGTGTACTGTAAAGAAAAGCGGATTACTGTTGCAAAGGCAGCCTTTAACATACGAGACTCGCTGACTGTAGGGCACACATCGGATACACCTAATGTCGCTTCTCCAGCCAGTCTGTACTCTGTGGACGGCATGAAAGCTTCTCTTTGAGGGCAGCTTCTGAACTAAATAAATCACGCTCATGAGACTCTTTGCGAGACACAACAGGGGAGTCACGAGGCCTGCCGGGTCAATCTTTAGAGCCCAGCACAGTGCTATCTTTTCATAGTGAGGACAGCCTGAAGCTCTGTCAGCCACCGGCTCCGTGTTAAGAGCAGCAACGGAGGTCACGTTGTGCCCCAGAAGAAAGGCTCTCTTCATAGAGAAAACAAGAGGGTCCGAGACAAAGGCAGCTATACACTGTTTAGCTACGTTGAAGCAGCCACGTCACAAATCAACAAGGCCTTCATGTGATTTAGTTGCTTGTACAACACTGTCGCCACCTCACAGCGAAATGTAAGGATAATGAACACAAAGTAGAAAAAAAGCAGAGCCGAGCCCGGAGAGTGTGTAGTTATTAGACAGCGACAAGCACAGGTTAATTATTCAAATTCAGGTTAATTGCTACAGGGGATTTATCTCAAATATTGGAGAGGAAATTAATTTGTATCACAACAATGCTCTTGTGACAACAACATCTAAATTAGTGCCTGAGTCGAGATGATGATACTGATTTGCCTCATAAAACGCGGAGTCCAAAAGTACTACTGGCTATTACAGGATTTTAAGTGGATCTGAAGAACAGAAACAATTTGGGATTAATGTTATACTGCTGAAGGAAATCGATGAAACTAAATAATAATATGCATACAATTCAGATTGCTTTGGGAGTGGAGACAACAGCGGTCCCCTGTGTTGTTAATGGTGGAATTATCCAGGAAAGCTCCTCCTGTATTCTCGTTGTCGGTAAAATGTGATTGAATAGCCACGACCTCTCTCTGCAGATCTGTTTAATAGAGTAAAGCAGCTGCACTGGGCCGCATTTACTTGATGACTGCGAACAAAAACTAAATGTTGGGCCTGTTTTCTCTCCGCCTTCACTCTGCTAGAGCAGCATCTTACGAGATGAGAGGAATTATTGGCAGTTCCCAGACGTTGGAGCAGCACGTGTCAGGTCTGGCTTATGTTATTTATGAAGCCGCTCGGCCCCAGCCCGCACTCTGCAGCAGGGAAGCAGGTGGGGTTTCATTATTGAAGATGCTCTTCCACTTCTTATTAGATCTCTGACTCTCAGAGTGCATTAAGGAATTGCATCTGGACAGAGAATCAGCAATACATGATGGTCTGACTTTGTGGCCCCTGGAGTCCCTCTAAAAGATATGTGTGGTTCTCGCAGCAGCCAAATAATTTGTCCCACTCCTTTTCCAGGAATAAATTGTGCATTTGCACTCAAGCAGACACCTCCTTTAACACACACACACACACACACACACACACACACACACACGCCCACATACACACACACAGAAGGAAATGCTATCTCTTATTGATTTCTGTTTTGTGCTCAGGAAGATAAATCTGAATCATGTTCACCTACTTTTTCCGTAAAACAACAGCCACACAATGCATTACACCCTAATAAATCTCCACACAAGCAGCTACACCCCAAAGTGATCTGCAGTTCTCTAATTGTGCCCCATATTTCTCCAATTTGCTTTAAACGGATAGACGCTGGAGATGCACATGCAAGATTCATGAGCATCTCCGGGCAGCAGGAGCCATCATTTTCTGAATCAATCAGCAGGTCCGGACTCAGATGTGCTCCTATTGATTCCATTGTACTAAGTAGTTGGAATATAATCAGCCCCTTTGATTTCATGAGTGCGTTGTAAGGACATCTGTGAGGGTAAAGTGGTCAGATTTCGGTCAAAGCATGCACACTGTTCATCGACAAATGTGGACAAATCATGATTTCAGCTGGGAGAAACATCAAGGCCACTGTGCACGGAAGCCAGCACAGAGTGGAGAATCGAGATGTTTGTGCTAAATGAAAGTAATTCATAAAAGGAGCTCGACTTATTGACTGTAAATCCAAACCAGAAGTAAACAACCAACAGGAACTGTCTGGAGACTGTATGATGAAGAGGAGGGTGAATAAATGTGTTAGTGTGAATTTGTGGTAGTGCTTTCCAGCTGAGTCCCTCACAGGGAACCAAATGTAACCAGACAGTTCAAAATTCTATACCTAAACACTTCCATCAGAATGACAGCAGCGCCACATGTTCGAGTACATTTGGGTCAGTTTAACAACGCAGCTCTTCCATCCAGTGTAAAGTAATTAGGTATCCTGGTGAATAATGGGGCTGTCACACACACTCGCTGCCTCAGCACCAAGCAGGCGCCCACAGTCCACGACTTGTTGAGAATGATCTTTGTGTTTCGGGACTGGCCAACGGGGTCCACTTTCATTATCATAAAAACGTCCACGCACGCACAAGAGTCCAATTGTCTCCTCTGTCCTGCTTTTGTCTCCCCCGTGATCATCTTGGCGACTGTGTGCCATATGCTGTAATCTAACAAGCCCAGCCACTTTATGGCTTCATTAATCCTCCTGATTTCACCCCACACTGTTCTGTATGAGTGAATCCGATTGAAAACATGGACGCGCGGTGAGAATCACACTGTCAAAGGCTTTCGGTCGGCTGTACTCGATGATCGGAGCACTTTATTGGCTAAACTGAAAATACAAGCCTCTCTGCCGGGTGTAATTCCAGTTATGACTCACTATATTTAACGGCAGAAAGCGATAAAGCCCGTCACCTTCAGTGTTTGAGCTGTTTCAAGTTGTAAATTTGAGAACACGCCGTTCACAGCAAAAAGAAAGATGTGCCCTTTTAGCCACTTACCTGTTTTCATGTAAAAGATCTCCCGGGCTGCAGCTCCCGCTAAACTATCCCCATGGATGAGTGCTGGCCGGGCTTTGTATCCACATAGAGTCCAATGACACGGAGCCGTAGCGCGGAGCGTCCTCCCGGTGTGTCAGCAGACTGGAGCGCAGGGCGCCTGTGCGCCGAGGAGGGGAGAGGAGGCGCGCGAAGGGCGCGCGCGCGCAAACACACACACACATACACACATACACACACACATAAACACGCGCACGTACACACACAGCCTGGTCACCGCCGGACATCCTCCGGGTCGGCCGGTGTGCCGCGGTGTGATTTCCGCCCCCTGTCCCCACAGGACCCCTGCTGTGGGAGAGTCTCCGCGCGCACCGGCACGTGCGGCAGGATGACTGAACCCGGGTCACGTGGAACCAGGTGGAACCAGGTGGAACCGCAACATGACAGGGACGTTAACGTCTCCATCGTCAGCGGGTCAAACCGGACGCCGCCTCGCCTCCATTCAGTCACGTCGAGGTGAAAACTAGAAGTTTTCCGGCTCCTCCTGGGAAATGTCACAAAGCGTCGTTTTTAAAAAAAGATTTCATTTAAGGTAGCCCTTAGCTTTCATATTAAGTCTGGGAATCGGCATTCTGCACATCCATGTGTTGGATAACCCCCCACGAAGAAATTAATTAATTAATTAATTAAATTAAATTAAAATATATATTTTTAACTAAACTTTTTTGTTGTTGTTGATGATAATTTTGTGTTTATTATGCCCTCCAATATGGGACTTTGCTTTATATATGAACTGACTGTTGCTTCAGCTTAAAGTTGATACTAATCGATTTTGAAATGTACAATTTTTGGTTATCCGACTACATTTCTGTTCTATTTAATCTATCAATCTATGGAACAACCAACCTGATGTTTTGCGCGTTTGCTGTTTAGATGCTTCATTATTTTAAAGTCTTTGGTCCATCATTAACTTTTTCTCACATGGCGCCATCTAGTGCATTTTTATTGATATTGCAACTATTTCCTTTGAGCGTAATCTGTATTTAGACAGTTATAGACTCTCTTCCTTGCATCCATCCATCCATCCATCCATCCATCCATCCATCCATCCATCCATCTACCATCCATCCAGGTTTCAGGGGGCTGCAGCTGAACACAACTTACTATGGACAAAAGGCAGACTGAACACTGGGACAGATGACCTTCTGTCACAGGAATGACGCACACTTCCAGGGTCAGTTGAGAAATTCTCAATAAGCCTATTTCTATGTGTGGGAGGAAATAGTAAGAACAGAATTTAACCATCAGTGTTCTTACTGTGGGGAGAGAGAACTACGCACCTCACCACCATATGGCTCATTCATCAATTTATGTGTTGTAATATAATTCATCCTCAGTTAATCAATTTTCCTGTAATACCACTTTAAATGAAGCCTGTTTGCCAGTAACATTATAAAGTGCAGGTGTCCTTTGTGGCTTTTTTCCCCCTTCATGTTCAACAGCAACAACAACACTAAGTGACAGAATGACACAAATTTGTCTTTTTCTCACCAAGCAACATGCAGCCACAATGAATTTTCACTTGACAAAACGGCTCATTAATTTAAAAACACTGGAGCGAGACACCTCGACAGCTCCCACAGCTCCTGTGTGAGGGACGAGCCGTCTGAGTAATTTGAGCATGACATCTCCATCTATTTCCCAAATTATCTCAGGTGCCTCTCATTCACACACAAGAAGCAGAGGCGCCTGAGGATGGATGAGGATCTGCTGTTTGTTTTTCTGAACAGAAGACCTGTTCACACCACTATGGGGTTTTTTTTTTTGTTCTTTTTTTTTCTTTCTTTTTACTGGTGTTCTGTAAACAGTCACATCTCGCTGCTTGGTGCAGGCAAACATGGTGCAGGCAAACATGCAGATACATCCTCACAATCCGTTAGGCTTATTATATGATGACTGTCTAACCATTTTTAACTTTTACGAATTCCAACAGTCATTGGGATGAAAGATATGTCTTTGCTGTTATGGGCACAGACAAAAACAGAATGTAAACCATAATACACAAACAAACCTGCAGGGGAATTTCATTAAATCCTTATTATTAACAATGAAAATGCGAGCCGTGAAGGCTGCAGGCAGCAGAGCCAAACAGGAGAAACAGTCTAAAGTTCTAAGAAGTGCTGGAAGAAGAGTAGTAAACAGGAGAAGTCACAGCTGCACGACACACAGAAAGTAACATGGAGCCAGAAGATTAGTTAGACAAAAAGAAATTGAGTAAACCAGTCACCTTAAACCACGTGACTGGTCACAGTTATGAGTGGAGGGATAATATGTTAGGAGCTAAAAAACAAACCAAAAAAATAGGTGAAATGACCCCACATTTTGACATGAGATAAGATAAGATAAGATAAGATAAGATAAGATAAGATAAGATAAGATAAGATAAGATAAGATAAGATAAAACTTTATTGATCCCACGATGGGGAAATTTTACTGTTACAGCAGCCAAGAAGAAGTATCACAGTACCAAATATAATATAAATAAGTATAAAAAGGAAAGCAAGAAAAACACAAAGTGCAAAAAAAGATTTACAGGCAAAAATTGCACATATTTTGCAATCAATCATTCCCAAATTGGTAACATTTAACAAATAATACACAACAAAAAAAAAAATCTGTTAACATTTATTAGGAAAGAAAGAACTTTCTTCAAACATTTATTGATACATTATTATTCATTTAAATTGTCACGTCATGTTACATTTTAATGTTGCCGAAACATTATAGTTCAGTGTTTGAGGTAAAACACTCATGTGACAGATTCACATTGAACATAAAAACACATATGAACCACATTATCCTCTGTAGCAGACTGCAGGCACACAGTTAGTTCAAATGACAAGATTTGATTTTTTAACAATTGCCCAATGATGTACTTAAAATTAAAGCTTTCAAAAAAAAAAAAAAAAATCTGTTCCACAGTTTTCAAAAAAGCTTAATCACCATAAATTGGAAAATACAGGTGCTTTTTTTTTGGCATTTTTGAAAAAGTCCCAAAAGAAAGTATGCCTTGAAAGTTACGATACCTCGATACCACACGAGGCTTAACTGGTTCAGTTTCTGAATATTTTAATGACACAATTTGAACACTGAATATTACTAAAGTAACATTTCAGTAAAGCTATTGAGTATACCATTTTTTTAATATCTAGAATCTAAAATGTTTTAGTGGTAACTGTTGAATTTGTGTCACGATATTGTCCAACATAGCCACAAAAAACGGGAGCATGATTCACAGACATTTATGGACAAGTTCAAATGTTAGCCTTTGTTTAAGGGCAAAGAAATACAAATTACAGAAAAGAAAAATACATCTATTCGCTGTCTTTTAACAATACCTGAACAATCAAAATTCCTTAAGAAAAACATAGATGTGGCTTTATTATTACGCCATTGCAGTAATTGTAATGCAGGGTGTGTTAGTGGAGTGTTGTTAGGCACTCCTGCAGGAGGAGACCGTGGCCCGAGGGAGCAGCCTGGAGAAGGGTAATGGACAGAGTAGCAGGCTGCTGGAGTTTAGAAGTAATTACCTTTCTCCCTCTGCATGTAGTGAGCTGGAGAGAACCTCCGAGCCCGGGCACGGCAAACTGACCTTATTATTCACTATAGGAGAAACTTTAAAAGTTAAATATCAACCGTGTGTGTGTGTGTGTGTGTGTGTGTGCGCGCGCTTATCAGTGTTTTATGCATCTTATTTTTATTATTATTAAAACACTGTATAACTCAATAAATACGTTTCTTTTACAGTAAAGGGCAGGCCCTCAAGTCCTCAAGGCCTTTAAAACGCCATGCTTGGACTCACTGACAGTTCAGTTTGGGTCCACAAGCCACATGTTTGACACCCCTATATCGTATATACTGTAAATATCATCTTTGTGGGTGAAGGAGCAACGTGACAGACAATCAGAGCTCACTATTAAGCCATTCAGAGTGGCATTTATTTGACAGCATTTAACTCATGTAATGTCCTCGATGAGCCCTGTGATCCGTTCTGTGTGTCGCCCTCCTCATGCATCATGCATCCCGGAGGTGAGCTGGACACATCTCCAGTTGACCTGGTCCTGCTCAGGTTTTAAAGATTGATCAGTCACTGACTACCCTGGCAGGTCTGTGGTTCCAGAGGTGAGCTATTAATTCTGCATGAATAACTTAAGACCAGAGTGAAACCTTTACTGCTCAACATCTCCTTACAAAAAAACAGCATGTCACATGATTTTGAAAGTTTATGTTCTGCATTTGTCAAGTTCTTGCGTTTAACGATGCTTTAAAGTGCATTCAGAAAACAGACCTCTTGAAGTGAAAACAGAATTTAATCTTTGAGTTCACTGGGAAAGATTACAGAAATCCAAGTCTTGCTTGAGTCTTTACATTCTGCCTCAATCTTTATATTTTCACTCCATATGGGAAAACTGCAATAACACAGAAGTAGAAATTTGTATTGTATCCAGTAATCTACAGTAATGAAATAAACAACAGCGAGTGAAATGTTATGGTAAAAGTTGCATTGTCCAGGTCAGCCCTGTTCAGCCTCTGCTCACCTAATATGAAAGACTGCAGGAAGTCACGTCTCATCAGCTGTACATAACTTTGAAACAAGCATCTCTGATTTCTTACTTCAGAGCTGTTGGCCTGACAGAAGCAGCCGGATGGGAGATTCTGCACAGCGGCACTGTATTAATCAAGCACTTAGACCCAAATTCTACTGAACAACTTGCTGTGGTCCATCTGGAGCACTGACAGAGCGAGATGTTGTTTTTCAAACAGTAGGAGGTGCTGTGTGATTTTAAATCCATCTTGCGGAGACAGGCTGCTTTGTTTCTTTGTCCATTAGAAATCAAACCACCACTTGGGGAGTGTGGGTCAGACCGCCACCAGTCATCCGTCATGGTGATGCAGTAGAAATGCACTGCTGGATATGACAAAGCCATCAAACCGAGTGAGGGAAGTGTGATTGCATTAATGCACAAGGCACTTATAATGTAGAGGTATAATAAACGCTGACAGCTGCACCAGGTGCATGTGGGATTTCTTCAAAAAGACTCATAAATCCTTTCTGCTGTGAGTGGAGATGCTGTTTATCTGTCAGAGACTGGGGCGGGACAGAGAGTCAGAGGGAATTACATGCTAATTTTGGTTTAATTTCACAATTTGAATTCATTTTCCGTAATTTTACGCTACACACAGAGAATAAACGTCTGTATTTGAATAATTAGTAATTTACTTTGGTAAAACCTGAACTGCTTGCATGTGCTTTCCTTTGTTGCATCATAATTTCTATAATCAAACAGAGCCGGAAATTAGATGGTGATCAAAATGCACAATAGCACAGCTCGTGCAGTAATCACCCGTGGTATACGGACCCCCCATTTGCTTTGCCAAACACAATGTACATCATCCCTGCTTGTCTGGGAGCATTCATGCTTAACAAATACCTCTCATACTAAATGGCAGTGAAACAACACGAGATGACACTGGGGCAACAGCGACAATTCCTCAAATGTGAGACATCCCTCTCCTTTTTTTCCCCGCCGCTCCTCTCAGACACACAGAAACCTGGTTTAATATTCTTTGCATTGGATTTACAGGCATTTTTTTTCCCAACAATAGCCTGACAGCTTGCGAGTGAGGATATCTCAGAGGGCTGAAGGTGTCCCTTCTTGTCTGCTTCCAGTGCTCACTGTAACTCTGCCTTTCATTAAAACAACTTCCGCAAACCGCTCGATCTTTTTTGAAAGCTGAAATCTTCTTTTGATTCAATCTCCAGCACAGAGCAGTGGCTCGACATTTCTTTAGTGATGTTTACTTAGCAAACATAAAAGAAACTTCTTGTGAACACCTGATGGGAAAATCCTTTATAATTCACATGACAAGATTATGGAAGTTAAAGGTGACTCAGTGTCTGCTGTGACTTTGCAGGGAAGAAACGAAGCCGTGTGGGCCTGCACAGACACCGGGAAACCTCATGAAGCGCTCAGATTGATTTGCATTTAGAGCCGTGACTGAGATGTGCATTTTTGGGAGCATATTTTTGAGACACGATCAAGATTATGTCTGCTATCGTTTGTGAGTACTCTTGTTTTATATATGCAGTGTCCACGCACAGTGAAAAGCACCGTGTCTGGGAGCCTCTCATGATGATAAGACACGCTTTATGACCACATTTACATATTATCTCCATTCTCCAAGTGTGACATAATACATTTCACACTGCGTCTACCTGATCGACATAATTCATGTTTTTCAAAAAGTACATTATGAATGAACAAAACGTGAACAAGAATCACGAACAAAAAACTAATTGGCGTCCTGCAAAGGCAGAAAGTGACATGAAATGAAAGATCAAATGAAATCACAGAAGTTAAGCAGTGACTAAGAACTACAGAGAAAGCAGGAATGTGTTAAAGCAGCAGTCTTTAAAGAAATGGGCTGGATGGGCTGCCTCTCAGATCCTCAGGAGTGCTGTTCCAGCTGATTACAGCCACTTTTACCAGTGTTTTGATATTTATATCAAAGCAAGGCTCAGAGAAGAAAAAAAAAGAAGATCTCATATTCCTCACAGCAGTCTGTTTTGTCAACTCTATTGTTTTGAAGCTCTCTGCTTGGTCACTTGTGGTTATAATCGATGCTTATATCAAACAAGAACATAAAAACAGCGTGACAATATAACACAGCGGATCCAGACAATGATGAACCGACAGGGATGTGCAGCTTCTATCTGCTTTAGAGTTTTATCGCTTCAGTGTGGGGTTATTGTTTGTTGTCAGGCCAAGGCTTTATTGTACGTGCAGAATTTCTGCCCACTACTCAATTGACAAAGTTTGTGCTGAACCAGCAGAGCCTTTAGCAGCTAACCGCGCGGATATTTCTCTTAGGAGTTGGTCAAGGGAAAATTTGTGCTCAAAGAAGGAAAATATTGAGCTTACGTTCATCAAGTGGCAGAAAACATGCACTGAAATAAATAACAACACTGGGCTGGACCTGCAGGTGGAGAAAAATAAGTAACTGTGATTTGAAGCGTAAATTATGATAATATGTCAGTGTTGGGCTAAGAAGCCGATAAATCTGTTATTGTCAGTTAAATCTCTGGAAGTGGGATTTACTTTAGTCTAATTGCCTTGTTTTCAGTTGCCATGTTTCCAATGCCACTGCATTGCATTTTTGTCTTTTTTTTTTTTTTTTTTTTTTTTTTTAACAAATGCAGAGATAAGCTGGTGTTGTTTTCCACAAGCAGTTGATAAGAATGATCACATCTATCAATCTGCACTCTCATATTATGTTACGCCTCTGGGCATTTTAAAGCCACCAATCAGGCTCAAGTGCACATTTTTGTAGTACAGGAGGAAATTGGAGTACCCTGAAAAAAAAAAAAAATACATGCACACATAGAGGGGGAGGGGTAAGACATGCAAACTCAGTGCAGAAAATCCCTGAAGCCTGCAGACCTTCTTCTGTGAGGCCAGAGCGGTAACCACTACACTATTGTCAAAAGACAAAAAAAAACAAAAAAAAACCCCTCCATTTCTCTTCTCCTGCCCTCTGAGCACTGGTGGTAAAAATGAGTGAAGATATTGAGCTCAGAAGAAAGCACCAGATTAAATATGTCAGCTTTATTATACATAAGTCCTCACATCATCTGATTTATGTGCAGCTTCGATGGGGATGGTGGTTACAGAGGCAGCGGGGTCAAAGTTCACATCTCAGGAAGACGTCAGTAAAATACGGGTTGGAGAGTGAATTATAAATGCTCTGTGCTCTCAGCTCATCATCGACGTGTCCTTGAATGAAGCTCAGTCGCTCAACACTTCATGAAAACAGCCTGAAGATGTGTGTGCAACTCCCCGCACTTTGAATTGACGGCAACCATATTATTTAGTTAAATTACAAGGTAGGCAGCGACCAGAGAGCTCCCACCTGACAGAGCAAGCAAACATTTCAGGCATTTACCTGTGCAGACAGAAATATGTGCACCTTCACCACTGTACTGTATAAGGAGTTTTTAATGCTCCTCATCGGGGCGTCTTCTCCAAATATGCAAAATGCGCGCTGTGCGTTGGGCCTCACGTCACGCTTGGGGCCTCATTTTGCGAACAAATGCAGAGCAATTATCCACGCTACAGACATTTCCTGCGTGTCTCGCGGCTCATTGCTCGTAGGGAAGAAAGGATGTCCGTCATGTGGCGAAGATCCTGTGGTCATAATGCTAAATGGACCAAACTTAAATACTGCATTTTTCACTGCTTTAGCAACCTAAAAATGCTTTACACTGTCATATTCACTCACTCACACACTCATCCTCGCACACCAGTGGTGATGGGTGCCATGTTTTCCACCTGGAGCAATTCAAGGTTTGAAGTCTTGCTCAAGGACACGTTGACATTCAATCAATCAATCAACATACGGACAACAACAAAACCAAAAATACAGCTGCACAAAACATAAAAACGAGAAATACAGTAACTCAAGTGCATACAAATACAAACACATGGGAATAGAAAGGGCATTCATCACATCTCTGCGAAGATACATGGGAGGAAAAGACGACAACAGTTTGAAAGCCAATGTAAATAAATAAGTTTTTGTGTCCAGATTTGAAAAGAGCTCAGTGAAGGATCAGGTATGTTGACTGAGTGGCATTCAGAAATAAAAATAAGAAATAAATCAGGAGCAAGTAGGGCATGGAAAGAGAAAAACTGAGGAAACTTCATTACAAGACGGGCTTGATGTTAATAGGTTTGAATGTCCATATTATTCACTTAATCTGACATCTGAAATGACACAATGAGGGCGGTTGGCTCGGGGAACCTTGTGGTTTCCTCCATTTGTCGAGCTTTAACCCTGTCTCTTGAGCATCCATCCATTAATATTTGCATGCATCCTTCCATCCATCCAATCAGCTCACTGAGCGTGAGGGCAGGGTTCACCTGTTCAGGTGATCACAGGGCAAACACACTCACGTTCACACCATCAACCTTACATGCATGTTTTTGGAGAGAGCATGCACGGGGCGAACATACAAACTCCACACATAATTGCCATGCCAGTGTTTGCTTTGACGTGCAGCCCACCGCACACAGACACCATGGTGTTCACAGTGCCCAGATTTAAGGTGGCATTGTTATTCATGTAATGACAAAGATTTCCTTTATCCTTAAATTGAAAACCCCACAGCTCAGTATTACACTGCTCAGTGCTGAAACCTTGTTCTTTTCGTTTCCAAAGATCCGGCTTGAATAGCTCAATTATAAAGCTTTGTGGTCCGTTACACCCTTCATTGTTTTATGGAATAGACAAATCATTACCAGGTTTCCCCTTCATTTGATAATAATAGTCTCCTCCTGCACCTGGATTGATGCTCTGACCCAAAACGTGTACCCATTTCAATAAAACCTCTTTAAATATTTCATGCAGCATGCAGGTCCTCTGACTCTTTCCGAATGTCTATGTGACAAGCTCATAGCCAAAGTCTAAAAGTCCCTCGTTCAGTAGAAAGCAATTCAAAAAGAACCTGACCTCATGGCAGATGTGAGAGGAAGTGGGCCTTCAGGCAATGTCTCGAGCAGGCCAGAGTATAATGTGTCATCTGCAGGTGCACGCTTATGCAGTGCAGGCAACCTTGTGACGATACAGTTTCTAGTGTTGTGGTTGGAAACAGCCTGTAGGCAGGAACTCAATCTGATAAGTATAGTGAAAAGTGTGGGAAGCTCTGGCATTCGTTACACAGAGGTGTGAAGGAAGCAAAGAAAACACAGAACTGCAAGAGTGGAAGGTGAAGTAAGAGTTAGAAATAACTTATCCTGCAATTCATATATTATTAAAGCCCCAGGAACATCTCTAATTACTGTCAACAAAATGCAGAAAGGACTGCATTAGGGAAAACTTGAATTTGCATTTTCAAATTGGTAAAATGGATTTTAACTTATACAGCACATTTTCCACAGTCTCAAAGTGCTTTTACACCATAAGTCACTTTCAGACACTCTCTCTCACACAAAGACACGCACGCGCACACACACACACACACACAGACACACAAGCAAGTGGAGATTCAGTGTCTTGCTGAAAGACACTTTGATTTATGAACGGGAAAAGATGGAGACTCAAACATCCAACCATGTGAGTGGGGGATGACCACTCCACTCCACCATGATCTGACAGCCACCCACTGTGGTTCATTTAGGACACAGAAACATATAAAAGAGAAACTTTTAACATAACTTGCTAATAATTTCCTGTCCCAGGACCCCATCAAAGCTTCTGAGTGCAACTTCAGAGAGAAACTATCTGCTGAGTTTCATATGTCAGGTTTGAAAAGAACCTTCAAACAGCTTTTGATCTTGAACGTGCGCTGAGGTGGAAAAAAACAGGTAATGAGATCTGTTCTAGTGCACTGTGATGTTTTCGGACACAATTCCTCAACAGTGCATCACCAGCAGCTGTCTGGATGTTTTTTGTGTGGCTTTGGTGAGCGGTTGACCCGGCGCACATTTTATGTGTCCTGCTGCCGTTTGTGTTGAAAAAAAATATTTGTACCAATGCAAAATTAAGCTCCTGAATTAGAAACATCTAATTTATTGACAAGGGACAAATAGTTTAGCCCCGAGCTGGGCTTTCATCGGTGTTGATGATCTATAGTGACAAAGATCTGCCATACAGAAAAGAGACTGAAATGTGTGGATAACAAAAGAACAAAAACAGTGTGCAAGAAACACTACAATGGAGCTGGTTAGCATGCCAGTTTGTTCTTGTTTCTGTGCCCCCGGGCTTTAATTATTGAAAGCATTGTTTATTCATCACTTTTAACTCCTTCCTGTCCCATTCACTAGTTTTGGGCACAATTCAGTTGCGTGCATTTATATTGGCGGCTAATGTCCTGCTGCTGGCAGCAGAAAGGCTCAGCTGGATATTAAGGCTCAGCATTAAACCTTAAACTTTCCAATAATTACTGAAATCTCCCAGCGTTCAGAAAAAAAAAAAAAAAAAAAAAAAAAGTCTAGTGCTGCCACGTTGCTTACATTTTCGTCAGATAGGCCCGTTTCAGATGGCGTCGCTCAGGAGACGCTGATGTACTGTCTTGGACATGTGAAGGACTTTTTACTTTCAATGAAAGCTGCAGATTTTCTGTCAGACACAAATATTATTTTGTGTCTGACTGGAAGGTGCTGAAAGACCTATTGTTTGGTTTTGATGCTCACAGTCCTTTGTCTTGACAACGATCGTCAGCAAACTGTTTCAGATTTTAACTTGAAGCAGCGATTCAGCCAAGCCTTGTTTATTCAGGTACGCTCACAGCATAGATTACTTTCTATCAATTGGAGCGTGGGTTCATATTTCTTTACCCGTAATATGGTTTCAATAAGGGAACTCTTTGTACCTGCATTATTGTAGTGTTCTGCAATACTGTACATTGTTTAGTAAAAATAAAAAATGAAAAAAGACTGAGAAAGTGCCACCGTGGCAGCTGTGCTTCTTATCTGTTAGAATAAAAGCAATTCAGCAGATGACTAGAACAAATACATTGTGATTTACAGTTCATAACAGCATGTCTGAGCCCAGGAGGGATAAAGGGTGAAGATCCTCAAGGCTTTGTTTGTCTGCACATGCCTGTACACATCCCAGGAATGCGTAGAATGGCGAGCAAGCGACAAGAAGGGCCTTGTATTTCAGGGTCTATCTCCTGCCCACCCTGTAGATTAGCCTCTTATCTGTTAAATGAGACAGTGCCGACGGATTTGGATAACAGGGCTCTGGCACTGGCACCATGCTCCCTGCACTGAGAGCTGTGCCGTATCACAGAAAGTCCCTGTGCAAGAGCTCAGCAGCTCAGACAGCCTTGGACCAAGCAGTGGGTGGATATGGGGAGACACATAATAGGCAGCTTCTCATTCCTTCTTGCTGCCTCAGATCAAAGATGTATGTATGCAGCGTTTTGGTTACTGTTGGGCTTACTGCATTTGTTGATTTTTATAAATGATCTTTATTACTCTGAGAAAAATCATGTTTTTTTTTAAAAAAAAGAAAGTGTTTCACATGGGAAATTTAGCCTTTTTCCAAATATATTTTCAAGAAAATACAAACCCATTCTTGTAATCATCAACTTTAAGAAGCCATGAATTCTTCATGCTTCGGTGGACTCATTAAAAGCAGTCCAGCACTTCCTTTAGAAACGGTGAACTAAAGTTGCCTCAACAGCTTTCAAACTCTGTGATACTGTCCTACATCCTGAGGTACTCTGAGCCTCAGTCTGAACATATGAATACCTTCAAAGTAGAGGAAGACTCTAAAACAGATATCAAGGCACTTCCAGCTTGTAATTCCTCCTGTCCAAAGTGCCATGTCAAGGCAGGACCTGGAAGAGCAAGAGAGCGTTCAGATAAAACTGTCTGCCGCGCAGAAAGCCAAAACTGCGCCTCAGTATTACTTCAAAAGACCTGTGTTGAGGGCTGGAAGCAGGGAGGCGGCTCTGGTGGTGCAGTGGGTCACCATATAAGCAAGGCTCGCACGAACAGGACCAGCGGAAAGCACTTCCGAAATCAAACTGTCCTGAATCTCTGTCACAGGAGTCTGAAGTTCAAGCTGAAATTGAACTCAACTTTCTCAACAAAGACAAGGCTGGAGTAGAAGAAAGAAGCACAACTAATGAAAAACGGGGGGGGAAAAAAAGAAACTTGTCACCTGTCAAGTGTGTGGGTGGGAAATATTTTTGCTTTGATTTCTGTGGCAGCCAGTGCTACAAGATGTACTGCACAAATCAATCAAATGGAGAAATTGAGTCCACTGAAAATCAGCACACTGTGGGAACAAAACTCATCCTGAAACAACGTCGTGCAGTCAGTCAAGAAGCCGAGACACGGAAGTGGCTAGTTTCTACAACTGGGCAGAAAATATGTGGGCAGATCTTTAACATGCTGAGCCTGCAAGGCAGTCCAAAAATATCAGCCGAAATAATCTGCATGGAACCGCAGAGAAGAAAGAACTGAGGAACTTTCAGTTGTAAGCCAAAACTTTTGGTGATATGGTGTGCTCCGATTTAACTGAATATTTAATCTCTGACATGCACCAGAATGGGTGTTATCTGCATGCTGCTGGAAAAAAAAAAATCTATAAAGGCTCCGCTATATAACTTGACAAGTGTTCAGATGGTAACCAAACCATTGTATTCAACCGTGTGACCACAGCACGGGATTGTGAGTGATGCCCTGGAGTCTCGATTCAATTCACACTCTCCCACATATCACCTGGATGGATGTGTGGCTGTGATTCCCGTAGCAGTTGACTCATTCCATCTCAGTCTGAACTGTTACCATGTGACCAGCCAGGCAATAAGGCAGGGTGAAATGCATCCTCCAGCTCTGAGTCATGATTTGATCTGTCTTGTAGTCTCTCTCACCCCGGGCCAGAATTGATAGGTAGCATTAAGTGCACACCTGGGACCCAGTCTTGGGTCTCCTCACTTTCTCCCCATTTCCGTCCTCCCCAGGCCCAGGGCCTCAGACAGACATTAGGCAGCAGCGCTGCGCCGCACACTCGGCGGCCCACATAGACTTAGGGAGACGGAGCTGCCTGCCACGTTAGGCGTGAGTGCCAGTCACCGTCGGGTCCAATGGAGGAAAGTGGAGCACATTCCTGAGACCCGACGCGCTCCGGCTAGTTAATAAATCTCTTAGCCCGCTGAGAACAGAAAACACTGGAAGGTGATGATTATCTAGACCAGAGAGGTAACAGAGGAGGACACAGAGTCAGGTTACACTGAACGGGCTCGTCACTCTCACAAGGATCGGACTATTCCAGATACAGAGAAAAAACACGATAGGTAAGTCTGACATCCAAGGTTACCTACGTGGACAATATACACAAAAAAAAAAAAAAAAAGAAGAAGAAGAAGCCTAGACTAACGCTCTGCCTCACACTGTGCACCTCTTGCATGGTGCATAAATCAGCTGTGTATTAGTGCTTTAAATCAGATAATGCAGCTAAGCGCTTCCTGGAAATCACGACTGTGATATTTGACCCCCTCACACACTAAATTATCTCCTGGCTTTTGTTTGCTCGGCTTCATGAGAAAAAAATGAGCACTTTTATGTCCCAAGCAAAGTGAAACTGGAGGGTAGGTGCCGGTGAAGAGTTGCTCTTTGTATTTTGAGGTGTGTGCACTGCGTGGCCAAGATGGGGACTATTGCAAAAAGTTTTCAGTGCTTTGGTTTGTCTTTCACAACATTATGGGTGCGTCACCCGGCTGCCCAAGGCTCTGTTGGTTCACAGTCTGAATATAGTTGCGTGCTTAAAACAGTAAGTGTAAATGCAGAAGCAGAGACGGCTGAGTCACTGCTTTTATTTATGGTGTCAAAATAGCCAGTAAAAGAAAAACGTACATTATCAGTAGAAATTCCACCAAAACATGATCTGGGATCAAACTGCCATGAGGGAAGCTATTTTTAACCTACAGCTCATTAAGATTTCTAACGTTAGTCTAGTTTTTGTAGGACTTTAGAACAAATACAGGAAGCAACTTCCTGACGCTGGATTCTGCTATTTGCTCTCTTGCTATTGTGTATCTGCACAGCAAAGTTTGGTATCTGATGCCAGTTCTTTGGGACTAAACGGATCCTCACGACAGCACTGGACAACCTAAATTCCCATCCAGTGTAAAAGGTTCAAATCTAAGTTCATGTCCCTATTGGAGGTTTTTCCATGTAGATTTTCCATGTTCTTCCTGTGCGTGTGGGTGTTCCTTGTGGTTACTCTGGTTCCCTACCAAGTGTTGGTGATTCTAAAGTTGCCAATAGGAGAGAATGTTAGTGTGTGTGACTGTCTGTGTCTGTTTTTCATTCTGTGATGGTTAAAGTCAGCTGCGATCGCTCTGTTGGATAAAACTCCACAATGATGGATAGATGTATAATGCTCTTGGAGTTAGATCTCACAAGGATGTTGTAGAAGACTGTAGAAGAAATTACAAAAAGTAATAGGTGGCATTTTTAATTTCTCTGTTAAAACACCCATTTTTTTAATTCTGACTTTATAGTGAAAACTGACCAGACTCATAAAATAAGCTTTACTTTCAAACTATAAGCAAGGTAACAGTTACGGCCAACATAGAAGAGCTATTAGAGTTCCAATTAAGATCCTTTACAGAGTACCAGAAGAGTTATGCTTTAATCTTTGCGGTAATAAAGAGCTGGGGGCCGGGAGCACAATATGCTTTAATCCTCCCACATTTTGAGAAGCCTTCTCCTATTATGACATGAGAGGAAATGTTAAAGAATCACAGCTGAAGTGGTTAACCTAAGGTGAGCGAAAATGTTTTCGAGATGTCGAGGTAAGGCTCTTAACTAATGACGATGGCGACTTGAACGACCGAAAGGAAATTGATATGAGATGATAAAAGCACACATCATTGTAATTACAAAGCATAAAAGGTTGATTTGGAGTTGTGTTTAAGACTATAACCACGTTAAGGACCTGTGTGATTGCTATGAGGGCGTTTCAGATAGCTGCTACAGTTGGAGTGTGCATTTAAGTGCCATTGAGTCCCTTTCGGTCTTTGATGTTTTTTTTTTTTTCCCTGTTCTTTATTGGGGTCGTTTTGTGGCCATTTCATTTGATGATTTCTATATTTGCTGATGTTTTCTCGATGTGTTTCTGAGTCATTAGGTCTGTTTGTCCCTGATAACAAAGCTATTACCCCAGTCACAGAGCTCATTAGGGGGCTTTTCACACTATCATTTAGCAGGAGGTCTTTTCGAGAGCTGATGCTTGCCCTGTAATGGAGTAGCTTGATCTGCCTCTGGTCCAATGTGCAACTGTCCGGTCTCCTGTAATTGCCTTCGGGATCTCTGATGGGAGTTTAATTATGCAGTGTAATTTGCGGATTATCAGCTAACTTGCCTCAGCAGGGCTGGGACGGGATTAATTTATATGACGATACATGTGAATTTGACATGCTGAACCTACAAGTGTCAAATTGCTTTTGAATAAGACAAAGCTTGAGGTAAATAATTAGATTTCCTCCCACATCAAGAGTAGGTTTTCACAACGGTGGCTCGCTGGCAATCTCGGTAAACATGCACAAGTGATGAAGGTACCTCCTGAAGAATCTAATTTATGCTGAAAAGCTAGAACAGATAACCAGGGGCAGGTACACACAGGAAGAGCACTGAGGTTTAGAAAAACCTCCCTCTTCCTGTTCTATTATCAGCTCAAAACAACAAGTTACAGAGAAGGCTTACACCCACTGCAGACCAAAAACATAACCTTTCACAGGTAAAAGAAGTCTTCCTGAAACAATGTTTGAAGCGTTTCACTGCTGATTTTGAAGAAATGATCCTTGAAAACGCTGAGATACTGAAGAACATGAAATAAAACAAAAACTAAAACTGAATTATGATTATGGGGAAAAACAATGTGGGTGAAAAAGTTACATCTGTGATCGGAATAACAGAAAGTGTTGCCATTCGTTACTGGCTGATGCCGAGAAGGGCTGTCTAAAGTAATCTACTGCTGCGAGAGAGATGGGCTTCATTGAGGGTCTCACAACTCAGCCAAGCCCCTCAGCAGTCCAGCAGACCGCTCAGAATAACCCTTCTAATAAGTCACTTGGAAGAAAATGTGGGGAGTCAGCTGATTCCTAATCCTCTCTCTTTCTGTGTGCTCACACATCAAGAGTCAGGCTGATATGTGCAATCACATGAAAGCCTCTCTGTGGTGGGGCGATCATGGTCTAGTGGACCTGCAAGTGTTGTTGTATATACGCGTTTGTCAAAATGAGAGGTGAGTGATGTATTTGCAATAAAAAAAAAACAAAAAAAAAAAAACACTCATTTGTCTCAAGTGTAAACAAAAGCCTGAGAGGACATAGTGCTTTTAAATACATTTATTTTTCTCAGCTGGCACAGATAAAATTTACATATGATCCCTGTGCAGATGGTGTATTCATTCGGTTTAGAGACAATTAGGTGTAAAATAATTACAGGACAAAAAAATTCTCATTAGCCTGAATGTGTTATGTAATGAGTAAATGCAGCCTGCAGTTAAAAAAAAAAAAAATCTCCTGGAACATTTATTTACACATATTCGAAAGCCAATTCCTGAGCCCTTTTTTTCTTTCCTTTTTTCACTGCTGCACTTTCACATAGAAAGAAGATTGGTTAAAATACTCAATTTCCGATACACTCGCAGCTTTACATGCCAATAAAACACGTGTGCCTCTTTTTTTCGTAGTGTTGCCTTGTAGGGGTGAGCAAAGAGTCAAAGAGATTGGAATGATTGACAGCTGTGTGAACTGTTACAGACAGGCTCCGTTTCTCTGTTTTAAAATCCCACTCATGCCTGCCAAAGGTTTTATTGGTATATGAGGGACCGGGCTTTGTTGCCACGAACAGCACATCAATTTTTGCTCCAAGATATTTACCCACTTCATTGTTTGTGATTATATGTGATGATGACATCATGTAAATGGAAACAGATATTTCACACAAACCTTTCCCGGGATGTAAAAGATGTCTGATCATTTGTTGGCAAAGCCTATGACGACGATGTCTTTTTTCACTGTTTCATTTGGCGGTTTTACTTGTCTGTGTGCGATTGTTGCTTTTGCTTTGTGCGGCTTGTCTTCTCTTCAAGACAGGCTGTCAGTCTAGGAGACGTGATCTTCCTTTAAACTTTTCCTTCCTCTTTGGTGTATTTCCCCCAACAGAACTCCTGCCCTATTTAAAACTATAATAAAGCAAACTAATGTAAGCAGTAATTCATATAGGCTCAAAGAGATGTCGACAAGGGAGCCTCACCCTCTTTGTACGTGCCTTTAACACCTTTAAAGACAAGAATAAGATGTTGTCAAGGTGAAGAAAAATGATCTCTAGGAATCTTCAGCAATGACAGAAATCAGGAGGCAACTTCAATGGCAGGAACAAAAAAAATCAATACTGAGTTTTCCTGGCTGCAATGACAATGATTACAATAACAGGCAGCGGCCGCATTCAATTTGATTCAAGATTTCTTGCTGATGATTTGCTATATTGATGCATAGATTGGACCCTGAGTAAACACACTTCAGACTTGACCAGACAGTGTTTCATCTTCCAGCGTTTGACCGCGCTAACAAACACACGCTCACGTCTTGTGACTAACATCACTGAGCTTCTTCAATGCATTGATGCAGATGCACATTGCTCCATGCACACCTCACTAATACAGCTCCGCAACATCCCCATCACCTGATGTTAGTTTCCATTAAAATTTGATTTGCGCATGTGGTATTCTTCTTTCCCACAAACCAAAATATATATTCATTGTTTTGGAACAGGTGCTTTGTAAGCTGAGACCGTTTCTGCAACTTGTGCAAACAGAAAACAACTCTGTTGGCTGTCATTGCTTTGGACAAATATAACCTTTAGACCATGACTCCCACTCTAGCCCCCTTATAAGACTTTCTGCTTTGTTAAACAAGGGGCAGTTAACCTGATTTCACTAATCTGCTAACCTGATTCATGTGTGTTATGCGTTCACATTGCAAATCTACTGGAAAGTGAAGTGAGTTGAAGAGAGTGCAGCTCCCAAAAATACACATCTTTATTAAAAACTAAAAAACCTTTTCAGTGAAATTTGTGGGTTGCAACATTTTATTGAATTTGGAAGAAACAATAATGTCTGTAAAATCCACTCACATGTACAAGGATCCAACCAAAAGAATGAAGCAAATTAAACACAGAGCATTACTTAACATATTTAAAGAAAGAAACGAGCCAAAGAAGCATTTGCACATTGTAAAATCCCCTTTTCTATGAATACCAATCACATGACGGTGTAAAGCTTGATATCTGTGCTCCCTTATCACGTTTAAGTAGCCAACACCCTGGACGGTCACCAGTCCATCACAGGACAACTGCAAACAATCACATTCACACATTCAGGCAATGTAGATTTAGCTCTAAATAGATTTTTTGGAATGTGGGAGATAAGCTTTGGAAAACAAACAAAAAGTGTGCACTGGATGAACATGCAAACTTCACTAACAGCTGGGACGAGGTGAGAGTGCTAACCACGAAACAGACAACACATTAATATCCTGATTTATATTTCTTGCAACACTTACCATAAAATTTCAAACAAAAGTAATCTGTTTGTATGGCAGGAGATAAAGGTTGTGTGAGTATCTGTTGGCTCAGAGTGCCAGGAGACAGCCAGGATATTACTCTGTGTATTTTTCTGTATGTTTGTCTTCTACCTTTAATACCTCCTGGATAAATAGGAGACTTTGTATTCAGCCAGAGACAGGCAGAGTTTTCTTAGAAAATGTCAAACATAAAACGGGCTGTTTCTTTTCTTTTTCTTTTTTAAATGACATTTCAAAGCCTAGTCGATTTTTAAAGCCTGTAATGAATTATTCCAGTGATCTGCAGGTTTTTAAATATAAAACTAAAGGGCTGCTAAATGGTTTTGAATGTTCTCTTAAATAAGATGAAGTGGTTGGAGTGCTGGAAGCCTTACAGGAATACTCAAATGGATTTTCCCCATCCAAACCAAGGATGCATGATGAGTTTCGGGGAGTATTTCAGGGATTCTCCAATCTTTGTGCTTCATCGTTATAGACATCAGAGGACGTGCTCCACTCAGGGGTTGAGTAGTTTAGGATGATCGTCTTCATTAAAGCAGTATGAGCAGGTATGGGTGTATGTTTTCACCTGCATGTGTCTAAAAGAAAGAGGAGGAGTCATGCCTGCACACACAACTGGCCTCAACCTGTAGACCTGTGTGCGGGGAGGAGAGCACGGCAGCCGGGAGGCAGCGGCAGCAGCGGAGTGGACCGAACCAGGGACACTTCAGTCCCCCTTCCTGAGCCCAGGTGCCCTCTTCTTCTTTTTCCTCCTCCTCCTCCTCCTCACATGTGTGTGCGGCTCTGAGGGGGCAGCGGGTGTTTCATGGGAAACCTCGGCTGCGCTCTCCGGCTACAAGAGGAGACATCACGGCGCGGTTAGCTAAATGTTAGCTCGCTAACAAGGTCAGTTTGGATTTTCGCTTCTGTCGCTCTCTCATGGCTATTTTGATTAAAAATGCCACCCTCGCCCTCTGTGCTGTCCGGACTCGTTTGGCGGAGTAGTCGGGGCATTCCTCCGCGGACAGGACAGGTAAAGAAGGGGATTTGTCTCCAGCCTGCCCCGCTCCCGTTAGCTTGTTAGTTAGCCCCGCTCGGCGGCTCAGCCCGCTCCGGGAAAACACTGCTGTTTTTAAAACCGAGCCGACTCACGTTAACTCGCATCTTTCGACATTACAGCTCGGATACGTCAGTTGTTGGTATATTTTTTTATGCGAGGGGGCATTTTGGTGTAGATGCTCCAGCAGCGGGAGCTCGCCGCTTGTTTCCGCCTAGAATAAAACAGGTGCATCGGTGCGATGGTCGGATAGCACCCAGCCTCCCTCCGCATCCATTCCCCAGTCTTATGCAACAGAACCCCCGTAAAACTGGAGTTTATCGTCTGTGCTTGGGTGGATGTTTTATCAAGGTTGATTTCCGTCATCTTCTAAGGCCTCCGTCACCGAGTCCAGCATCTGAAACGGGCCCGGTGGCTAGCGCTGAAGCTAACGCTAGCCGTAAACCAGTGAAAGGGGAACAAACTGCTCGCTATTGTCCCCATGAAACAGCTAATCTCGACCCCTGCGCGGCTTGTTTTAGCTTCTTTAACACGTCCATTTCCACACTTTGCGTCCATCTAGCACTGCAGGTTGTGTGTCGCTGCTTTGTATTAAAGGGTAGGGTTGTTTAAGCCGGAATTTTCCTATTAGCGCTAATTGTGGTGAATATAGAAACGCATTTAAATGCTGCAGCAGTTCATTAGCTCTGCTTGTAATCTGGTGTTGTATTAGGGGGAGAAAAACCTAATCTCACAAACACGAGCAGCTGCATCTGTAAATCAGCTCACACGACTAAATAAAGTCAACGAACAGCTGGTGGATTTTAGATTAAACTGTATTTATCCAAACAGTGAATCAACTTTATCTGTACAGCCTTGGTATCTTGTTACACACTGGCCAATAATCTTCATTTAAATACTCCTACTTTGCACAAGCTAGGATTATTCAGAGTATCTGTTTCTGTCTTAAATTTCTTATCTTCTTAGGTTGCATTAATTTACAATTTGCCAAGTTTACAATACAAGTAAGCTTTTTAGTCCTACAGAGATTTACAGCCTCCTTGTGGTTTGTCCTCTTTTACAGTTTTTGTTCTACTAAAGCTTGCTAAGTGTTATCAGTCTGTATACATTGATTAGTACTCAATGGCCAAAGTCAGTGTTTCTTTTTTTCTCTAACATGAGTGAAAAAGTATTGACTGTACAAAGAAACAAAGAGAAAGATCAATTAGATTTTAAACTCCTCTTTTACTTTATGTGTGACAGAGCTCTCAATCCAAAAAAAAGAAATCCCTATACAAAATGATGTCTTGACTCTGTGCTCTGGGGTTTGACAGCAGACAGTAGTTTCCCTGTAGCGTAAAACGAGTTGCTCTCAGGTCACCATGCCAGGTTAGACTCTCACTCGGCCGAGACCGATTTTGTGTTTTCTCTCCACATATTTCATTACTTTGTTGCACAGAGTGGAGAGCAACGCAAGGGAAACATCCAACTGCAAAGCAAGCTTGTCTTGTGGATATGTTTGTTATTCAGCTCATGCACTATCTAGAGGCTGCTGGATGTGGTACGTCAATTCAATTGGCCCTGAGTGCCACTGTGCAACCGAGCCCTAATTATTTTTGATGGTTTTCAAGTTTTAACTACTGTTGAACTGCAGACTGTATGGGTGCCGTGGTTGTAAATCGGTTTTGTCCCCCCGGTAGCGCAGGCCTCAGTGTGAAATGGGCAGAAATCACCCTCACGCCAGCCTGTGCCCTTGCACTGTGAAGCACACACAGAAAGGGCTTCTCAAAGAAACTGACGTTTTGATGACTGTTTATGTGGAAAATGAACAGATCAGTGTGGACTTAAATCTCCAAAGAATATCAAAAAGAACAACTTGATTCAAGCCTTGGTGCCATCCTGAGATCTTTGAAACTCCCACTTCTTAATATTTTAAAGAGTGCCATATAGCACGGCCCCTATGCTGATGCTGGGGAACTTTTTCGTCAGTGACTATGACGGGGAATGATTCCCCCTGCAAGCACTTTGAAATGTCATTAATGCACTGTGTTTTTCAAGAAACTCGCTTTCGACTGAGTGCTTGTGATAAGGTTTAGTTTTAAGCGAGGATTTTAAGGTCGATTCTTTTTGCAACAAATGAGTTTCATCCGTTTGTTTAAGTGTTGGTTGATGGTTGGGCTTCTCCTCAGATGACGTGTAACTTTATTACTGCTGCTCAAACCCACTTTGAAATTATGCTGTTGTACATTTTGGAGCAAATTAACCCATCGAAACCTTTTTATATTTTGTATTGAGATGTTGTTTGAATTGAATTGCTTGCACACTAAAATGAGCACGCTACCAAATCTAGGCCATATTGTGGAGAGCTGACTTTGATGCTAGGATGTTGGGTTTTTTTTTCTTGTGTGTGGCAACAGCCTGAGGTGAACTACCGCGCCGTCTGAATGAAATCACACTTATGACTAAAAACCTATTTTCATGTTAATGTTTTACATTGAAATACATGTGCCTACATGACTCAAGCAGCCGATTTGCTCAGCTTGCATGCTGTCAGTTTTTAAAGATGAGTGTAGATATTTTTCAGTCAGAAGGGGGCATGGAGGCAGGAATCCTGTTGAACTGACTCACTAGATGAAAATCCTAGATAGGGTTCCTGTCTCGCCCTAGTTAATGAGATAGGTGAGGCGTGAGTCAGTTACTCTTTTGTCTGTTTGTGAGTGGGTGGCACATATTATATTACAAAGGCAGATCCTTTCTGTCATTATTGTTGTGATCAAAGTTTATTTATAGTTGATGTCCTTACATTTCTAGGTGTTCTTTCATTGAATTGTCATCCTGAATAGCTTCTGTCATACTTTCCTCCGGCGTGCAGCCTAGCTACACCGAGATTTACTGTGTGAGGAGAACAAAATGTATATATGCAGAATACTTGTTTGTGTTGCCCCGAAGACTGTAGCCTCCATGTTTCATTAGTCACTGACATGAGGTGTTGTAGTAGCACAGCAGAGTTTCCTGGCAGACTGTAGTAATGAACTCAATTTGCCTTTTGTATGTAGAACTATGGGCAGGGATGAATCATGTTTTTGTGAAAGAGGAGTGGGCTGGCCTGTCTTAGTAGCTCCGGTGGAGCTGTATGTTACTGTAGAGCTTTTATAAATGCCATATGAAGTAATCTGTGCCTATTGTTGGCAGTGCACCGAAGCCTAACGGAAGTCTATCAGTAGTGATAATTATAGGTTAACAGAAGACTTGTGAAAGCTTGGCTGGAAAGCCCACCGAGATCATTCAGAGGGGACAATACAGTGACAAACTCTTACAGTACTATTGACATTTTTTTTAAAGTTAAATAGTAATAATATGAAGGCAGCACAATTGTTTTCACTCCCCCAAGATTGAACCATTTATACAGCATTTATTGAGATAATCAACCCTCGGCTTTCACGGAAAGATAATTATTTTTCCCCTCAGTATTGGGCCTTGTCACATGACGCATTTCGTGCTGGATTTTTATGAAGGGTTCAAGACTACTAAAGTCCAATGATTGCATTTGCAGATACTGTTTTTTTGAGCATCAGGTTTTAATAGTATTAAAAAGTTTCCAAATAGACCATATCACTGCTCTAGTAAGTTGTGTATTCTGTAAGTTTAGTTCTTCTATTAAGCATATACATATTGCTTGCAAATATTACTCATTGCATTTTTATCATGTCTTATTTGATATTTAACTTTGTTCTATTTATTCTGCATGGAGCAACGTTAGAATTTCCCTGTGGAACTAATAAAGTGTTTCTATTTTATTTTGAAGGAGTTTAGAGATACTTAGCTTAAGTGAGTGATTATGAGACCTTTTCCTAATTTTCAGAAATGATCAAACCCCACCCGGCTCCACCTTTCTCCGATTACTGCAAAGCGTTTTAATCATGTGTTTAGCGATTCCTATTGATTTACTGTGGTTAATTTGGAAGGAATGGGAATAAAATGAGGACGTTGCCAAATATAGCCATTGGCCAATAAAGGATTATGTCTAATTTAGTCGTCTTCCTTATTATTTACAACATAATTTGGGAACAGATGTTTCATCACTGTAAAGAGAATTGGGATATTGTGCTGTTTTTGGGATGTTCAGATTAAAAATAAAACAGGCAAAAAAAACAAAACAACTATTGACACCCGTGTGAATTGCTGGATGGAGGTCTGCACATAATCAGCAGGATTTACTCTGAGTGCCCACAGAGATACTGATCACTCCCACCTGCAAACACTGTTATCTATTGAGAATCTTTTCAGCAGGGAAAATCCAGTCATTCAGCTGTTTTAATACGCTGCCTCAGAATACCCCAGTCGCAAACAAGCCTTATTAAATGGATTTCAGTGGTTGACAAAAACAGCCTCATGCAGTAGGAAGTCAAAGTGAATCAAGCTGTTTTGGATTGTGTCCTGGTTTTTCAGATGCTTGATGTAATTTTGCATTGGTGCAGAGATAAAGCAGATGTTTGAATGTCAGACGTCAGAGCTGCAGTGATTGTGTTATTGTTGGAATTTAGATTGGAATGGTAATTTTTCTTCAAGTTGTCCAGGCTTAAACAAAGTTCATGGAATTAATTGTGGCAGCGGTTATAGAGAGAAGGAGCCACAGAGTGAGATTTATTTGCTGGTGCACTTGGAGACGTACAGTTTACCGATGAACAATATATTTTCATGCATGATGGATTTCTTTAATGACTCGCTCTGATTACATTCATTAAATTTAAGGGCTTACTCTAAACTGTGAGTGTGTGTTCACACCTATGTGAGCTAAACAATATTCATGTATGCCTTGTGATTTGTGTCAGCTCCTCAGAGAGCTTCCCTTCACTGCAGCTTTTAACTGTCCGTCTCTCTCATGAACCGTCCAAATATTTCAAACAGCGAAACACATTCTTAGATGGACTGTTTCTGTCTAAATAGGCTGATTTCATGGCAGCGATAGACCTACAGGCTTGCAAGTGAATGACATCTTTTTGGAGTGCCCAGGTTGACGTCACAGCCTCGTAGCAGCCATGCGTTTGGATTCCAGGCAAATGGCTGACCAGCCAATGCCCGTTTCAGTGCTACAGGATTGGGGTTGGCTAGGTCAGCACAATGGATACTCTAATTCAACCCCCAGGGCACCTAATTAAAACTTACAACCAAGACTAACAACCCCCGACACTGCCGCATCTCATGAGAATCACTACAACTCCAAATGCCACCACAAAAAATGGAGATCAGTCGGCAATCATTGTGCCCTTTCTTCCTTTGTGTTTCCAAACAATGTTTATTCGATTAAGCATTCAAAAAGTTTGCAATCAAAAGAGGAGATGAAATGTTTAATGGCACTGGCTTAACTAAACAGTAATGTGTTCGCAGGTGATACTTTGCAGTTTAGCATTTAGAAAATTGTATTTGTGTTTTGGGTGGTCTTTTGTTGTTGCCTTGTTTCCTATTTGTAGTGGGAAGACTACAAAGTGAATTTCAGATCTTTTTCTCATTCGCCCCTCCCTGTATAATAATAGCTTACTCAGGACTGAGCCGTAAATTGAGACGCCAGGCACTTAATATCCAGAGAATGATTTATACAAACTTGTAAATTAATGTCAATTTGCATCATCACTGACAGCTTTACTGGTGCTTGGCTGTATATTTAATGTCTATAAAACTCAGGAAATCACATTTTAGGCTTGCTGGCACAAACTGAATGGTTTGATTGGCAGATATTTGCTGAGGTAGTTTGACTGTTTGTTTTGTTGTACTCTCTCTTTCTCTTTTTTTCTTACTACAATATGTCATTTTAGTTAATTTTTCCTTTTAAACAGCTCATTTGGGGACATCGGATGGAATGAGCCATGCAGGCTTTCTTGTTGCTCTATGAGTCAAACAAAGCTAGATGATGTGAATAAGCTTTTAGCCCCTTGGGAGAATTATTTTTTTAATCAGACTTGGACGTTCATGTCCGTAAAATGTGTGTGTTGTTTTATGAAGGAGGACTCGTTTTGCCCTGGTGAATACTGTTTCAGTATGGGATTTAAAAAAAAAAGTAAATGAACTGTAAAGGGCTTCAATATAATGCTGCTTCATATCCTGTTGTAGCGCCATACACTCCCAGATTGTGTTAGTTGCATAATGTAGTCTCCAGTTAGGGCTTAATGTATTGTGCCTAATGATAGTGCTGCAGTGGAGATAGTTTCGGAAGCCACTGTGTATAAACTGGATGCAGCAATGGTAATGCTCTCAGCAGCACTGCTTGTATGTTTGAGCAGATGTGTAGATTCATGAGTGACACTTGTTTGTTTCTTTTTCTGTTCCTCCCACAGCGGGCTGACATGGCTGTCTAACAGGCTGCCAAACATCTCTTCATGGATCACAGAGGACAACAAAGAGAAACCGCTGCATTTGTGAGCATAGCCAATCATTAGGGAGTCTGACCCACAAGCATATTATCAGACTGACGTCAGTGCATGAGGCCTCTCTAGTCGTTCATAGACATCTGCCGGGCAGCCCGAAGGCCTACTGCTATGCACTGTACACAGAGAGACATGAGGGGTGGGAATTCTGGAAGGAGCCGGCTTCTTTCATGCAGGACTATCCCTTTAGTAATAGGACTGCTCGCCGCCCTGGTGGAGGGTGCGATGATGGAGCAGCAAGAGACGCTGGTGGAGATGATACCTGAGATGATACCTGTGGAGCTGGAGGCTTCCATGCAGTCCTCCGTGCTGTCTGAGCTCCACGCCGCAGCGTCCTCGGTTGGCGAAGGGCCGCCTGCAGTTGTCCCAGATATTTCTGCGAAGAATGGAGGAGTGCACACTGGCATCCCTGACTCCTCTGCGATCGTGGGCCAGGTGTTCCAGTTAAAGGTTCCTCACGGGCCTGATCATGCAGGTTGTCGTTTTCATGTAAGTACATTTTATATCCGAAGCAACAAAAATTTGCTTGGCTGAACTGGTTGACATTTCAATACAAATGCTGGACTGTTTTTTTTTTTTTTTTTGATTCAAGCAAGGTATCTCAAAGAAGATTGAACAGCACAAACAAAACACTAAAAATGTAGTGATGAAATAAGACACGTTGGTAACATAAAAAAAATGTTTTAGTGTGTCAGAGTGCACAGATGCTCTCAATGTCAAAATTGTGATAAAACATCTGGAAAAAGCTATCGCAAATTTATGAATTCTTGCCTTACAAAACTAAATAAAATGTAGGCACATGCAATGGTTAAACAGTATCAAACACACACATGATTTTATACAGATAACATTGCATGAGCTCAGGATTATCTACAAATATGATTATACACAATTTACTGTGTAGTCCACACATGTAAATCCAATCTGTGTCAAAGAAACAGCTGTATGTGGACACATTTCAAAAGAATCTCGACTGAATCAGTGTTTATTTGAAATAGACCCCAGATATATGAAACTGTTTTGAAAAAGGAAAGCAGCCATCCTGCATTACTATTCACACACATCTCAAAGGCTTGTATTTCTGACATGGGGTTGCATTAGTGCAGATGAAGAGGAAGACCATGAAAACATTTGGAGAGGCACCGTCAAAATACAGGCTTTAGATATTTCAACTAGATGGTGCAAGAAGATGCACTATATCATCACAACACCATGGCTTTACAGGGGAAGCAATGATTACAACATTCGACACATAAAACTGAAACTTTAGTCGCTTGGATCCGACATCATACATTAGTAAAACAACAAAGCAGTATTTGGCTCTGAACAGATTGTATTAAATTATGCATCTGATGTGTTGCCTATGTTGTAGATAAAATGTGGGTTAAAGGATATTGTAAAGTACATCCCACATTTGAACTTCTATAATATCAGTTCTGAAAAAAAAAACCTTGCTTTTGTTTTGTCTTTCTGTAGACCACAGTGAAGGCATGAGCCAAAGTGTCATCCATTACTGCAGAAATACATCATATGTTGTATTTATCTGCTCAGTTTTGATCACTGTATCACTGCTGATAGAAGCTGACTGTGTTGCAATTTGTTCCAGTCAGACTTATGAATGAGATGAGATTATTATTGGCCCAAGTGGTGATGCAGAATGATATCCTGTCATACAGTAATAACTCAAAATGATGAGTGATGACTCACACAGTTGTTATTATGAATAGAAGCTCACTCTGCTTCCTGTTCGTATTTGGCAAGATTTGATAAACTGAATGGATTTGAGGAGGGGGAGGGTTGGGGAGATAGTGAAAGCATTGCTGTGCTTTCTCCAGATATTGCTTGTGTTCATGTTTGGAATTCATTTTTATTGTGTGCTTTTTTTTCTCGGCACTCTTGTACTTGCTCTGTAAGACAGAAATGAATGAGGTTAAATTTATAATCGGTTCAAATTAACCAATTTCTTGTAGTTCATATTTGAAGATGTACCTATATTTTGCAATTTGAAGTCATAAAATTTTGGTGTCATGTTATACTGAGTGCATCACTGAAGTTTGGGTCACAAGTGGTAACTTCACTTCAGATTAGTAGTGATTTTGTGACTTTACCTTGCTGACTTTAACTTTCAGTGTTATCGGTCTAGTTTTAAAGCAGTAATGGTGTTTTTCTTTCTCTTTTCTGAAGCTCACTGAAATGGGAAAGGAGACTTTACCATCCTGGCTGCACTGGGACAGAGAAAACTGCATTCTCAGAGGTTTGGCTCTGGAGCAAGATAAAGGCGTGTATCATATAATGGTGTCAGGTGAAGGGATAACCGAGAAGACCGGCAGCCAAGCACTCCCCAGTACAGTCTTCTCTATTGAAGTGTACCCTGAAGAACGGGCAGACACTGAGCCAGCCCTGCTCTCTCTGCAATCTGACATCAATGGCCTGCAGCCTTTTACCTGTGGCTCTGAGGAGCCTGTCACTGTCCTCACTGTCATCTTGGATGCTGACTTGACAAAGATGGATGCTGAGCAGCGAGTCAAGTTACTGAGAATTATGACAAAATTCTCACATGTGCCCCTGGAACATATGAGGGTGGTCCCAGTTGTCAACAACCGTCTATTTGACATGTCTGCTTTCATGGCGGGACCAGGAAATGCTAAGAAGGTGGTTGAGAACGGGGCACTATTGTCATGGAAAGTTGGATGTGCCCTCGATCAGGGCAGCATCCCCGATATTAGCAGCGTCCAGACGTCTGCGAAGGATGGGAACATGTCAGCCAGACTGGGATACCCAGTGGTTGGCTGGCACATTGTCAACAAGAAGCCTCATGGGATCAAACGAGTCAGACGGCAGTTGTATAATACGCCCACTCCAGTGCCCTCCCTACTTCCTCCAACTGTCCACCAAGAGCCCCATTCACGTATTGTTCCCACACCAACTTCGCCCTTTATTGCCCCAGCAACTGACAACTCTGCTCCCCCTGTCAGAGGCCCTCTGCCTCTTCCAGTAAAGCCCACCATGAGGGTCAGGGATCAGATTGCCCACACACCCGTCTTCGGACCTCCTCAACCTACCAGAGTACTTGGAACTACAAGTACCATGCCTATTCAGCCCACTATGACTCGTCCCACAATTGTGGAGGCAACTGCAGTGCCAACGCCACCAAGCACCACCAAGAGACCCAGACCGACTTCCACCAGGAAACCCAAGAAAGCCAGAACTACCACGCCATCTCCAAGGGAACCAAAGTCCACCACTGCTAAGCCAACAAAGCGTACCACTCCTCTCTCCCTGGCTCCGGATTTGAATAACAATCCACAGATCAGTAACCCGATTGACCAAGTGACTGCGTGGGTTGGCACCTACTTCGAGGTGAAAATCGCCTCCGACGCCTTCTATGACAAAGAGGATGGCACGACAGACAAGCTACGTTTGACGTTGAAGAGAACCCCCAAAGAATCGGTGAATGAAACATCGTGGATTCAATTCAACAGCACTATCCAGCTTTTGTACGGCCTTCCAGATGAGGAGCATGAGGGGACTCATGAGTACTTCATGTTGGCTACTGACAAAGGTGGGAAAAGTGCAATGGATGCATTTGAAGTTCGGGTCAACCGCTGGTCTACAAATGACAAGCCATCGGTTATGTTTACTGCTCGTTTTCACGGTGACCCTAAAACTTTGAGTAATGATGTTCATAAGAAGATTCTTTTGACCAAAAAGTTGGCGTATGCTCTTGGGGACCGCAACAGCAGTACAGTGACCCTGAGAAGTATCACCAAGGGCTCCATTGTAGTGGAATGGACCAATAACAGTCTGCAGCAGAATCCCTGTCCTAAAGAACAGATCACAGCTCTGAGCAACAGGATCTCAGACCCCCAAGGAACACCTAAACTAGCCTTCATCAAAGCCATGGAGCCTGAATTCAAGCCCATTAACATTTTGATCCGTGGTACTAATAAATGCCAGAATTACATCTTCATCCCACCGGGAGAGGTACCCCCACCTGTCCTTCCTACAGTTCCACCTTCTGCCGGGACCAGTCGCACTAGCAGCGATGACGTTTATTTGCACACGGTCATTCCTGCTGTTGTAGTAGCCGCCCTGCTGCTCATAGCTGGGATCATCGCCATGGTCTGCTACCGCAAGAAGCGCAAAGGTAAAATGACCATTGAGGAGCAAGCCACCTTCATCAAGAAAGGAGTTCCTATAATATTTGCCGACGAGTTGGATGACTCGAAATCCCCCCCGTCCTCCAGCATCCCTCTTATCCTTCAGGAAGAAAAGCCCCCTCTCCCCCCTCCAGAGTACCCCAACATGGCTGGCCCCCACAGCACCCTGCTCAACCAGGATCTGCTGGAGGAGTACTCGGTTTATCAAGATGACGATCCAAATGCCCCACCTTACCAGCCCCCGCCACCATTTACTGTCCCCATCGAAGGGAAAGGCTCTCGCCCCAAGAACATGACCTCGTACCGGTCACCACCCCCCTACGTGCCTCCCTAACGCACACTAGAGCTTTCAGATTGGAAAGCAGGTGCAGCGTAGGGATGCTTGTCACAAACTACTACAGGAGTAACTTTACATGTGTTCAATGAAACGGCTTTGACTTTGTAGAGGAGCAGGCAACCATACACATATATTTGACCATCATGGATAAGACTATCGTACAACTCTACTACTGGCACAGGGCAAATGGATAAAAAACATTTTGTGATTCCAGCACTCTTATTTTTCTGTCCTTCAGATCTGCTTTTGACTTCTTGCATATTCTTTTTTGTCTGTTTTTGCCACGAGGAGTCAATTTTATCTTCAATGATGTACTATTTCTATTGTATAGAAAATAATAAAGAAGCAGGAAAGACTGGAGCCTACAGGGCCTTCGAGCAGATGTCACCATGACAACAGACTCAAGGCTCTCCCTCACAATGTTAATCTTTATGAGTTCTATATCACTCTTATCTGTCCTTCAGCTAGGTTTACTAAGATTTTGCACCTGTTATTTCTAGAGGGGAATGAAATACAAATGCCAAACTGAGAGCATGGAGCATTTTATTTACACAGAAATCAGTTTGTTTCTTAGACATTGATCTTTCTCTGTTCTCTTCTATGCTTTGCTCCCCCTTGACAATAACATGCAAACCTTGCACTTATGCAAATTCTTGTTAAACCTTGCACTATGTGTCTTGCGCAGAATTGAAAGCATTAAGTGGTAGTCCAATAAGGAGGTCAAGAAAAAAAAAAAGTATTTTGTATCCTTGAACTCACCACATGACTGAGATTCCTCTGGTACTTGATCACAAAGGACATTACACTGATCACGCCTGTTGTAGATGTAGCCTAATTGAGTTTTTTTTTTTTC
Source organism: Salarias fasciatus (assembly GCF_902148845.1). Taxonomy (NCBI): domain Eukaryota; kingdom Metazoa; phylum Chordata; class Actinopteri; order Blenniiformes; family Blenniidae; genus Salarias; species Salarias fasciatus. The sequence goes on along the minus strand of NC_043764.1, from coordinate 17,019,042 downwards.
TTTTTCTTTTTTTCCTTTTCTTTTGGCTAACGCGTGACACTAAAACCTGCCTGTGAGATGTCTGGTTTTGCTTTGGCCACGGTGACGTCCGGGGTTGGAGGGTAACCTTGGGATGATGCAACAATAACAAAAGGGGCCGTTGGAGTGTTGTGGTTCACAGCAGGGTGAGGAAAGCAGACATTGCCAACAAGGCGGATCCACTGTCTTATGTTAGGGTGATTTTTTTCTTGGTCCGGCGGGTGGGTGGGATCGGTTCTGTATCGTCACTGCTCTGCCTCCAGCGGGTGCACTGTTGTTTTTCAGCGTGCCGTCTGGTGTCAGTTCAGCTGAAGCATGGGGACGAGGGGATGTACATAATTGTGTGCCTGTGAAATTAAACGACTCCATAATGTTAGTGTTTTATCAGTAAAAACCAGTTGGGGGGGAAGGGAGGGCCAGAGTGGGAAATGATTTTATTTTTTAATTGTATGTCTAGATTTATGATCACAATCATTAAAAAAAAAAAAAAAAAGAAAAAAAATACTTTATAGTTTGTGAGGGTATTAAAGAACACTTACTTGCCCATCACAAAAAATGAAAGCATTATCTCAGTATGATGGGGGAACAAAGAAACCACAATATGTGAATTATGTACATTTCATATCTATCACCATAAGAAAAAATGGTTAAAAAATCTAATGTTTTTACTGAGTTTTTGATACAGTCTTAAACTTGTTTTATGAAAATATATTAATAAAATGTAATACTATTTGTAAAGCCTCAACAATGGTGTAAAGTCTCATTTATTTAAAAAAAAAAAAAAACTCATCTTGAGAGATTGGAAAACGGACTATTAAATGCAATGTGTTGGATGACATTACAAGATCTGGATGAAGGTTTGAAGGTTTTGTTTTTTTGTTTTTTTGTTTTCTCTCAAAGTGTCTTGAACTATTTTTCTGTATTATCGTGAAATCTGATATGACTTCTAGCAGATCACAGTTCTGTCCTGCAGGACATTGAAACAATATGACAGACACCAGATCCACAGCAGGCAGCCCCCCCTCCCCCCCCCTTCAGATAAATGAGTATTCAGAGAGCGGTGTCTCCTTTCTCTAGCAGTTAGCTGGGCTCTTACACGTATTATTGGCTCGATGCTTCGACATGTTTTGAAGGAATATCAAGTGTGACGAATATCTGCTCTGAGCTTCTTATAATGGTGTTTTCGAGAAAGGTCAAACTCAGTTTTATTTAGCGGCATCTTGCAGAGCTCATAAATCTGTGCCTTCAAATGACCAAACTAGCTATTTGATTTGTTTTTCACATAGTCCTAGAAAATAAAAATCTTTGAACTGCTGTGCAAGTGGGGAAGAAAGCCAAATTTAAGTTTTTGACTCTGAATTGTTACGGCATCAGTTTCTGTAGAGGGTGTCTGAATACCAGAAACTACATTTTGAAATCCCCTATTGTCAGCGCTAACTTTATTATCTACCTTGCTCTTGTTTCCTCAGTCTTTATTATACCACATAATTGGTAATTATGAAGTTGGTTATGTTGCAGATTGGAGCTAATAATTGTTTATCAGCTTGCAAATAACCGTCCAACTGTGGGCGACTTGACTCATTTACAGGATATTAGTGACACCGCTTATGAAGTCGGTGTTTTGCACAAACATTGACTGTGATTAAAAACGGCACCGGTTGTTTGTGTGTAGACAGAGTGAAGACATTTCCCCCTCGGTTGGGTAAACATGTGACGTAACCTCAGACTGTTGTTGACCCGAGGCCTTTGTTACCTGCCACTGCCTGCATGTGAGATTTAATGTTGACTAAACAGCTGGAACAGTGGGAGGTATGAGGTTTAAGGCAGCAGCTGATTGGCTCAAAACATTGTGAATTAATTTGAAGACGCTAATTGAATCATGCCAACCGGACCTGGTCAAAGGTGTTGGGAGACGTTTCACCCTTCAGCACATGACCAAGTCCTGTTGACCTGATTCAGTTTGGGTTGAGACACCTCTCATCTGGATGAGTGAGAATGTAGATTTAAAAAAAGAGGAGAGATGAGACAGTTTCTTTGCGTTCTTACATCTCTCACATTAAAGGTGCTGTAGGCAGGATTTTGCTAGTCAATGCTAATTTTTTTTGTGTTTTCTTTGGATTAAATGTTAGAGTATCCATTGATAATCCTTTACAAGTGTATCATAATTGCACTACCGCGAGGGCGCAGCGTTGCCATCTGTCTCTGTTCTGAGCTGAAAAGGAATCTCAACTGCTCCAGGTATCTTTGACCAATCAGAAGAGCCCATGAGGCTCTAACCGTGATTAGTCGAAGGGCGTTCGTCGCATGTTCTTGTGGGAGGGGCTTAACTTGCGTAAGGGCGTGATGTCAGAGAAAACAGGACAGGATTGGCTCTGCTGGGTTTCAAATCGCCATCTTAGATGGGTCAAATCGCCATCTTGCTTAGGTAACCCTAAGCAAGATGGCGGAGATGTCGAATCCTGCCTACAGCACCTTAAGATTTCATCTGTAAAGGTTAAAATCCAGTTCTGGGAACATGAGGAATGTCTGGAAAATAGATTTTTCTAGTACAGATACTTAAATTACTGAACCCTTTTAAAACATTTGGAAGATCACGTTCTGTGTTTTTAATTCAGCTTTCACAGAGTGGCACTTGTTTAGCAAGTCAAACCTATTATCAAGAATATGTGGGTAATTCAGAGTCCTCGTGTACCTCAGATCGTCCAAGGCTGCTTCAAACAGTCCAGGTTGCTGGGGAAAAAAAAAAACTCAAGCTCAATCTGCATCTGGTCCAAGAGTGTAAAATCCAAGTGTAGCCTAAAGAGTTAAAGTCAGGGTCAGAATGTGGGCGTCTCTAAATGTATCCACGTTGGGTTTTAAGACTCCCAAGTTTTGTTTATGTATTCCATCTCCCACGTTCCAGATCTGGATTGAAGAATCTGGGTGTGTTGGTAAAGAGCCAGCAATGTTTTCAAGAGTCTTGATGGGATCTAAAGGTATCCAGGTCGTTTTAAGACTCTGAATCAGGTTTAAAGTCTGAATAGAAGAGTTCATGTGTAGCTTTAAAACACAAAACCACTGAGTACATCAGATTCATTATCTCACTGCAAAGTGGTGTAGAGTCTGGCACGCATTGGCAGCCCTTGCAGTACCGAGGCTCTTGTAAAGGATGTGTTTGCTATAAATACCCAGAGAAGTTTTCTCCAAATGCCACACCAGCAGTTGAGTAGTTTTGAATCTCCAAATGGAGCTTCGCTGATCAATAACGGCGAGCAGTTAGTGTGAGGGTGCGTCAGGAGGTGGAGCCGAGGCTATTTTATGCCCTGCCAATCTCTCACTTCATCAAGCTGCCCCACCTTGTGCATATTAATAATGTATTGAAAGAGAAAGCTAATGTATGTGATGATGAAAAATGTATAACCTCATGAGGACCAGGGAGAAGAACTGACCTTTCAGCTGCTGACGAGTCTGATGGACATCACTTGAAAACCTTTCCAACTCTACTATAAACAGCACTAACTTCTGGAAAAGTTTACTTTCACATGGTTTGCAGAAGGGATGCGTCATAATTTGCATGGTTATCATCCTCGCAATATAACCATTTTGATACGAATAGCAACGCCAAATGTTTCTACGCACCGTGCATTCAGGACTTTGGAAACAAAATTCTAGTTTCCACTAAGTTTGCACAGTTGTTGCACATTCAGAGCAGTGGTTTCCAACCTGAGGCCTCTGTTGAATTTGCATGTTCTTTCTCTGTACATTCATGGATCTCTCCACACACTCCAGTTTTATTCTACATGTCTTATGTGTGTGTGTGTGTGTGTGTGTGAGAGAGACCGAGACAGACACTTAATTTTGATGAAAAAATATATAGAAAACAATTGGTTTTCAATGAACAGGATTGATGAAGGTGAAAAATTGTCCTCTGAGGTATTTGAGTATTAACTCCTTTCGCATCATGCTACACCCCTCCACTTTTTTTCTTTTTGCAGTAATCCCCTTGACAAACAATCCACATAGAAAACATAATCTCCTCTCCTGAGGAAACGTGAGCATCCTGAACAGCGATGCAGAGCCATGCGAACACTTTGCTGTATGATTATTTCACCATGAGCACGTTCAGTGTTTCTGCAGCACCTGCCGTCTCGCCGCTATTCCAACCGGGGCCAGAACACTAATCAAAACTGCTGTTTCGCAAGTGTCTTTACAATTCCTGGGGTCATAACTAATTCTAATTAGACTTGCAGTCATGCCAGGCTGGGCTCTTATTGCTGACAGGAGGCTAATTATTTCCGCTTTATTATTGACACAAACTTTTCTGCTTATTGTGATTGGGGGAAAAAGAAAATGATGGTATGTGTGGAAATGCTGGAGGAGGCAGCGAGGGGACGATGGTGGGCAGCACCGTGCAATATGGACAGATCAGTAATAGGCCTCATTAGATGCCCAAAGCCCAAGAAATGTGCCACTCGGTTTCCCATTAAGCTAAAAGCACAATGACAAACACACAATAATGATGAAGGATGATTTTCAGTGGTGTATATTTCAGGTTTTATTACAGATGATCTATAAAAAATGTTTTGTTTATTGAGACGTTAGATCCTGCCGGATGTGCCGGGACTTTACAGCACTTTAAGGTTACAACCGCTATCTTTTAAATTTATTACAGGACAGGAATTTATTGAATAAAAAAAACAACCCACAATGTTTAAATGTCACATTGTCTCAAACAGAAGCAGGAACCTTTTTCCTCTTAACTCATGAAACGTAAGCGCTCGTGGCTAACTGGGTTCAGACTGACGGCTCTCTTGTGGCTAAAGTGCGTCTGTCAGATACTGATTTATTCTCTCAACTATTACTGTAGACAGGCCTTTATTTTTCAGCTCTTTTCACAGAAAACTGAGCTAACAAAAACACGTTTTTAAATGCAGCGATATTGTACTGCTGCGCTATTTTAATAAAGACCTTTTTTTAATAAGCTATGCCTGCAATCTGCTTTAGTTTTCATCTACTAATTTGGCAATAATTGAGTTCGCATTTAAATTCACATTACATGTTTTAATGCACTGCAAATTATATCGTGGGCCAAAAAAAAAAAAAAGGCCTGAAAGAGGCTCCGATCCAGCCTGGGTGAAATTTCAAATTAAGCATAGATTTTTTTTCCAAGCAAATTTTGTAACAAGAAGCAAACGCAATATGACACTGAGGTCCGAGCTGAGATATCAGTGATGTTGCTATGAAGAACAGGTACCTCATTAACCTTTAACCTCTGGGGGACTTTTTGAAATCCTGCATAATGGAACAGCTGGATTTTGGAAATTCCACTGTGTTTTGAAACAGAAGGTATTATTAAAATGAGCTTTATGTTGAGATTTTGATACATTTCTGATTTCTGTAGTCCTGTTTTTTTTTTTTTAAATTTAAACATTGTCATCATGTATAATCTGCACAATCTTATGCCACTGTTTTACCGCTCCGGCCCACTCAGATGTGCTGAATGTCTAAATGTCCTTTTCAGATGTGTTGGTGGCCTGTAGTCTGTTTTACACTAAACTGACTGAAAATGCCCTCATGTGGATGAAACCGTTAAGATGGACAGATGGTTCTGAATCACATCAGCTCAAATGACAGAAGATCGCAGGTTTGAGTCCAGGTTTGGAGGTGTTTTCTTTCTCCCAGGAGTTTGCACATGCTCCCTGTGCATGTGTGGATTTTTTTTCCCTTTACAGTCTAAAAGAAACAAGTGGATGTTAAAATTATGCATAACTTAATTCAGACTCACATTGAATTTGTTATGGAGGATTGTAAAAATCATAACATGGTTTGCAAACCTTTATTGCAACAACAGTAACAAACTCCATGTACTGACTCAGCAGGTTTTTCAGGAAGATTTTCAAATGAATGTGCAGCTATTTTTTTCTCTTCTTGGAACATCTTGAAGCTGTGAAGGACAACATACTGTACAGTGAGCCTGAGATGGTGCACGGTGCAGAGAAATGTGCTCTTCCGCCTCGTCTCACGCTGCAGCTTCTCCTCCCGTCCGCAATGCCTGCAGCGCCATCTAGTGACAGACTGCAGGAAGTCCACTTGAGCGCTGCTCAGCAGTGTGACAGTGAGCTTCCTCCTCACCCTGAGCGCCGAGCAGCAAATCTGTTCACAGCTGCACCGTATCATGTGTCGACTAGCTGTGCAGATCTTACATTTTTGAGGGGGACCGGTGAGGCTTTGAGCCTGTGCGCGTGCAGAGCTCGTGGAGAAGACAGGCGTCCCTGCAGCATCAATAGATGGCAGTAGCATCACACCTTGGCAAATGGCCCTTTTGCATGAAATCATCATATCTTTTTTGTTGACAAATAAACAAGTAGCCTTAAGCTGTGGCAAATAGAAAACAAACTGCAATTACCATTTATCAGATACTGCATATATAAGCAGCGAGATCTTATTATGAGATATTTGTTTTTGTTTCAATTCATTAGAGAGAGAGAGAGAGAGAGAGAGCTCATGTGAATCAGTGAAAATACCACTGATGCATTTTATCCTATTTATCAAACCGTGCACCAGCAAAGAGGAGATCCTCGGTTAATTCTTGTCTAAAGTAAAGAAAAACCCACCCTGGCTTTCACTTAAGTCACACTCATAATTAGAAAGTGAGATATCTCAGAACAACTATGAGACTCCATCGTTCAGTCACAGATTTAGACTGTGTGGAGTAATTGCATTCCGGCCCTTATCTCATAAATTGGATCCATTCCAGTGCTGGGCTGGAAATCCTCGTCTTCAGTCATGGAAGGAGCCGCTTTCCTGGACGCTGTGGGTTTTCAGAGGCATGACAAAGCTAAGAAGTTGGAGGGAAAGTTTTACAACCAACTAGGGGAGAAAAACATGACAGATTTTCCCCTTGCACAGCGCTAATGGTGTGAGCAGCATGTTAAGCCGAGGCTTACTGCAGGGGCTGAGGGCAGCGGCAGACACTTGTCATGTGAGAGGTCATTTAGAAATATTTACATGGTTGTGCATTTGAGCATAGAGGAGGAACAGCAGCACTCAGGTCGGGGTTGAAACCCCCTGCTCCGTGTGTTGTCATGTTGAAACAACGTCCGCCTCACTTGTGAAGATCACATAGGAATCAACATGTTGTTTCATCTCTGAATTATACAGGATGCAGCAGCGGGATCGCTGTCGCTTTCTGCACCGTACAGCACTTTCCCGCCTGCGGTATGCATTTAGCCGGGAACTCTGTGCCCTGTGTTATTACACACAGCCCAGACAACACACAACACCGCAAAATAAAACATGAGGATGGCACAGTGTGTGGTTGCTCTACACCATCTCTACCTTTTTACACACATTGTGTGATCTGCCAGGCTCATGTTAGCACAGGATGTGTGCAGAGCTTTGGTCTCCCCGCTGGCCCGATGGCCAGATGGGTCAGCGACTGTGTAGTCGGGGGCTTGGCGGCCCCTTCTGTTCTCTGCGAGGGTCCACTCCTGGGACCGAAGCCCCAGAGAACAGAATTACAGAAGCTGGATCATAAGGTAGATGCATTGCAAGCTGAGCTGAGACATTGGCGCGCACGCATTCCATGGACACACAGACGTTTTTACAGGTACGAGTGTGAGTGTTGAATAGCCCACACACTCCTGGAGGAGACAGCGCTGTCAGAGGGCACATTGTTTTATCCGTTCACAGAAAAATTAACAAAAGAAACTGTGGTTTTATAAAATAAGCCGGCAGCAGACCCGATCCTTTATCATTCCAGACAAGCTGTTCAGGAGGGTTATAATACTGAAGTGATATTTTTCTTGCCACGTCATGTGGAAATTTAGTCAAGTCATCTTCGACTGCTATTGCAGTCCATTAACTCCATTGTGAAGATACATAATTGATGCAGCCTTTGGGTAGAGTTTAATCAAATGGAGAGTGCTCCACACTCCACCGCCAGCTGAAAAATGAGACACACAATCCACATTTATGTAGTTCATGAGGTGAGACTCTATGTCAGTGTTTGAATTGATTCATAATCATCTGGCTGTTTGGTTCCTGCACAATGCCCAGAGAACAACTTGTGATTTTTATGCTTTTGAAGACGGATTCAGGAGAGATTTCTGTTCCTGGATGAGGAATAAGCTCAGAAGATAGAGTTAATAAAAGTACAAAAAAGAGCAGAGTTTGTCACTCCTAGGTTTTCCATCCCCTTTTGTTTGAGTTGGATTTCTTTCACTCCTCTCCAATTATTCATTTCCATTTTTGTATTTTGCTTCTGTTTAAGCATCTACCTTTCTTTGAAACAGCTGCGTTATGTGTGGGATGTGGAGATGCATTGTTGACGCCACGCTCCTTGAAATCAAGGGCTCAGCTCTCCAGATAAATTTCACAGCCAGCCAGCACTTATCTCTGTCAACTCCTGTTTTATGCACAGATGATCTGCCTTGGTTTAACCGCTGCTGGCTTTTGTTTGTGCCCTCCACCTGAGCTGTGATTCAGAGGTGGAAAAACTGTGCCACTTTCTTCCGTGCAAGCACACCAGCGTCTAAAAGTGAGATGCATCTTTCACACGAGGCGAGGCAGAACAAATATGCAACATATTCACAAGATGTATGCCAGCTCTCATGCGTCCTTTCTTCATGAATGCCTTCTTATGACGGGGGAAATCGGGGAAAAGCGGCAGATTAGTGCACCTACTCAGCTGCAAATTCTGAAGAGCATTCGTCTCACTCAGCCGTCTTAATAACACAGCCGTCAATTAAATCCAGGGAGTCAGATATGTAATTTTCGAATAATCATTAGCTGGAATTAGAAGGCTCGATAGCGAGGAGATGGGAGGTACTGACAGGGACAAGGTAACGGTAAGCACAATACAGGCAGCATAGACTAAATCCCAGAGCCAAACATGAGTGAAGATGAAGGAGGTGACTGAGCTAATTGTGTACTGTCAGAATCCATATCACTAACAACTGTCAAAGGAGCAAATTTCAAATGTATTCTCTCCACCCACCCAACTCCCCCCCAGGGGTAAAAAGTGCTGAGAGAGAGAGAGAGAGAGGGAGAGAGAGAGGGAGAGGGAGGGGAATAAATGCCAGGAGACACTAATGTGATGAGAATGATGCCTGGTCTCTTCCGCTGATTAAAAATGCAATAACTCTGTCACACACACACACACACACACACACACACACACACACACACACACACACACACACACACACACACACACACACACTGTGCAGTCTGAACAGGGTGAGGGGTGGCTGTGTGGACCGAAAAGATAAGAAATGGCACCCGATGACCCCGGACTAATTTATTCAAGCAGAATAAGATGCACTGTATCTTTCTTTTGTAACACTTGCGAGAAAACAAACAACGCTTCAGCTGTGGAGCCACAAAATTCATACACATGATCTTCCCTCAGATGATAATTAGTGCCTGTGTGCGAATGGTGGGTGTCGTGATTCATGTCTTACCAGTGGCGATCTTACTGTACCGCTAATTATGAAATCTCTGTGTCACACAGCTCTGGTAACAGCAACTGACCTGCTTTCTGGAGAACAAAAGGAGAAGCCGAGGGAGTACAAGATGCTTGTAAATACAGAGGGAAGCAGCGGGGTGAAAATAAGAAGAGCGAAGGGTGTCTTCATTGGTCCTATGTTATATCAGACCTCCGTTGGTCAGTGACGGGAAGCAGATAAGGTTTCACTCTGGCTGGAGTTGGATAATTGGACATTTATGGAGCGATAGGAGAGCCCGGGGCCCAGGAGCCATGAAACAGAGCTAATCTAGACTCAGCATCAGTAAATTGTCTGTGAAAGAGCGCATCAGGAGTTCTGACAAGATAAAGAAGGCTTTCCTCAAAGGCGGAGTTGGACCAAAGTGACACGAAAACTCAGACAGTAGAAAGCCGGAGTCTTTTGGTGCTTCGACTTTTACATGTCACATGAGATGCGGCAGTGAAATGCACATTTTACTGAGCTGCTGTGTCACCTTGTCATCCAAATTGGGTCACGCAATCTTGTAATTCTCAGATGCTGAGGACAGTTTTGACAACTTTGTAGAAGACAGCCCTTAGGAGCCAGAGCTCTTGGCGAGGCTGTGTACATTTTTAAAGAGCCTATAAAATCTATTGTTCGGCTTGGAGTGTTCCACGCCTAATAATCTGCGACCGATGGGTCCTTAAAGTCTGAAACATTGAAGCCCTGTGGGTGGAGTGTGCCGCGCTCTCGGTCCACCGCGATTAGTTTCCTCCCTTTGATGTTTTTCCATTTGATTCTCACAGGAAAGTGCTGCCTACAGAACAGGTGCATACTGAGCAGGTGGGCCCTTACGTAGGAGTCTTGAGAGCTCTGATATGGAGCGCCCCATACCGCTTACTATTTTTGGTAGGTAAAAAAAAAAAACATTCCTGGACATGCCTTGCTTTTTAACTCCCCTCTGCATTTCAGTGGTCTGTGATCTTCTTTCCGCCTCATATGAAGATCCAGAAAGCCTTTCCTTGAGCTGTTTGGTATTTCTTTTCTTTTTGCTGAGCGGCAAATCTAAACTCTGTTCAGCCCCTACTGATTACTTGCACACAGACACTGACACAGGCAATTAATTTGGTGGGGAGAGGCTAGTCTTAATTGGGTATAAGTGGGATTTTTCTTGGCTGTGTGCAACAGAAAATGACAGACTGTGTGTATGAGAAGTAAAGACCATCTGGTCCCACAGGAGCGGGGAGGGATGCCAGACAAATGGAAAGAGAAACAACAGAAAACCTGTGCGGGGAAGGATATCATTTCCTCGTTTTCCCCCGCACAAAAACACAGGCAGTAAAGAAGAATCGGCGTCTCTTGGCCATGTATCATTTGCCCATGTAACAGCCTGGGGGGAGACGCTTAGCGGGTGTAGAAGCAGAATTCTCTCATGCATGGCCTACTCCTGTTTTTATATAATAATCAATATTGAAAATAGTAACATTATGCTTGTAGGCAGGCACAGGAATAAAGAGCGGTTAGCTCGTAAAGGCTTGGTCATCAGCGGGACAAATTGATCTGACATGTTATATTATTCATGTAGGGGATTGGTGGTGGAGACTTGGAAGGGGCAGCGGCGAGCGAGCGGGAGAAACAACGGATGAGACAGAAAGAGCAAAGGGTGAGCAAAGGAGTCAGCAAGTGGAAATCCTCTCCTATGCAGGGTCTCATCTCCTCTGCACGACAGCGCTGCTCAGTGAGCTCGCTAATATGCTCTGTCATGGGGTGAGGCAGAAAACCAGCACCGAGCGTCACAGGAGCCCAGAAACTACACCGCAATTAATTCTACTTATTCATACAACAGCTTAAGCATGCTGTCCTGTCTCCTGCTCCCAAGCATGAACATGCCCAGTCATACCAAAACGAGGCCCGCACATGCACATGCACGTGCACGTGCACATAAATAACTATGATATGCTGCCTGGTTTAATTGTATAAAAGATAACAAAATGATTTTATTACATGATCATAATTTGACAGACATCACAACAGACTTGCATGATTGCTCTGATATTAATGCTTCCCACACCATAGTTAGGCATAATATACCCGGTACGAAACTATATAAAACAAACATGCTTGCAGATACAAGGGAGGTCAGTTCAACAACAGATTAAAGCCATATTCTGTCATTCAGTGAAGTTCAGTTCCGGTAAAGAAAACAAACTGCAGAAGGATGCTGAAGCTCAGTATCATTTTCAGAATTTATTTCTCTTCTTTGTTTTATTTATTTTTTTTCTCTTTTTTTAAGTTTACATCAAATAGAACAGACATACATTGGCACATGCAAAGTGAACACTTTGTGGTGCTTTTCATAACCATCCAAATCCAATTGAACAAAGACTGGATATCTATTTTTTTTTTGTACTCCAAACATGAAAATACTCTCAAATATTTACAAAAAAAATATACTTACAATGCCCACTAACGCAATAATCATCTGGGACTGATCTGAGTTGATTTCCTTAAAACAAAATACTGTATGTGGCAGAGCTTGCTGTTCAAGGTAATTAAATGAACTTTGAGGAAAAAAAAAGAGGCACAGAAGAAAATCACTTCTAAACGATACAAAACAGAAATCAGATAATGGGAACCCCAAGAGAATATGGCTTTAATGACATTTCAAAAGAAAATATCTGGAAAAGCAGATCCACTGTCCTTTTTTTTTTGTGTTTGTCTTCGTTCACAGTGACCCCCTTTCAGCAGGCAAGTTGTCCTCTGGCAGAGAGACAAAGGGGCCACAACACGACGTTAAAACCTACAGTTGGGTTCGGGAGGCCGCCTCCACCGCGCTGGCCTAAAGCTGTGCTAGTCTCTGTCAGGACTCATGCATCATGTGTGGATGATGGTTGGATGCTATCCACAGCCCTGGAGTGCATAGGTACTGCAGGTGGTGCTGGGATGCCAGCAGTCTCCCTCCTGTCTTCGGCTTTCTCTGATCCTCTTGCAGCTCCGTTCCCTTTATTTTTTATTTTTTTTTATTTCGCAATCACAGATGAAGGACAAACAGCACTGGTTTTCCAAGCAGATCAGATCCTGAGGTTGTTGTAACTCACATATGTTTTCTTAGTTGCTTGACCTGGAAAACAGAGCAGAGACAATTTTGGATTTACTTTGAGCGCCGCCGAAACAAAGGAAGAAAAGACAGCATCTTACGGAGGTAAACAGACATCATCTGCTCGGGTAAAGTCTTCCCGCCGCGCCCTGCATTCTTATCACCAGCTGTGTGCAATCAGCAGTAATATTTTCTGGCCTAGTGTATCATTTCGGCTCACTATGCCCCAGTGTAAAGGCTTAGTTTCTATTTTCAGATGGTAACTAGTGATAAAAAAAAAAAAAACACACACACAAACATCACACAAGTGGGCACCGAACAAATGCTAGGGCATGCAATGCGATCCCAGTCTGGATTGCCATGGAAACATATCAGGACGTGGCTGAGTGCCTGGGTGTGTTTATGTGTCCTGCTGTATATCTCTGGTTATAAAAGCCCATTTCACTTTCAAACCTTGGGAGTGAGAGCATTTTTTTTTTTCCCCGAGCTGAGGTCATTCTGGCTTGTCATGACTTCTTTGAAAGGGTGTTTTATGGCAGGAGTTACATCTCGAGCAGGACGGCTCCTCTGGAAACATGTGCTGCTTGTAGGGACGCTCTTTGTGCTTGAGGCCTCATTTTATGCACAAAAGTGCAAAAAAAATCAACAGCGACGTGCCAAGCATATGGTCTGTGGGTGAAAAGCGTCCCACCTGAGGGTCCAATCTGGCATCTTTAAAAGAAATTACTAAGAAGCCAAATGTATTTTAATGTGAGTCATAATGTTCTCATAAAACTTGCAAACAGCACAACAGTGAGACCTTCATGTGAGCAGCCTCTGTGTAGTTAGGGTTAACTAATAGGATGGGATCAGGAATTTCCCCAAAGGGACCAAGAAAGACACCTTGATCTTTCCAAGTGATAGAGAATCATCTGAAATTCTAATAAATCTGTGGGCAGACATATAATTCAGTGTGAACTGGAAAAAAAAGTCAGACTTCGCTGAAATACGGGTTTCATCTCAGTGAGCGTGACACTGCATTCACGCCTGTTATTCTACTGCTGAAAATATATTTTTATTTATTTATTAATTTTTAATTTGCACTGATGGGCAGAAATCTTCACCCTATGAAGAGCATGAGCTTAAATGTTTCTGCCATCTTAACATTTTTCACCTCATAATACATCCACAATGTGTCCTTTTAACTTATCTACCCATAACATTGCAGGAAACGTGTAGGTGTCTCTCCTTAAGCCGTTCAGAATTTTGGATTTCATGCACCGTGTACAGTAATTCTTCATTCGGTTTTTAATTCCTCATTGACCCCGTTAAGGGTGGGTCAGAGACAGGGAAAGGCCCACATGCAGTGTTTGAGCTCCTTGTGATGTTATGAAGGTAATGCGAGTGGAGTCAGGACTAATGGAATGTATCTGCATGCGTGTTGTTCGGTCTGGATGGTGGGAAAAAAAGTCGGCATACATTCTCTTACTCATCAACGTTGCTATAAATTCCCATTCAACTGCTTTAATGTTGCTATGGTGACCAACTCCCATGGGCTCTGCAATTAAAGTGGCACCATTTCTTTACAGCTGCATTTTGTCGTCTTGGCCGGAAAGTACTATGAATAAAACATTAGCGAATGTACAAGAGATTCTTACTGGGAACGATAAACAATCTTCAGAAAGATCAAAGTTTTTCTTGTTTTCACTTTCAACATAATTTCAAAAAGACATACCTGATTATCCATTTTAATTCCTGTTTGTTAAGTAATGTTTTTTTTTAATTTTCTAACCTCACTGCCTGTTGTTAATTATGCACATCCGATCTAAGCAGCATTCCGGTGTCTATCTATGTGTCTATTGGGAAAAACAGTGAATCAATTCCACAAATCTGAAATACAGGGCAAATCCCCCTGTCTGAGAGGGGTAATCATGAAGATATTACACCCTATCAATACCAGTGTAAATCTGCGAAATCGCTAATGCTCTTAATCCTATAAATCACCGGGAGTCATCTCATACAGGGCCGACGGGGCCTGAAAGGGAGTATTTGGCGCTCTGATGGTTACAGGAATTGACGGACAGTCTCCGGGGATGGTCGAGGCACAGTTCAGGTTTCGGGGCGGTCATGCACATAAATTCGCCATTAATAAATGTCACTTCCACTGTTGCTAAAAAAGAAGGGCAAGGGGAGGAGAGAGTGTGCGGGGAGAGGGGAGACGAGGCGAGAAGACATCCGTGTAGGAGACAGAAGGTGAGAGACGCTCTGAACAGATGACTCGGTGCACTTTTGGGAGGGTCTCCCGGAGACCGCGAGCCGTGCTGGGGGACTTTTGATGTGCCGCTGGAACAGATGTTGAGGTTTCGCCCTCTATGGCAGAGAATGTATTTGCTCAATGAGCCACATGTGTGACAGGATATGTTCCTGCGTCCCCTGATACGCTTGCATCAGCTCTCAGACTTACATGTGCGTCGCTCACACATTCTGACTCACGCGCGCGCACGCCCCCACGCACGCACGCCCGCAGACACACACACAAACAGGCTCGTTCGGCTCATGACAGATGAGTGTGACAACTGTTGGTTGTTTGGAGAAATTCCCAGGAAAATCTGTCATTTCTCAGGCATAATTCAAGGAGGGTTTTGCGGGGCTGGTGCACCTGTGGGTGCCGCGATCGCTCTATGTGATTAGAAGCATTGTGGGAGAAGGAGGTCTTTGGAAGCTGTGATGTGTGATTTGCATGAGCTGTCAATCTTTTTAGTCCTGACAGATCGAGACGTGCAAAAAAAAAAAAAAAAAAAAAAGCTTCCATGGCAACGTTGCTCTAAATACTGCTCGCGCGGTTTGTTCCTCTCTGAAACTCCATCTACTTCTGCCGTTCTCACCAAATACAAAATAGTCTATCACGTAACCGTGCGAGTCTGTAGGCTCCCCACTCACGTACTAATACCCGGCATTATCTTTGCTAACAGGATCACGCTTACAGATTGAGATGAGGGGTGGTATGAGTAACGCGGAGCAACAGAGACAGATTAGCTCCTTCCGTTCGCGGCGACAAAAGCCCTGTTTCGTCAAATCCCTTCACAGGCAGAGTTCCCCCATCTTCCTCACGCTCGCTGCCACGCAGTTGGGCTAAAGGGCTAACCATTTATCAAGATACAAGATAACAGGGTCCTTTCCAGAGGACATTATACATAATTTTCGCCAAGAGGCCGCCCAATTAAATTGATGGAAAGGCACTTTTAAGTGCAAGAAAGAAACCGAGAGCAAGATCCAACAAAGAATGAAAAAGAGATCTCATCCCTCTTTTTTCGGAACAATCTACAACCATTACACAGATTTCCACTCCTGAATCTTTATGCGGTCTTTACCATCATTAGGTTCGTGTCTTGGCACATCAGACAGCGTTTCTGAAAGTGAATTTAAAAAAAAACAAAGCTAGTGATGATTACAATGACGTGACTGCACCCTAAATTTGATTTAATTTAGTGTGAGTTGTGCAAATGTGTAAAATGTTCTTCCACTGTTTTCAATCATCAGCGACATTTCAGCAATTTACATCATGTGGATTCTGCTTTATTTATTTAAATGCTACCGGTTATAATCCTGTAGCAGTTAGATAAAATATAAATTGGATATTAGGACACACATATTTGTTCCTTTTTTTTATTGTAACCTTCCTATTCAGCAGTGTACAATTAGCCTGTGTGGAAATGCCTAATTAATGATTTATCGTGGTATAATGTAGTTGTGAGAAGATGAAAGTGTCTATTAATGAATTTGTCAACAACTATAAGTGTCCTGGGGGCACAGTGGTGAATAAAGAGGTAAAGAATGACAATATAGTAAAAGACAGTTGAATTAATATTGAATGTGTTTTGTACGAGGCATTGCTGTTGCTCATAAATAGTGTACATTAACTAACACTTCAGAATGTCTACAGATATTACAGGGTCTTATAAAGCTTTCATTAAGCGGTTGTACGCTGCTTATAAAAGTTAAATAGTGTGTTTAAAGTACAACCTTGTGTATATAAAGAGCTCTCCTCCCACAGAGATCTGTGGATCATGGATAATGTGATTTATGTGCGGCTCGGAGACCGGGTTACTCACTCATGGGGTCAGCAGCAGGATTCTCACACAGCTCGGTCTTGGCCTCTCCGTTGGGCCTCTCGCTCGGCTTCTGGGACAGACGGGATGACATTGTGGCAGCTGTGACCACAGCCTTGAAGCTGCGCTTCCTCTTCTGCACGTTGAGCTCGGGGTGGAAGATAATGATGTACACCTTGGGCATGTAGAGCATGCCCAGTGCTACGGAGGCACTGAGGTTCATGGAGATGGTCAGGGTGGTTGTCTGGATGTACAGCTGCAAGGAAGCACAGGTAAAGAGCGGGTTTAATGAAGACTAGAACAGCGGCATGCATAATGAAAATGGGCGACTCCTCTGAATGCGGGATGAGCTTTGATTTGGCTGCTCTATGAGGCAGATAAATATGTTAGGAGGAGTAGCGTTTAAACCTTTATAAAGAAAAATTAGGAACAAGACAGCAATGATGGCTAAACATCTGTGGCCAATTACAGAGCAGTTACACCGTTGAGCATTGGAGATGAGGCGAAGCCTAAAAATAACCACCGCCTGATGACACGATGTGAGCGTCTGTAAAGAAAGTTCATTGTTCTGTCCGTTCTTTAGCCTTCAAAACAGCAAATCGGTTCATTGGGGGATATGTTTCTGCGTTGTATTACCATAGATTTCACTTCAGATGATGACTTACAATTCAAATCAAGCCAGTATTACATATCAGATATGTAGGTGATGCAGATATTCATTATGTGTGGCTTTAGGCAAAGGAGCAGTCATGCGTTCAGAGACAGAATCCAGCAGTATTTATTAAAGCCTGACCTGCAGCCGTTCACTCAAGTCAAAGACGGTTCAAGCGTATTAATGACAACAGCTTCACCAGGACTTCATCAAAATGTCCTCATATGGCCTCCGTCCTACCTGTCAGCTCAGCCATGACTAGACTGATGGACCTGCACTGTCTGATGATGAGGATCTGCTCCTGCCGTGTAACGCTCACTTCTCCTCGCTGACAGTTTCTGCGGTTTTGGATGCAGAGCACGGGTCGAGGAAACAGCACCTCCGGTGTGTTTTTCTACGGTCTTACTTTTACTGGTTGGCTCATTCATACATGGCCATTCATGTGACATGAGCACAGGTACGTGCACTTAAGCCCGTGCTGCGCAGCCCTCCTTTCCAGAGGTTACGTAACACCTCTCACTTCGTCCTGCTGTAGTTGTGAGCTTATATAACCACACAGTGGTCAGGATTACCAGTTTCAAACATTGGCTTCATTAAAATGTCCAGATTTCCCACAGATGTAGTGGAGCCGGTGAGCGTTTCATTCAAGGGTCTTGGAGAAAAAAAAAAAAAAAATCTCTTCAGCAGAGGACATTATTGTTTCAAGAGCGAATCACTGAAGCTTCCTCACTAATCTACTGCACTTCAAAGCATCAAATGTCACTTATACACTGCCTTTCAGTCAGTCACTGGTAATGTGGACCCGGCCAGGGGAAACGATTGTAAACACATTATCCAGCGCAGTGTATCTGCAGAAAAGCCAAATGCTCACTGAATCAGCGAGAGGAAGAAATGTCACCATTTGCATACAATCTTTCTTGGTGAGTATCGGTAACGGGTAATTTCTTTGCACGCAACAGTCATTTACATGCTCGTCTTGCCTTTGTTTTCCAATCTTCAGAAATCATCGCGATGCCTGATATCATCAACATGCCAATATATGCTGAGCTCGCTCCATCCCCTCCTGCTCCTCCATGGAGCAGCATCAGACGCAGTGATTTGGCTGGTGCACCATGCATTAATAACTGTATGAATATCACAATACTCTCAGTGTGCTCTGTTCTCTGTCACTGTGAGCAGCCGCGGCGTACGAGGAGGTCTGTGCTGTGACTTTGCGGCGTTTCTCATTAGATTTTAGAGCAGGCAGTCCAAGCACTGCAGGGAGCACACATGGCATCAAACATAATCACCGGAGGATCTCCACCTCTGCGCCGCGCTTCCATGTTTGGTGGTTGGTAACCTGTCTGGTATCCATAGCAACACTACTGAGTTTGGTGCAAGCAGCTAAACAT
The DNA here is from genome assembly GCF_902148845.1 of Salarias fasciatus. Taxonomy (NCBI): domain Eukaryota; kingdom Metazoa; phylum Chordata; class Actinopteri; order Blenniiformes; family Blenniidae; genus Salarias; species Salarias fasciatus. The sequence goes on along the minus strand of NC_043764.1, from coordinate 17,000,350 downwards.
GCCTGGAATAAGCTTTTAATGAGATTCTGATACCTCAGACTCTGCAATGCTGACCCTATCAGCGCTGATTTATTGACCATGCAGGAGAGTTGATTCGAGAGCTGGCTCGCAAAAAAAAGCGTGAGGTACTTGCTCATACTCATCACACGCAAACTGTGGAGGAATTTGGGATTTTTTTGCGCCTTTGTAACGCGCACACGGATGCACGCACACAGCGAATCAAATCCTTTTTCTTACTGTCTCTAATCATAGAGACAGGGTTTTTCATTGTGCCTCTCCAGCTTGACCCAAATTCGTCGCCCCTCTCACCCACCGCTTGAATGTGTAGCTCGTCACTGAACATTCATAATTAATTTATGTTGCTTTAACATAAATAAATACATGAAGTCATTTTCACAACTGCTTGGCAACTCTCTATTTATAGCACTGGTAATGATTTATTAAAGTCTTCATCAGGAATCAAACGGTTGCTTTTGAATTTTACATCTCATTGACAAGCCAAATGCCAGCATCCAGTCACAACAAACAATGTGTCTTCCATTTAGACAAAAAGCTGTTGAGGCTAATTCTCATAATTATACCCACCAGGGATATACTTACTGCACACACAATTTAGCCGGGTATGGTTGAGTACTATAAATGCACACAGCGATAAGGACTTGATTCAGTAAGTGACAATTAGGATGCTCTCTGCCCCGTTAGAGAATGCCTTCAATAATGAATCCAGGGGATTTGCAGTCTCCTCTCAACTACCTGGATGTCTCTTGTTGTTTTTGTGGCCTACTTTCTAGCCCAGCTCCTGTCATGAATAACTCCGTCTGGCTTTGTACTGCAAAGCTCTTTTTCGTGTTGGAAGACGGCGCTTTCAGTGGGGATGGTCTTCCTTTCACTGTCGCTGGTATCGGGAGGTCCCCATTCCGGGCTTTACCATTTGGCAGATGATTCTGTGGTAAGAGTGTCAGGACAGTGGCTGTATATCGTGGTTCCCAACAAACTTTTTGCACCTCTGCACCGAGAACCAGTCACATCAGTTGTTTATCTGATTGTTTTTAATAGTTCTAATAAAAATATTTAAAAAAAATCTCAGAGAGCAACAATTATGAAGGCAAACGTTTTTGGAAATTGCAGAAACCATCTCTTGGAAACTGTATTTCCGACCTTTATGGTTTCTCTATCATCCATCAGGGGGTGTTGAGGATATTTCACTTTCACTCAGACTTTTTAATGCCGCAACGGCTAACGCTGGTCGATATGCAGTTCTAATTAGGACTCAGCTTTATTAAGTGTCTCGGAGTAGAAAATCAGCCCTGATGAGGCAACAATTCAAAGTAACACATTTAACGTCCTCTTTTTAACTTTTCATTCAGGAAATTACTTCAGCCTCGGCCGTTATTTGAGTGAGCTCCAGAGGTGTCCTCACCAGTTAGCAGTCAACAAGAGATAAAGCCGAAACAATCTGCAAGAAGAGAGAAATGCTGGAAGACAGTAAGCCTATTAAAAGATACTGTTCTGACCAGAAAACAGGCCTCCGTTTTTGGGACGGGCTTTGTGCTGGCACAGAGGAGAAGCTCACAATCCTCCACAGCTCCCCTCAATCTGACGCTGAGTGATGATTCTGTCAGAGGCAGCAGCTTCCACCAAATCAATCAAACTTTGATCATGTGCCATAGGATAATGCACATAACAAGGTTCCTCAGTGCGATGCTGCGCTCGCTGCATGCCGACTACTTACTTATCTCAACTGAAATCCCAGGGTCCAAAGTGAGATGCAGTATTTTATATGTGATATCAGTTACAGGAGGACTGCAATCAGGGAGAGACGTGTTCGTATCCTCGCGCCACAAATCTCTGCCTCCTCCGGCGCAGACAGTCTGGTGAGTCTTGTGCACTGTTGCTCAGCACAGGCATGATATAACATTACTTACCGGTGTTGTGATAAGATGTGGTTGCAGAGCAGATGTGGTAAGATTCATGCAACTGGGTCACCGCACCTTCTGGTTTAATTTGCATATACATTTATGTTTTAGTGGTTGGTGACTCACGGAATTAACTTTGAGTGGAGTATGAAAACTGAGTATCGGTAGGATCAAGGGTTATTATTTCTTTTTGTCTCGCCATTTTATGGATTTCAGCTTTCCCACTGGTCTGAAACTACAAACTGCAGCAGTCGGGAAAACTGCAGCAGGTCATCATAATTCCTGCTTTGCAGCTCGGAGTGGTGTAAAACCGATGTCACACTCTCTTTTCCATGATAAGTAAACACCGGCTGAGGTTTAAATCAAAACCACAACCTTGCTTTGTTTCCATTACACTTGACCAGTTTTAGCTCTAGCCTGCAGTGTGCCTCTGGTGCAGGCTGCTCAAGGTTTCATGCATAAAACAAGTGATCGGCAGGGGGATTTCACATATTATTTTTCGAAAAGACTCCACTCGGCATCTCTGAAACGAGTGTCATGTCCAAATCCTGTTAAGTGCAGAGGAAGGATTAAAAGTTGCAAATTTCATTTTAACTGCTGAAAGCAGGAGTAAAGAAAGTTTTTTGCCCAAGAATAGTTAGTGGTTGCTAATGACGCTTGTCGGCACCATCTGTCTCCCGGAAAGTTTTCAGAGGTAGAGGTGACATCTTACACGAGCCTAAGTGGTTTCCCGACATGTATTGAGGTATGTAAGCTTCCGTGACATTAAGTTCTCTTTTAAGCCTGACTGAACCTTGCAGTTGTTTTACTAGAAAAATGTTTCACTGTATCGCCATCCAGCTCCTCTGAGCTGGAAAAAATGATCTTTTTTATGGTCAAAGACAGTGCATTCGTGTTTTTTTTTTTCCATCTCTGAGAGAGAGAAAAAAAAATTATTATGACTTTTTGAAACTCCTTTGCTCTTTTCAATGTGTATTTTGAAGTGTTTGCCTTTTTTCCAGAGTGAGAAACAGACCTCAGGTTTGCTTCGGTTGATCTGCGGGACCTGAGGACGGCTGGATCTGGATGCTGGTGCCTCTCGCAGCCATTAACTTCACAGTGCTGAGTAGTTGACTGAGTACATGCAGGTGCACAGGAGGCGTAGAGACGCTCTGTGATCTTTTGTTACTGTTTTCGCATGACTTCCTTCAATATGAGTGTGAATGGGCAGGCCAGAGGGAGTGGGGATGGGGGGGAAGAGGGGGGAGGGAGTCACAGGTGTAGAAAATAAGGGCATCTAAGTGGTGTTGCATTAAAGAAAATTCCACTCAGCGCCGCGACAACGTCTGCTACAAGACAATACAACAAAACAACATCGGGCCGAACAGGAGCAGCTGAATTTTTTTTTTTTTTTTTTGGGGGGGGGGGGGGGGATGATTATCAGTGGCAGCTGGCATCGTGTCAACTCGCTGTGTTTTCATAAATCATTTGATATTGGACAACCTGGGGTGAGCGAGATTACTGGGATCTGAGTGGGTGTTTGGCCACATCTGCACACATACGCACAACAAGGCGAGGCATTTATACAATGAGAACACAGTCTGATGCGTTTAACCTCCAGTCATTTTCTGTGCAGATGAATTAATCCACTTCCCCATTTATTGACACCTTTTTTGGATTTTTTTTCTTATATTTCAGCAAATTATTGATGTAGATAAATTACGAGCTGGTAAAGAAAAAAAAAAAACAGATTCTATGAGTGCATGTTAAAGATATAATATAAACATAAGCAGGCCGAGATGATGAATAAGATGTCTTCACTGCAGCATTCTGCAGAGGATGTTTTCGAGACATGCTCAGGCTCTTCTCACCAGCACCAGCCAGGGACTACGCAGACACGCACCCGCCGAGGCCATTACACAAGTGTGTGAGAGGCAGGGAGTGTGAGCAAAGAGTTAACTGCATAAAGGGGAAAGATAAACACATTACTGCTTCACTGGTCGCCGCAAGTAACATAATGAACTCCTAATCGCTGCTGAGGGTGTAATTCATCTATGAAATCAGCAGCAAATTGAGATGAGGAAAATCAGTTTCTGATCCATCTCATGCCGTAGCTTAGCGGGAAGGATATTGAACGGTGTGCCTCTCAAAAGGTTAGGAGTAACACTTTCCTGTCAGCATCGATATTCTGTCAGTGGAAAACTTCCCCTCCGCTCCATCTTGTGCGCGCGGGCCTGCCAAGCCGCACGCGAGCTGGGCAGATGAATGCATCTGTATTCTCCCCATCACGAGCCAGATAAGCAATGACTAGCACAGAAGGTCAGAATGTCATATTCTCAATCAACTCCAGTAGCACACAATGTCAAATGCTTTGTTGAGTAGAGCACAGCTGTCAAGAGACGGAATGCGTTGAATCAAACTCCCTGTATTTTTCTGCTCATTCGTTCTCCTCTAGGTCCTCATCATCCTCTCCTTCCACCTCCTCAACCTGCTTGTCTCCCTCTCCAGAATAAGGCATAATAGTCGATGCTGAGCCCAAGGTGTTAGAGCTGGAAAAAAAAAATGGCATCTGGAGCTGCCGGCTCCCCCCAATCCATATCGCTCCTCAGGCATTTCAGGATTCTGGCGCTTAACGCCAACCCTTCCTCCTCCTTTTTACATGCCTATTTCTGGCTGTGACGGTCCTGCTCTGGGTTTCCACGCACGTCACGGCCTTGCAAAAAAAAAAAAAAAAAAATCAATCCATAACTTATGTAGTCCCCGAATGTGCGAGTGTGTGTGTTTGCATTTGGGCTTTCTTTATGTGCTTGCTTGTGTTTTCATTTTTGTGTTTGCACAAATATGCATGTGCGCATGTGTTTGGACAAGATAAAAAACAGGGCCGAAGAAATAAAAGGGAAATTTGTGAGGGGAGGGAGAGAGACAGACAAAGAAAAAGGGTGGCGACAATGAGAGGGAAGGAGAGAAATGACTCACCTTCTCTGCTGATTGCGCCGTGCCAAAGAAAATCGGGATGAAGGCCAGCCAGACTATGCAAGTGGTGTACATAGTGAAGCCAATGGGCTTGGCTTCGTTGAAATCTTCAGGTACATCCCGCGTCTTGATGGCGTAGATGGTGCAGGTCACCATCAGCAGGATGCTGTAGCCCAGCGAGCAGATGATCTGGAGGTCTGTGATGTCGCACTTCAGCACGCCGCGGGCCAGCTTGGGATTTATGGTCTTCTGCTCGTCGTAATCGACGATGGTGTTCGGCGGGTCGACGGCGAACCACACCAGCACCCCCAGCAGCTGCACGCAGATCAGGCTGGAGGTGATGGCGATCTGGGACGTGGGGCTGATGAAGCGGGGGGCCGTGACCGTCTGCTTGCCCTGCTCGAAGATGCGGTAGATGCGGTTGGTCTTGGTGAGCAGCGCGGCGTAGCTGATGCACATGCCCAGGCCCAGGAAGATCCTCCTGAAGGCACACACGGCCACGTCGGGCTTGGCGATCATGAGGAAGGTGATGATGTAACACAGAAAGATGCCCGTCAGCAGCACGTAGCTCAGCTCTCGGCCCGACGCCCGCACGATCGGCGTGTCGTTGTAGCGCACGAACGTCGCCATGACGAAGATGGTGGCGATGATGCCGAGCATGGCCAGAAAGACGGGGATGATCGCCCAGGGGGAATGCCACTCCAGCTTGACGATGGGGATGGGCTGGCAGGCGGTTCTGTTGGAGTTGGGTCTCATGTTGTAGGCACACAGTCTGCAGGACGTCTCGTCAGACTGGTACTGGTAGCCGTCGCACAGCTCGCAGTGCCAGCAGCACGGCATGCCCTTCACTCTCTTCTTCCTCTCTCCAGTCTTGCAGGGCAGACTGCACACAGAGATCGGCACCTCCTGCTCCCCATCTGGCCACTGAAGCTCCTCCAGCTGAAAGAGATGTGACACAGCACCAGGAGAGGAGACGGCGTGAGTGAGATAAGCAAGAGGCATGACTGAAGATGAAAAACCATATGTGCAGTAACAAGCGTCTGTATTCTGCGGGTAGAATATAACCGCACTATACTTTTCCAGGCAACATATTAACCAGCCACCTGTTTTTGTTCTATAAATCAACTGAAGTTGCTTTCTCTGCAAAAACAAAGTACAGTGCTACAGCGCAAACAGTTGGGAGAAAAGCCATGAACTTAATACAGTAGATCTTTCGTGCCAATTCTTCGAGGGATTGCCTCTTCTAATACTTGGAAGTAATTGAAATCACCATGGCAACAGAGCCTACCTTTGTTCAGTGAAATAAAAATAAAGAAATGTGGAATGCAAAAGACATTATGTTTTAATACAGGAGCCAGTGAGGTATGAAATACGTGATGAGGGGGAAGGAGAATAGGATTTGGGATTGGAAAATGCCTCTGTTTGACTTGGCAGAGCTGTTTCTATTTACGATCTTGTCATGAAAATGAAAAGTGCCGTATACACACGCAGCGTGTGAAAGTCCAAACCAGAAAGACCCCCGGGGTGTTTTATGATTCCAGCTCAAACTATAGTTTCAGCCTACAAGTCAGTCTATAAAAGCCATGAAGAAACGGAATTTTTTAAGGCTCTTACATATTTTGTTAGGGTGTTAAAAAAAAACCTTTCATAGTACTCTGGGCAGATCTTTTGATTTATTATGAAAGTGTAGTGATTCATTGCTTTAAAAGCACTAGAAGATTAAAGATATACCAACATGGTTTCACAGCAGTATCATCAACTGCATCAGACAACCAGGCTAAATCAATTGAGCTGATACCAAACAAAAAGCAACTAAACACACAGACGCCCCTCGGTCTCTGGTCTGACGGCGAAACACACTTTTAAACCGTGTTCGGATCCAAACAAACACTCGGGCGGACGACGAGGGAACAACCTGCATCAAACTCGGAATGACAAAGCGTAAAACCGCATCGGAAATGAGCAGGAGTTCGTTCTGGCGATTATTTTTCTACTGTGCTTTGATGTAAAGTGAATTCCTGACTTAAAGGCTCCCTGCGGAGTTCCCGTCTTCTGCCCGCTCTGTGGCGCAGTGTGTCCCCGTTTTGTTTGTCTCACGTGTGCTTGTGAGGATGTACGTGAACATGCATGTGCCGTCTGGCCCGTGGCGTCACTTTCCTTTTCTTTTCTTTTTTTTTTTTTTCCATTTTGAGAGTTGGAAGAAGATAACAAGCTAATGAATGCAAAAACATGAATTATGCTCAATGCTTTATTTGAAAAGACAAACACGTCAAGGGTGTGGGTTTTCTCCGGTACACGGACTTCCATTAACAAACCAAAGACAGGAAGCTTCAGCTTTACATGCTTGTGATTGCCAATTTTTTGTGTGCCAGGGTCAGTGGAATGGAACAGGTATTGAACATGTATGGAAACATGTGTGTACATTTTCATTCCAATTTAAACAGAACATGCGATACCAACAGTTCAACTTTGTGGTATAATTCTTTACATTTTAAGAAGAATAAAGTAATACATGGATGCTCAGAATCCATTATGTTCATAATTTAAATATTCATGTGAGATCTAATGTGTTGTTTAGTAAGATTCAGCAAGCTTTAGTTTAGAGGCAGCTCGAGATGTAAAAATACTCCACAGCGAATTATTTGTGTCTGAGAATTTTCCATAAATGTTTTTAGTTTCAGTGACTGAGCAATAATGCTTAAAATGACATCTACTCTTTCTCATTCATTAAATATGCAACACTGAATCTCCAAATGCTTCATTTACATACTGCAGGTAAAGTTCAGCCTCACTGCTGTGCTTGTGTTAGTTGATTTGCACCTGAACAATGATTCTCATAATTCTTAAATTCAGATTGTCAGTGAGCGAAGAGGAGGCTTCGCCACCTTTACAATAAGTGCGCACACACACATGCACACACACATCTGTCTGCACAGTGAAAAACACTTATCCGAAGAAACAATCGAAATTTTTTTTTCCCTCTTTCATTTACACTATTCTAGAATAGAAGTGGACAGAAAGACTCAACACCATCTCACCATCTTCTAGCATTTGTAGATACGCTCACTGTCGAGCTTTGCTTTATCAGAAACACCAGCGGATAAAAAGGCTCAGCGAGGTGCAAATGCCATCGCACACACGGGTCCTGCATCACCTCAGGTGATAGCTTCACCTCCTCCACATGTGGCAACTGCCAATAACCGCAGATACAGAGCTGCACCCCTGCAGCACACACGCGCACGCACGCACATCTGCAGAGCGTTCGTGATGTGTGTACCTGTATGACAAATGTGTTGTTTCTGTGCTGTCTGGATAGATTATCATCTGCCATTTATCAGGGGGCATGAAGGTGCCATTTGTTATTTGGACAATGAATGGTGCTCTCTGGAAAACCTCCCGATTACACACAGTGTGGAAACAGTAATGAGACCAACAGCTCTGTTGCCATGGAGACCAGAAACAAGATTTTAACACCGTGGACTCGGAGCTGCTGCTGTACTTCCCTTTTGGGATTTTTTGCTTTAGTTGTTAATTCACAGTTAATTTGAGTTTTTTGTGCGATTAAATAGCACAACAAGGAACTGGGATGATCGCAAATTGGGATAAGGATGCTCGTTCCCGGGAAACCTTTAAATCACCGCGTCTCTTTATGTGCCTTTGAGCAACGTTACGCGTTTCGCATTGAAATATAATTATATAGCAGGAGCATTTGGTTTGTAATCACACTAAAACAGAGTGAAGCTCAAATCTCCAGTAGCAGACGCTGTTCCACCTGTGCTATCAAATCCATTTGGCGGAGTTTAATTCTTGTGATCCGGAGAGCCATTATGCAAATGGTACCTCATCTGTATGTAAATGTCATGTTTTTTGGTAATCTGAATTACATAGAGATACACAAGAATTTCTGCTGGGGCTTCCTCCCCATCGCAGGGGCAATCTCGAGCCATGTTTGCCCTGAAATAAAACTAAATTCATCAGTTTCTTTATTGTCCGCATGAATCACCCGGCACCATGCTTGTGTCATGACAGTGAAATCTATTACAGTGGCTACACACCGAAGCAGCATCTGTCCTCAGCTCTGCACCTGAAACTGATCGCAGAAACCGCTTTTTGTAGGTAAATTAGAGTTATTCAAAGCTCCAATGGAAAGAAAAATGGGCTTATCCTTGTTGCAATCAGAAGGGTGCGACTGTTTTTTTTTTTTTGGACGCGTCAAAACTTCTTGAATAAATTACCGTGTCACATATTTTTAGACTTAAAATCTTTCACTTTCCCCTCTGATGCACCCCGAGGTTTTCATCCTCGCCCTAAAATTTCGTCGGGTAAAATACGTGATCATAGGCTCCCGTCGTGTGCAGTAAAACCTGCGGGAAAGCTAACGAGCTCCAGGAGGAACATGGGAGACGTGTATTTCAGGTGTCAGTTTCCAACAACATCAACAGCTTCTGGAGCGTCTCCGCTGCCAAAGACTGAACATAGTTTTGCTATATGGACTGACACTTGGGTTAAAAACAAGTTCCTTCTCTTCCTCCCACTCTTCACCGTCAGCCCTCCAACAGCCGCGGCGGTAGAATAATGATGATATCCACCAACAGTCGAGAGCTCACCTCACTGTTTTCTTTTTAATTCTTTCACTTCCTTTTCATGTCAAACCCTCAAATCGAGTCCCCTCTGATGTAGCATCATCCAGACATGAGGATTTTTTTTAATAACATCCCGTATGTGACCACCTAAAATCCTTTCATCCGTCGTCACACACTGGTTTCAAACTCGTCTGGTTTCACAGCATGTTTTTTTTTCTTTTCCTTCTTCTTATCAGAGGCAGCTGATACATTGTTCATCGTCCATATTTCAGTTACTGATACAGACTTGCTTATTTATGTTTAATAAGTTGGGTTAATAATAGGAACCACTTATACTGAGTTCTCTGTGTGTGTGTGTGTGTGTGTGTGTGTGTGTGTGTGTGTGTGTGTGTGTGTGTGTGTGTGTGTGTGTGTGTGTGTGTGTGTGTGTGTGTGTGTGCATTCATCTAGCATCTGAAGGAAAATACAGCAGCTCAGGCTCTGTAAACACTTGCAGAGTAAAAAGCGACTCTTCCATCTTTCTGTTGAATTGCACAGACAGATTTATTTCCTGAACCTAAAATGCACCAATTAGACTGAAAAAAAAAAAAAAAAAAAAAAGCACATTTCCACCTGGGTTCACTCAGTGCTCGATGTGCAGAGCGTGCATGCTGATGTCCACGGGCACCAGCTTCAGATCAACAGTGCCATTTGGAGGTCGGTGGTGGGTTAGGAACTTTTTTTCTCTATTTTCAATTTATGATGAAGAAATGATTAACTAGAGAGTGAACCTGATGTGTTTTTTTTATTGAAATACATATTTTAGAACAGAATGTAAATGGAATTAGGTATAATTAAAATTATAAAGTGAGTAACAGGTACAATCACATATAGAAACATATATATTGTTGATTTATCAAACTTCGTTTAGTGGTGGAAGTGCTTGGTCATAATTTGGCTGGCTGGCAGTAATTGAGCAGTTTTGTAGAGGAGTCTAATAAATCAGACTCAGGAAGTGTTCAGGATGTGCAAGTAAGACATTTTAAACGTCAGCTGTTTGCGGTATAAGGGTCTGTAAATGATTTTACCCGGAGCTGGAGACTTTCCACCCACTGTCCCACCATCTTATACTCGGGGGTGGAGGAGTTGGTCATCTGGAACTGGAACAGGTCGTAGCGTCCCGGGGCATCGCCGTTCTTGTTAAACACCACAGAAGTGCCGGCGCTGCCTGCGCGGAGAGGAGGGAGAGTGTAGGAGAGAGGGCGGGCGGATCAGAAAAGTGTCAGACGCTGGTGGGACCTCGTCTAACGAGAGAAAAACATGAACTCTTAACCCCTTGTTTCTGAATGCTCGGTGGCTTCGGAGGACAACGCCGAGTGTGGGAGTCACTTCCTCCCAGATCAGACCTCAAAAGACAGCGACCTGTATCTTGAACCTTTGATGGTAATCCTGCACAGACGGAGGGAGTACAGAGAACACGCTAACCGGTATTCTCAGTGCGTTTTCCATCGGAGGCCTTTCTTTTTTTTTCCCTTCTCAACAAAGAAGGGGGAATGAGACGTTTGACCATCAGTCACACAGGTCATCCTGCAAATCTTTTTCCATCTGTCTCAAGGCTCATTAAAACATCATGTCAGTAAATTTATGCCTTTTTTTTTCCCCCTCAGACTTCAATCTTCCAATCCACCAAACACGAGTCAACAGCACAATATGCAAATTAGCGTTTGCAGAGAAGACTTTGCTGACTTTCTCACACTCAGCTGTGACACTAATCCCACAAAGGCATGCCACTTACAAATGTTACCCTATTAAAAAAGCAAATAAACAGTATTATTAGGAAGCTAGCGGGAAGAAATCTCCTAAACTCTAAATGCCTCACTTGTCATGACGCATTCGTATCAGCACCACACAGAACCGAGAGGTGGAGCATCTGCTCTTATTATCACGAATGTTTCCATGAAAATGTTTCACATTTTTAGGGCAAAAACATGGGTACAAATAGCACAAATGCACTTTAATGGTGCAATATTATAGCATAAGAAGTTTCTGTTTTCACATGATCACTTTCTGTTGTTTAATATATTTAACATTATTGAGGCAAAATCAAAGCAGAAGGAGTGTTTTACTCAATACTGAATGCTTTGAGTCGTGCACCTCTTCTCATTCAGGTTCATCAGATAGTTTTCACAACTGCACTTGAGGATACTTTCATTAATACATTTGCTGGAATCCCTGACCTTTACGTAATAAAGTGAGGATTTTTCTCGCCGTAGTATGATTTATAGCAGTTGTCTAAAAGGACTATTCACTGTGCACCAACCGTCGTCTACACCTTAAAAAAGCAAAAAAAAAAAAAAAAAAAAATTCCACAAATCAGCTCGTGACAACTCTTCATTGTTCACTGAAACCCATTCAGGAACTCCTTCACGGAGAACTGTCATTGAGGCAAAAGCTTTCTGACAATAAAGAGTCTTATAAATAAAATATATTCTGGTTATTCAACACTTGTATATTTACAAAGCAATTAAGTGTTCTCCCGTTGATGGTTTTATCGTGAAACTAGAATGTAAAATATTAAATGGCCAAAAACAAAAGATTGAATAAAATGTGCATTTAATTGCACATTTCCATTTCATATGCTCCCAAAAAAATACAGATGTCTTCACATGTTTGTCAGCTCTTCTGGGGCTTTCATGAGGATCTGGAAGGCAGACTGAAATTTTCAACTGGCAATTTGGGAAGTTTCTGAGAATTCCTGGATGCTAATGTGACGCCAGTCAGTCCAGTAGCATGTGAGCATAAATTACATATGAAGGACAGTGCCACTGGTGCAATGTACTCCTTAATATTCAAACCTTAGTGCAGTGAATGTGGGTGCATATAAAAACAGCCAGCATTCATTTCACCTCACTTATTTCTGAACGGGTAGAAACCTGGATGGATTACACTGACTTTACTGCACGATTTCATCTGTGTGTTGACTTGTGATGAGGATCTTGTAGGTCATTTATCTGCTGATTTGTGAACGCTCTAAACTGGAAAATGGGATTTTCTTAGCCGTTAACTCGGCGTGTTCCCAACTCTACAATAAATGCAAAATTCCCATTCACACCTGACGCGTCGTGATACACGGGGCGCCGGTTCCCAGTGCCTTCTGAGCCCTATAAAGTGTCCACTTCATATTAAAAATAAATAATAATAATGAAAAAGAAAACACTCAAGTGGCAGACAACAAACTACTCTGACAGAATTTCTACAACCCTGTTCATCAAAATGACAGACAAGACAGAGGAGTGTGACCTCTGAGGTGGTCTTGCGGAGAGCTGACCACGATAAAGCCCCCTCCCCGGCCTCCTGTGCGTCATCGCGGCCGCTCGGAGGAATATATCAGCGCAATCCTTAGCACGGTCGCTGACGTGGACGCTCATCTCTGCTCTGACTGCAGCCGGAAAACACCTCTAAATGCAAAAAGTAATGCCTTTCAATCACGCGGTGGTCACCAACAGGAGACGCGAGGAGGATAAACAGGTCAGCCAAAGCATCATCTGGTCCCCATCTGCTCTCGGCGTGTTGCAGCCTGTCTCAAGCAGAGCCCCCAAGATTTCACTAATTAGCTTCTGGAGGGCCGCGGACACCTGAAATATTATGCATGACAAAAACAGTTTTTTTTTTCTTTTTTTCTTTTCCCAGTGTCTATTTGCAGGCGCTCTCCGTGCTGTCGGTTGCGTCTGCGGCGGCGTACGTGTGGATTTGTGCACGTCACCGGGTAATTCAGCCTCATGAGTGTATGTAAACCGGTGTGTTAATGCAGATGTCAGTCAGCCGCTCGCGCCGGCGGATGCCGGAGACATTAGAGAAAATGGTTGTGCTTTGTTTTATACATGAGGTGTGCATTGTTCATGAGGTCGTCTTTATGCAGCGAGAGGATGAAAAAAAAAAAAAAAAACTGCTGTCTTTTTCAAGTCTGTTCACCTTGGAGCCGCATGCAGCGGTTCACATGCACAGCTGGAGATACCATCTCTGAAATGGGACGGGGGGGGGAGTCTGGTGACTCTTGGCATGGGAATTAGGTACTTTAATAGCCGTGGCTATAAAAAGTGTAGAGAAAGGACCATGAGCATATGTCCACAACACTTTGGGAACATGTTGTCTTTTGTATCTAGAACAGAGCTTGTGGCTCTTGGATGGAAGGCCACTGCACCTTCTCCTTAGTGTGCAGCCAGAAGGGAATTCATCTCTCTCCAGTTTTTTCCAAGGACATTTGTCACTGAACATTCAACAAAAGTTTCGGGCCAAAAGTCTCTTGTAAAACAAGGAAGCTAGAGGAAAGAGGAGAAAAAGCTCGTTTTAGAAAGCAGAATATGGGACGTTTTTCATAAAAAACACTGCAGACGAGCATCTAAATTTCCTTTTTTGACATTGTGACACCATTGTGTGGTGCAAACGTCAGTTTGTAAGACTTTTAAGTGCCCATTTACATGTTGATCAAAAGCTATAAATCTCTCATCTGCTGTTATGAAAAGCAGCATCACGGATATTCCACATTAACAATAGAGGAATGGCACTACAGGGGATATTTGACCCATCCATGTTTCCATTTAAAAGTAGAACACTAATTTATGGATATTTTTGGTGTCAGGCTGGAAAATGAAGCAGGACGGGTGTTCAGAATGAATTCAAGTGTACTCGTGAAGCCCATTGCTGCCTATGTGAAAAGCAAACTAAGACGCGGTGGGTGGCAGTCATCGTGCTGTCACTTCCGATTCCACCAAACAGTGCGCATAATTGTTGACACGGTGTATAAAGATGTTGACAAGGTATTGACTCCTGTGAGTAAAAACTGTGGCAGGGTTACCGTCCTGACTCTCCTCCCGAGCAAATAAAAAAATATCAGCCCGAACGCGCAAACACACTCCAGTCATTCAGGAAAGTGACATGAGTGATTGGGCACTTGGCTCCCCTCAGCTTTAGAGCAAATAATTAAGTGGTGTTTCTGTGTGTTCGGATAAAAAGGCATTAGAAATTCATTTCTGTTTTCTATCGCCTGATTTTCAAGGGAACAAAATGGTCTGTGTAGATTCCTTAGTGGGAGCGCTGTCTAAGATGAAAGATTTATGCATTTGCATGTGGCTCTGAACTAAGACATGACAAAAGTGCACTGCTGCTGTGCTGAGCAGTGTGGGTGGACCAGGGATCCACTGCTGCGTTTCTCTCGCATCATTATTCTCTCCTCTTTTTTTTTTCTTTTTTTTTTGCTCCTCGCTTTTCAGCTCCGTGACTCCAGCACAGTGGGGAGATCAACAAAGGAGCCTCACACTCCTTCACTCTCAAACATACATTAGCAGCGGCGCATACACGGGGCAACGTACGCGCTTACCACTCTGAATGCAATGAGGGGGGGTGGGCAGAGAGATACCAGCCCGATGGAGCGGGAGGGAGGGGGCAGGCTCGAGAAAATGACAGCAGGACGGGGAGAGGCCGACGAGATGGAGTGGGCGGAGAGCTCGTATTTGTCTCCAGTGATTTGAACCTCCCTCTCTGCCATTTCTACAAAGAGGTAAATATTTTTGAAAGCTGAAAATTCTGAGAAGTCAGCACGCGCCCAGATGGTTATTGAGATTGGACAGCAGATCCTTGATCCAATGCACAAATGTGTACTTAGTTAAGGTCTCCTCCAGCTATTTGCACGGCTCGGGCGACCGGATGAACGCCGTTGTTTTAGTTCCACCTTAAAATCAGAAGGCTTCGTGCCTGCTGGATCTCTGCACTGCTGCCATAGCGACAGTGTTGGAGAGAGGCAGGCGGCTGGAGCCTTCCTGCACTGACACAACTTTACACTTTTTTTTTCCACAAGGAGACGGAATGCAGAGGGAGCTACTCTTTTAAACCGGGAACAACAAGAACAACAACAATGTGTTCACAAAGTTTGTGGAGAAAAAAAGAGCGACACCAGGCAGACAAGCAACATGTAATTGTAAAATAACGGTAATAAAGTAAATTTCAACGAATTTAGAAAGGGAAGAAAACAAATTGAAATATCAAAAAGAGCAAATTGGTTTGCATGAGCAAGTGGCATCAAGTTTCAATGGACAGCAGAGAATAAAATAGAACTAGAAGAAGCACAAAAACCTGAATGGAATCTGAAAACATGATTCAATCCTCATTCAGCTTTAGATTTCAGCCCCACCTGATATAGTCTATCCACAGGTTTAGGGATGAGTCAACTTGTGTCAACATTTCAAAGTAAATTAGCTCAAATTCACCGTTTAATTGTCCCTTTCCAAATGTTTGGCTTCATATTTTTTTTATTATTAATCTGAGCTTTACTGGTTAAATTAAGTAAACCTGTGTGTGTGTGTTCAGCCCCAACAGGGAGGCGGGCGTACAGATTGCTTTTTAAAATGTTTTTAATTGCAGCTTAATTTCAGCTGAACAAGTTTAAATATCTTATTGGCCATAATGAAACACTCTTTTGGAAAGTGAGGACATTTAGAGAAAATGTCTACAAACATTACATTCTGAGCTAAGGGGGAGCGAGCTAATGACGTTTGCACTGGATTGTGTGATCTGAGCATATTGTAGCCGCCTCACTTCTCCCGTCTCCTCACACGGGGTAAATAGGTATCTGCACCTCTACCTCTGTTTTCTGACTAAAATGCTGCATTTTGCACGTATCGATAAAAATGAAAAATTGAGAGGCAACACAGTGCACGCAAGTGACAACAGAAACACGTCATAAATACTGCACATGTAGACGAGAAAATATGCCAAGTACAAAACCTTGAAACTAAATTATTAACGGTGTCTGCCGTTAAAAACGCAGGGTTGTTGTCTGATCGACACTAAATTGAAGCCTCTTTAGAAATCTCGGATGTAGCCATTCATGCCCTTCATGGCTCAAAACTGATCAATAAGATCTTAAAATAAACTATAAAACACACGGAGCCAGTGGAGTGAAGTTTTCTGTTAAAACCAGTGTCTGCTCTACTATCAACAGATATCAAATATGCGCTGATAGAAGTGGCTCTCCGGGGCTCAAGATACATATTTGGGGATTGTGTTACTCACTATTCTTGAAATCTCTGGCGATATTTTTTATTGTCAACAAATCCCATTAAAAACACACACACACATACACACACACACGCACGCACGCACGCACACACGCACAAGCAGCGCGTGCTCTCTGGAATTTAATACCATAATATATTTGATCCCCTGTGCCACAGGCATCCAGTGCTGTCCAAAAACTATTTTTACTGCAGTGGATATGTTATTTTGATGAACCTTAATCCTCGTACAGCGGCCTACTGCCAGCCTGCAGCCGTAAATACTCACTAAACCAGCAAATGACAATTAATCTGCAACTGATAATAGTCCTCAAATACGACACAATTTATTCCTGTGGAGAAACCGCTCCCCCCTGAAACCACGATGTCCGGCTGTCAAATTACTCAAAAAGAAAGGAAACACATTTAATTGCAACCCTTTTCTAAAAACGAGTGCCTGCAGTGAGAATATATCAACTTGTTGATAGTAGAGTGGACGGAGAAGTCCTTTTCAGAGGATTTTTTTTTCCAGCCTTTTTCCTTCATTTGTGGTAGAAATTTCAAAGGCTGGTTCCAGACCTCTGAGCCACTGCCCACATCTCTCATGTTTTTTGTTCAGCTATTCAAATATGTGTGGTGTGTTTGGATTAAAACAGCAAATCAGAGCTTTGTCGGCAAGATTAAGAATGGGGATGTCTTCATGCCGGAGCCAGAAAAAAAAGCTCAATTCATGAGAAGGAAGGGAAAGAAAAAAAAAAAAAAAAAAAAAAAAACAAGCCCGTGAACAAGATTGACGAGCTGTGTGGCTGCGTGCGATGAAACTTAAATAACAACTTATAAAAGTGCATAATTATTGGATTGTTGTGAAAACAGCGAGCTCATCCCGAGCCGCCGCTCCCACTGCTTGTGTTGTGACTGAAAGTGACTGCGGCGGGATGGATATGTCACTTTCCACAGAACAAACGACCCCGCTCAGACGGAGAGCAGTGAACGTGAACAACAGGATCTCTGACTGGATAATGAGATGAGAAATGAAATGGAAATTTAGTCTGATTATTGCAGTAAAAATGTAATTGTTCAAATTCCTCCAGTTACACCACATGAATTAATAACGACATTAAAGATGGAAAAATCAGCATGACTTGATCTCTGCTGCCAAGACTTTTATCTTTTTATGACTAATGAATGTACTTAATGACAGAAATTAGGAAAAAAAAAAATTGGATTTACTATTAGTTTTGTCGCATAGAGGAACATTAGGTGGGTTTGTTCGATTAGTTTTGTGTTTTTCTGTTGCAACCGGCGAATGAAATATGTTCAGTGAGAAACCAGGAAATGAAACAGAAACAGATTGATTTCAGGTCAATTATCAGGTACAAAGATGCACATATTCTCCACATCCTACACACACTATAACACAGCTGAATGGTATTTTAATAGCCAGTAAAAAGCGACACGGCGAGTCGTTAGTAGCGGGACAGTTTAATGGGGGAGACGACGCTGAAGTCTGAATCTGATCTGGAACATTTTGTGAAAACGCAGTGTTCTTCAGAAAAGCCTCTAACGATCACCGGCTGACATACATGCAGACACATTTGTAGCGACAAAGGTTCCTCTTGTTTTTAAAGTCGTCTCCCAGCTGGCTCCCTGCCTCCACTCCCGCCCGCGTTTTACAGCAGTTGTCATTAATAGCTGTTTGCCATTAATTGTTAACTATCCCCCCACTTTCTGTACAGAGCTGAATAATGTAGAGGTTCAAGTGCAGACAGACCCCGTCGTATTTACTCAGACTGTTACCCTGCCTCTCTGGATGTGCTTTGTCATGTTAATGGATCTCAAGGTGAATTTGCACAAGACAGATAAAACAAAAGAGGTGGCGCACATTTGTTGCAATTTCTCATTTTTTTTAAACACTCCGAAGACTCTCTGGCTTTTATGTGGATGTTTGTGTGTTGCTCGGTGTGACACGGCACTCATCGTCTACAAGTGAAGAAGTCGGGGGCAAAATTGGAGTTAAAGGCACAGCTTGACATTTGTAGAACAATTCTTAACACCTGATAAACCTGATGTAGCGTCGGTGCGGAAAACAAATAACTGCAGTCAGTTAGTTCAGGTTCATATCAACACCGAGGTGCTTCCTATCAGCGCCCGGAAAGCTAATTAATAAACACATTGCATCCCGTTTGTTTAATTCATGCAATCAAGTAGGAGCGCGTGAAAAAAAAACAAAACAAAACAAAAAAAACAAACTGGTGACTATTTCACACTATATGGAAGTTATGTGCAGGCTATTTATCGGCCACAGCGAGCTGTTGCCAAGCAACAATCGGTGACTTCAGGAAATCGCTGCTCTCGGACGAGAAATAACATGTCATTACTACAAGTTGGTTTTTGCACAGATTAAACAAAATGAATTGAAGGGCCTGGAGCTGTTGGTAGACAGACGTCCTTATTGGCTTTTTATGAAATGAGTTTGGTGCTCATCTATTTATCCGGCATGAAAACTATGTCCTTTTCCTCAGTGGAAAACTTCATTAGTGAGAGAGAAAGAGTCGTCGACACGGTGTCAAACTGACAAGTAAAATGAGAAATATGGTGGAAGGAGTGCTGCCTAAAGTTCATGATCTGCAGCTGCATTAACCCCCATCAGCCTCCTGTCTGTGTGTGCTGTTCTTTAGTGTCTGAACCGGACCAGTAGTTTCAGGCACACACACACACACACACACACACACACAAGAAGCAAAAGCGATCTTGATCAGAAGGCAAATTTATCAGTGATCACTTCTACAACAAAAATATCTGAGGTTATGACAAAAGGATGTGTTAAAAACAACAGTCTGCCTCTAAGTTTACATTCATCAACACCCATTGATTTAATATTTCTCACCATAAAATGTGTTGATAATCCAGAGAAGTATTTACAATTCATATCTGCTTCGTGTCAATCTCATAAAGTACGGAACTTCTGAAAACTCTTCAAAGAAGGAGAACATGTTTTCAAGTGTAAACTTTCCAGAGTGTCACTCACCGTTGAAGCTGGCATTGCGGATGTACCTCAGCAGAGTTTTTCCCTCTGCAGCCTCCAACTGTGGACAAATGCCAGGATGATCAGGGCACAAGTCCCTGTGCATGTTGTGAAGAGCGTGGGCCATGGCGTAGACGGCGTCAATCACGAACTGCACCTTTCCTTCCTGCTCGTACTTGGAGTCGATGCCAATGCGCTCCTGGCCTGAGGGAAGAAAAGGAAGAGGAGGACTAATGGCCAAATGCATCATGAGCCATTAGACATTACATTTCCTCTCTTTCCTTCTGCTTCTCTCTCTCTCTCTCTCTTTTTATCTGCCTCCGTTTCGCCGCTGTTAGTTCACTCGCGAATCCTGATGGAATTACACGTAAACTGACAACGTGGCATGGAAAATAAGAAGACGCCTTTAATTCCCAAGTGGAAAATATCAAGCTGAGCCGAGAGACAAAGTGTTTGTGACAAATACAGCAGGCTCAGATTGAATTACTGTGCTGTATTACGGAGTAATAGGCTTCTAACGGTGAACCCCATTTGTCCCATCTGAAAGGTGATGAAGATCACCGTGAACTTTAGTAACACACCCTCCTACAGTGGCTTCCTGCTCTTTTATATCATCCTCCCAGTGCACTGCCCTTTCACTATGGGCTGCAGTAAAGGTTTTGCTTCATTCTGCTGATACACACTTTGAATACCTAATGTACAGCCCCGGCTGGATGTTTTTTGTTTTTCTTATGAACTGAGTTGGTTGTTTTATTCACCCAGAAGCTAAAAGCCCCATTTCAAAGGGCGGATGAGAAGTATAACCAAAATGCTACTTCTGCCTTTAACACCACCAACAATAATGATCATCATCATCATCATAATCATCATCATCATTATAATTATAAGATTCTGTCTCCCAATCAACACAAAGACGCACCATCAGGACATAAACTCTGATCACGGCAAGATGCGTTCATGTGTTTGCAGCTGAGCCGGGTGATGATGTTAATAGGACAGATATAAGAAAGTGGCAGACGACCACACACTGAAGGAGCTCAAATGCAATCTGCGCTGACATTTCAGCCCATTTCTCAGAAGCAAGCACACTTTTCAGCCCACACACAACCTCTCTGCTCCGCGCAGGACTGCTGTCGTTGGACAGTCTTTTGAACGCGAAAGCCTCCTGTTCGTATTTAAAATGCACAAATATCCGCTCGGCTCCAGGTTTAAAGGAAAGGCGACGTGGAGACATTTGTACAGCCACTTTCGCTGGATTTGGAGGAAAGATAAAAGGTGCTTCACAGTCATTTTGCGGAGGGTTTGCGGGGCTCTGCTGAGAGGAGGAACGTCTTCTGTCTTTGACGCATGATGAAAGACGGCAAACGGGAGATTATAAAGGAAACAAAATCCTCCAGCAAACAGTAATTTGTGTCACACTGTTATTACCGTCATCACGTATGCAAGCGCGATTAATACAGCATCCCACATCGCGGGCATCAACCACGTAGATAATAAATGCAGCGCAATGCCTGTCACAGTGTCACGCGCCAGAGTTTAGGTAATAAGAGCAGGCATCGCTGTAGGAAACAACGCCGCCACCATTAATACTATAACAAAGATGCTGCTAAAACAGAACGGGGGCATGAAGCGATTCTCGCTTTAGCTTTTTGTCTTTCCCCAGCAATGAATAAAATATTGCCGGCTCTGTGCGGCGACTGTGCTGAGCTGTCAAGGTGACTGGGTTAAGAAGGGACGGGGAGGACGGCGGGGAGCAGGGGGGGGGGGGGGGCGGGGGATGTGGGACACTGGAGTTACAGGACATTTGCCACAAGAGCAGACGGTCTGTAACTGTAGTATATGACTCAGACACGTGGTGCAATACGATTCTAATAATAAACCCTGGCTGCCCTGCACCCGCTGGGTAGAAACACCTGGTGTTAGACTTTCTGGCTGCGCTGCAGACAAGCAGGGTAGCGTCAAACCCCAACAGTCTCCCCTCAGCTTCCGATGCGGATGAAAGGTCACGTTCGCATCAGCCGGGCACGTCGCTGCGTGCACGCGCTCTTTCGGTGTACTACATGCGTGCTCCTAATTAGTTCACGCCGGAGGAGCCCGTGTACCTGTGCATTTACGGCTGGTGTCCTCTCTCTTGGAGGCGCTGAGCAGCCTGCAGTCAAAGTTTTCCTCCCAAAACTCTGCAAACCACACGTTCCTGCGATTGTTCTCCAGGGTGAGAGCGGTAAAGTATTCATCAAACCCTGTGAGAGAGAGAGAGAGAGAGAGGAAAGAGGAGAATGGCTCAGTTCCGGACCAATTATCAACCAATCCAGACCTGGAGGAAATGAAGTGTAACTCGCAGCCACAGCAGCAAGGTGTAGGAGGAGGAGGAGGAGGAGGAGGAGGAGGAGGAGGAGGAGGAGGAAGAGTTGGCTGCTAGATGTTGGAAGAACACCACTTCTTCCTCCTGAGCCCCCAGGACTTTAACCAGCAGCAGAGAAATATGACACTAATAATTTGGACGTAGGACAAGGAGTGAAATGACCAGAGTTCTGATGCTCTGCTGAAAGCAGAAAGACAGTTTAACAAACAAAGAGATTGAAAGAAGAAATTGAAGAAAGTGAACATAACAAAGAGGTTCACAAACACAAGGCTCACATTCAAACCTGATAATGGAAATAAATGAACAAATTCAAATTAGTCTTCACTTTTGAAACATTCAAAAGTCAATAAAAGATTATACCTGTGTACACTGCAGAAGACTGAGTCACATCAACAATGGAAAACAGTTATTAGTTATATTAACAGTACAACATCCTACGTGCACAGTGCATAAGTAAAATACGATTTTGTGATTTTCCACAAGTTTTTATATTAAATTCTTCAAACTGAGGCTGCAATAAAGGGAATTAAAAGGTACTTTGAAAATGCAAAGCATCAAAACACAACAGCATTTCACTTATTAAAACAATAAATCCTTTTCATTTTCCCAAATCAGAAATTGTGTCTTAATATCACAGGACCACTCCTGTGATCTAGAGGTAATGTAAGAAAATGTGTAAGTTGCTGAACGGCAGGACCGACTGAAGGTTTGTTAAAAAAAAAACAGGCACAGAGGTGATATTGCATGAGCACACATGGAATCTGAGTAAGAATCACATGTGACAGAAAAAAGTGACAGAAACTCTCACGTGCATGGCAGTGTGATTCAAAAGTCTATTTTTTTTTTTTTTTATTCATTTCCTTAAGATTGTGTCTGTTTTGAACTTGTTTGAAGAGAAAGTGTAAATCCACTCAGTTATTGAGTTGAGAGGCTTTTCATCTGTTAGCCCTCCACAATCTTCATTGTAGTCGTTATTATGAGACATTTTCTGTGTTGTGCCTTTTCAGGTGCGGGTTGCTTGTGCTGAGTGATGAATGCATATAGAAGGTGAGTGCATGGAAACAGGTCCTGAGTGACAGTGATAAGAATGTGACTATCATCGCAGATTTTTTAGAGAAAGACATCAAACAAAAAGTTTTTCACTTCAGACCAAAGTGCAGCAGCAGCAGCAGCAGCAGCAGCTCTTCAAGGTGAGGCTGGAAGTGAGAAACGCAGAGCTGGAGGAAGGACGCCGCTGAGCATCACCTCTCCCTCCAAACACCGCATTAACCAACAACAGTGTGTATTTTGCACCAGGATGTCAAACTGAACTTCTGATTCATGGTTTAAAAAAAAAAAAAGAAAAAAAAAAGAATTAAAACTCATATATTACAGCCTTAAAAACAAAGAAGAATTCAGACACAATAAGTGGAATTAAAAGGAGCAAAAACACAACAGGATTAACACAACAGATTTACCAAACACATAAATTATAAAACTGTTCTTAATGTCTTATGCGGTGATATCACCACATTAGTGCTATTTGGAATATTTACCAAATATAATTCTTACCACTGTTCTGCTTTGATAGCTGGAATAATGTGAAGCTCTTGTCATGATTACTATGTTTAACATGTCGTTATGATAGAATGTTCAAATTAGCAATAAAAACGCATTTTAAGTGACAGTGATACCAATATGATTGGTATTTATTTGTGTGAAAGCCAAACAAATGAGCGCATGTTGAAATGTTGTTAGTCAGGTAGTGCTGATCGTCGGAGGCGGTGCCTCAGGGGGCTGACAGGCGTCCCCCTGCTCATTAGTCACAACTGGAAAAAACATGAAATAATCTTGATATGCTGTCTTGCACATGCAGGTTTTCGAAAGACGCTTATTTACAAGACCGGATTTATTTTGACTGTAGAATTGTCCAAAAAAAAAAAAAAAAGAAGCAAAGACTGAATGTTTCTGCATTCTTAATAAAGAAAACTTCACATTACTACATCTCTTTAATACTGAGCTTCCTGTTTGAGATCTGACCACTATGCCGCAAAAGTCCTGCAATGAATTGTTAATGAGCGCAAAGCTTGAAATTTTCTGGATATCACAGACAGTGGAGGTGTGAGAGCGATCGTACTGGAGCGTGTGGCGGCGGAGAATCTGGCCGCTGGTTGCTGGAAGCTCACCAGCAAGTCGCCACCTCATCAAAATTTGACCACGGTGGTTCCCCTTCCTCCCCAGCCCCATGGAAGTTTAATCACTTCTTTCATCTAGGAAATTACATTAATTAAGAAACAGGATGCATAATAAATAACGCAGGGATCGTAAGTGGCGCCACAGCCTGTTGCCTTGGGCTGCCAGGTCCTGAACAGGTTTTCTTCACAGCCACCTCAGCGGAGAGCCACGTGTTGGCTTCACGCTTGTTTCCAGCCTGGATGAAACATTAGCTTCATGAGAAATAAGGAGGAAAAAAAACTGTGTGGTGTGTTTCTTTTTGCTTTTTTCCCCCGCTTTCTCTAACTTCACCACCCAATGTGGGTCAGCAGAGAGCGCCGGGACAGAGCTTCTCTGCCGAATTCGAGCGGAGCGGCGTTTTCCTTTCCCTCTATCTTTTGTTTCTGAATAGACACTCTTATGTCTGGGGGATAATCTGAGCTTCACATTTTAATTCCCCTTTGTCTTGCGGACCTATCTGTTGAGCGGTGGGTAAAGGTGGTAATGGCTAATCAGAGGCGAATGACTCAGCTGATTTTCCTAACAAAAGACCATTAACGACAGACGGAGGATTAATAATATTCTCTCTGCCTCCTGAGTGTACATTTGTCCTGGCTGGACCTCCCCTAATTAAGGAAAGCCTCATGAAAGCCAGACTTTAAATTTCCTCGATTGTGATGATGGGTGGTTATTAGGACTGTGACACTGGACAGAACTTAAAATAGATGGAACACGCTGAGAATATTTCTGTGGTGAATTTTGCATGGCCCAGCAAAGACAGCTGTATAATTTCCTCTTTATCTCACCCTGTTTCAAGCTCCAGTTTTAAAGGGAAACAGTTGGTGGTGATTTTTCTTTTGGAGATAAATGATAATAAAAAAAAAAAAAAAAAAAAATGTAAAAATTGTCAAAAACACAAATGGTTATTATGGGAAAACTAAATTAAAGCCTTTCTCCATCCCATCATTGTGTGCCTCTTTTCAGCGATGACACAGAGAAAAGGGATTTTTCAATTTAGAACCACTAAAGCCAAGATTTACATTAAAATGTCTGCCGAAGGTGAATAATTTACATTCACTGGTTTCAATGTTGGACATAAAAAAAAAAAAAAAAGAAGAAGCTGAGTGTAGTCTGGTCGTGTCCAACGCATAGTGGAACGTAATAACAAGGTCATATCGGATCTCCGAGGACCGGGAAAAAGTCATTCGGAGAAATGGAGGAAATTGCTTACTGACGTAGAAATCCACGAGGCAGAGGGATGAGAAGCGGGTGCAAAAAAAAAAAAAAAAAGAAAAAGGGTAAATACATGAAACATCACAGATCCTTCCACAGAATATCCAGGGTACCGTGTGCTTTCTGGAGCGTACATCACCCCAAAGCCTCCAGGTTTTCACACCCCATGCATATAAAAAAGCTGCGTTGATCAATTTTTCTCCTATTAACAGTGAATGAAATGTTTAATGTTGCTCATTGTGATGAACACACGCGGCGTTATGAGAGAGCTCCGCCGCTCGGTTCGGCATCTTCAGGCTTACTTAATTATTTCAGCTTCACAGCTCCTGGTCTTCTCTGTGGGAGTTTCCTATAGTTCCTGCTGCATCCGTCGAACTGCGTTCGCAGCAAATTTGGCAACACGAGTTGATTTGATATGGATTTACAGAAAATTTCATGGCAATGTGTCTTTTCTATTATTGAGTCTTCATTTCAGAGTTTCCACAAGTATTTATTTTCTACCGGCCATACTGGAAGACTGCACAGTAAATTACTTAAAGCAATTGTTTTCCCCTAAAAACTTCTAGATATGTGTTTCTCTTTCCTGACTTTTAGCAAGCAATCATGATGAAAAAGAGGATATGTGGATCATAAAATCTATTTTTTCATATATAAATTGCACATTTTTAAAAGTGAACGTGAAAACGAACAAATAAAATGATGAAATCACAGACAGCAAACAACCACAGTTGTCGGAAATATGACAATTACAGGCATATTTACCACAAAGAAATGTTTTCACTTTGAACATCTTCAGAAAGTTCAACATCAACAAAGAATTTTCTCGTTGGTTGGAGATCTGAGAGTCTCAAATTTAAGTTTCACTCTGTCAGTACGTGACTGTTACGCTGTTCTTTATTCACAAAATGCAATCATTTGATTAGGTTTGTCTTATCTGCTGGTGGAGCAGCTTTAATCCCTGAGAGGGGGATAAATATCATCCTGCCTTCACAGGTTTCCTTTAAATCTGTTTAATCTGTTGAAATCTTCACACACTAATATTGTGAACAAGGTTTCGGTCTCATCTCGCCATCAGCCGGCCAGCTTGACTCCGGGCTGCATTGATCAGCGGTTTTTCACATCACGGTGAAAACGGTGGAGCATTTAGCATCGGCGGCGATCGCTACAGAAATCCATTTCCATGAGGGTGCTAATGGAGACCAGCACGGAGCCGGAAGAGAAGCCAATAACCAAACACGTCCGGGTGACTGAGGGTGAAGTTGACTGACACGCCGAGCAGGGAGTCAAAGTTTGGACGGGCCGATGTTTACAGCTTGGTGCTCCGCCTATTTCACTGAACTGCAACAGACTGCGCACACATTTCTCTCAAACAGGATTCTGTGTTTGACTTTTATGCACCTGTTGGAAAAAAGTGTCATTAAATCTGATGAATCTTGTGCAAATGTATGTGGCTCGACTTCCGCAACTGAAAAAGAGCAGTTTCGCCATAATCTGTGCAAATTTCAAAATTTTTGCATCTCCAACAATAGTTATCAGCCCAGTTTCACATTATTATGTATTAAAAAGATTTGTTTTTGCGGTGCTGAGGAAAGTAAGATATGTGAAGCTGTGAAAGCCTAATTTATCATACTT
Organism: Salarias fasciatus; assembly: GCF_902148845.1. Taxonomy (NCBI): domain Eukaryota; kingdom Metazoa; phylum Chordata; class Actinopteri; order Blenniiformes; family Blenniidae; genus Salarias; species Salarias fasciatus. The sequence goes on along the minus strand of NC_043764.1, from coordinate 16,973,426 downwards.
CAAATTAAGTTCCTCTAAATTTTAATCATACCCGGGCGCAGAAAGTGTGGATGTAAAGTGTGCGAAGTGACAACAGATGAAAAATGGCTCATTTACAGTTTCCTCTGTTTAATCAATGAACCACAGTTCCTATTAAACAAAAAACAAAACAAAACCAAAAAAACAACAACAAACAAACAAAAGTAATAAATAAAAAGAGAAATTCAATATGCCTATACTACGAAAGTCTTCTGGCCCACTGCTGAGATCAATATCTGCATATATTGGTGAGTGTTTCACTGCAGAGAAACTCCTGCAGAGCCATTCACAGTTTGGATGGAGTCTGGCGATGACAAATGTGAAATATGTGAAATATGTACTCTTCAGGGTGCAGACAAAAAGCTATGGTGAAGTATCAAACAATTAGACATACAGACAGCCGAGTGTCATCAGCCTCTCATATTTCTCTTTAAATATCCGCTAATGGGCTAAAAATGTGCGTTCCGAAAGAGCATATTAATCTTTTAGAAAACAGAAAATGAAAAACATGTCTGCATCACACAGCACACACTGCGTCTTCGGACCAGCTGAAATCATTAACTAAATGTCTTGAAGAGACCGCTTAATTGAAGGTCTGTTTGATTAATGTGACATAAAAGAGAGTAAATGCTACATTTGATTGGAAGCCAAAAAAATTCCTTTAATTGAACACTGTTGTTGTGCATAAATGCTCTGCGGATAAAACAGAAAACTGCCAACAAGTTTGAGTCTTCGACTCGAGGCCGATAATGATGGCGCTGTGTTCAAAGCTGCTCTCGCTGCTCCCGAGAGACCCAGAAATCGTGATTACTGATGTTTTTTGTTCTCATTGAAATCGTGAATCTTTTTTAAAAAATTTCTCCTTGGTTTGATGATGAACAAACAAAAGCCTAAAGAAACAAATAATAAGAGGAGAGGTGTGTAACAGACGGCGTGCTGAGCTGTGTGTATGTGTGTGTGTGTGTGTGTGTGTGTGTGTGTGTGTGTGTGTGTGTGTGTGTGTGGGTGTGTGTGTGCGGGTACCTTTAATGGAGGAGCGCTTGGGCAGTATAGTGACTGCTCCCACTGCGACGTCTTCAAGCTGGTGGATGGGGCTGCTTTTGGCCCCCCAGCTGTCCGATCCAATCCACAGGAAATGACCCACCTGATTGGCCCTCTTGGTTGCATTGAGAACTCCCCTGCAAGGGCATTTGTGTGTGTTATTAGAGGAGAGGGCTGGAGGTATGTGCAATCTAATATCTATTACACAGAGCTACGGCTGGCAGTGCAGCATTCGAATGTACAGCTCTTCAGCTTATCTCATCAACGATCAGGGGAAAACTTGAGCGGCCACTGATGTTTATATGTACGTGTGTGCATTCAGCGATGTTACTTTTATCTGTATATGAAGAAAGCAGGCGCGCTCTCTCTCGCGTTTCTCCCTGCTCTTAAATTTCAATGCTCATCCACTTCTGGAATCCCCACTCTGAATTTACAGTTACTAAATGTTTGATAGTGCGTTTCTTTACATAAACATTACCCATGGGGTATTGTAAATGAAACAATATCTCCGTTGCTTTGTTCTGATCCGTATTCCCGCTTCTCCTCCGAGGCACGCTTGTGTTTGCGTTGTTATAGGTGGTGTTTGTGTAGCAGACCCAGCCTGTACTGATGGTAAATCTGCGCCTGGAGCCTGTCTTCAGGAGCTGCTACTGAGAGATTAAAGACCTCAACATGGCATGTCATCAGCCCGCCCCAACCACATGGATGAGACCGCGCTCCTCACCGTATGTCTTCCTCACTGGCGAAGATGATGACTGCCCGCGAGTGCTGTGTTTCCAGCAGTTGCTGGATTGTTTTGTCGTAATCCTCCTGCTTGGGGTTGTGGGGAATTTTCAAAGACTGGGCGATGCAGATTCCACCTTTGAATGGGAGAGGAGTGAGAAACGGTAAGGCCTCAGGGATGATCTGGCTCATTCATTCCGTCTGCGCACACACACACACACACACACACATGCACACACATGCAGAACAAAGCCTCAGGTCACAATAGTTCTTCTTTTTCTGTCCTTTTTTTTTTCTTTGAAAATCGAGCTCATATGGAAGTGGAGGGAAAAAAAAACCACATCTGAACACAATAGTGATATTATGATGAATCTTTCATGCCTGCTGTAGAGTCTAAATGATAGTCTTACAGTATATACATTTACATTTTGGCAATGATGTGCAAACCACAGCGGCGTGCAGAAAAACATTCGAGCTGCGCCTGGCCGACCGAGCCGCGGCGTCGGGGAAAAGGGAGTTATAAACATCTCTACTTCAACAAATCCAATAATCCACACTCCAACTGGGATCGAAGGCTACAGGTTTTTACATTACGGATTTGAAAAAAATCCATCACTTTGCATTGATTTTTCATTAAAGGTCATGATTAAATATCTCTTATTGGAACCTGAACCAATCAAACTGCACAACTGGCAATAACAAACAACAAAGATGATATAAATACTGGCAATAAATCAAATGGAGACAGGCCATTACTAATGGGTTTGTACAGTATGAACAGTATTGATTGCTTTCATCAATCAGTCAGTAAATAGCTGGTAGATACTATGGTTTCCCCGGTAAATCATCACTCATCAGATTAGTGGACCTTGTTTTCTCACAAAGCAGCTCGTCATCGGACAGAGAGGCAAAATTACCCTTTTTCTAAAGGAAAAGGTAAGATGTAATAATAATAATAAAGTGCCTTGCTCTACGCTGCAGTGGTAATTACAGGTGCAGAGGACAAGCCAACCCTTTAAACACTTTGAATAAACAGATAATGTGATCACCTGCGTGAGAGAACATTTTAACTACTGTAGACCCAGACTGAAGCAGCAGCCCGTGTCCCGAGTCAACAGCAAAGCTTTACCCAAACCAATTAAAATTTCTCCCACTCAAGCATTTTAATAGTCTTCCCAATAACCTTTTGGTTCAAGTTTCTCTGAGTAGACAGAGAAATGGAAGGAATCTCCTAATTGCCACTCTCCCCAGGCTCATTACTTTGATACAAACAGCGTTTAGCTGGCAGATCACACGTCTTCAGTCACGGTTTACTGTGGCATTTCTAAAAGCAGAAGATAGAAAAAAAAAATGACTGCTGAACCTTTTCTTGACTATTCATTTTTCTGCTATCAGCAAGCCGAACGGGGGATTCTCTTGAAGCGAGAAACACATTCAGTGTGTTCCAAAAGACCTCTGGGATGGCTGCTGTTATCCGCCTCTAAGTGGACTAAACATAAAAATGGAGATCCCGCCAATGGCCTAGTTGTTGCTTAAGGGTTTCTGGTATCCTGTTCCAGCGAAACGTGCTCGGTGTCATTTGAGCGGAGCAGCTAGTGCTGGGAGTCTCCGAGGAGAGAGGCTAAAGCTCCGTTTCAGCACAGAGATCTCAGATCATTTAGGCCGGAGTGACGCCGAACGCACAGGTTTTCTGTTTGACAGAAGTGAAGTGTAGTGTAAAATCTGATGAACTCATATTAGCGGCACCCTTTTGTTACAAAGGGGCGTGCATAGTTTAAAACTGGAGAGCAAAGGAAGAGAGAGAGAGATGCACTCTTTTTTCAGTTTCTCATGAAAATACATGAACTCCATTATGACACCAGCCCTGCAGGCTTGTGTGAAGAGTTACGGCGGTTTAAGAGTCTTGAACGGAGACGTATTATAGGTCATACAGTCAATACTACAGACAGAAACCACAGGAGCCACTGATGAAGATAAGAAGCAGCCCATCTTATCTTCAGAGAGAGAGAGAGGGGGGCAAGAGAGAGAGGGAGGAGGTGGAGAGACTGATAAAGAGGCAGAGAGAGGGAGAGAGAGGCAGACAGGCAGACGGACAGACAGGCAGATAGACGGCGGTGGGAGGGGTGGATGTGCTCAGGCGGCACCGCTGGCTGAATTATTGAATGCCTGCAGAAAAGCTGGTCTGTCAGTCAGGTGGTCAGCCAGTTAGTGGAGGAGGCGGACATGATGAAAACGCCAGTGTTGTATCAGTTCTTCCCGAGCCGTGAGCTCCTGGGTTGGCCCGCCTTCACCTGTCACGCGAAGGCTTTGTGTGGACTTTAAAGAGTCGTCAAGCCGAACTGTGGCTTTAAAGGAAGAGCCGGGTGTCTGTCGAGGTTGGAGATTTGTGATGTGAGACAGATAAATGTCAAGCTTTGGGAGAAGAAAGTGCCTCATCCCAACTTCTTGAAGTCTCTCCAAGAGATGGAACTGTATAGTAACACGGCGCTTTCAAGCCGTCACAGTCAGTGAGGAAGGTAAGTGAGGATGGAAAACAGGCTTTATATTTTTAAATATTCAAAATGTTAAATTTGCTCTTGAAGGAGAAGTGAGACGAGCCGGCGGTGACACAGAGAGTTGCACCTTCTTCATTTACGCGTGAGCTCACAACACAATACCAAAACTATAGGCAGCGTGAACCCGTGCCCTCTGCTCCAGGTTTGATTAATATGTCAAAGACAGCTTAATGATCATGATGGCTAAATTCATCAGGCTCTTGGAAGTTCTCCACTTATCTGTCTGAGTGCCATAGGTCATGCACTGCATTAACTGCTTCAATTATTCATCCTGAATGCCCTCGGTTCTGGAAATGCACCATGAGGCAAGCAATCCAGCTTTGCCATTTTGCTTTGTGAAATACAAATCCCTTTAAATTAGAGGCTCTTGATGGATTCTACCCCCCGTCCGCCCACTCAACACCCTCCAAACAGGAACCTCCAGGGGATCCATAATGCTGCAATTATATTTATCACCTCAACAGTAGAAAAGGCGGACCTGCCCTCTCCAGCCTTCACGCCTGAACACATAGGAGCGCGGCAGAGCAGGCTGACATGCATCTGACATTCAAATTCCACGTCCGCCTGTCCTTCGGCGTGCTGCCCACTCGCCGCCGCCGGTCTGGGACTTGACAATGTTGAGGGGTCATCTGGAAGTAGCTGGGTTTATTTTACGCCATTAGCTGATGCATTATCCTTGATTCTCGGTTCCCTGCTGCTGCTGAATAGAAGAGCTGCGTTTCACCAGCAGGTGTTTCTTTCTCTCCTCCCCGCCGTACAGCTCCAACCACATCACAGAACGTATTGTGTTGGCAACTTCCTGCAATCAATTCCACAGTGATACGTTGTGGGAGGTTTTCCTCAAATGCGAGTCTTTTTTATCAAATGGGAAAACTGAACTCCATCGCTCTGGCTCCGGTCCAGACAGACAGGAAAGTATAAACAAGATTTATCTCTGCCAGATTCACCTGGAGCCAGGATGAAGGTGCACAATGGGATGGTGCCTAAACGTTAGAGAAAGTGGAACAAAAAAAAAAAAAATGTAGAGAAAAAAAAAAAAAAAGAACAGATCAATACGGGCTGACCATCACTCCAGTCTCAGCTTGGGGTAATGGGCAGCCATATTGCATTAGCCCGCTGGATGGTTCTCCTTCAAGTGGTGAAGCGAGACTCCTGCTAATGTATCTGACATTTCAATGGAACCGAACAGGGAAGCCAAAGAGAAACATCTCATGGCTTCAGAAACCAGCTGCTGCACGCGCTGCAACACTGATCCCAGCCTTTACCCAGCAGCACACTCACAGTCCATACGCCATACCTTTGCTCCATATTCACAAAGATTTGTCTTATCCAATCCATTCCAGCCGGTTTAGACTCGGAATTAGTGCCTTTCAATGAATCCTGCGCCTGTACAGTTCTGCTATTACATAATTAATGTGTTTATCAAAGATACGATGCCCTGCAAACTGGGAGCTTTTCTTTAGAGGGAATAATTCCCATTTGTGTATGAATGCAAAATATTGCAAAGTGACTGGAGCTCAGTGGCAACAGGATGAGGGAGCGACAACAGTGGCTTATAATTCTATAGCCTTTGTGTAGCTGCTCGGGAGCCATAATAATATCAGTGTGTTTACTGCTCTTTGCACAAGGAAAAAAAAAGGATCATCAGTAGGAAATGAGAAAACCAGCTGGAAGAAACAGCATTTATCTCAGGATGTAAGATGAATGGAAACTTCCACAAAAACCCTTAAATCAGGACTTTTTCTCTTATTTGTTCCTACACAGACCTCTCTCTGTCTCTCTCTCTGTCTCTCTCTCTCTCTCGATGCAAATTACGCTGCCACAAACAGCTTTTTAAACTTTTAATGAGTGATCACAGTGGACATGAATGCACGCAGATAAAATATTCATGCATGCCGGACTTCTGATCAGTGCCTGTGGGATTTCATTAGCTTTCCTCATTTTGGAGGTGCCTGCACATTAGTCTATCTCCAGAAGACACAGAGATCACTCCCCGCAGGAAAGGTATCGGGATCCATTGAGACGGAGGTGAGGAAGTGAAATATTGCTCTTGCCATGAAGAGGGGGTAATTCTTTTCGGGCCAGGTGACAGTCCTCTTAAAGTGATCTCAACACAAAAGGAGGGAAAGGCATTGTAGCTCGGAAAAGAACAGATTTTTTCAGTCACTGTGCATCAAAGCTGAAGCATGTAATGCATTTTAGACACTCTTTGAATTTCTGCTCCCATCCTAAAGGACCTCGATACATCAAATACCGTGACAACAAAAATAATAAATTCAAAGCAAGGATACAATAAACCTGTGCAACCGCCGTGCAGATGAAGTGCCTGCATGGCAGACCTGTCTGTGTCCCTGGCAGTGTAATTGCTAGTAATTGATCACTAATCGAAAATGAATGCAGCTGTTACAAGTACTGAAGGTTCTCCCAGCTTGTTAGTCATTACTTAAGTCAGAAAAAAAAAAGCTGCTGTCTCTGTCCCGCTCACAAGGTAGCTGTAGGATTTAGCATCAGCCAAACCTGTTATTCCTTCACTGAACTCCTCAACAGACAAGTAAACAAATCGTGATAACAGCATGAAAGATTTACAACTGCTACTGAAATTAATATTGGCCTAAATGCTCAATAAAATAAAGACACTGGTTATGTGAAGTCCCTGTTTTACAGAATAACCAACATTAAAATAAAGCCCCATCGACACGACAACATTTCAAGTGAAATCGCATCATTTATGTGTCAAACAACTTTTGCATTTAGCGGTATTTTGAAAGCGATGGCAGTTTTTCACAGACACGACAGAAACTGTGAAAACAGTGCAGCTCATGTAAGGTCACGAGTTAAAGCTGCTGATTATAATACATCATAAACATCAAGCATGGCGAACAAACCAACATTAATATGGACAGAAGACAAAGTTGAATTTTCAGTACGAGGGACTTTCAGTTCTAAAACTACCACAAGACTGTGGACTTTCCAAAAGTTGCACTTTCCCCCGTCCACACAGAGAAGGAGAGACGTTCCACCTTGACAGTCATTTTCAAAAAGCAGTATTTTCAGTGGCTCCTAGAATCTGTTGTCATGTAGTTGGACTCCATAAAAGATTGTCCCCTGTAGCCTATTCATTATCTTTAATGAATAAGGTACAGGGGTAGGGTATATTGTATGTATATATATTTTTTTACTTTATTTCTTAACAATTGAATTTCTCCACTGTGGGATTAATAAACTATAATCTGATCTAATCTAAATGAACTGATGTGACCGTCATTACACTGACTGCTCACAGCAACACTACATTAATATGATCTAGAAATGTGCACCCACTATCTTTAAAAGAAGTCACTGGAAGAGTAATAACTAATTTTAGCACTGATGTTTAGTGTCACTGACACCGAATTTAATTATTGCTATAGCTGGCAGCTATTCGTAGTGAAATGGCAGAGAAAGCAGAGAAAAATTCGGGCTCCACCTGAACCTGCAACGGCTTCCACTGAATCACAAAGCTGGAAAAATGAGTTGGAAGAAGCTCCGAGCTAATCCAGTTTGAATGAAACAGGAGGTCGGACCAGAGGTGATATCAGAGAGCCTTTTAAGAGACAGCAACCACTGCGAGCGTGGGATGGAGGCATTTTGCCGTTTTTTTCTGCTGCGCAGGTAATTGTTTGGTTTGTTTTCGGGAGGTCTTCTTACATGTGATTGAAACACTGTTAAAATAAGCGTCTCCCAGCCCCTTTTCTCCTGCAGACCATGTGTGTTTTACAGGAACACCAAAAGCGAGGGGATGTTTATGAAGTCTTTTGCTGTGACGCTTTAAAAAGTAAGATTTTTTTTTACGTAATCCAGCCTCGGTTTAAGACCTCCTTGCAAACAATGTTTGTCTCATCACACAGCATGCTACAATAATAAACCCCGCGTTGCAGACAAACTGCAGCAGCGACTGTGAAAAATCTATACTGAATTTCTGTCGCACAGCATAGCACACCACATGATTTGATAAAACTGGTGACCCATTGTACTGTACACCAACCCGAGCATCTCTTGGCGACAGCAGCGACCGCTGATTCACATGTACCACTACATGCCAGCGACCGCAGCAGTGTGGAAGAAAAAAGGTGAGTCATGCATGTGCACAATATTCAGCCCAGTCAGGAGCAGAAACCACAACACCTTGTTTGAGTGCAAAACGCTTTTTTAAAGCACTCTTCAAGATGCTTATCCTCACCTCCCTTAAGTAATTTATAAGGGTAACAGTTGATGGGGAAAAAACCATCATCACTCCTTTAAATAATCACAATTAATGTGGCTTTATAAGAGCTTGCAATCATGACTGATTTTAACAGATTGCCTAAAGAGCTCCCACTGGTTTGACTCTCTCAGTTTAATACTTTTGTTTATGTGAGGAATGTTCACCAAATGAGCAGGTTGCTTTTTTTAGTTTTTAAAGTAAAGTGTTTAAACTGTGGTGCTGCAGCCTTGCAGGCGAACAGGGTTAGCCTGACCCCACTGACTATCATCATCATCCTCACGACAGCGCACTCTCACTCCCTGCGACAACATGTGAGGCTGAGTGAAACGGAAAAGCCAGGCTGTAAAGCAAAACTCCTCCAAAATGGCCAGTTTTTGGATGGTGGGAACACATTTAGACATCCATTTTCAAGCAGCTCCAAACCTGGCCGTGCATTTAAAAACCACTAAATGGTTACATCTAAGCAAAAGAGCAACATGGGTACAAGATATGCTCATTACCGTGACGTGGTATCTCCTCTACAAGCTGTTTCTCTGTCTACATTTCCAGTAACACTCCACAACTCGCTGGGGAGCTACAGCACAAGATGCCAAACAGATCAATAATTCATCCGCCCCAAACAGATTTTTTTACCATGAATTGGAAATGCAACACTAATCTTCTCCTGGGTGTGTGCGTAAGTGTATTTTAAAAGTCATATAAAGTAATTAGAATTCAATTTGCTGCCCCCCACCTGCTTCTTTGGAGAGTTGCGTGAAGGCCTCCACCCCCTTCTCTCCATAGCTGCCCTCGGAGGCGATGGTGGAGACGTAGGTCCAGTCCAGCGCCCGGATAATGTCCACCATGGCCTGGGCCTGGAACGAGTCCGGAGGAACCACCCGGGAGAAGAAGTCGTAGCGCCGGTCGTCGCTCAGCTCCGGCGCCGTCGACGCGTAGCTAATCTGCGGGATCTAGACGAGAAGAAAGGAAAATTCACTCATGTGTTGTTTGCCGTTCCCGAGCTGCACCACACGCTCTGAGAAATCATGTTTTCCAATGGCCGTGTCCAAAATTGCTCCCTATTTACTGTACTGTGCACCACATTTACTGTCTGCCATTTTACTTGAGTGTTCTCAATTTAGTATTCTGAGTGTGAAATTTATGCACCGTACACTCTCAGCTCAGTGCTTTGAAAAATTCCCACTGAGGAATGAAAAGATTTTTTTTTTTTTCTTTCCTGCCAATTCTGCTAAGCGGTGTGCCGCACACGATAGATACAGCGTTTACCGGGATCAGCTATATTTTGGGGCTAAAGAAATTCAAGCACATTTGAAGATTGATACAGCAGTCGCAGGTCTGAATGCTAAACACAAAGCGACTTCCAGCTGATTACCAGGAAAAGGCTCGGAAACAGCTGGCCCGGCTGCGTGCAACACAATCAGCCTGGCAGCAACCTCGCCGGTTATTTAACACATTATCTGTTGTAGGCGCACTTTCTAAAATGTCAAACTACTCCTTAAAGCTATCAAATTAACTAGAAGAGTGAGGCAGGAGAGAAGGAAATGTTTGTAATACACAAACATTGCTGTTTTTTTTGTTTTTTTTTTTTCTGGCTGATGCTCACTGCCTCACAGGTACATGACTGGCTGCTGTTGACAAAATGAGCACAACATTTTTTCATGTATTTCTTATTACCTTGTCACTTGGTCATCTGAGAATATTTTCAGGCATCCAATATTTTTGCACAGTCGGTAATGGATCCGTAACCCAGGCAATATGCAGTGTTGTCGCATTAACTCTTTACAAATCAGTGCTGGAAATCAATTTGCATCACTTTTTGTTTTTTTTTTTATGCAGCCGGGCATCGTTTTAACTGACTTACCTCCCGGTGAGAACCTAATCTCTTTCTGTCGCCCTGCAGCAAACATCCAAGTAAAGGAACCCAGCATTGCACCTGTCCTGTGTTTAGATACAAACTAATGGGATCCACTTCAGCTGCTGTGACTTAAATAGTGCAGTCATCAGGGCTGCAATGTTCCAGTTTTTGTTAATGTCCTTAAAGTTTCAATTCATATCCTCATTTTTCAGGTTGTTCTTTGCAGCTGTTGAAGTTTTTGGCTGCAAGATTCTATTTTCAAATGTTAGTGTGTGCAACCCACAAAAGCAGGAGGACGTAAAAAAAACTAATATAATATTTGAGATTTCTTTAGAATCCAGCAGACTGCAAACTGACCTAAATCTTTGCACCAGTTGGTTCCAACCCAGGGTCTGGGACCCTCTTGGGGAATTGGGGGCCTGAGGCTTAAATTAGATTTGCAAATGGAAAACACAGCACAATAAGACCCTTAAAAAAATCCAGAGCAAACCAGAGCCCAGTACTACCAAGTAGTATTAACATGCCTGGAATCTGGGTTAACAAACCCAGACATGATCGATCACTGCAAGCAGTGCTACAAAGCTGGTTATCAACTTTATAGTTCAACCAATGGAGGAGCAGACAATTATCCATTTCAACACTTCAGTCAGACCTAAAGCAACACTGCTGCCACAGCAAAATCAGGAAAGAACACTGACAGAAAGCTGCAGATCCTGTTAATGACTAACTTTGTGAGACTGCTGATATTAATACTGTATATATAATTCATAAACAAACAGTGCGGTGATCACTCAATTTCACTTTATTGCGGCCCAGATGTTTTTGGCGAGTGCTTCCTCAGTGTCCTTCCTATAGCTTATATTCTGCATTGAGTTCTTTTTAGGCTCAGCTGCCTTGTGTGAGCACACTTTAGGTTGGAATACTAATTCCTCACTGACAGCACGAGCAGTTGTGCATTCCATAAATTCATGTTTCTGCAGTATGCCATGTGCGACCATTATTATTCACCTCATTATTTCACATGCAACCGGAGTGGAGCTAAGCGCACTTGGAAACAAGTACAAAAACATACTTCAAAGCGCTCAGTGACAAGGCTTTATTTTATTATGTAAAAAGGATTGTATCGCTCCCTAAAAACGCTTTCTCTTCTCAGCCCTCCTCTCATGACCCGCGCACCAACTTCAACAGATCTTCTAAGATCTAATTAGTAATGAGGTGATGTTTTTTATGCTCATTGATCTCTTTTCCAGAACACAACCTGCTCGGAGTAGGTTAGCCAGTCCACCGCAAGTTACCGTTGTGATTTACCGCAGAAAGAAGCTAACCAGCGTTGCAGGGTGGAAACCCCAGGGTTAATCCTTCAAGTAACCTTGATAAGAGAAAATGCATTTTCGCAGCACAGGCCTCTGGAAAGCTGTGCACTGTTTATATTTTCAAGGCTCCTGGTTTTTTTTTTTAAGTTGGTGAGAGTTGGTATAACCACCAAAATGTTTGCCTCACAGTAATATTACAGCAAATCACAGATTCTGATTCTTTATATTTGAGTAAAATGCATTTGGATGCACTTGTGCGCTGACTTAGGGTCAAAGACGCTTTGGCAAAGCAAGGAGGCAAAACACTCTTTAATGTTAACATTTTCAAAAGATATATATCATAGATTCTTTGAAGTTTTGCACAAATAACACTTTACTGAATGTTCGACTCACCAATCATACTTTCTGTGAGTCTCATTAATGTGAAATAATTGGTCTTGAAGAAATGTGTGCAGATGATCAAAAATAGCATCATGAAAGGTTAAAAGCTGAGAAACAGGTTCTCAGTTTGGGTTCTAAGGCTGAAAGTCCCTGTCGATTTCACAGGAGACTTTAATCTTTCCTTTTTTGATAAAGCTTGTAGAGGGGACCGGCTCAGGTGACCCTGACATGTCCCTCAGTTATGCTTCTGCACTTTGCGGCTGCTGGCTGACCTCCCATGATGCACCGGGCACCTCTCCTGTGCTCTCCTCACTTCTACCCTGCATGCATTTATGTGCCACCATTGCAGGCCATTAACTTTGTCCTTTCTTTCCTGCAGTTTGTGCTTTTTTTCACCCTTTTGTCCTCTCTCTCTCCCTCTCCTTTCCTGCAGGTATCTGCACGCTTCTGTTCTGCAGCGACTGGCCTCGCCAACCTGCCAACGGTGGATCGTTTCTCTGTGCCGATCGTTTCTCTCGCACCGGCCGGTCAAAGAACCCTGAAACCGATTCTGCTGAAGGTTTCTTCCTATTAAAGGAGTTTCTCTTCCCATCGAAGCTCATGTGGGAATAGTGAATTGTTTTGTTTCTCTGCTTTACTCTGAGATCTTGACCTTACTACGAAGCACCCCAGTGGGAGCCAAAAGCTGAATTGCAAAAAAAAAAAAAAAAAAAAAAAAAAAGAAATTAATTAAATATATCAAGACCCTTTTTTCTATTAAAAAATAAGCAAGATGAGACTATTTTGTCAGAGCAGTTTCCAAGGTCAGCGATTGAGTTTCGTGTGGGAAGATGTTGAATAGACTTTGCATTTGTTTACCCCTACCTGTGCGCTCTGTTCCAGCTAAAGGAAGCAGGGTAATCACGCCTAATTATCACTATCAGTGTTACAATCATGGCGCAGTCTTGTAAGCATGAGGGAAGATAAAAGAGTGTCTCTTATGGCTACAGAGAGAAGAGACGCTATCACTCAAGCTCTTCTCAGACGTGCAAGATAGTCTTTTTTCCTAATGGTCAGTAGCCTGTTAATAGGCTGCAGGTGTTTGCTGACCTTTGAACCTTCTCAAGGTGTTCGGGGTTTCACTCATCCTTGCAGCGTGGCTGTGAAGACGGCAATCGGATTTGTGAGTCGGCTCAGCCCCCCGGACCAGAGTGAATTATTAAAACTAAAATCGTGTATGAATTACCATGAAATATTTGACGGACATTTACGTTTCCCAGACCGTGAATCCAACTGATCTGGCGATCGGCCTCACCGGATCGCGGGGTTACGCCTGTGCTGTGGGATCCTTGACTGACAAGCTCACACGGTCATCCGAAATGGTAAATGGAGTCACATGTGAAGCGAGTTTCACCACCGCAGCAGTCTCAGCATGAGCGGACACGCAGGCACACACCGCCGGGTGCAAAATGGGGTTGAAGTTTTTTCCTGAGGACACTTCAGCACCGAATCGAACCGGAATCTAACTGCCGTTATACCAATTAAGTCATAGCAACATCCATTATTGTCTGTTACTGAGCCAACTGTAACGAATCCTGGCGCATTCAATCTCAGGATGACTTTGAGATAATCGGGAAGGCCGTCATGCTACATGCTGGGGTGCATCATTGATTTTAATAGTTTTTGTACTATTGTGACTGGATTCATTTTGTGTCAAAAATGTGAAATGAGTGATTCTGTACATGTTACCCTGGTGAAATACACTGGCTGATTGGACGATGACAGATTGCCTGTTTTCTAGTAGTCTCTGGGGTTTTTTTTCTAGGTATCATAACTGGTCCAGAAGTTAAGGCTATGACCAGTGCACGTGCCAAAACCTGCGAGGAGCGACAGGGCAGAAATCAAAAGGCTGAAAACACTTGAATGTGATGAACGAGTCACCAGAGCTCAGCGGAACGTCTGATGCCTTGTTACAATCACGACTGTTGAAGCAAAAAAACATCTAAAGAATCGGGAACCGTGTCTTTCGAAGAATTGGACACCGCTGATCTGGTCTCATCATCGGGGGATTAAGGTTTCCGGTAATGTTATTATAACCAAATCCTTCCACACTGCTGCTGTCCCAGCAGTCTTAGACAGGGCAGCAACCTTCCTCTGTGTTCAGACAGAAACCGAAGTGACCTTAAGAAGAATCGTGGCGGCAAACAAAGTCGCTGGAAAGAAATGGTCAAGAAGTTGGCTCGGATGGCACAAATTGATGGAAAGACATCGGTATCCCTGGGCTTTCAAAGGAAAGGAGATTGTGAGACAGAGAGACAGATAATCTTCCACAGACAAAGGACTCTATCTTATGTCCAGCACAAAGCAGCACAGGAGCATGATGGGAGTCTTTGCCAGTAGCTCACTGATGCAGTTGTTGTTGCTTTTCTCTCTCTCTCTCTCTCTCTCTCTCTCTCTCTCTCTCTCTCTCTCTCTCTCTCTCTCTCTCTCTCTCTCATCCAGTGCCTCCACTGTTTCAATAGCAAATGCACTTTTTCTCCGCTGTGTGCTGATTCGTGATCTTAAATGTGGTCCGGTGGACTGCTGTTATATTAGTGCCATTATATTAGTCGTTCATTACCAGACTCACACTTAAAGCTCTTACAGACAGGACAATTTTGAGTTCCTAATTGTTCTCTCTTCTACTGAGGAACACCATCTCTTAATCACAAACAACACAATACGTATTGTTTGCACGGTGCACAGTGGATTGGGAAAGAAAAATTACCAATTTCCATCACCGAATGCATCTAAACTGTGGTTAATACAAGCGGCGAATCTCTTTCCTGACGGAGGAATTGCTCGTAAATGTTTGACAGAAACAGGTTTGACTATTGTCCGGATGTAATTTTAATGTTCAAATATTATTACTTTCAAAATGACTGTTGCTGCGATCTTGGCCTGCCCTCCTCTGGAAAATAGCTCTCCATCTCGCTGAGATCGCTTTGTTAAATAAAGGCTTTGGAATAAAATTGCTATCTTTAGGCGGCAGAAAGCGGTTGTGATGTTGACCAACTAAAACAGGTCACTGGTGAAGTGTTTTCCATTAACGCTGCGGAGTAGCTCATGTCTACATAACTTGTTTACAATCCGCTGGATACACACCAGGGTTCGATATATAAAATTATCATTGTTGCTTTTGTTGTGTTGCTTTGAGCTCTTCGTTAGAGAATTCACTCTGAGGTTATTAAATATCTGCAACAACAAATAATTACGAAATTTATCTGTGCAAACAATTCAGTTATTGCTGTTTTGTGAACGCACCCACGAGGCAAAACAAAAGTATCTTCATTATTTGCTCAGGAATGATTGAAGACAGGAACACGGGACGGGTCAGGATCTAACAGCCGCTCTGTCTAGTTTTCTTGTCTTCAGACTGGTGAGGCAGAACACTGGCATCTTATTCACTGCATGGAGGATGACTACAGACAAAAAACTGTTGTTTCCTCTCCATGAACAAGTAGATGACAAAACAACCTCTGCAGTATTGTTATGACTCCATTTCCAAAAAAATCAACCGTCGCGATGCACCTGGCTCTATGTGATGGTGGTCAGACTGGATTTCCCAATACTCCGAAAAAACACTCCACAGCTTAAGAGAATTTTGCATTAAAGACACTAAACCTTCATGAAACACTCCTTGGAGGATATTTTTGAGACTTGTTTTGTTTATGCAGCTTTTTTTTTCAACATAGAACAGAACAAAAATATAAATGTAGCACTTGCTTTTGCTTTCATTTTTCATGAGCTGGGCTCAAAGACTTTTTCTCTCAAACATTGTTCACAAATGTGTCTCGATCTGTGTTGGTGAGCCGAGATACTCCCTCCGCCTCACAGGTGTGGCAGATCAGGATGTTGATTTGACTAACCTACTAACCACACCAGCCCAGGACCGCCACATCCAGCCTCTTCACCTCCAAGACAGTCTGAGAGCAGACACCCGGACAGCTGCTGCAACAATCGGTTTGCAAAACCGAATCATTTCTGCACAAACTGTCAGAAGCCTTCTCAGGGAGGCTCATCTGCACGCTCATTACCCTCATCGGGATCTCGACCTGACTGTAGTTCCTCATCATATCCAGCTTGAGAGGGTAAACGCTCACATTCGCCGGAGTCTGGCTCTTTGGAGAGGTGCTCTCCAGGTTTTCGCCGTTCAGGGCAGAGGGCGTCATGAGGGTGAGCAGTTTGCTGATGTTAAACATTGTGAATCAAGTGGTCCATGACGGCGGTGGGGTTATGATATGGACAACATACAACATACCCAGCTACATTTTGTTAATTGCATTTTGAATGCACAGAGATGCTGTGATGAGAGTCTCTGGCCCGCTGTGCCATTCATACACGACTGTCACCTCATGTTGCAGCATGATAACGCTGATCAAGCTCGACCCCATGCGGCAAGAAGCTGAACCCAGCTCCTGGAAGCTGAAAACATCTCAGTCTTGCATGGTCAGCATACTCACTGGACTGTGTGAGGCGAATGGTGGCCACAACAGACACTGACTGGGTGTCAGATCCCACAATACAGTAAAACTGCACAACTAAGTGTCCTTTTATTGTAGTTAACATAACACACACCTGTGTAATAATCCAACTGTCTAATCAGCATCTTGATCTGAAAGACCCGTGAGGTGGAGAAGTGCTCAGTCATAGATTTAGACAAATTTTTTGAACAATATTTAAGAGAAATGGACATTTTGTGTCAATAGACAGCTTCCATCTTTGAATTCAGCTCATGAGAAATGGGAGAACAAAAGCCAAGTGTAGAATGCATCTGCGCAAACATGGCATCACTTATAATTTTTTCTCACACACCAAAGCAAACTTTTCTGTCTTTATTTATCATGAGCAGGAGAGACAAACTTTAACAATCAACACTTGGTTTAAAAAATACACACAGAAATGGCAGGAGCTCCAAAAAAATAATAACCTGCTAGAAGTTAAAGCACAAACCAAACCCTCTTAGAACCATTCACTGAGCACTCAGACTATGTGCGGCTGAAACAGCGAGCTTTGGTGTGGGGAGAACGATTTATCTTCGTCACTCCAATCTCATTTTTTATATGACTTGTAGTAACAAATAAATTCTCAAAAATGGTCAGTTGTCAAGAAGAGATGGAGCATTTGATTGCTCACAATATTGTAAACATCCCATCAGCCCAGCTGCAGTCGCCCCTGGCGGCATATTGGGGTTCAGAATGTCCACATCCCATTGGACAAGTGGATTCTCGAGCAGGGACATACATCATTTTCTCTTGAACTCGGCGCAGAACCCCATCACACAGTCTAATATAGGCGCTGTATGAATGCCATCCATTTCTGTTAGAGTGATCAAAAGCAGTCGGACACTGGGGAAACACTGGAATGAGGACACAGTGGCTTTGCTGATGGGATCGCTTCAACTCACAGAGTGTGAGTTATAGCTTTGACCCACAACTCAAAGGGGGTCAACTGCACAAAGCTGACAAATAGAAGAGTCGTGGAGGAGGTCAGAATCAAGACAACTCAATATGCCTGGACTCACTGAAAAGAGGGAAGAAAATAACGTCGACGACTAATCGGCACAACAACAAATTGGTGATGCAATTAAGCAAATGTGGAGGTGAGAATGCTTGTTGCATGCTTAAGCCCCTTTGGCGCTGCCTGAATCCAGAGTGCACGGCCAGAGAGACAGAGTGAGGCAAAGCGATGAAGTTACAGGGCGACAGTGAGCTAAATCTAAAAAGACGCCTTCCTCCGAAAAGCTGAAGCATCTGTTTGAAATGTTTGATCGGGGTCCATCTATCAGAGCTGCTGCTGCAATCGTGTGGAGTCAAAAGGTGCTGGAGGTTTTGTTGAATCACCTCCTCGCTCCGCCCAGCTGGGACAGAAAGCCGTTCCAACATTTGTCTCTCTGGAGCTTATTTGCTGCAAGGAAGCATTTAAGATGGCACGGTCTTTTTACTTTGTCCCAGGCTTGTATCCTGCTAATATGATTTCTCCTCACCTTATTCCCCCATGAATCTTCACCTTCCTGCAGTGCAAACATTCACATTTTCAGACTGTGCTTCTTCTTCTTTTTTTTTTTTAATTACCACAATGACCTCCAGGTAGCAACAGAGCTGAACCTTGATAGAGGGAAAAGCTGCGGCGCGAGGATTAAAGCTGCTAGAATTATGATATATGGCGATGCTGACTAACTGATTAGATTGTAACACCTTTGTGTTTCTCTCTCTCTTCGCTCTCTGCAATCCGTAAATTAGATTATAAGCACCAAAGTTTGGCTTTTCCACTTTGGTCACAGTTACATGATTAATTCTCAAATCCATCAACTGAATAAGGTCTTGTTACAACAAATTGCAGCAGATTTTAATGTCTTTGGAGCAGCTGATAATGCAGAGATAATAAGGCGCGGAAAATAGATGTTTTATCAACATTTATGATTCATTTTCTGCAAATAACAAGCTTGGAATGAATTCTGAATTGTTTTCTCTCAGTCTTTCCATCTAAATTGCTTCTGTCTGTTCTGCTTCTTACGATTTCCATGTGGCAACGTGACATTTCAAGCCAGTACATGTAAAACATGTCGGTATACGTGAAACAACTCGGCAGCAGCAAGGTGAAACGGCGACAGTGATGCCTGAGAGCTTCAGCGACGCGGACGGTAAACACGGGCTGATCATGAGCAACTGAAGCCTTGACGAGGGAGAATGATTTACGATGCCCACTTTCAGCATGGCAATTACCCAAAGCTGATGTCTGGCACCTGTCATCTACAGTATAGATCAAAGTTAGGATTGCTGAGGGTAATCGCCTGGCTTGCTCTTGAATGTATCTGGACTGACAGGATCGATGGAGGGAAAACACAGAGGTCTGTTATAGGGGACACTGTTGTATTGATTTACCACCGCAAAGTGCTGCGGCCGCCCTGAATAAAAATCTGTTGGTGAAGTCTGAAGAAGGCTGTGAAAAAAGGAAGGCCGAGGTGTTGGGGTGGGGGGTGGAGGTGGAGGTGGGCGAGTTGTAATCTGCTTACTGACATCAAATGAGAATTTCAACCTAGGTGTTTAAAGAGGAGAGGTGACTAAGAGAGGTTGTGCAAAGGTTAGACGTGTTCACGGTTAGTGGGAATGCCAGGTGAAGTTAATTAGAGCGCCCTGGCCTTTCTGCCGGATTCCCACCTGCAGCAGCCCACCAGCACCATGGGCGGCTGTGAGGAAGGTGAGAGCCTGGCATGTTTTTGCTTGAACCGGTCTGCTCTGCTAATGTGAAGGTGATTATTCTGATGAGCTGGGAGCCTTTCTTGCAGATGCAGCTCCCCTCTGTCTTCCCTGGGCTTTGCTTCATGTTAAAGGAAATGCTTTTTGAAGAAAAAATATGCGGCATATGGCGCGGCGCAACTCTCAGCCGGGGTAATGGGAGTCATCTATCCTTGCCATCTCAGAAGAGTGAGCTGTGGCGGTGTGAAAAGGCGCGCCGTCTCCATACAAATCTGAGTGGAATGACAGTCCATGGGTTCTTAAACAAAGTCGCCGACTGAAAACAAAGGCCGTCGCTCAAACAATGAGCCGTTCTCAACAAAACTCTGCACAGAATGGAGTCAATCAGTGTCAAAAACTCGGCACCAAAAACTGGAGGGTCCAGAATGGGCTTTCTATCCATTATTCCCAGAGAAACTCTCAAACACGGAGTCCCAGATGAACTGTTAGTGGCAGAGCTGAAATGTTTCCCATGAATGGCTTTAACTGGAGCGAGGGCAGCCAGGCAGGTCGTGTTGCAGGAATCCCTGTGCCTCTATTTGCAGCGTGATTAGCTTCTAACTATATCTCAACATCAGTCAGCTCCGTTCGGCTGTTTGCAACAGCTCACCGCCATGATGGCAGAAATGACAGCGGGCTCCGGCAGACCCGCTTCCAAGTCCGTGCTGTTAGTGGCAAAAAGCCAATGTACAGATTGTCCACATGACACCAGCACCGTCACACACACACACACACAGCAAGCACGATCACATGCTCCGGCCAAGAAGCCGTCGTTGAAAATCCAAACACCCGGGAGAATAAATTTTGCTCTCAAAAGAATAAAAAAAAAAAAAAATCTCGTCACAAGATTTATTTGCAGCTTCACTTGCCGGCGTTGTAAAGCAGCGGCGGTCGATATCCTATAAACAAAATACAGTACAATAAACAGGCCTATGAAGATATTGAGCTGTTATCAAGTTGTACATCTCTCCGGCTGAACCAAGCCACAGCGGCACTGTTGGGACCGGGATCAGACAGACTTTGGTTTTGTATTCAGACAGCGGTGCCATTTGTTAGCAGGGCAGAGGTAATGACTGTGTCCATACATGCAACCTCGGGCTGGGCTTCGGTAATCTCTCTTTACCAGAGCGTGGCACTGCCAACACAGCCGAGGAGGAGGAGGAGTGGGGGGTGGGGGTGGGGGGCAGCTTTCCCTCGCTCTCTCTGTCACTCTTCCCCCTCCTTCTCTTCCTGCCCATCTGTGTCTCTCATTCTCACTCAAACTCCGTCTTTGTGAAGGCTGCGTTTCATCGCAGTGCCCTCACACAACCTGCGACGTTCAGCCCCTCCAACCCTCTGCATGCTTCAGACCCGAGACGAGAGACGAGCGAGCCTGGTCCCCCGCCCCCGTGCGTTCCTCCCCCCTCCCCATCATCTGTTTGAAAGCAGACACGCCCACACAGATGATCAGCAGACACTTCCTGCCCAGAGAGGTCCTCGGGCTGCCAGTTTCCTCCCAAGCCGAGACAATCTGCCCTCAGTCATTTTCTCAAATGCCAGCCAACTTTCCCCATCTCTGTGTCCTCGTCGTCTCTCTCTTTTCTCCCTATTCTGTTTCCTATTCTCCCTTTTCAGCACTCGTTCCAAAAAAAAAAAAAAAAAAAAAAAAAACAAACATTCACACACAACTGATTTGTGTTTGCGAAGACATTTGCCAAATCTATGTTTTTTACACTATTTATTGAAAATTCAACTGCAAAATGTTTGTTACGGATGGAAAATCATTTGTGTGGAGCATTTTCCTGACAGCTGGTCCTCCATTTTTATTATTTTTTTTTTTTTTACAACAATATCAATTTGTGGCCACTAAGAGACGATAATGACTTTATAAGAGCAATTTGTCAACCTGGCATTAAACCTAAAAACACAACAGTGACACATTGTAAGTTATTAGACAGACATTTTAAAAGTTCACTTGGTTTCTGCAGTTTGAAATAACTTGGAGAAGTAACACTTAAATGTCTTTTAAAGCTGTTTATGTTACCAAACAAAGTTGGAGCACCTGATGTGTATACCAATGACCTTTGACGCTGGTACAACTCTGATGTTCTGAGCAACAATCTAGTAAACAGTGATTTGTGTTGTTTGTTTTGTTTGATTTCAGTTTAATATAAAAATACATATTTCTTCAAAATCAGTTTGGAAGGTGATGTTCATATTTTAACAGAAAACGATTTGAAATCAGCTGATATGACAAAACGACAAGAGAGGAAGTTTCAATAAAGGACACTTCTGCTCACGGCTGCTCTCAAAATACTGAAATAGTACTCAGATATCATCATGATACTTTTAATATTCAATGAATGACTCCACTACGGACAGAAAACATTGGAAAATTATGTCTTCCTCAAACCAAAGACACAAACTTTGAATGAGATCTCAGAAGTGACTCAATATGACTATAAAGGTTTTTCTTTCATAATAAAAAATAACAGCAAAACACAAAACAATGACTGGAAAATCTCAGTAATGAAATGACCAATTTATAATGAACTCCTCAGTGTAGAAACCGAAAGTATTCCATAAGTCCTTCAATGTTCTAAATATTTAAGAAATAATATTAATATTAAGAAATATCTCTCCTAGTTTTTAAGGTTAAATAAAACAGGGCCTACATAGAGAATCCAGTTTAGCCAACAATTAACAGTATTAGAAGTATGTGTGTCGTATGATATTTAAATAGAAGCTGAAGAGTCCAGTATAATCAGGGATCGCCTTCAATGGATACAAATCCTTCATGATAACCCGGATAGGATGCAAAAACGTCATCCTCCAGCTCCAAGGTTGGTGGGCCGATGGCCAGTCTGTCCCTGCCCATCTGCAGACATGTCCTCGGTGTGTGAGCACCTCAACCATCGGCCACCATCTTCTCCGTGCGAATGTGTGGGAGACGGAGAGAATGTGACCGCTCATGTAAATCCGGGACTGCTGAGACGATGCAAATGTGCTTCTTGAAGTTCATTTTTTACCGTTTGCAACAGCGGTCATCTGACAGCTCTCAGTCTGTTATTGATTCTCTCGGCTCCAGCTCTGGTCTGGACCAACACCTGAGAGGAGAGTTTGTTTCTTCAGCTGGTGAGTAGGTGTGTGTTCACCAGCTCGCTGTCGGTTTCCTGTCTGCTGCTCAGTGCACTGTGGGTTTTTTTGCAGATTTATTGTCACAAAAATGTGCTTGCTGAGGCTGCGCTCTGTGCTGATGAGAACAATGAAAGCAGAATAGTGAATTTGTGGGCCAGAAAACCAAATTGAGCTGAAAGATATTAAAATGCTCTGTGGAGCTGAAGGGGAACCGGAGGCTCGGTTTTTATTTCTCTGCGGATTCATCACTATCAGCACAACCTCTCACATACACTCTGTCATTTGACCCAATGTTAATATTAAAATATTGATTATCTCAGCTTTAAAATTCAGGGAAAATAAGAGCCACCGTTAAATATTGACATTCACTGCTGACTTAAAGCATCTGTTGACTTTTTCATATTGACTCAGAAGCATAATTTGTCACAGCAGTTTCTGCTGCCTAAAACCAAGACATCTGAACTGTGGAAAATAGATGCAATGTAAGCCAAAAAAACTAAACAAGATCATCAAAAAGCACCTCCGTTTATTGAATAAAACTTGGCTGTGTGTGTAGCTTCACAGCTCAGATTTATCTTCCTCTCTCTTCCATGCAGGACACGAGAAAACCGAGGCGCCTTGCTATGACTGAAAAGAGAACGACTCCCAGACTGACCTTTGTGGTGTTCATTTACATGCTCTGTACACCCAAACATGTCTCCTCGACGCCCTTCCTCACTCTGCTGTACGTCACACTTATGGCTTGAAAGAATACTATGATTTATCACCACCGAAGAAGAGCCGAGCGCCGGCCTGCTTCCTCCACATCACAGTTGCCCAAGAAAATTAGATGTTTGCTGTGTTTTGTAGGAGATAGGTTACTCCTCTCCACTGCCTCCGACTTTCTCCCCCCTCCGCTCGCCAAGGCCACCCTCACATCACGGCTTCTTCCTGCCATTTTCTCACGCAGTTTCTCTGCACGACCGCCGTTTACCGGACTGGATGCTCACTGTTGCAGCTGTTCTTCTTCTATTTTTTTAAGAAATGAGAAACACCGCCCTTTCAGAGTTGCCCACACTGCTGAGCCAGCCCGGGTGTTACATGACAGAAAGTTGGGCTTTTATAATTCTTTATCTAACACGACCTTCCACCGTCTCCTTCTTTCCGCCCACTCCTCTTCTCCCAGTCGGCTCCCTCAGCCTCTGTCTCTCCCGCTCGCTCGTGCCCGTCCCCTGGGCAGCTCCCTCGCTCCGTGGCGGGCGCGAGCTCTGCATGGCCGCCCTGCCAGTGTGTATTTTAAGACAACCAGCATGTTTCTCCATGGGTACAGAGGCTAGGTATGACTCACAAATCAGATATTTGACCAGGAGAGCCGCACAGTAGAGTAAAGCCGAGGCGTGGGAGGCAAGTGTGGATAGCTCACAAAGGGAACCCGACCGACCTCCATCTTTCCATCTGGTAAACAGACTGCTATTTCAACTCGACTGGTGTTTCAAAGAAATTATAATTTCCTATCACCAAATAAAGCTGGAACCCTCATCAATCCGGAGCGCGCGCCCAGGACGGGCCGCACGTCGGCGCGGCGTCGCGCGAAGGTTACAAGCAGACTTAAAGATTCTTCCTTTCCAGCCGGCTTGTCAGCGGAGCGTTCACGCTGTCACTCAGGAGAGTTATTTTGTACAGTTACAGTGTCTCTTCAAGTCGTTCCATGAAGCTTTTTGACTTGGGATTCACATCGAGCAAAGCCCCGCAGAGAACAATGAGGCTCAGAACAACAGCCTTGATCACGGCGGCTGTGCCGTGCGCACCCTTCAGGTGCGACACAAGCTCCACTCGCAGTAAGAATAAAACATAGCCTGCAGGTTTATGACTAAGAGTTATCAAACGCATTCTTTTAAATCCACAGGATCTCACATTACAGTCGGCTGTATTGATTTTTCCCGACTGCAAAGTGCGCTGGACTTGTTTTCTCCACTGTGTTCTTCGCGGCCCGCCCGATAACTTTATTTATTTATTTATTTATTTATTTTCTCCTCTGGAAGATTATGAAAATTCAATACAGAAATTTACATGCCCGAGGTGAGAATGAAAACAAGGGTATCCCTTCATGAAAAACATCTGAGGCGCTTGGGATGTGGGAATTGTCGATCTGCGCTCTGCTCCTCAGCTGTGTCCAATCCTCGCCGCGCTGACATATTACCCACCAAACAGCGAGTATGGATGCGTGTTTTCTCCACCTCCACCTGGAGCGAGCCCGGTCTGACACGTGCATTGTCAGTCGTGCACCTGCAGCTCTCTGACCTGCATCCCAATGACTCTCTTTCTCTCCCTCTCTCTGCTATCTCGCCTCTCTCCAGACTCGACGGAGCATCATCACCAGGACCATTTCTCCCTTAATAGTGCAGACAATGCTGTTGAGCCTCCTCGATCTTATCTTTCCTGTCTGTTCCTCACAAAGAATTCCTTTGCAAGGCCTTGTAATTACAGACAGATCATGGCAGTGGAAAATATCACAGATAGATTTTTTCCGGTAGTGTGTCTGAGCCTGTACTTGATGCCATGCACTTGAGACATATGTTCCAGTTTAGATCCAGAAGAGAAGATTTTAATAGGCATCGCCTGCAGTGCTGCCTTGAACCATCTCCTGGAGTTGAGATTATAGTATCTTATCAGCAGCACCTTCATTCAGAACACGAACCAAATCCGCCGTCGGTTTCAGGGAATTTACTTATGCGAGCCGGAGAGACGAGCGCAGCTTCTCACAAAAGTCTCTCACACGTGTTTAAGGGGCTCAAACGGATGTAATACCGGCTGCTTTGTTTTCGCAGATTATTCTGTGCATTGTGGAGCTGCAGCGTTGTGCTGCACGAAGCGCGCGCTGATAAATGCATGCGGTGGTGGTGTGTGGAGTAATTTACCCAGAGCCGATACTGTTGTGTTTCAGGAAATAGGCAGAATTGGCTGCTTAAACTGCCACTCACCCAAAAAGATATTTGCACCCATCGACCAGGGGCTTCACACAACAACAGTGAACGTTAAAATCTATGAAAAGGCAATAAAAACGAATAAACCCAAGAAACGCAGTCAAAATGAAATGGAAAGCAAATGAAGGAACAGTCGAGCAAACAAATACAGACGCAGATAAAAAAAAAGTTGAAAATATGTATGCATAAAACTAAAAAGTGAACAAAATCCCCAAACATCTAAGCATAAATCTGATAATAAAAATGATTTAAAGGACAACAGTGAGTTTGGTATTCAAGGGGCAGCGTTTTGCTGTTGACTGAGGGACTTTATCGCCCCGTGTTTAGTTGCACATGAAGACCTTCCACCCAGACTCCATGTACAAATCTCACCGCTATCGCAGAGGCCGGCTGACTCCAACGCTCCTCTCCACATTAACCATCCGTCACGCCGCGCGTTTGATTGGAGGACCTGTTGGTGCGGGTACACAGCCGCTGCCTGGGAGGCTCCCGCTCAGGTCAATAAAGCCCCCCTTCTCTCCAGCAGTCTCCGGGTCATAATGGCAGAACCCCAGTCACCTTTCCTCTCCTGTCTAGACGGGAGACAGTCAGAACAGCCCGAGGAGCTCAGGTTGCGTGTGACTCATGAGGAAATAAAAATTCTGCTGGGAGTCAGGCCGCGGCTATCCGCAGCTATATGCTTTCAGTGTGACTGAGATGTCAATAAGAGATTATCCTTGAGTCCTGTGAGGCACTCAGCCGCTGGAGTAAAGGATGCACACTCCCTAAATGGTTAAAATACACACCTGCTGAATTTTTAATGGCTCAGATGATTGAAGTGGGCAGAAAGAGAAGGGATGTCTAACATTATGAGCAAAATATGTTATATTGGAAAACTGGTTTGCCTTGATTTTTCCAGAAATACCACAAATATGTTTTTTCTCCAAAGGCTGAAACAATAAATGGTTAAATGGAAGAAAGACCTGTGGATTGATGGATGGATGGTTCAATTTTAACTTGTGACCTATCAAAACACATCTGATTTGACAAATAGTTCAATTAATGTGATCTATTTCATTATTTTCCTTTATAAAAGATGATGTGTAAACTATGTATTTCCCTTCACGTGTTACAGTTGAATAATCTCAGATTGGTTTCAGACCTCAGTTTCAGTTGAGCCATGTTTGTTTGTTTGTGCAAAAATCCAGCTCAGGGCCTAAAAAATCTCAATAAATGTCTGCAAGGACACTTTTGTGGATTCAGAGGTTGAATCGTCCTAACTTCGGTGATTCACAGACTTTTCCTCCAGCAGCACCAGAGGCTGAAATCTGAATTAAATGTTGTGGATGGATCGCCATTAAATTCTGTACGGACATTCATGGCTCCCGCAGGATGAAACGTAATGACTTTGCTGATCTCCTGACTAGAGTGCACTATCTCACGCCACCATTAGGTCAAACATTTACAATAATTTGTTCAATATTGATGACATTTCCATGAACCCCATCCTGTTCGGGCGATAGTTACACTGAGAACAGCCTCAGGACTGAGCTGTGGTGCAGTGGTTGGCGTTTCTTTCTCTGTGCACTGTGCATGCGTTGATCTTTTGCAGGTACTACATTTCCCTCTCAGAGCTCCAACCTGATTTTCCTGCTAATTAATGTTGAGTATTAACAAAGTGTTCATGAGGCTATATGCATGTAATGCGAGCGTGGAAAAAGGTTCGGACGCACATCGCATGTAGGTGCAAGGCGGTTCAAACACTCGTGTAAAAAACCGGAGAGAGGAGCCTTATTTTGTAACACCAAACCCAGAAGTGATTGAATGAATTGGTCATGTGGGCTGGTGCATGTAGTCACAGGAACAACATAATCCAGGGGAAGCACACTTCAGGGAGGAAAATCACCTCATTTGCATTCCGGCGATATATGTGCTGCGAAGAAGTAAAATCTATGAGAGGAGAGGGAGTCTGAATATCCTCCAGCTGAGAAGAGAAAGTTTTATATCTGCAACCTTTCAAACACTCACACCGAGAGGTTTTAATGACAAATGTGCCATAAAACATTCCCTCTAAACCCGTGTAAGATACTGGGGAAAGATCTGCAGGAAAGAGTGAAAAAATGTAAAATGTTACGATGTTTTATGCATTGAAGCTTTATTGTATTTATATTAATCTACCTTTTCAAGATACGTCGTTGACAGGAGTGACATCCTGGTGAGTGCATTGTGCTTGTTTTGTGATAACAGGTTTAAGAGAACGTCACTCACAGGCACACCTGATTTCATCCTACTGCTAGCTCATTAATGGACTTCAAATATGAGTCTGGGTGTGGAATCCTCCAGATGAAAGATCGGCTGAGGATTCAAACAGAGAAAATATTCCACGTTGACTGGCTTCTTGAATCTGTACGAACTAAAAATGATAATGTTCAATCATGACAGAAAAAAAAAAAGGAGGAGCACGCTTCTTTAACCTTTGAGAACATTTTGATACCGTTGCCACGATGTGCAGTAAAAGTCGAGGAAAATGTTTAAAAAAGTGAAACCGAAGCCGTCATGTGCTTGGAGTATAAACAGGCAGAGCTTTAAGTGAAGCTCATTAAATGCACGCCTGCTCTCCAGCGCCCTGCGGCGCACTCTGATGAGACTGATCTGGTGTCCACTCGTGACCTGGCGGCCCGCGGGCTGCCTGTTCTGCGCCGCGCCGCCGGTGTAGTGAATCACCAAGGGCATCTGACCTCACCGCGCTGTCAGCTACACACTGCCTCCGCTGTGGAGCCGCGACAATGGACAATCGTCCACTCAGTGAGCGCGAGAAGCTTTTTCCAGCGCTGCACTGTGAATGACCTGCCAGCTCTGGAAGGGCTGGACACAGTCTTTCAGACAGAGCTATTCAGTGTAAACAGACTCCCATTCTAAGCGAGATCATGATTCATCAAAGCAATGTTCCCCGGCTAATGGAGCGGGAAGATTTATGTGGAATGTGTTTCTGTGACACGCACATTTCACATGGCTTCCACTCGCAGTGAGACAAAGCGTACCAAGGCCGCGCATTGACACGAAGTTCGGAGCCAAAATCAAAGATGCACAACAGACGCCAGATCAGACAATTACCCTCAGATGAGTTAACCAGCCGAAACGGGAGCGAGCCCGCTCGAGTACAATGGAAGTGTCACACATCACCACTGAAGGGTTATCTTTATCTTCAACAGGCGCACCGAAATACCGGTGCATCTCAAGCCGGCTGATAACACTATCTGTCAAATGAGCTGCAATCACGCAAACAAAACACCTTCACCGGATATTCTGAGCAAGAGTCTGAAACCACCGGAAAAAAAAAAAAAAGCTGAAGTGTTCTCCTATGAGTTCATACGTGACTTTCACACCTCTGAAGACTGACCCTGCATCCGTCTCGCTGGAGCTGAAGCTGTGAGAACAGCAGGGTTGAAAGAAAAGGATAACATGAACTGCATATGGCCTCGACTTTAAATCGTACATATTCACCTTACAGAGCGAGAGGGAAGGGAAAACAGATCCGAGGCATGGAGGTAAACCATGTAGCACATATATGACCAACAGAGCGAGCGCTTCAGGAGATCAGTCTTTACTTATTTATGCTCTTCATATTCGGTCAAGCACACTCGCCATCATAACCGCCGTGTGGACGGTTTCCTCAAATAAAAAAGGTGTGATGTGTTTCCAACTGTGCCGAGCAACTGGAAAATTGCTTAAGCAGTTTTATTATTGCCACTCGGAAGCACACGCGCACACACACACGTTTTTTTTTTTTGTAGAGCGTTATTTGAAGTAAGTCGAACCCCAATCTGTGCGACCTCAGCTTTGAAACCAATCTCCAGTTTTTAGCAAATTAAAAACTGTTTTGGTTCACAGGATTTCAAAGTCCACAAGTGCTCTGCACGTTTCGGACCCCACAAAGAGAGTAAAGGCATAAAAACACACCCACTCGCACATATGGCTTTCTTTTGTTTGTTGTTATTGTTTTGTTTTTTTTTTCATCTGGAAAGACGCGGCGCTGACATACAGAGGTTCCCTGGAGACGCAACCCAACCTTCGCTCTAACGACCACATGTCTAACCATCGCCCACAGACCAAAAATATATCTGACCCTGAGGGGAGCTGCACACCTGCCCCCCCCTACCATAACCTGAATAATTCAAGCCAACGTGCACGAATGTCTTAAAGTCGCGAGCATCCAAATTAAACATGATGCATCTTTAATCATGATCCTCCGTAACTCACAGCAGCGTTCAGAGATCAGACACTTTAACACTGAATTCCACACAGTTTTCTTCATTAACACTTTGTGTGTTACAGGTAAAAAAAAAAAAAAAACTAAACCTATTAATCAAGGGATCTGAATTAGATTAACATTTAAATGTGAGAAGACTTTGAATGTCACAAACTGTTAGCTGAGGCTTGACAATCACTTTGGTCATGAGGATAAAAAAATTGATAGTAACAGGAAAAGAGATTTTCTAGTGGGGGTTTCGTGATAAACATACTCCTCTCCTTTGCTTTCGATGGATTGCAGTTACAATTACTGGAGCTAATAGAGGTCTGACTCACTTTGGCTTCAGGCTTTTGTTGACCCACTAGGACTTGAGGCAACACATGACTCTATAATAGGAGGCAGCATTTTTTTTTTTTTTTTTGCTTTCCTGTTTCAAGGTGGATGCAACATGATTTCACCTTTTAATGGTTTAAGCATCTCAGCAATGCTAAAAATATACAGTGGACACTGTTGGTGTTGTTGTTGTTGCTCCGAAGAAATAAAGAAGGAAATGCTAATGAACATTGTTTTTGTCCCCCAATGCTTTGTTACTTACTGAGGACATTAAAACATTTAAATGATGGCGTCATAAAAAGGCAGTCCCATCCGGCTCCAGGGGGAGAATTGTGTTTATCTTAAAGCTGCAACTCCTCATCGATTACTTTTAAAACTAACTGCAGCAGTAAAAGTGGATTTCATTTGGCAAACACTTTTATCCACTGCATTGCACATCGAGCCTGCGACCTACTGGACTCCAGTCAGACTCTCTGACCATTGATTTCACGGCAGCAGTATAATTCACTCTTTGGAGCATGCAGTTGTATTTTGAGGGATATAAACACGCCACACGTTGTGTGAGCAGCATTTCCAGTCGAGTTTTCAGACTCAGAGAAGAGAAAAAAAAAAAAAAAAAACTGCAAATTCATCACTGTGCTGTGTCCGTCTACAGTCACATGTTTGGACGTTAATGTCCCAAATCGAGCTGATGTCAGTTTACTGTTTGTCATTTAAATGGCTCCACGGTGGTGTAGTGGTTATTACGCTCACCTCATAGCAAGATGGTCTCCAGTTTGAGACTTGGCTGGCTTTCAGGACATTTTGGTGTTTGCATGCTCTCCATTCGTCTCCATCTCTTTCCAAAAACAAGAGCTTACATGCTGACTCTATGTCCATGAGCACGTGCGTGTGTTTGTTGTTCAGTGTGCGTCCGGCTTTTGTACATCGTCAACTGAGGCTTAAATTGGATGAAGCCGAATAAATGGATAAATGAATGAGCCTTCGCTCGTTCATGATATGATTGTGTGTAGAGCAACAAATGTCCACAGTGAATGCTGAAAGATTAGTGTCGTAAATGAACAATGTCGACTTGGCAGCGCAGCACAGTGTAGGCGTGTGCATGTTGACAGACGTGCACAAGGGGGCGGGTGTAGGTTTGCATGTGACAATATGTGCATGTGCAAAACATAATATTGTATGCAATCATCAGACCTGTAATGATATTTCCTCTTGATTGCGAGTCTATGGCGGCATAAATTAGACTGTGCAAGGCCACGCCAGTGCTGGTAATTACAGGGAAACGCTGTGACTGACGCGCTCATTTCCTTGCAAGGCCGTCCCATGTTACCTCAGCCCTCACTACTACATACAACACCTTCACAAAGGCTTAACCCTGAAAACAGAAACAACCCAATTATTTCATTTGTACGAGCCTCTCAGCAATAGCAACCTTGAAGCGAAAAATATCGTTCAAGCCGTTCAATATTACACACACTTTTTAATTGTGCCCACTGGCAGCGAGGCAGCAAGAAACGTGCCGGACGGCATGACGCAACGCACAGGTAATTCTTGATTGGCAAAACTACATTTACAGGAGAATACCATATCTGATTGGCCTTCAACTTACAGGTAGCGAGGCCACAACGGCTGGACACGATCTATTAATACACACCCGGCGATTGATCCTCCTGTTCTCATTAAGAGCAGGACGCGAGCGCTTCCATACTGATAATGGCAGTTAAAAAACATTATATTGTGCCGTCAATAGCTTTTGTCCGGCAGTCAATTGTGGTTTTAAGCGCACCCGTTTGAGCAGGAAAGAGCTTCCCTCATTTGCAAAATGTCAGCGGTGATTGAGGTCTTCCCCCAAATCAATGTAACTGTCACACGCTTGCCGTTTCAGAGCGCTCCAGCAATCCCACCGGATTTGCATGTGAAAACAGTAATCCTGTCAGCTGATTCTTCATGTATGCTCTGAGTGAGGCTCAGAATACTTTTCAAGCTCAAAAGAACACGCACACACACAAACGCACAGAATCACACACACATCAAGTGCCACAACCAGCCCCAGATATAAAATCAGAGATAAAAAAAAATAAAAAAGTCTCCCTAAACATTATCTCCAGGGAAATATAGATAAAATGAAATTGAAGCTAATGAAAGACTGAAGTCCCGCTCTTTCACTCTCACATGTAAAATCAACAGGTATTTTAGCTTTAGCTACACTAGACCCAGGCTGCACTCTAATAATTTAGTCTCCTTGTAAAGGTCCACGCTGTGCAGGCTGATATAATGGTTGTATATTACTGCCCGTTGTTTGAGAACGTTGCGATGCGCCCCGAGGCTCCTCTGTAATAACACAGCTGAAGGACAAGGAATGAATCCCGATGACAGTTTATTATGTATACTGTGAGAGCGAACACACAGTGGCCTCCCGACCTCTCCCGGATACAAACAGCAAAAAAGCACACAGGTGCTCTCAAACACAGGTGTCCAATTATTTATAGATTGTTTTTTTCTTTTTTTTTTTTGTTGCTCGGTGAGGATATTTCAGCTTGATTTAGTCAAGTTTTTAAGCGTCCACTGTCACAGGGCGTCGAGCAAATTCACGGCTGCTGTTATTATTATTTCTAACAGCGCTGCGCCGTAGTCAATTTGCACCGATTGCTCATTTTATGCTACTTTATAGTTCAACTTTATTGTGTTACACAAAGAAAATTTACCTTGCTGTATTTATTCCACAGCTGGAGTTACCATTTACATAAATAATGTGAGATAATAAAACATATAATCAGCCTATTACACATAAACAAATTGAGTCCATTAAGTAGTTAAAATTGGTTTCGGACCAAACTGAGCAGATATTTAATATTTGACACGTGAACGTACCGTATAGTGATAACTTAATTAGAATAATTATCTTTAGCCATGTACTTATCATGAATAAATAATCATGTAAACAAAAAGACTAACACTTTGATGAATTATGTGTGTTTTCCTTATAGTGGGGTTGCTGTTAAACAGACTACGGTTTGCTGTTGAAAAGCCAGTTGGGAGAAATCGGACCCCAGCGTACACGCAGGGGAGAACATGCAAACCGCTGCGCAACCACAACACAGAGAATACGAATAACCGGAAAATACAGACCAAGTGAAAGAAATTCTGACTGCTTTAAACAATTCTCATAACGGCTCTCAATCAAAATTATTTCCACAAAGAAACCACAAAAAAAACTCACTGCATGACTTGACATCGGCGAGGGAACTCGAGATAACACAAACGCTGGAGCAGAAGGGCCGCGGTGCCTCCTCCTCCCCTCCTCTGCAGCTCCAGCAGCCGTGTGGCGTGTCTCTGTCTATTTCTTGCAGCTCTTCGGTGGCATGCCTACATTTGAGTTCTCACATGGGCATGCAGTCTGAGCACAGCCTCGTGCCACCAGCCTCCAGGGACGGCGAGCGACAGCCATGTGAGCCCAGCACCTCCTGTCCCTTTTTAAGTTTTAAAGCACGCCGCGCACAAAGTGTATTATACTTTAAGGATACTGTTGCATTAGCTTTTCGGCATAAATGAGAGCGAAGCGTGAAATGGAGCCTGTGAAAACGAGCAAAAAGCCAAATGCAGCAACAGTGTCGGTGCGACCGGCTGCCGGTTGAGCCTCCTTTTTGTCCAGTAAAGAGACGACAATAAACTTTAATGACATCTGCCTTCATCAGTTCAGCGAAAACAACCCTTTACGATCAGAGACAGGAGGACGGGTTCCCACCATATGCTTTTCTGTCCGTGCTGGCAGACAGACCCATTTCAGGACATTGTGTCAACTGGTTGCTGGGATCTAATCTGGATCCGGGTCAACAGATTTGGTTCAAGATAAAACATTTTAGCAGTTTAAAAGATTATTCTCACATTCTCTTGGCACCTAAACTGACACATTTTTTCTTCTTCTTCTTCTTCTGCTTGGACCACCATCTTTTCCAGTATTTAGGAATGATGAATATGGTTGTGACAAGGTTGCGACTCAGCTGCTAGAGCAAGTCATCTTCCAATCCCAAGATCAGCGGCTTCCATCCCCCATCTCCCCCGGTTCATATGTTACAGTGTCCTTGAGCAAGACCCTGAACCCGGAGTTTGCCCCGATGGAGGTCGAGCACGCGCGCGCGCGCGTGCATGCGTGTGTGTATGTGTGTGTGAGTGTGTGTACGAATGCATGAATCAAAGTGCTTTGAGGCTTCTAAAGTGGTGAAAATGCTCTGCAGAGTTGAAGTCCATTTCCCATATAAGTAACTGTATAACATAAAACAGGGGTGTGAAACACACATCACACACCACAGAAGCACGATGAGTCCCCTCAGAGAAAACTGAACAGAAAGAAGTATGAATAAAAATTTTTTATCTGCTAACTTTTGAATTATTTTTTCAAATGAATGCCAGTAAATAAGGTCTTGTCTCTTCGTTTTTAAATTAACTTGTTTGATGCACGGCAGCAACACCCAGTAGCTCCTCGCTGACTGTCAGGCATTCCTTACAACAATGCATAAAAGCACAGCATTAACTATATTATGTGTTTTGGATCCTTTTAATAAACTTCCTCTAGATATTTCTGGGAATATACAGTTTTTTGCTTCAGAACTTTTATATTTTATTTAAGCTTTTATGAGCCGCAAAATTGTCTGTGTTGGGCTGGATTTGACTTATAGCTAATGTAAAAGATTTGGGATGAAGGCTCTGAGCTTGGGCAGATAAAAACACAAAACACAGCCGTGATATTTCATGCACACAGATGGTAAAATAATACACACTATGGGGATCACTATTGATTCGGAGTTTGCCTTCATGTGGAGTATCTGAAAGGAGTTTATGCTTCCAGGAAATGCACAATATGACTTACTCTGTCTGAAAATGTTTGCTTTGCTCTCATTTTTACCTTCAGCTACTGTTATTTTGCCCTATTCAGATTTATTTGCTGTAACATTCCAACGTTCCAATTCAACTTAAGTTGCAGTTATTTTTTTTAATTTTCATTTTTGTAACCTCACTTAATCAATCCTAACACTTGAAACCTTCCTGAAGTATTTTTTTAATTACATATATTTTCTTCTCACACATTCAATAGATGCTGAATCATTGTTTTTACTGCTGCAGTGGTGTTTTTTTCTTAATGATTACATGTTAACATGGTTAAAACCTGCTTCCAGTGCTGTGAAGCTGCTTCCACTTTAAACTATATAATATGAACTTGTAGGCCTCATAACAAATGCTTTATGACACGCTATATAAGATGCACTTCAAGCAGATGTAATGACAATTTTAGCTGCTTATTACAGTCATTTATTCTCTTTTTATGTACCAGCCGATACGTATAGGTGACCGTAGGAAGACTTTGATGAACACATTAATAAATTTTGCAGCGTACCTTGATTTTAAAGTGCTATAAACAATATATTAAAGATTTGTGCGCTGCTTATGAATAGTAAATACTTAGAGAAGTGTCTTTCTCTCGCTACCTCCGCTTTGCAGCTATTTCCTTAAAATGGAGCATCCTTTATGTGATGAGAGGGAATTCTCCCTGACAAGTAAATCCACGGCATTAGTCTTAAGTGCAATATAATTTCGAAGGTGCCATGTGATTTTAGGGCTGGATGGGGGGAAAAGTGTTGAGAAAGCGATAAAACAGAGAACAAAGCACTGAATCCAGGCCTGAGAGGAACCACAACACACGCCTTCCTTTTGAAGCGGCAGACACTTTCACAGGCAGCACCGAAGGCAGCCTTTTAACAAATTCACTTAACTCATTTACCAGGATTTGAGGAACCGCGAGACAAGTGCCGCGCAAAAACAGATCATATTTAAAAGGCAAATTTCTTATTGATCTCTGCAGACATTTTGAGCCCATATGAGTTTTCTGAACCAGAAACAGGCTTAGATGTTATTTAGTCAAACGGCGCATAAGTCCACCATGGCTGTTAAGACTTTGTGACTCAGACTCTGCAGAGCGCCGCGTGGATCACAGAGCCCAACATCACAAGTCCCAGATCGCAGATCACATCTAACAGATCCCAGGTATAAGACCACAGATCACAGGCACCAGATCCCAGATCAGGGCATTAAAACAAATTAAAGTGCCGTCCTAAAGCCTCGACGCCATTCTGAGTCGTTCTCTGCTGACGTCGCGAGGACTTTTCTTTCCTTTTCGTCGGGATGAGTGAGAGACCGACCAGAAGAGAGCTCCTCATGCTTCTCCACTCATCTTTGTAAGAGGATCGGACGTAATGGGGTTTCCTCTTCCATGGCTCCTTCTGCTCACTAGATAAACTGGAGAAAAACTTCCAGCAAAGTCTGGGAGTTCTATTCTTGTCACATTTTACAGTCATGCCGGCAATGAGTTTGGACAGAGACGCGGGTGTGACCTGACCTCGACACGAGCTTTAAAGCAGGTGCCCTCCCACCACCGCCACCATTAATAAGGCTGATAAAATAAAGGTAACAACCCCACCGGGAGAGTCGCCCTGCGCAAACTGTGGAGCAGACAACCCGTACATGTGTTGAGGTGAACGATAACGCCTCATTAAAGGCCGCAGAATCAACATTCGCCACTTATAAATTGCGTCACGATGCAATAACAACCCCGCAGAGTGACTGAGAACAAATAATGAAGGGGACAAGCATGCGTTAGCCGTGTTTACATTGAGAAACATTTATGCGTATAGCAAACTATTATGTCAGGAAATAATAAAGTGCGCCATCGCTCCCGGCCCGAGGGAATAACAGAGACAGGCGTGCGTGGCTTCTTAAATTCTCTCCGTGGCAGGCAGCTGACCTAACGGCCTCGTGTCAGCAGCAATGACGACGCGTCTAACGCAGGGATATTTTATTCATTCTATTAATATTGCATCAGTAGCTCACGCTATGTCGTGTTTGTGTGTCTGAATATACTATACCTGCTCCACTGAACAGCTCTCCCTCCAAACACTGTTTCTTCCAAACGGGACAAAGAAGAAGAAGAAAAAAAAGGTGGAGATTTAAGAAAACCAGACTGTTCGGCAACATTCCTGTGTGTGGTTATCACTTTCACTCCTGCCTTTACAGCAGTTTGACATCTTTTCCTCAAGTACAGCTCAGCCTCTGAAAGCAGCTCCACGTTCTTCTTGTAAACACCGCAGTGCGAGCGCGGAAATCCAGCGAAAATCCAACTTTAACATGAAAATCTATGCGGAGTGTCGCTCAGCAGAGGCAGCAGCTCTCCATCCCCAGCCGCTGCCACTCAAATAAATAATTTCAGGTGGCTGCAATCACCGGCGCCGCACGTCATCGCCTGACATTTTACAAACATGAGAGGCCGGGTCCCTGTCTTTTAATTGATCCAGCCCTGCTCACTTCTCCCGGAGGTCAATGTCTTCGAACCCCGACCAGGGAAATGGCAAGACTCAACGATCTCCAGCCAATTTGAAAGAGCCGGTAGGATTGACCTATCCTTAAGTAAGTATTGATCGTTTGTATAACCGCATGCTAAAAGAACAGAGGCAATAAACAGGATCGTGTTGTGCGGCCGGTCACGAGTGCAAGAATGGAGGAGAGGGAAGAAAAAAAAGAAAAAGGTGTATCATTCTCAACTTGTGGAACGCTATTGTTAGCCCCACGGTGACGTTAACGCCCACAGCTGATGCTAGCAACCCTGCCCACGTTATTTCCCATCCCACAAGCATTTTGTCTCAGCGTGTGAGTAAATTTCACGCTGCCAATTCTGGTCTGAACCGGCCATAAGTCAGCATGTGATTACATGGCTGGAATAAAAACCAGCAGGGCTCTCATTCAAGGACCAGAGGAGACGCTCCCTCTACAATAGATAATATATTCAGTATGTTCACACGAGGGGGGGAAAAAATGAAAGAAAAAAGTGCTCCATAATCATTTCAAGTTCCACGATTCTCTCTGCATATGTTGCTATTAATGATCTTGTTGAACGCTGAAATTAGAAACAAAAAAATGCATACACACTATATAAGAACTGTTTCATTAAAAGTGCTGCATTAACAAATTCACTCACTCCCTGATGCATTTTTTTGTGTATTTAGCTTGTTTTATTTCCCCCCCATTGTTTCCATGTGTGACAGAAACTCACTGTTCAGATCGTGAACTGTATGACTTGTGCTTCACGACAAACTCTACATAATTGTGTTTGTGTAAGTGATGACTCACTAACACTTTACAGTCTGCTGGGCAATTTACATTATTTCTGAAGGATGGTATTATAGTAAGAATAAATTAGAACGGCGTTATGAAAGTGTCTGAGCAGTCACTCCTCTTCTGAGGCCTTTTGTGTTGAACAAAAAAGCAGTTATATGCGTTTAATTTGCACTCTGAATGAAAACAGTGAGATTAATGCAGAATGTTTACACATATGGCACATTTCACCCGTGACGTTTTTCTCTGTGTCAGAGGATTCTGCACGTGCACACAACAGGTGACTGAATGATTGGACGCGCTCTCCTCACAAGGAGCGAATCCATGATGAAATTCACGGTTGACTCCTGACGTGTCCAAGCGGCTCATTTATAAATACGACCGTGTCTTCCACGCAGATTTACATTACCATCCGCCGCAAAGCTCTTCTGAATGTTTGAAATGACTCCTACACTCAATAAACAATGAAAAGGTGCCGAGAGGGCGTGAGATCAAACTTTAATTCCCCCTGGACTCAAAAAATGTGCTTCTCTCCTTGTTCCTCCGGTCGAGTGTTTGAGCTTCGCTGTGCAGAGTTTAAAAGCAGGAGGCCGATTTCACATTCATCTGCTGAAAGGGAGGAACGCTGGTGCTCCCAGCCGAGTCTCGTTTTTAAGGGTCCGCGAGCGGATTCGTGAAGTCACACATTGTCTGAGAGCCGATCCTCATCCAATATTCAACACACACACACACACACACACACACACACACACACACACACACACACACACACACACACACACACACACACAGAAACACACACACTGTGGGTGAACTCCACAGGAAAGGATGGGGCTTCTTGTGTCTGTCAGGTGAACTCAGGACAGGAATTACAGTTGTATTTTTTTAGTGAAAATCTATAAGCATTTATGAAATGAGGGTACATTTGTGCGAGAAAAAGAGACACGGATTATTATTCTGAGACAACCTAACATACAAATGAGAAAACGGATCGATTTCTACCCTCTGTGATAGACATATATCACCATATGTGCCCATTTCAGCACCAACATGTCATTACACCTAATGACTGGCACAGCGAAACAGTGACAGCTGTATGGGACTTTTGTCAACAATAAAGAATAAATATGTGCATTAAATTCTCAGCAGCTGCTATTTGGTTTGATTTAGACTCTGAGAAGAGTTGGTGAGATTTTGGAAAAGTTCTTAGTTTGCTGTAAAAACCAAATTTATGGTGTTGAGTTTATTTGAAAGGGATGTTGTTGTTTCATTGGACGCCAGTGTCTCAGTGTTTTATGTCATTTCTTTCTGGATTATTCCTCATTATGCCTTTCCTGCCGTTCTGCTTCTTTCAGGCAACACATTTTGTCACATCACCATTTTCACTTCTTGTTAGTTTTTTGTGTTTTATCCGCTTCTCCTGGTATCTGCAGCAGTGCAACATGTTTATATCTCGGTAATTTGTGTTGTTTTAAAAGACTAGTTTAAATCCATCATGTCTAGCTCATTAAAATTCATCTTTATAAGATGAGAGAAGTAGAGCTGTTTCATTGTTGTTTCATTTCATTTGAATAATTTATGATTCTTAAAGAAGGTGGGCATCTTCTGGCTTGTATGAGAGCATATTTAACTCCTTTACAGAGCACTAATTGAAATGGACAAAAAAAGAAGCATTCTTATACTTTTGAGACCATTTAAGAATATGCAATAGTTGGGTTTTTCCATGTAAGTTTATAAGTTCCCATAAACATGGTTTTCTGTAAATGTGATTCTCTTCACATTGGATTTCTGGAAAAAGCTTTGCAATCCTTTTGCATCATCCTCTGCATCCTTAAGTCTTCCTGTCCCATAATATACATGCTTTATTCCCACAAAACACCCTAAATACAGCATGAGTCCTTTCCATAAAGCGCATCAGTCAGGTGTACTCAGGGGGAATCAGATGTTCTGCCAAAGTTAGTGAAAAGCCAGAGGGTTCATTCAGATTTTCTTTGCTCTTGCTGTCACCTCTTGATTGAGGCTTCTTTTGCCCGCAGGTACTGACAATCACGCGCATGAGTGGCAGCTCTCGATACCGAGAAGATTCAAGATATTTTGCAACCAATATCTTCATCATCTGCAATCAGACCCTACTCTGTCCTCCGAGAAGACGCCGCTCGCCCCGACGGAGCAGAGGTTTTCAGACGAGCTACAGGATTTGGGAGTGAAAAAGGATGAATGGCCTGCCAGCAGTCCTGACCTCAACTCCATTAAACACTTTTGGGATCAGCTTGGTCGTGCTGCATGTGCCAGAGTGACCAACGCCTCCGTGTTGGCTGATCCGCAATAAATGCTGGGTGAAAAATGGGATCTATCTCACAGCAGTGTGAGAAGGCTGGAAACCACACACACACACACACACACACACACACACACACACACACACACACACACACACCGCTGAACCTCCATTTTGCTAAATGAATAAATTGTTCAATTTCCAATATGCCTCGTTTATTTATTTTTACTTTAACACAATCTACCATGTTTGACATTGGCAGAAAAGACTTCAATAATCTTTTCCTCTGCACATTCACCATTCTGCTCTTCGTTCCATAAATGCATTTGCCTAAATATATGGCAGCATTTAAAAGAAAAATAAACAGACTGTTCAATTTATATTAGAGTTATAGCCGAGGAGCAGCGCTACAACACAGACAAAACACAAATTTCCGTACTTTTGTGGGTGTTTTATGTATCGATGTATTTTTTTTGATTGTTGTTTTCTTATGAAATAATGAGTACCGAAATGTGGAGGTTGGTAAAAAAATAAGCACTTGCCAGAAGACAAAATTAAATAGGACTAAGATGAGCTTTTGATTTGTATTGACACATTGTTTTCCTAAATATCCACCATTGTTCAGTTATAATAATTACAAGCGTTCTGAAGGGCGAGTTCTTAGCACTGCCATCTTCTGTCATGAATTCAGGAGTCACACATGTAACAAGTTGAGCAGTAATGAGACAACAAAACTCACTCGGCTGCCCTGTTCAATGATATTCATAACAGAGCAAGCTTGGCCTTATTATTTGTAGTCTGGAAAAAGTTTAGAGGTGACTCAGATGCTGAACTTCAATTTGAAAAGAAGTGCAGTTTTTTTTTCCCCTTTTTTTTGGTCATCCATGTTTCAGTTACTTGTTATAAAGTTACAATGCAGTGAGTTAGGGTTCCGTGTCACAGCCTGAACAAAAGCCAATTAGCAAGTGATGGAGAGAAGAAAATACGAGCACAGAAACCACTGGTGTGGATCATTAAGTATCTGCAAGACAGTTGTGCTTTCACTCTCTCAGGAATGGTAATGGGGCTATTTGTGTGCACACATATATAAATATGTATATATATATATACATATATATGTATATATATATATATATATATATATATATAT
Source organism: Salarias fasciatus (assembly GCF_902148845.1). NCBI lineage: Eukaryota > Metazoa > Chordata > Actinopteri > Blenniiformes > Blenniidae > Salarias > Salarias fasciatus. Next base: position 16,931,809 of record NC_043764.1, on the reverse strand, counting down.
ATATATATATATATATATATATATATATATATATATATATATATATATATATATATAATTATAACACATATGCTGCATACTTGTCATAGCAACTACATCTTTTATGATCACTCTGAATGTCTTCGTAGGGATGTGAGAAATTCACCCGAGCTGTTCCATGCAACTATGTACAAATGACAATCCCGTTTTGGTGTCACTTTTAGTGCTTGCTCTGTAACACACACTCGCAAACACACACACACACACGCACATGCACGCAGCCTTCATATTCCTTTGGGGTCCATCTTTACCACTGTCAGCTGAATAGATCACACGGCAAGGCTTCAATCTCCTTCAAATCAGTCACAGTGATGATTCTGTGAGAAAGGAGAGATAAAAAGCCGACCGGAGCCTGTCAGGGCTATGAGAGCAGAGGACGTCAATGCCTCACTTAGACAGCTAGTCTGAGGGGGCCGCTTCCCCAGACAGGGGGACAAGACGGAGTTCACCTGCATTCAATACCAAGTTTTGCCTCGCCTTGTGGGAGAGGAGAGGCGACGGAGAATACCGGGCTCCACTCCCTGATGTAAATGTCATCTGGATAAAAATCAATTTATGATTCATTCGAGAGGCGCAAACGTAGAAATGGACAAAGTCCCCTGCTCTGTCTCCTCCTCCTCCTCCTCCTCCGGCTCATAAGCGGAGGGTAACGACTGGATGCTTCATCACAAAAATCGCACCACATCATGGCTCCCGATAACAATTCCAAAAGTTTGGGCTGATTGATTTTTTTCCTCCTGTGGCATTGTTGCTTCTCATTTCCAACACAGCATGAGAGGCACTGAAATAAAAACATCTTAGCAGCAAATCGGCCTCACCATGGCAACAGTATTGATCAACTCTCCTGGGCCCTCAGAAAAATCTATCCCTGGTGTCAATTTCCCAGCATTAACAGTTCAGCTGCTCCTCATGTCTTCGATAGACAGTCATGATATTTAGAATCTGGGAATAACTGTTATAATCGTTATTTTGCTTCCCTGATGAGTCATTTATCACAGGGGAGAGACACCAAATGACCTGATGATATTCACTGAGAACAATGTGGGAAGTAGGCCAGGAGGACAGCTCAGGGAGAGGTCAGTGTCTGCAGGCTTCAAGTGTAATGATTCAACGTCAATGACCATTGAATTCCTTCACTATGGAGCATATCCAATAATAGGCTATGACAAGAAGTTAAACACTCTGCCCCAAAGCCCTTGAATGTCTATTCATTTTCACTTGAGGAAAGGAAAAGTCGGATTCCTCTCTTTAATTATGTTCAGCCAGGTGTTCTCTTTTAAGCGTTTGACTGGAACAGTTTGAAAGTTGACAGACTGCAGCTGAAAACAACCTCAGAAACTTGTAATTGCCGCAAAACAGCAACCAAATGTTGTCTGACTAATGGAGGTGAATAGGCTGGGAGCTCCGGATTCTGATACGTATTGATCAAACACTATCATGTGGCCTCACATTTAATTTGGTAATTTTACTATCAGTAATACCACCGCCACATCTTTCGCTGAAAACCTTGAGTGTGCCGGGGGGCAAATACGCTCAAATGAAGACTGAATTTATCTCCTCTCAGGTGTGTAGATTTGAAAGTGGTGATTAATTCTATCTCTCCACACTTTGGGGGAAAAATGAGAGGGAATTCAGAGTGATGGACAGAGCCGCATGACAACTGCTGTCAATCCACAGATTCCTCAAGCTTGATTACGCCTGAGCTCCGGCGCCACATCGCACATGGACTACACCTACACTCTGACAGCTTGACACGTACAGACATGCTGGTACAGCTGGTGCGAGGAGGAGAGAATAAAGAGAATTTGGGGGCTAATCTCGCCTTCCTTAAACCTCCTAAATTTCGCCAGTGCACACATGGTAATGTTACACAGCTTGCATGAAAAAGAGGAGGCCTTAGAAGGCTTGCATTCTGCAACAAAATAATGAGTGTAGTGAGGATGCTTCAAAGCATAACTGGAGGGTTTTACCAACTTGGATTAATGAAAATTTAATATGTTAACTCAGCCTACAAAGAGTGGATAGGAACCAAAGCCAGGCTGAAGGTTGTGGTGGGGACCAATCAGTATAACTGTCGAGCCAATGGAGCCACAAAACCCCAGAGCATAACTGTTGTAAAAAAAAAAAAAAAAAAAAAAAATGAATAAATAAACAATTGTGCGGTGTGTGAGTGTTACTGAGTGCAAAGAAAAGGAAGAGGATGAAGAGGGGGAAGGCTAAAAGCTTGTTAAGTACTTTGATGGTCTTGCAGTTGCAGTTAAACAGCTACTTACAGCCAGAACCACGGTTTGTCTAATTGAACTGAAACAGAACACTAATGACAAGACAGTGACTTACAAGCAAACCACAAATCATTATCAGCAACGCAGTGCAGCTCGGGTTCTCCTCCGCTGTCCTCACACGACAGGACGCTGTGCAGAAAACTGCTCATTTACGAAAACATTCACGCAGTGTTTCAAGTCATTAGATATTTTGCTATGGAGATGTGTTTTAAATAATTAATCTGCTGTATTGGTGCCCTGTGCTGTCTATTGCACTGCACCACCAGCAGTGGGCCAACAGTATCAGTTGACTCACAGCCAGCACGACCAGAAAAGTGTTCCTATAACCCCAAGTTAGCACATTTCGAAATAAGGAGTGCAAATTGATTTGATTTACTTGCAGTCATGAGGCTCGATTAGGTTACAAAGAGTTCGAAACAAGCTGATTTTGCAGAGGGGGCCCCCCTGTAGATCAAGGCGAGCCAACTGGACCATAACTCAAGGCTTTCAGGTTCAAAACAATTCATGAAAAACGCCCGCAGTTCGACCATACAAGAGGCTCATATAATCATGTGCAATCACATGGAACAGGCCTGTTATTCTCAGGAGGGGGCTGTTGGGTTTGGGTGTGATTGTGTCAGGCTGTCAGTGCCCACTCATCCAGACTCCGGAGTGAGACTGGAACAGACGGGAGCTGTTCTTTCAGCACCACCGGGGACAAGCAACAGCACACTGAGCTGTCTCATCCACATAGTGTAGTGGATTGGAAAAAAAAAAAAAAAACAAAAAACAAAAACACCAAAACTCATTTCATCTTTCTTTTATGCTGCGTGACTTAAGATGGAGAGAAGTCTGAGTGAGCAGAGGGGGAAACACGCCACACATGAAATCTAATTCCATCGTCTGGAAGGAGATTCATGCTGCTAATAATGAATGGGAGGCAGGTTTTTTCTCTCTCTTTTTTTTCCCTCTCTTCTTTTTTTTTCCCTCCCTCTCCTCATTACTTTTGCAGCCCCTTGCGCCTGCTTCCTGACACTGGGTGGGTAGCAATGAGGAGGCGCAACACTTTCCCTCTTCCCTCAGGCAGATTGCTGGCTCTTACGGGAGCTTTGACGAGCTGCAGGTAAAAAACACAAGAGACACGGTCGTGCCGATTTCGAAAGGCACAAACTCACGCGCACACGACTCGAGCACTTGCCTGAAAGAGGCGTAGGATGTTGGCAACCATGATCGATACCGAACTCGCCGAGGCTCCGATGACTCCCACCACTTTTTCAGGCTTGACAAACACCGGTGGCTCCCCGTTCGTGCACCGCACGTCGGAGGTGTCCTTCGTGATCAGGGCTTGCACGAAAGTTAACGACTGCTCCAGCGCGTACGTATCCCTCGAACAAGTGTCCAGCACCCGAGCGCCTAAGGTGATGTTGGGCAAGAGTTGCTCGTCCTGGTTGATCTGGTCCAGCGCGTACATCATGGCCTCGAGCCGCTGGATGCCGTTCTCCTTTTTCAGATCCCCGCACGGCGTGCCGTCGACACCTCTGGCGTGCACCGGGAAGAGTCCGCCGAGGGTCAGGTGTCCCTCTGTCCGTATTGAATGGGGCGCATACGTCTCCTGGGGCAGCGCGAAATCTACCACAGTCCTCATGAGCCAGAGCAGCCTCCACGCAGAGCTCAGCTTTACGCGCACACCGGGACGAGCCATGGTCAAGTTTCAAGGAAGGATTGGAGCGTGCAATCCGCAGATGGCGTTACAAAAAAAAAAAAAAATTATGAACAAATAAATAAAGGAAAACAAAAAATAAAAAAGACAAAGTGAGTTTAAAACGAACCCATTCCTGTCAGCAGGGAGCAGATTCAACAAGCGGGGCTGGAGAAGCGAGACGCAGCAGAAGGATCAGGGAAACTGCGCCCATCGTTTTGCAGCCAGGAGTGAGCGGTGCAGCTTGTTGAATAGTGAAGCCCCCGACGGTAATTCAGCTCCCTGGGAAAAAAAAAGGGAGGCTACATCCATTTGTCAGACAATATTAGTGGAAGAAGACGAACACCCGCCGCAGATGAACTGGCCTAATTGTGTCCATTTAGAGCTCAATCCAAAGCGCGAGAGGAAACAATGAAGCCGCTGCTGAGAACTGGCATATCTTCACAGCCCGCCGCAATCACCGACCAAGAAACATGCAGCAAATCACAGGGACGAGCTCTCCTCTCGGAAATCTCAGATGTTAGGACCCGCAGAAGTGGGGGACATTCTTCGTGTCCAGAAAAACTCCGGGGGAGCGCGGGGACGGCTCGCTGTCTGTCTCCCAGGGGTGCAAATCATCTCCACAGTCTCCAAAGAGGATGTAAAAAAAAAAAAAAAAAGGACGGGGAAAAAAAAGACGATTAGCGTGGACGCAAATGTGCGACCACTAAGCAGAGCGCCGAGAAAACCCAGCTAATTAAATCCCCAGCTCTTTCTCTCCCTCCGCAACCGGTCGCATTTATACAAAATGAATGAGTCACAGCGAGGATTCACTGTGTGCGCGCCGAGTTTCAGCCCCCTTTTTTTCCCGAGCCAGACGTCATTCAGCTGGTGCGACGGAGGAAAGAGATCAGCAGCACTTCACGGCGAGGCTTCCAGGAAGTTATCACTCCATCCGGAGACTCGGGAGAAGGTAAACAAGAGCAACAAATGCATTTACAGACGCGAATAGTAAAAGACCGATTGTTCCTCTGAGTGCCTCTCAGCGCGCTGCGTCTCAACACGATCATCTCTGTCTCCTCCCTCCTTTATCCCCCTCAAACACGAGCAGAGAAAAAAGAAAGTCTAGGACGTGTCCCCCCATTTTTTTCTTTTTTTTTTTTTCCTTTTGCTTGTGACGGTGGCAGAGTCGCCCATGAAACAGATTTGTGGAATTATGCAAACACAGAGGAGCTGCAGGAATGAAGAGCCTCTATTTTTTTTTTCACCCTTTCCTGAAATAGTTTTGGATTGATTAATGATGCACCTTTAAAACCAGAGAGAGGTGAGGGAGGGGGCAGAGCGCAGTCGTTTGGAGGGGTCCAGGCTGGTCTCCCAGGCAACCCATCTTCAGAAGACACACACACACCCACACAGTCACACACACACACACACACACACACACACACACACACACACACACACACACACACACACACACACACACCTTTAGGAGCAAGGAGTCCTCACATCTCACAAGCAAGACGCCATCATCACCAAACTATTTAATTGCACAGATGGTACTTTTACAAACAGGCAGATTATGATCATTTGTATTCCTGGGCTTGCATTAACCAGGGACTCACTTGGCAATTTGAGGCATTAATTAAGAAGGTGGTTTTTGCTTGTAACGCAAACTAAAGCTCATATTCAATAAAGGAACAATGATCATTGTCGGTGTGCTAATGAGTACATGTTTGGTGGGTTTCAGTGTGAGAAAAGCTGCCAGCTGAGCTCTGTGTGAATACATTATTCATGAGGAGAAAACCATAATTTTCATGTATCCTTAGAAACTGACCATTTCTACAACAACCAGCACTGTGAAACTGCACCAACAAAGACGAAATAGAAAACATTCAGAGTCAGAATTTTTCAAATTAACTCTGCTGTTACAGAGTCTGCTCATGTGATCAAGGACATGGTCTGCATTGTGGAGTTGTTAGAACTACAGCCATATTAAGGGAAAGTCCTTGGTTTGAGTCTGGCCTTGAGAGTCTTTTTCTGCAGAGAAATTGTTGTTTTTGTTTTTGTTTTTGTTTTTGTTTTTGTTTTTGTTTTTGTTGTTTTTGTATGTGCTCTACTTTCCTGCCACAGTCCAAACTCATGAAAGTACAGGCCTTCACTTGTATGTTTGCATGATTGTGAGTGTGGTTGTGTATCCCTTTTTCACTAATAGGGAATGTGAGCCTGTTTTAAACCACCATGAGACCTGCTGGTTAGTTAGTAGTTAGTTAGTAGTTAGTAATCCAGGCTGTAGCCTGTCTTCATTCTCATAGTATACTAGGATTTGTTTGAGGACCACAGCCCTTACAGTGTGGATGTATAGATGGCTTAAATTAACCGTCCTATCAGAAAAATCATATGTACTGTATGTTTAATGTCTTAAAAAAAATTGTTGTGTCGCTTAGCTATTTTTCCCACACAGCTTCTCCCCAAATAGGATCGATATTGAACAAATTATGCAGCAATTTATCCTTTCAGAGCGCACATCAGATGCAGATCTGAAACAAGTTTGTTGTCGTTGAATTCATCCTGCACTTGTTTCATCTTCTCCATTATGCCGCCGTTGCGTTGTTAGTGGAAGTTTTGACCTAATTTATGGGAACAATGCGTCACGCCAACAAATAAACACCAGAAACAACTGCAGCACTGTTTTAAGCTAAATGTTGCAACATTTCATTCAATGGCAGATTCAGAGCACCTATTTCTGAAAAGCTTTATGCCCTCTATGATTGAGCACTGGCACAAAATAGGCAGAGCAGCTAATACAACCACTGAAAACAAACACAATGCTATTTCTTTGCGACAAAGTGTGATTTTCCTCAGTCTGTTTAAACTTGTATGAGAATGTGAAGTGAGTGGCAACTCTACAATGTCTTTAGATCACCTGAACTTTAACCTTCTCTACTGTTGGATTTTCGGTTTGATGTGCAAAGCTTTGTCTCAGCAGAGCTTGATAAAACCCTTCCTTCCAGATTGGTTTTTGCCGCATTAACAATCACGTTCGCAGCACTGCAGCTGTTTGAAGAAGTAACCTGGGAAAAGCCAAACAGGAAACAACAGGGACTTACTTTATTAGTTATCTGAGCTACTTGATCACTGAATGAAAACAGCCTCAGAAAGTGGTTTTATCGTAAAAATGATTGTGAGCCACAGAATTCCATTTTATTAACATGTTCATTTCATTAGTTTCTGTTCAATTAAAAGATTAGAAAAGGCGATGCAGCTCTAATTGAAACTTGTCCTATTGACATTACAGGCTTGGATGGACAAATTTCTAATTAATTAAGTTGAATAGAGATTAATTCAAGCCTAATCCTGCCATGTACTGTATTTATCTCCATTAGCCACACTGAGTACATGAATATCTTTCAACAGGCAAATCGTGCATATCCAACCCAAAGCATGATAATGTGGTTTCGGGCGCACACACAGTACACTGGGGCCAGAATTCATGAGATGCTCTAAAAATACATTGAAAAGTGTGAGGGAACTGCTGGGAAAGAGACTGCTGAGGAGAGAAATCAGGGACGTGAGAGGAGAGGGAGGCAGATGGCCACCTCCGCTGTGAGCGCACTGAGACAGACAGGCAGGCCTGGAAAAATGCAGCAACAGCCCCCAACAAATGACACCCTGAGAGACTGGTGTCGCAACGCACAACACTAATTCCACTTCTCGGACTCTGCAGTGAGAGGCTGACTCCCACTTACACTGTCAACGGAAAGGTTACTTTTGAAAAATGGGGCCCTCACCGTGATTTAATTCACTGACTAACCCCAGGAAGAGGGGCCTTTCCCCCAGGGAGGCGGTGTGATTCAGACGGAGATTACACTTTGGTTTCCGTCTCCTCTCCGTCTCCTCCCTCGCTTTCGCGGCGATACGGAGTCACGCGTGCGCACGCCCAGTCGGTGAAATTCCCTCTCGATCTCATCATGTGACGAAGCAGGAAGCGGGAGGAGTGGGGGACGCACCCGGCCAGACGTTTACCTTTAAATATCAGGCAGACCGAACGACCGAATACAGCTATATTTCCAACATGCCAGCGGTGTGCGGCATTTAAAGGCACCCTGCCAGATAAATGATGGCCTCCTATGAAAGAGCCAGACCTTTTGTTTCAAGCATTCAATAACATGTCTACTCGATGCGGTCTTCCTCAAGTCAATTACAGGGCTGGCTCCGTGAGCTCCTTGAAAGAACGGCACATCAGCCAACAATAAAAAGTCAACCCGCAGGACAAGAGGCAATAAGGTTTCCTTTTGGGCTGACACTGGGCACAATGGGCTCTGTCTGTCAAATTAATTAACCTGGAAACCTGTTTAATTCCCAGACTTAAATGAAAGGGTGGGTGTATCCACAGTAAGGAAATAACTTTGGAGCAGGAGGTAATTGCGTGTCGAGGTGATTTGTTCGAAGCCGCGCAGGCCACCAGCCTGTTTGGAGTCATGCATATTCTGCAAGAGGTGAAGTGTTAATGTTAGATCAATGTAGGGGCAATGTTAGATTAGCAACATGAAGGTCAGCGAGCCGCTGGGCCCCCTTGTCTCATGTTGTACCATCTGCTTTGGAATAATAAAATCAGCCATCTCAGCTTTTCTTTATCTGGAAGCAGAATCGTGTCTGAGGAGGAAAAAAGAAGCATTTTGTAATTCCATGGGCACGCTTGTGAAGGGAAGACAAATTCTTACCTCTTCTGCTGTTTATGCCAGAGACAAAGCAGGTGCACTGCAGCTAGCACGATAGACTCTCCACACTCTCAATTACGATTGTAATCCATCTGTCATACCTTCTCCCTTCTAATTATGTCTCTGTAAAGCTGCTGCTGTGAGCTCAGTACCCATTCACACTCTGAAATGTGAAAGATAGATAGATAATGCACAAGTGACCACTGGAATACATAACTGCAGAGGGTAGCCTGGTAACAGGAGGTTCTTCCTCTCCGGGATGTCTTTGAAATGCATGGGTTATATGACAAAGAGTCCACTCGGATTATAAGTTATGTGGGGATGAGGCCGTGGAGACAAGCGAAGAAGTTCAAGTGGGAAAAAGAAACGTCAGAAAATATTACCTCGGAGCTGCTGCTGGTTCTCTTTCCTATGGACTTGACATGTACCTGCTCCTGATTGGAGCCGCTCGGGTAACGATAATGATTAGAGGAATTATATATGACAGTAATGGACCCAACGGGGCTGACCTCCTACCCAACAGTCCTGGAATTTTCCAGAGACCCTATTAGAGGGTGACTGGGTCTTTGTTTTGATGGCTAACTTCACGCTCCACCGGGCACACATGATAAGTGGGTGCAGCTGTGTTAGTTAGCCAGGAGGACTTTAGCCACAAATTTGATTGTGATAGCAAATGCCTCCCGCCTTGTGTCTGTTAATTAGGCGACCTTTTGAGCAGCCCTGGACCACTGTGAATTATTTTATCTCAAGTGTCTTCTCGGCGCGGTGTGAGGGAGGAGATTTTATCCACCGCCCCGCCGAATCCCTCTCGGTGTGTGTTTGTGTGTGTAAGCAGGGATGATCTGACATGGCTGTGAGAGAGCAGAGCGAGGAGGACGGCTCACCGGACTATCCATTACCATGCTCTTTATACGCAAAGGGAAAAAGGGGACAATATTAAAAAAAAAAAAAAAAAGATAAATAAAAATACACATTAGCTCAAATCATCGATCACGCTCACACAGCAAATGCTCTTTTCATTCTTTTCATTAACAATTTGCAACTGTACACGGGGAGACTTGCCAAGAAACATGGCGGTGAAAGATAATTTCAAAGAAATCAATAAGTCTCTGATAGCTCTGAATCGAGGATGATACAAACAATATTGATAAGTAAGCAGAGGCCACGTTGAAATCACCTTTTTACTCGTTAAGACAGGAAAAAGTCGATACCTTTGTTGGTTTCTGTAGCTGAAACATGAAACTATCTCAGCAAAACATAAAGTCTGGAAACAGTCACTTTTATTCCGTCCAAAGGTAACAAAGTCCCAAAGCTCCTCTAAATCTGACGAACACACAATTAGATCTCATTTGTTTTTGTCCGCATGAAAAGCTGAAATGTAAAGAAAACAAGTTCTGTTGTTGTTGTTGTTCGGGATTAAAGGTATCAGTCTGTTGGTCTTCTCACCGCTGGGACATCGTCCCGCAATCAAGCAGCAAGGATGATTTAAAAAATACTGTGATCAGCGTATTTTCTCTGTAGCTTCTCTGTACTTCATGCACTTTTCTGTCCGGTTACTGAAGAGCAGGAGAGCAGATAGTTTCCATGGCACTGATTAATTCACTGATTTAAACCTTGAAATGAAAAACAAAGTCCCACTGGATGCTACAAGGGTCAAGATAACGTCCAGGCAGCAGTTTAAAGGCAATTTAGAACTAAAGGGAGATTCTCCTTTAGCTAATATCTGTTTTAACTCTCTTGTAAAGCCCAACGACGCAGTGGAGAAGCGGTCCGCACTGTCACCTCACATCAAGAAGGTTTCTGGTTTTAACCCTGCCAGCAGCCGCTCTGAGTTTGTCAAATAAAGGAGACAGAAAGGATTTTCTTTGTGCTCTTCAGCATCCTCCAACAAATCCAAAGACACGTTTGTGGGATTAATTAGTGCATATAAAGTATCTCGATGTGTGACTGCTGTGTGGGCAGTGTGCAATATGTGATAAGAAAAAAAAAGAGAGGGGTGTTTTGAAATAGGTATGTGAGGGGGTTGAAAGGTATTCAGACAAAAAACAAAGAACACCAACTAGAAATAATGTTAATTTTACACTCAAGCTTCACAACTTCATATTATAAGTGTCAGGATGTAATTCAGATAATATGAAATATAATATGTTACAGGTGGCATTAACCACTATCCACAAAATTCAGCAGAGGAGGGGATATACTGACCAGAAGGGGGGTATATGGGTATATATATCCCACCCATCAGCAGTTTGCACCGTGCGTATGTGATGGTGTGTCTCTCCTTGTTAAGCCTCCGATGGACAGGCGATCTGCCCGGGCTGTAGTCTGGGTTAGCAGCGACAGGCTGTAGCCATCCGTGACCCTGCTCTGGATAAAGCAGGTAAAAGAAGATGGATGGTTTCGTGAATGGAGGCCACAAGACTTTGCTTCAGTCTGTTGGAAAACTTTGAGAGTCAGCTGTTGTGAAGCAGATGGAAGAGAGAGTCGCTACAAGCCTCTTCCAGCTGACAAAAATCTTCATTTTAGTTCCCGGAACAGAATCATGTTTGGAGAGGATTTTCCACATAAAGTAGTTAACACGGCCAAATGAATCCCTTCACACTCATCTGAAATTTCACAAACCCAAACACTGTTAAACAAACCATGTTTCGTGATCAATTGAAATACAAACATACACAATTTTAAAGACCTTGGCTCGGTATGTTCACATATGGGTGGTGTAGTGGTTCACGCTCCTGCCTCACAATGAGAGAATTCCTGGTTTGAGTCCAGTGGCGAGCTCTCTGTGTGGACTTTGCATGTTTCTCCTGTGTGTGAGTGGATTTTCTCTGGATGAGAGGTTTCCTCCAGCAGTCCAAACACATGTTCCTGGTTAATTGGTGAATCTAATTTGCCTGTAGTTGTGAGTGTGTGCAGTTGTTTGTCTCACTGGTTATCCTGCGCCTCCGTCCAGAGTCAATAGGGATCATCTTCAATTCCCTCTGACCCTCAGCTGGATGAAACTCCAAGAAAGAGTGAACTGACAAAATAAATGAACTATAAAAAGCACAGACACAAGGTATAAACTGCAGTCACCAGTGGTTTTATTATTTTCCATTTCATGGGCTCTGTACCGCCCTTTCTAAATTCCACATTGAAAATTCATACTGAAAATAAAACTCCACAGAAAGCTGCAATGTGTCTGTTTTTCTCAAAATTTCCACCAACTTGAAAAAAAAAAAAAGCTCCATGACTTTAAGGGTTAAGCCACCAAGGCTCCCGTCTTGGACTGCAGTCATTTGATTTCTGTATTCTCTGATGTATTTTGCAGAAAGTGTGTGGACTGAGGAAAGCTGTAATTTAAAGTCAGCTACCGAACACCGATGTTCGACACTGGCCTTCTCATTTCACCGTCGGCAAAAGAGTTAATTTGTGTGAGCGGTTGAATAATTTCTAATGACATTATACTTCATAATTAGCTCATTACAATTTCGAAATCAGCATGCTGATTGGAGTTTCTGAAACCAAATATTTCCGAAGCTGTTCAGAATCAATAGCCTACTGACAGGAAACTGATAGCTGCAGCTCATGAATTACAATCAGCCGATAGTCAATCATTTTTTGTGACTTACTGAGCAGATAAAATTTACTTGACATCATTTTCACTGCATCATTATTTATCATTTCTGGCGGCTATGGCGTAACGCCTCGTCTATTTTCCCAGGGTTTCTTAGTTTTGTTTTTTTTTTTTTTTCTTTCACAACCAGCCTGACAGAACTGTGTAAAGAGAGGGAGAGAATGAGGGATGCAACCTGCACCGGGATGAAAAGCAGGACATTTCCTCAGTACAAAGAGTACAGTTACGCCGTTTTGATATATGATTACCATTTGTATTCAACAAAGGCTTGTTCTTGCTCGGAATTGATTTCCCTCTTCATTGTAAACACTGTCCAGCAGCGCAGGGGCTCTTTAAAGAACATACGGCGGCTCTGAATTAATGGTCCCAATGCATTTGTGGTTTGACACAATGCAAAGCTGCACTTTGAATCTTCGCTCTCCTTTTCTCTGAATTCAACAAGAGGCAGAACCGTGAAATGTCAGCTGGTTTCAACAGCACAATTTTTGCGGATTAAGACAATCTTCATGCTAATGAACACGCTGCACACACTGCAGATGGACGTCATGACCCCATCATCGGCCTTTCACTTTGGCAGGCGAGTCTCCCAGTTCGTTATTCATTTCAATTTATGTTTTGGCAGCCGGTCGCAGTCCTCTACAGACAGATAACGTGCCTCATATTTGCATTGCACACGTCTCAATTTGAGCTGCTTGATTTTCCTGAATTGAGAAATGTAATTTTGCACAAATGAGCTCATTGTTCCATTTTTCACATGAACTTTACGTTGGGAAAAAAAGTGTTGCTGTCATTAAACCGGTGAAAATGGATTATGCCTCTGCTCCTTGAATTAACTGTGGTGCTGTTTGTGTTGCAAAAAAAAAAAAAAAAAGAAAAAACATATTTTCTTCATCTTATACAGCTCATTACCATACGGAGCTGCGAGCGAGGACTGCGGTGGAGGGCAGGCCTACTTATTTCAGATAAGTGCCCCTGCAGTCTTCACCAGAGTTTGAAAAGCGTACACAAAGGTACACACGCACACGCACACACAAGCATTTCAAGCAGGAATTTGCTTAGTCTGAATGCTCGCAACTGTGCAATTCATCACGCACATGAATTAATCTCTCTCGCTCATTAAGCGGAAATTAACGGCGTTTCAACTTATTGTGCAGGAGGATCACATAAGGCGGAATCATAAATCACTACCTTTACGTCTGAGAGCCGTATGGTTAGCTCGGCACTTATGGCCGTGCGCTTCATGTCACCTCCTTTAGCTGGAGGCCATACACAATTAAAACAGGTCCGAGTTAAACCGTTTCCCTTTTTTTTTTTTTTTTTGACCGTGTGCGAGCCCGAGGAGAGACAGCCTGACGGTAATCCCCAGGGTTTATCTGTTCAGGGAGCTCAGAGCCTCCATGGTCCCCAGGTCCCCCCGCCTCCTCTGTCTCTCAGCTTCGGTCTGTCTCCCTTTCGACTCCCCACGGCCCGGTGGTCCCGCAGGAACACTGCAGCTGGAACCGTGGGTCACAAAAAGCTGCTCCCTCCCTGGAGGGGGGGACACGCTGTCGGCACACAGGGTTCCCTCGGTTTAGCATCCCAGCTGATCTCTCACACATGGAAGAGGAAAGGTGAGGAAATTCATAAATTCATACGGAGCCATCGACCGGGGCCACATTAGCCGCGGCTTGTTTAAGATATGCCGTGGAGATAAGAGGAGTCACGGTAAAGTCAGGGTGCCATCTCCTGCTGAGGAATCACATTTCAGAGTGAAAGAGAGGAGCAGGGAGCGCGCCGTGTTTACAGAGTTTGGAGGGGGAATGATTGTGTATTGTAACATTTAATGGGTGCCCGACAGTGTCAAGTGAAAGTGAGTCCTGTCGACACAGGGCACAGCACAATACAGACGGAGCAGAATGGGGCTTCTTATGGCTGCTCTGGGATTGAATAAAGCCCAGTTCATTTGCTGCATATCACGTTTTGTTACATGATTTCCGACAATTCCTCATATTTCATCCGTGGAGCTGGCAATGGGAGTTTTATATCCTTTCTATTTCCCCCACCTTTCAGCTCGCTTTAAGCTCCTCCGTGTCATGATGGTGTTTTTTCTCCTTTTGGAATTTCTCCCTTCCTGCTTTCAAGCTGAAAATCAAATCTATAAATCAAAGGCAATGGGAGAAAGACATGGGGACTGAAGGGGCATTTAAATCCTTTCAGAGTTCCCAAAGCTTCAGAGAGTGAAATAAACAGGAAATTAAAATGGAGCTGGGAATGGTTAGCAATCCCTCTTTTCTGAGGATTGAAAACAGGTGCATTTCTTAACATTTCCCGCTGCTTTATATTCTTATCTGCCGGGAATGAATCTCCCACCGCTTTATTAATTTATTTGAAAAGGCAAAGAAATTATAGTCTGTGAAATGCCAAGAATGTATGACTGATACTTTCCTTTATAAATATATATATATATATATATATTGATAAATCCAAAAGGTTTTTTAGGACAGATGTAGAAGAAAAAAAATAAAAATTCAATAATAACAGAAAAAAAAAACATCCTGCTTCAAGACTCTTTAAAAGTGACATTATCATCTGATGTTGCCTCTGCTCGCCGGGTTGTGTTTTCCTAAAATATTGCTGCTGAATTAAGTTGCTGACTGACCTTCAGTGTGAACCGAATTTACATAAAAGCATATGAATCGACAAGGTGCAATCACTAAGAAAACTAAATTGTTAACACTCGACAAGCTAAAGTACCATTCATGAGCGAGTGACCGCTCAGCTGGCTGCAGCAGGACTGTACGCCGCCGCAGCGCTTCGTGCTCCTATACTCTTGGAAAAACACTGAAATGCTCGTATTTAGCATGTTTATCAGGTTCCATTAAGGTATTCCCGTGTATCATTTCTAATTAGAGCCAAACATGAGCAAGCGTCCGTGGAAGATTAACAGGTATTTAGTTTATGTTTCTGACATGCGGTCCTCACATTGACGCAAGACGGAAAATAAAGTCTCAACCAGGCTTCATCCCGAGGAGCCCGTAAATAACGAGTGCTGCAGAAAAATAGTCCCTAATACCAGGAAATAAGTCAGCATTTCTACACTTCCAGTTCCCCTCTTCCTGAAGTCTAAAGGTTTTTTTGAAGGGAGTTTTTTTGCTGGATGCCTGAAATATGGTTTGTCAGTAAGTACCTGCTCCTGTTTTTAAAGCTTTTATGTGTCTCAAAAAAGGCAGCGGCTGAAAAGTGGCAAAATGAGACTAAAAAGGCCCTTGGGGATGCTGTGCTTGCTAACTGCTCCAGCTCAAACTTTCCAACTTGTAGGTTATTAGATTATAGTATTTTGGAGTCACACAGCGAGGAAAGACCTTTATTGAAGAGGTGGGTGCGCTAAATCAAAGTACAGGCAAGAACTTGTACTTTGATTTGACAAGAAATTGTTGTGTTTTTTTGTTTCTTTCAAGACATTAGCTTTCGAGTACTAGAGACTGTATTTCATCCATCCATCAATATTTCATGCCACTTCATCCACGTCGGGCCCACAGCAGGCTGGAGCCGAGCCCGGCTGAGTGTAAGTGAAGGCGGGATACACACTGGGCCGGTCGCTGATCCATCACAGGGTAAAACACAGAGATAGACAAGTAACTAGGCACAAAAAGTACCTTAATATATTTAGAAGATAACTGGAACAACTGGTGAAGACCCCCTCCTGCACGCACAGGGAGAACATCTTAACTCCACATAGAAACCAAACTGAAATCGGCGCGAGAGGAGAGCGTTCACTGTGACAGATAAAACGAAGCAAGTCCGACTTTCCTCTCAGAAGGACATCGCATGAAACACACCGAGACGACATTCAGCTGAAATCTGACAAATGACACATTCAGCTGCAACACATGACTCCCACTCCCACATCTGTGTGGAAAGAAAAGCAGTCTCAGCCAAACACTGTGAGTCGTGTAATTCCTGACAGCCTCTTTGTTGAATTTTAATTAAAGCCAAGCCTAATGGCTGCGTATACATCATAGTCTGTATGATCAGTTAAGCCATATTATTGATTGTGTCCCTATGGATCTTTTCACATTATGTCAAAACTTGGTATTGATACTGAGCATTAATTGCAGGCAACATTTCTCAATCAAAGAAAGGCCACGAGCCTCACGCTGCACAAACACCAGTGGATTTACTACCCGTGGTGCATAGATCAATATTTTCCTTTGTGGAGTTGATGGGTGAATGAGAAATCCAAAACTCAAACGTAATCACATCAAAATGACCATTATATGAAAAATGATACGCCTGCTTCTTTCCTTCAAAAGACTCCAGTACAATAAATTGCACAACATCAAACTGGAGTTATAAATCGCGGCACTCTGAGGCAACGGCAGAAATGAGAGACATGCTTTCCTTTTAAGTGGAGGCTTACAATTGAACCTCAGGCGCTGGAGTCCATAAATCGCAGCATCAATTATTAACTCAAATCTGTTTTAATGTGCCAAAAGAAAGCCCAGCGGGCAGGCTAATGCAACTAGCAGGAAACGAGGAGAACAGATAAAATGACCGGTGCGGCCACCGTCGGCCCCTTTTTACGTGGTTGCTGATCCGGAGTGCAGGAAAGCATCAAGCACAAAACCCCGCTGTCAGACTTCAGGGGCCATCAGAAGCCATATTAGCAGCTAAATAATAGAGATTTCCATTCATTTGCGAGTGGAAATATGTTGGTAGATTGAGCCTGGAGGACATAATTGATGAGGGCCTCGGAGACACGAGGCGCACGAGGGACTCCGGCAAAGCAACAACAGCTCCGCATCTTCTCCCGGGATGCTTTTAGAAAACATGCGAGCCGAAGTTTACAAGGTGATACAAGTGAATCGAAAGTGCGCTGAAAGCAAACAGCAAACCATTAGGAGATGACCTCAGCAATCACAGCACCGCTGCAGGGATGTGGGTATATCATGATCACAGGCTGAGACCAAAAGCAAATAGAAATTCATTCCCTTCAGGGTCAGTAATTTTCTGTGCAGTTCATTTCGCAGTGAACGTTTTTTTTTTTTTCTTGCTTTCTTTCAGGGTTTCATTAAGCCGTATGAAATACGCGCACGCACACACACACACAAATGTGTGGGGAAGGACACTTGCTGGCTCAAAGGCCGTTGTGAGAAGAAACCAGGTAAACATCATTCATCATCGTCTCACATGAGCCTCTGCTTACAGAATCTGATTACAGACGGGAGGAAAGCAACAAAGATAAAAGGAAACGTGGTGATGTTTAAGATTTAACAAGAACAAACTGAATGAGGAAGATATTTGTTTCTCTTTCTCACTTCAGGAAAGTGCATAAATGAAATTCGGGCATTGATGACATTTTACTTGCTCCCGCTCTTTAATATTTAATTATTCATCATGTTTTCAGAAGGAAAAAAAAAAAAAAAGCACACTGATATGGGAGCAAGCCCTAATTTTGAAAAGCGGCACTTCCCGGCATGCACCACAACCCAATTCCCATTGGTCTGTGTATATGATGCAAAATCTGTAACTGTTTTTGATATTCACACATTAAAACATCGCTCAGGGCGAACTATACCGCTGCTACACATCTTCCCAGCCAGCTGGCTGTGGTTGTTCTTACTTATTTAAGCAATCGGCTTTATTTCCACCCCATAATCACCGGGGAGGCTCTCCAGGACGCGCTCAGATCTCTCCTTCATCTGACAGAGGAGAGGAGGGAAGTGAGCGAGATGAACACTGAAGCTGTCTTATTAGTGCTCAACTCTCCTGCTTAGACTGCAGATTGACAGGACGGAGGGGGGAAAGGAGAAAAAAAAAAAAAAGGAAAAGTGTTCATGCAGGCTGCACCATAAACAGTGGCAGTGATAAATATCTGCTGTCACTTCCAACATGACTCACTTGTCTGAGTCTTAGCTTTATGGCACACAAAGGAGGCTGGAGGAGAGCCGCCATACACTGCTGTGAAATCTTTATCAGATTACAGATAATAGATGCACTCTATAAAATAGCTTATATTACCAGAGAGTGGGATGATGCGGAACACAGATCAGCAGCAAATAGTGAATAATGATGATAATTCGATCAAAAAGGACCAAGGAAATACTGTTCCAGGTTAAAAATACGTAGAAGCCTTCATTACTCTTGGAGTGGATGGTCCACTTTAGTTGTTTTTATGTTGGCTTCAGTTGCCTACTCCTGTTAACATCTTTAAAGTGGCCACTTCAGACAAGCTCTAATCACCACAGATCTGCCCGTGTGCCAGATTTTTCTTTCTTTCTTTTTTACAGTGGAAGAATCGCAGATTTCTTTTTTTTTTTTTTTTTTTTTTTTTTTGTCCTGCAGAGAAAAGGACCCGAGAATAAAGCTGCAGGAAAATTAATGGGCCTGACATTATTATACAGAAACCCATATTGACGGTGGGGCTGTAAAATACTGCAAGGGTATTCACATCTTTTATTTGAGACAAAGTAATACGTCTCTATCCATCCATTGTTTATTTGACTCAGCTGATAATCTGGTTACACAACGAACAGGTCTGCAGTCATCGCGGGGCAAACACTCATATTAATATACTGTACATATAGCATTCTCACAGCGAGAGGGCTAATCACTGCAGGATGGTTCACGGATGAGGAAACATCCCTGCGTTTGAGAGAAAAGCACTTAAATCATCAGGGATGGATGGATGGATGGCCAGCTTTAAAATGCAACTCCAGTGGGCAAATATATGAAAAAATTTTCATGATTAAAAGCACAAATTTGTGTTTGGCTTATGGTGAAGTAAATCTACATTGTACTGCTGCTTCTGGGAAACACTTATGATAAATATTTTCTTCAAGTAAGGTTAAATTGTGTGTGTTGTTGGAATATTGAAAAATGCAAATCACTTAGACTGAACGATTAAAACGTCTCCTGTGGATTTAGCATCACGTGCGATTAGATCATAATTATTCATAAACAGTATGGAAGTGCTGCTGTAAGTAACCAGAAAATATTTTCTGGTTAGTTACATCCAAATTTGTGCACGCAAGAATAGTCTAACCTGTTGTGAAGGAACAAATTTAGACGATCAGAAGTTAATCATGTATGAAAATGCCCCCTGTGACGACTAGTGTTAAAAAGTTCCTCTGTGAATGTTACACACTGCCGAATGCTACACTGTTGACCAGTTAAGGTTCTAAAATCATGCAAGACACATTGAAAAATATTAAAGTCTGCGCACTTGAAAAGGTTCTGCTCTCATAAATCGAATAAATGGGACTTCTGCAGGCTCCAAACATACTAAAACAATCATTCTGATCAGATAAATCTGGAGTTCCACATAATTAGTTTCCAATCTCAAAAAGTGTTTGAATAAATTCTGTGATATGTGACTCACTTGTTGCTGCTGACAACACATTTGTTCTGTTCATGAAGCTTTCCTCCCACAGTCTAAATGCATGCAAATCAGGAGGATTAATGACTCCAAATTACCCATAGGTGCAAGTGTGACTTATTATGTGAATCAGCGATCACAGTGTAATAAGTCTATCCAGGTTGTTTTTCCTGCTTTTATTCAGGTGAATACTGTGAAAAGCTCCTCAGGCACCTGAATAAGAATGAGAAGTTAGAGAGAATGAATGGATTTTGCACATATAGTTACACATTAATGCAGCGAGCTGTCACAAAACCTGCTGCCGAGCTCCACCTTTATATCACCTCACACCGGAATATTAGAGAAAATGGTGCCTTCGAGCTCAAAGGAAACATATTGGATATTATTATATTGATATAATACAGTGAAAGGATTTTGAGTCAATTAAAGTTTTTTTTTTTTTTTTTTTTATAAATGCACAATTAATTTGTAGTTCTTGGATGATGCTTTCCAGATCAGCTTTAAGTTATATAAAGACAGTAACGGCTGCTTTTCAGCACAGGAAGCGGCAGGAATCTCCTTCCGAATCTATTGGGAATATTCCTTTACTGCACAATATGACCACTTTCATCCTGGTAAAGACCTACAAAGTCCAAAATCCTTTTTATGATCAATCTATTAACATTTACAACTCCGGACTTGAAGGCTTACACTAGAGGACATTTAGCCTCAGACACCGGATGAATTATAAAGTGAGAAAGTCATGACAATGTGCAATATTTATGACTTAGTCCTTTTCTAAGAGGCCAGGAAAGTGTGCAGAAGTATGACTGTGCAGCAAAATATCAGTGGATATAAAAGAAATAAGTCAGTAGAGTGGATTTGAAAAGTTGGCCATGCAAAGGATTATCTAGAGTTCCGTGGAAAATTTAGAAACAGAGATAAATTTAATGTGACTTAATAAATCATGTTTACTTGTAAACATGGAGAATCCGGCATTTTTTATTTATTTATTTATTTATTTTTTATTTGAAAGGATATGGAAGAAAAGTGCACCTCTGAGTTTTCTACAACGACTCCCTCTATTACTCCCAGACAAAATGGGATTGAAATTGGATTGAGAGAACTATAGAATTCCTTCTTTCTTATTTCCCATTACAGCAACAGCATGCAGAGCACATATGCTGCCAAATAGCCTGTGCAACAACAAATCTCAGGAATCCTCCAACCTGGACTCAAACACTCCCTCTATTCGAAGGCATCAGAGACTGCATAATTGTCCTGAAATCGTGCCGCTTTTAAAAAGCTAATGTGAGCACGCGCTCTCTCGTTTGCAATAAGCCACTTTGTTTGTTGAAAACTCGCCAAGTGGCAAAAAAGCAGCTGCTATCTCCGCAGTCTCAAGGGGCTAGTTAATTTTAGAAAGATAATCTCCTGCAATATGCTGAGGGATTAAGACGTTAAAAGTCCCAGCATGGGGAGCCGATAAGGGTGTATAGTCACGGACTGCAGGAAACATCCACTGCATTTTGTCGAGAACAGAGAAGCATGTTACTTATCATGCTAATCGGCATGCAGATCAGGCAAAACAAACACCAGTTGTTCAATGGCATGTCTGTGTAATTTCCCTCTACCCCTGTCTCTGAGCCACAAATGATGATGATGATGACTGCAGTTCATCTTTGGCTATTAGCATTGTCTCCCAAGGCTGTATTGCACAACTCTCTCATGAGATTACCTGCAGGAAAAGGAATGCCACACTATAGCAGGGGATGGATGCTCTATGGCTTAATCAATGTCATTTGCATTATGCGGGATAAAACTAATCCTCATCAAAAGGAAGTTCTCCACCTGAGGCCCTTTCTTGTCCTTTTCCAAGCAATCCTTCTCTTATTAAACGATCCCTTGACAATATTCACCTTGCCAGAGAGAACAAAGCTCACTACCGCTGTGTGCAGAAGGAGTGAATACCGCAGGGACGCTTGGACTCGGTATGAAAGCGTGATGTGATGCAGGGAATAAAGATGTGAGCTGAATGTTGGGGAGAGCGCGGAACAGACCTGTGGTAATGCTGTTTGGGTCTGGATGTCAACCAAACACAAGTTCCAGGTGAATAGCAATGCGCGGATTTGCAGGAATCAGGTTCAAAGTCTGCGCGACCGCAGCAAGCATCAGTCGGCCACCCGCTTGCTTGCTGGACCGCTGCCGAGGTTTTTTAAAAACCCTGCCAGGGGTAACAGCCGGGGGTTCCCCTGCTGTTTGTCAGCTGCGCGGAAATACATCACATGACATACAGGACAGAAAATAAGTTATACACCTGGAGCAAACCTCAGGATGGAGGAGCCATTTCTCTGTCAGAGGGATTTGTGTCACATTAGAGGGATGCTGAGCAGAAAAGAACTGGGTTTCGAAAGATCCCTTAAGGCCCCGTATCGTGGAGACAACCCTTTCCTGCTCACAGGCTCCATTCTGTATAAGATAAGCAAATTTACACTGGCAGACAAACGTGACATTTTCCTGGTGCCGGAGCTGCTTCAGAGGAGCCTTCATAGGTGGGCATGACTGATAAGACGACAGCTGGGACTGGAGGATACTGGAAAACCAGTGTGAAAAGGGAGATGACAGAAAACAGCAGTGGGATTTTTTTTTTTTTCCTATCCGTTTTATTTTCAAGCGTCTCTCATGCCGCGATCCGCAAAGCGGGGCGAGGTGCGAGCAGAGGTGACCTGCCTTCACTACGCCGGTGCTCCACTTCATGCTTATTCCTTTATGGTAATGTCGTCCCCGGGGTGCTGTTTGGCAGTCTTTCCTGGCTGAGGTTCAGAAGAATCTCACCCTGTTTATAGGCTATCAAATGGATTACAGACTCATTATCAACAGTGCTGTGTGGCCATAGAGGCCCGTTGTTTACACCACATTTCCACTGTGTCAGCCACAACACCAAATTCCATGGCAGGTGAGTGTGTGTCTGTGTGCGTCTGTGTGTGTCTGTGTTGAGCACACGCTGCACACAAAATGGCTGCACTAAAGGCATGGCTGATCCGCTTTTCCACTACGTCTGACTCCTGAAGTTGGAGCAAAGTGATTGGCCACCGAGTTTACCAACAGACCTGAACTTCACACCGAGGATTACCCTCCTCTACACAGCAGCTGTATATTCACCAGTAAATAAAAATGGATGGTTGTTACTCCTTTTTTTTTTTCCTGCTCTGTTTCTCATTTTAATGCCTCGTTCTGCGGTGCCGCACTAAAACCCGGACGCTGGAGTCGGCCGCGGCGTGCCGAGGTGAAGCGTGCTGCCGTGATGTAACGCGATGTGAAGCTCTCTGACGGTCCGGGCCGCGGCGACGCCAAACGTGAGACATTTTAACATCGCTGGCCATTATGAATTTACCTGCAAAAGGTGATGGCAGGAGAAACTAGTGTTATTCGGCCTGGGAATGACAGCATTGGCCGGAGACACTCTAAATCAGATTGATGATCCATTTCCCCTGCCCCGGGGCCACAGTAATGTAAGGGCCTGGGATCCACCGAGGCTGCAAAGAGACAGATGGGACCTTGTCTGCTTTGACCTTGCTGAGCTAATATTTCTCCCAGGCCTTGTCTGTTGCCTCATCATTAAAGGTACCGTGGCTATTAACATTGGAAGAATACTTCAAAGACACTGTTTACTCGGACAGGACACAATCTGGGTGAAGAAAAATCACAGCGGCCGACCAACAAGGCAGAGAGGGATTGTTTGGTAAATGATGGGTGCTGTTTGTGCGCGAGTGTGTGCAACAGCTCCTGCAAGACATCTGTAAAAGTCAGGCTGTGCCGTGCAACTCAGAGGAAACAATTAGATAAATGTTATCAGAGGAATCGATTGTTTCTGGTATTTTTAAAGCGGAAATGCCAATCC
Organism: Salarias fasciatus; assembly: GCF_902148845.1. Lineage (NCBI taxonomy): Eukaryota > Metazoa > Chordata > Actinopteri > Blenniiformes > Blenniidae > Salarias > Salarias fasciatus. The sequence continues at coordinate 16,908,257 of NC_043764.1, read as the reverse complement.
CGGGTCAAACATAAATCAGGGCGTGTATTTTATTTTGTGGTTTCTCACCTAGTAAGCGTGTGCTTATTCTGAAACTCTCAGGCCTTAAAAGCAAGAACAAATGAAGAAAAACTTTGCCTGTTCCATTGGCAAATATTATTTCTTGACTCTGGGTCATAAGGGATGTTTATGTGGCCTCTCTGCCTGTGGGAGGCAGATTGGTTCGGCCGTTAACGCACCAGGTTTCAAACTGCAGTCAGTTTGAATTTGTTACCAGCCCTGCGCACTGCTGGGCCATCTTCAAAAAACCTGGGCCATTAGAGGGACTTTATATATACTGTAAACATTGGGAATAGTATCAATTTCTTTATGGCAGTTCACAGTTTTGTGTCTGGTTCAGCAGCTTGTTTTTTTTTTCCTATTTTTTTCTCTCTTGTTTTATCACTTTATCAGGCAAGTGACCATATTTTATTAGAACTAGAATTTCTTCATTTTTCTTTTAAGCTTATAATTGTGCAATGAATCACATTATTAAAATGATTTATTTGTTGGGCAACAAGAGCAGCTGCTTGGTAATTAAAGCATTCAAAATGAAAATATGTGCAAACAAAACTGTGTATGAAAGCAAAGCTTTGCACATATAAAACATGTGCAAGTTTTTAAATAATCCCCTAGTGCCTCGAGTCAGTCATACTTAAAGTAGTATAATATAGTGTCATGCAGCGGCATGTGATAAATAATCACAGGAATCCAGTGAGAAATGTGTCTGATTTAGAGACAGTGAAGAGATGGAGACAGAAACGAAGGCAGAGATGGAAATGGAGATATTAAGGTAGCAGCAATGGTGGTCCAGAGTGCAGAGAAGTGAGTTTGTGTTTGAGTGAAATAAGATATTCAGTTATAAATGATGAACTGCGAGTGATTTTTGTTCAGTGTAATGATTTGAAACATTCTATCTGGTGTAAATGGCTCAAATGGGTGTTTTACAGTCATGTTAAAAGGATTGAAATGACTTTCTGGGGTGTAGTATTTCAATAAATTCCCTATAAATTTTTAAGCAAACTGAATAGCCAATTGTCTGCTGGCCTTTTTTCTTTAGGGAAGATTTCACCGGTTTTCTTAGATTGTCTCAAGTCCTCCACTCACCTTTGTGTTTTTTGTTGTGTGCTGGTGGTGATTTCTCTGGGCAGAAGGAAGCCTGCCTTGTATCATCTGGATGGGAATTCAAACATTTGTACCTAAATTTGTAAATAGATTCAGGTGGCAGCTTCTGCTATTGGAGATTTAATGTTTTTAAATGGTACAATTTCCATTAGTAAACAGGTTAGTCTGACAAGATTGTTTTTAAAGACATTAAAGATTTAGAATTTCCCCCTGGGTTTAATAAAATATTTCTATTCTGTTCTGTACAACATATTAAAAGCCTATATGAAATGAAAGGTATGGGTGTGAACATCAAACTCACACAGTAACACAGCTCAGAATAATGTGTCCCAGCCTTTGCACCACCTCCCCCGCCGCTAACAGCTTTTCAGGATATTTAGCAGATCGCTTAGCGTGCATCTTAGAAAGCATGTTCCTTTTGTCAGCGAAGCTACGTCTTTATGACTGTAGTTGCATATCTGGAGTTGTTGTCACGACAAACAGAATGTATTGGGTTCAGAAAAGACGCCCAGCAATGAGGGATTAGCATCTGGGTGTTGTGCGATGGAGACCTTCTCCACTGCGGGACGTGCTCGTCTCAGCCATGTTGGTGCAACTGATGAAAAAAGTATGGGCAAATTAATTCTTAAGTATTTTTCAGGACATTCAAAAGCTCAAAAGCGCACAACTTAGTAGAACATACAGTCCCACCCCTATCGTTTTTTTCCTTCATCTGGTCCCTAATTACAGCTGCCAGCTGCTTCAGAGATCTGACAATTCGCTCCCGACAAAAGTAAAAAGACGTGATGTGCTTTTCCGATAGTAAAAAAAAAGGACTTTTCAGGACATTTTACAGTTTTTTGCACCTTTTGAAAACTTTCTAGCGTTGAAACTCGTCCAAAAGCATTTCAAGCAGGACGTGTGTGGGGACCCAAGTCACGTTTCTGTGGCAACAGCCTGAGACACCTGCTGACCATTGTTTCTATGGGAACAATCGCAGACACCTGCTGGCAGGTTTCTATGGTTACCGTATGTGACACCTGCTGACCTGTCAGAAAAAGATAGAAAATAAAGCAGGAAAACCCGGCTCCAAATTGTGGGATGCGCTCAATCTAGATGGAAACTTTTTTTTTTTTTTTTTTAGAAAAGCAGTTGTCTTCATTTCTTGAAAAAAAAACTGTTTGGAAAAGCACTGAGCCTTGTCACAAATCTGCACTTCATATAGATTTCATACTGAAAGTCCCTTAAAATTTTAATTATCAACAAAGTCTACCGGCAATTTGTAGGTTTTCTCGCAGCAAATTATATATACCCCTGTGAGCCTGATGTCTGAGCTTTGCTTCGTAAGACTGGTCCCAGGTATTAAGACGTGTTTGCGCTGTGTAAAGTCAGATAAAGCTGTACAGGAGTTCTAAGGATGAGTGGATAGATTAGGCCTGTACCAGACAATAGATGAGCTATCGCGGCGATATCTCTCGTCATGGCGTGTTGCTCTAATTAATGTCATGCAGTCAGACGGGGGGTTGGTGGACAGCCATTGTCACGGTCGTGCAAAGAAAAGTAACCTTAAATAACCTTTTGGCAGCGTAAGAAGAGGACTGCTGTCTCACTACGCCTGTAACTATGGCTACTGTCAACCAATTAAACCAAAACGCGCCAAAGGTGGATAAACATAAACAACACGTAGGAGATCCCTCCGCGTCCTTCATTTGCTTTTCTTTTCAGCTTCTTTCACACATATAAGTACAACAGGAGCAACAGATCAATTCATGAATCGCTTCATTTATTCGTCCCATGACAGCGCCAGCAGAGTAATTCGATGAAGTTATTTTTGCGTAGCGCCATATGTCAGGGGTCGCCATCATTTACAGCCGAAAGACTGCGAACCACTCAAAAAAAAAAAAAAAAAAAAAATCTGTCTGTCTACATGTGTAAATCTCAGTGATTTACAGGGCGATCAATCTGAGCGCTCTCCTGTAACACGCCACGGCACAGGCCTGCTCAACATTATTTAGTGTTTGCAATAAATTTCGTAATGGATTTGTTGTCTCGTGCGGTTGTCACAGAACTGTGCGAAGAAGCGGGAAACGTCACGTGTTGAACAGGTGTGACAGCGCCGCTCGCTCTGATTTCCGCAGTCAGACGGCGCCGGTGGCTGCTGACGCTCAAAGTGAGTGAAAATCATGTCCTCGTAGACGCTGCGCTCTTTTCAGCTCAGGATCATCAAGAAGATAATAATTGCTTGTTTGCGAAGTCCCTTTTGCGTGAAACGTGTCATGTATGAAACGAAGAGTCGGGGAGCAGCAACGCTTCGTATTGACCTGCTCTCGTTAGAAGAAGCTTGTCAGATGAAATAGCGTGGGCGCCCCTGACGCACGTGAAAACAGTTGTCTCCTTCGATTTACCAGAAGCTGACATCATGCAGTCAAACATAATGTCGCACCAAGTTTATTAAATTTATGTTGCATGGTGTTGCATGCAATAAACTTGGCGAGACTGCTGGAGTGGCGGTAGTGGAAGTGGGAGCTTTTAGAGCGGCAGCGTGGCAGGGCTTTGATTTTGAATTGTAGTTTTGATAATGCTGCGAGAGTCATTAAAAAAAACAGAGCATTTGGTATTCGCCTCTAATTAACCATCACGCTCATTGACATTCAGCCTTGTCACAACTGCCTGGAGACCCATGTTCAACATGGCAGTTTGTTTTATCATGTTTTCTTTATGGAGAAGTCAATCTTTTGCTGCTTTGTGAGATTTTAAGGCTCCGTATAAATCCACTGACATTAGGAATGGATTGCAACGCCAGAGTCAGACCAGGAAATATGGTCTAGGAAGCAATCCAGCGGGTCACTGTTACTCACCGCCAGCCAGTAAGAGAGAGATAAGGAAATAATCAAAACAGAGAGGCGAGGGCCAACTTCAGCCAGACTGCACTGACAGATGGGTTCCCACTTTTATTCTCCGGTACCCCTCCTTTCTATTTTATCCAAAACCAACCAACGCACTTCTCAGTTGATATCTGCCGGCTTTCAGAGACTATTTAGTCTTTTATAACCTTTCAGCTACTTTCGCGCTTAGTTTACAATAAAGGGAAAGAATGCCCCGCAAGCCCAAACTCTCTTATCTCCACTTTCTTATCTCTCATTAGTTTTGGGCCTGTGATGAGAGTTGGGCTTTTTTTTTTTTTTTTTTCAAGGAGGGGATTATCTATTGAAATATGGTTTCATTTAAGAACGACTTTATCAACAAAGCTATTTAAATTTTGATAATGAGGAACACTGTAAATCCTGAAAATGCCCTTGTACCACAGCGTACACACCGCACAATAGTGCGCAGCAGGTGGTAATCACTGTGTAATCACTCAAACAACAGTACGCATCCCCGTCCCTCAGAGCCTCCAGCCACTCCCCAGGCAGGCCGGCCCCTGATATTCCCCGGCCTTATGATTTGTTCTGGGATCTAAGCAATAAGTAAAGCTTCCTTGTGGCCTTGTAGACAGATTGAATTGCAAAGACATGTTGCACCTGGTGCAACAAGAGCAGGACGGAGAAGCGGCAGCGCTGTCTGTATTCACTATCTGATGGCTGCAGCCTTATTGAAAATCTGATAATGATATTTGGTGAGCTTAATGGTTTCCCTCTGCAGGCAACAATCAGTCTCACTCAATCCTGTTTTTGTCCCCCACTGCTTCCCATCCCCCCTCCTCTTTTTCATCTTCTGCCCGACTTTCCCGGCCGTGCGGCTGACGGGGAGGCGTGATGTATGCGCCTGCCCCGCTCCGCTGCAGGACCCACGGCACCACATCATTTTTTTTGCTTCTGCGTTTTGTTTTCAAGTAGAATTAGCGTCTGCGTTAGTGAATAATCAATGAGAATCACTGCAGGTGATCAACGCCAGTCTGTCAGCTTGTTGTGTTTGTTCTATGGCTCCATTATGCTCCGATTCAGTGGCTGAACAAGAGAACTGAAGCTGGTGCGGAAGAGCATCCTGCTCAAGGACACTTCAGCAAGAAATGCAGCGGTGACACAGGCTTGAACCTGGACTTTGAAGGAAAGTCTTTTATTGCTCCCTTATAGTAGATGCATTACGTCAATACATGCTATCTGTTCTCGGCTCCCCTCTAACATGAAGGTGTAATGACCCAATTTGCCCGCTGGCAACATTAAAGTTTCATCTAATGTGTTTTAATGGAGTCATGCAGACTTCACCGATAGACAGCGGGCCGCAGCTCAAGCTATATCTATTTGCAGTCGCAGCTGACGTTAACAGCAGCCATTTTATTAGGAGTTCATCCCAGAAGCATGCGCCGTACATCACTGCCTCTTGAAATACCTGCAGGCTCTCAAATCACATTGGCGTTTTCATTGTAGCGCATTTGCAATAATTAACAGAGCTAACTTTTTTATCATGATTAATAATGTAGTGAAGGGGAAGCGATATTGAGCAACACATTAAATCGCACTCATTAAATTGACTTTCCGATACGCAACAACTTAGGCTACTGAGCAGAATTGTGAAAAGGTCAATGCGATCGTTATATAATTTAGCTGAAGAACAATTACAAAATGGACTAATAAGGGATGTTTCTAATGGGCACTGCAAGAGTGACAGCTCCTCCTTTATGCAGTTAATGTAATTGGCACGGCGTAATGATCCATTTCAGAGGTTGGAAAAGATAGTCGCATGGCATGTTTCTTTACAACAGGAGCAGCAGCTTTATTTGTACTTCTTATGTATTTTCATTTTAAGACATTTGGTATTCATGACATACTAAATATTGCACCTTTTATTCCTCCTCTCCTGCCAGCTCGAGTTTCTTTTCGGATTAGAATTTTATATGAAAAAAACATGCGAGAGCTCATAAAATTGAAAGGATTTTTAAAAATTAAACCTGCAGTTCAAAACCCTTTCTGGCGCCTATAACCTCTTGCAAAACTGGAATTACTTGCTCATGAGCGCCTGCCTCTACCAGCCAGAAAGGTTGCCTTTAACATGGTTTGTCAGAATCACACAGATTTTTAGAAAACACAATTCATGTTTTTATGAAGCACAGCAGTTCCAAAATCAAGGTTATTATGGAGTCCACAGGAATGTTTGGGGAAAATATGAAAACGTTCCATCATTTACCCCGAACAGGTCAGCAAGGTGAAAGCATAAAAAACTAGAGGAAGCACAGCAGAACATGCAAACCTTCAGAAACAACCGGGGTTTTCCCTCGAGGGAAGCGGTCTGGACTGATCTGAACTTCGAAGCGATTCCTGGAGGGTTTTCTTTTATTTACAGGTTCTGCTGGTCATTGTGAAACGAGTAAACCTCTGTGGAAAAAAAAAGCAAAAAGAAAAACATGAAGACAACACAAAGCTTGACGGTCACGTAAAGGACAAACAGTTGCAGGGAGATACCGTTGATAGTAAAGCTCTTAAGAGTCATTAAGAAATGGAGAGTGTTGTGGTTTTCGCTATCGGAGAACCATCACTATTTGCTTCTGGGCCAACGCACTCCACTGTCTCTTCCTTTTCCGAGAAGTCTTTTTCTCAATGAGGTTTGAGGCTCTTGGCTCTTGCAAGCCCTCTAATTCGCATCAGACTTCAAAGCTTTAACCTCGTCGAGTGCACTGCATTCCTCAATCTTTAGAAACAGCTTGCAGGCTCCTGGTTTTATCTCCAGCCATAAAAATATTGGTAATTGCGAGGAAGCGAAAACATTTTTTGCTGTTGTTAGAAGAGGGCACATTGAGGAGAGGCTCCATCGCATTGCCTATCACAAGTATACTTCCTGCTGAAGAGTTCCTTCATTAATGAAGTTAGTAACTTCTCATAAAACTTCAAGTTTTGCAAATATATCAGTCCTGGATTTGGCATGTTAGTCGGCTGTGATGTGGGATGTGGGTCATGCTGCCTCTTCCTGGAGGTTGATGGTTTTCCCGATACGGCGGTTTGTGGAACACAGGAAGGTCTGTTCATCTGTACCTGTCAGAATGTCCCCAAAGGCATGTTGTGTGGGGGTTTAGACACAGACGGAGCGCTGAATCCAAGCAGGCTTCCCCAGATGTGTCAAGAGACCAATCTGGACCACAACATCAATGCGGTCATTGACGCCATCTGTCAAACACAAAACAGCCAAACAGATGTCAGACAACATATTGAGGTCGTTGTGAGAGAGCAGGTGGATGGAAACATGAAGGTCTGTCAGACTGCACTCGTGAGAAGACATTTTGCTGTGGCGGAGCTTTGACAGTGTCCTCATCACGTCGAACAGGAAGCTGGGAGTACATACATTTAGGCGAGAGCGGCAGACTGAGTGCACGGCCGACAGCTCCGTGTCTCTGAGAACTGATCCATCACCAGCAATAACTCCAGAGGATGAAGGCTCCACTCCACACTGATGCTCGCTGGATGAGGAGATTCAACCAGACAGGCATCATCTTGTCTTCCACAACATCTTTCTGTCACGGCTGGACTTTGAGCAAGGTCCATCAATCCCAGGAACTCAATCAACGTGTGTGTCAGAGCCCAGCACTAATCATCTGATCATTGGGAGTGTGATTGTCAGGAGAGAGGAGTTTTCATCCAGCAGGTTGTTGTCTGGAGTTCAGAATCAATGTTACCTGAGTTCACTACCACTCCGTGACTCCACACTCAATAACAGCCTGGAGGTCTTTACTTATTAAGTCAAAGGATGGAGTCAAATGTTTTCTTTGGAGTATCTCATGTTTCTCAGGCTTGACTTGTTTCACCTCCGCTCTATTGTTACTGCCGGTTCAGATCGGTGAGGCTCTCAGACGTTTTCAAGTCACAGGGAAAAATATGTCGGTGGCGTTTTTTTTTTTTTTTTTTTTTCTGGTACACAAATAGAAGTTTGCAGCCCCCTTTAGGCTTTCAGGAGATATTAACACACATGAGGTCACAGTTAAATTCACCTTTGGCCATTTTCAAGCAAGGGGCGCAATTCCCATGAATGTGTGCCAGATTTAAAGCAATTACTTCAAGGCACTGAAGATGGATGGACGGACAAACGACCCGGAAATATAATGTGTCTTGCCCGAGGGTGTCCCTGGACCGAAGCGTGAATGCGTCTGCCCCTCTTGTCACTTTTCTCAGACTACTTCCTCCAAGAAGGGATTTCTGCTCTCACAATGACCACAGATGTATCTTGTGTTTCTTTAATGATCTTTATAACTGTAAAATAACCCTGTAAACCCAATAATATGAGATCACTATATAATTCTTGTATACTAGTTACTTTTTTATAAATTTGCTTTTCAAATATATCTTTATTACCTTCCCTGGTTGAAGTATTTGCTCATTATTGCTTAGATTCTCTCCATGTGGCCAGTTTCAGGTGTGCTTGATTCCTCCAGCAGTCCAAAGACATGAACGTCAGGATAAACTGCAACCTTAAATTGTTTGTAAGAGTGTAAAGGTGTGTGTGTGTGTGTGAGAGAGAGAGAGAGCATCTGTCTGTCTGTGTTAGTCCTGAGAGAGACTGGCAGTCTGCCTGAGTTTACCCTCATCTTCACCCGGTGACTCCTTGAACAGAAACCTTTGACCAGAGTGGACGTAATGCAAGTAGCGGAGAATTACAATCAGAGTACCTTCAGAAAAGATTAGATAGATAGATAGATAGATAGATAGATAGATAGATAGATAGATAGATAGATAGATAGACAGATAGATAGATAGATAGATAGATAGATAGATAGATAGATAGATAGATAGAAAGATAGATAGATGCTTTCTTATCCCAATATTATATTCGAAAAATATGTGCCACAAAATTATCTTTATCTGAGGCGACATGTTAGTTTTCAAAGGATTTAAGTCAAGGGTAGAAATATTTTTTTTATCACTGGATCTAATCTTGAAACTGTCAGACGTGCACATGGTATTTTTTTTTTCTTCTTGACATCCTTTTAGAAAAAAAAAAGTCATTCGTTTCCACATGTGAAGCACAAACTCAAACTGAAAAGCTCATTCTGAAAGCTTTGCCACCTCATTGGCTTTGCTACAAAATCGGACCAAATACAGTACTTCCCTCCTGTGCAGGAAAATGTCTTTGAAGCAGGGGGGCAAAGTTGGGAATGCTTCCAGAGGACCAACTATCTACTTTGCTGGCTTCAGCACTCAATAGCTCCATGATTAAAGCGGGTCTATGTTATTGATTGAAAAGGAAGAAGAAAAAAAGCTGAGACTCTTTCTCCTCTTCAGTGTCTGCCTGTCCATCTGTAAAAGAAGTAGAAAACCTTGGCCATGCCCAGGCAATTTGGGTGGAGTGGGCTTCACCCTCTGCGCTCGCCGGCTCCGGCCATGCTCTGTTACCTCATCTCATCAGCTGGGAAAGTATTTGTGCTTGTAGCTCCAGTGAAGGCGGCCACAAGTTAAATTGAGTTACCTGTTCAGAGATGGTTTCATTTTCCACGGATGGCCCCGGAGATCCTAGATGGAAGCGCTAACTGCTCATCAGCCCTCGTGTCCCCCGGTGTCAGTCTGACGGCGGAGCGGCGACACGGTGACGGCCGGCTGCGGGATCCATCACGGCGTCTCCGCCGGGCCAGGAGGGCGGCCAGATAGACCTGTTTTATACAGACATGGGTGTTTCTGTCGTTCATCTACATGAAACAACGTCGGTTTCCTGTACTCGGCGCCTTGTTTTGCAGGAACCAGCACGAGCTGCTGCTTCGCGCAGTAACCGCTCCTCTCAGTTCTACTGATTCGTCCAGACAGAGACGTCCATGCATGAGGGCCCACACAGTCATCCAGCCAGACACTTCAGATGATAAATGAGCAGCAGATTCCCTGAGTAATAAGATAATAATTAATGTTATGGCTGTATTTCATATAAAATGTCTACGGTATATACGATAATACTTATTGATTGCAGGATAATGGACTTTTTTAAGAGCCGTCAATCTATCATAAGTGATTTGGAGGAGGCAAGAGGCTTGACTCATGTCCTGCCTGTCTGTGTTGATAACCACAGGCCAGGAGATGAAAAGCGGAGAGAAGAGGTGTAAAGAACTGATGCGGGGAGATAGGAGCTGAGAGGATAAACGAAAAGAGAGAAGTAAATGATGAGAGGGGAGGAGGCGAGAGGCTAAGAACGGGAACAGAAAGAAGGTTTAGCGGATGAGCGGCGAGGAAGGAGAGAAGAGGAGATATGAGAACAGAGGAGAGAAACACGGGGCGAGGAAGAGGAAGTAGATGAGAGGATAACAGATAAAAGAGCTGAAGAAGAGCAGACAGCCTGCCACCCCACAGTCACGTCATACAATTTACTATGTTCTGGCCCATAATGTTTTATAGCACAATCACTGATAGCACAGTAGTCAGTAGCGATCTCATTTCACAACCCATATCCTTCAGTAATGTGAACACAAAGGGAGAAGCAGAGCCATTAGCAGCGTCCACTGCTCATCTACTGCTACTCATGCATAATTGGCTTCCATGGTAGGAACCAAGAAAGGGTAAACAGCAAGCAATCATATTAACTCCTGTGAGTCCTAATTGAAATCCGTTAACAATCAACTCCGATAATAGAGGCTGAGGAGACACGAGGTTCTTTGTACCCCATGCCCTCCTTTTCTGCCCGCTGCGCTCTTCGCACTGATACGCGTGAAGGCTTGGGTCTGGAGTATAATCAACAGTGTCCACACAGCGCTGAACCCAGTTCACATTTAAGTGTCTAGGTGAGACGTTACTGTCCAGAGAAATATCTGTTTTATTGGATTAAAATCTGCTCTGGTTTCTGAAGGCTTATGAAACGTGTGAATTAGGACGGCGTGAAAAGGGAAAATTACCAAGGCTTGTCAATGCCATAATGAACACAATCAACAAATGAGTGTTGAAATGAAGGGAGGATCAATACTACTCTCTTCTGTGTCCGTTAAATGTGAAGCCGCAGCCGGCATCCAGTTAATTAGCCTGACCTGAAACATGAAGACTGGAGCTGCAGAAAGCTAACCTGCAGGTGGAAAACACATCCAGTAACAACTTATTACCTACTGTTTTAATCCCAAGAGGCCGAGTTTGATCAAATCCAAAGAAACCGTCAAAATAACATGTCCAAAGAGCCACAATCATATTTTCAAATATTTAATTTTTCCTTCACTAGTAAAAATAATGTTTGGTAAAAGAAATCCTTGTTACATTTTAAATGTTTCGTTCATCATTTATTCAGTGATTTCATGTTTTTTCATCATCTCAGATGTCTTTGTGGTTGCTCTGACCCACATCTCTCTGACAGGTTTCCCTGATGAAGTTGTGATGATGTTTGTCGGCGCTTCTTGTTGTGAGGCGTCACGGAAGTTCAGGTTTGTGTACGACAGCTTTCAATTGCCTGGGAAATAATGTCGTGGAACACCGAGGTTCACTTATCAAATATCCGTCTCACATCACAAATGTAAGCTGCTTAGTGGTTTTAGCTTCCGTGTAAAAAAACCTGGGTTCAAATCCAGGCTGTGTGTTTTCTCTCTGGGCTTTTTCCTACAATTGAAAAGACATGGATGCTGAGTTAGTTGATGACACGGAAACAAATGTGTGCATGAGTGATTGTTTCTCTGTGTTACTGGTAGCCTGTTCAGGATGTAGCCCAGCTGTGTGCCGCTGCCCTCGTTTGGGTGAAGCGGGGATGGAAGATGGATGGATGGAAGCGTTTGTAACCCTCTTATGAAGATATATTATCATATGACAAACAAACACTGTTGTTCTGTCAGCAAAAAAGAAAAAAAAAACAAATAGAAGACACAAATAGAATAAATGAACTACTCCTTTAGGACAGTAAACTGAAAATCAGCTCAAGTTTTTATAAAGATATGACTAAGAAATATTTGTCTTCTCGTTTTTTGTTTTTTTTTTTCAAATCATTTAATCATTTAACAAATTGTCATGCAAATTTCATGTCTGAAGAGCCACTGACTGTGAGAGAGAAGAGGACAGTGCATTGGATGCTTCAACGCTCCAGTTGAGTCTGGAACCACTAGATGGTGTGCTTGTCTCTTCACATTAAATCCAAGAGATGGATTGAGCAGAGAAAATGTCAAACTGGAGAAGACAGCGTTGCACTGTGCAATGTACACATTCAGATTGTGCAACATTAAAAAAAAAAAATACATGTTCCCTCCAGATCATCTGTTTTGGGTGCGATTTTGTAAAATAATGCGTGGCAATGACTATAAATACAAAGCATACTGAGCGTGCAGCGCAGCTCTGCGTGACAAGCAAACAATCTCATACTGTCTGAAACTCCCTCTCAACAAAGAGCTCATCCAGACTGCAAACTCACCCGGGGAGCACAGAGAAATAAAACTCAATCCTCCAAATCTTTATCCAGGCACTGACTCATTCATATTTGAGAAACTGGCTGGCAGCCATGCTAACAAAAAGCTGCTGAGCGGCAGAATAAACACCCAACAAGCGAGCGTGGATTCAGGTTCAAGGGTTCATAATTGACAGACAGAGGCTATGGAAACCCTTCGTCTGCAGGGTTTGCTGAGGTTCTGGTGGATATCTCATTGCATTTGTGAGGCTATCAAACCTGCTCCTGTGTCATTCTATCAAAACATTTACTCAAGCGTTAGCGTCCAGTTTGACGTTGTTTATTTCCCTGTCTCCTGTTCATCGCAATTTATCTCGCAAATCACATTACAGCATGTTTTATGACATCGCCTGCAATATTTTTCATTTGGAAGTTCCTCCGCAGTGTTTTTTGCTCTGATGCTGTGACGTCTTTCTGAGATATTTCTGTGTAATGTTGTTTGCCTCTCTTCCTCTTCTGCGGCTGCCTGTCTTCACAGGATGCTCTTGAACGAGAGTTCTGATCTCAAAGAGGTTTTTTTTTTTGCCTAGAAAATGTAGGGAAAAAAATGCAAGACGCAAGTTTTTATAAGCATTTTTAAGTGAGGAGGAAAAAATGATAACACAGACGGTCTTAAACACGTTTGTGCATCTCCGCTTTACGTTGGTGTTCAACAGAAATACTCTTCTAACATCTGACAATGTGAGGCTTTATATTATCAACTCTTAGTGAGCTTTTCTGCTTCTCAAGGGCGAGATAGGAGCAGACATTTCCCCGCGCTCCTGCGTGTTTCTTTTTCTCTTTTTTTTTTCTCCCCCCTCTCGCCTCTGCAGCAGATGGTAAAGAGAAAATTACTTTCTGCTGGGGGCAGGATGCGTCAGGGTCAGGGTTTAAGCTCTGAGGTCCACTGCGAACCTGGCTGATTCCACAGAATATTTTGTTTCACGTGTATACATATATATATATATATATATATATATATATATATATATATATATATATATATATATATATATATATATGAAAAGACGACTGGGATTTTGCAAAGCAGTTTGATATAAAGACGCAGATTACATTTGGGATTTTACTGAACAGCAGGTTGGAGGCGGCACACACACGTTAGCTCTACAACAGACACACTGAAGACGGCAGACACAGAGAGGGACAAAAACAGGTTCGTGATGGACTCCTGAGTGAAAAAAGACGCAAGAAATGAGGAAGGTGGCAATATTGACGTTCCCGAACAATCCCACTCGGCCCGAAACAACACAGACTGATGAGGCCCAATCAGTGTAAAAAGGGGCTAAATTAATTATCTTACAGTGTGAGTGGAGAAGCTGCACAGAAAGCATAACTTGCTTTGTCTTCTTGTTTACCACTTCACGCTTTGATTGAATTGATGTTTGAGGACAATGATAAATGATTGCACACAAAAAAATGATGGATCCTTTACACAAAAGAAGTCAATAGAGAAAATAATAAGGCACCGGAGTGCTCGAGCTACGTCAACGGCAACAAAACAAGAGCTGCCGAAGATAAAGAGCATGTTCTGTGCACAATTACGCTGCAGCAAAAACATCATGCCGGCACCATCACACGCCTTATTTGAAAGTGTCACGCATCGAGCCATGAATCGTTACAGCCTCACGCAGACATGCCCTCTAGTTTATAGGTCGTATGCGATCCATTTACAATTGGGGACTTGGGGGGGGGGGGGGAAAGGCTGCACTCGTGAAGGATTCCATTCAAAAACACGCGTGTTATATAACACCGTCAATCAATGAGACATGAATATTTTAGCAAGTGTACAGATCAAGGTTTTTCTTTTAACTGCAGGACAAGGTTCAGTATGCGGAAAACATACACATGGCTTTCAGGCCAGTTGAGCCCGAACGTTAGCCCACATAAGCATCGCACCTACAAGGAGGGCTTGTTCTGAATCCCTCTCTAGCATATCTCAGATGCACACGAGTGGGTGTATATATTTCTTACATGTTGCAGCCAAGCCGATGACTAGCCCAGGGACAAGATTGTGTGTAACGCCACAATGCCAAAGATGGTGATAGCTTGTTTATTTTAACATAAATACATCCAAATGTATTTTTTTCACCCTTAATCCCTTTCTCATATGCAGAGGAGGAGATTCCATTACTGACTGAAGCCGTACACCCAACATCTCCCCTCAGCCGAGTGAGTGAGTGAGTGAGTGAGTGAGTGAGTGAAGAAGTGAACAACTGAGCAAAATGAGTCAATATGAGATTGAATACAGCATATGGATCTGTGAGTGAGTGAATGAGAGAGTTGAGTTTTTGAGAATGGAAGACAATAATTGTGCAGGTAAATGAATGAACTGATGAGTGAGTGAGTGAGTGAGTGAGTGAGTGAGTGAGTGAGTGAGTGAGTGAGTGAGTGAGTGAGTGGGAGTCAGACAAAGCCTGGGGCACACACGACGGGGAGGAGGGGGCGTCTCAGAGGCAAAACTAATTCACTGTGACAAAAATCAGAGCTGTGAGGACCACCATGACCAAGCAGCATGGACATCCAGTCAAACCCGCAGCCCAGCTGTGGAGAGGGGGGGAGGAAGGGGACGCACTGCGTAAGGCACTTATGTATAAGCCAGAACAAAAATAGAGAAACCTTTGATACAAAATGTCACCAATTATGGAAAAAAAAAATGTAAAAAGAGTGGACTGAATTTGTCAAAACTTGAGAATATTTACAGCTATAGGGAAAGCACCATCCAGACACACACACACACACATTAATGAAAAATGGAAAATACAGTGGGTGTAGCAAAGTTTTAGTCCTCTGGGATTATTGAAAGGTTAGCAGATAACACATGCAATATTCATGAGCAAAGCTCTGAGGTTCTGCTAATCTGTTAGTAAGCAAAATACTAAAAATTTAATGGAAGAGAATATGAATAAAATATTGTGGGACAACTGATATTTTTTTTTTTTTTTCTAAATGCTGAATGAGAGCGAGGGGGAGCGGGAGAAGGGAAGCCACCAGCGTCATGTCTTAATGATGAGAGCGGGAGACACAGGGCTGGTCTGTAAACGACAGAGAAGGAGGGAGGAGAGGGGACGGGATGGGGGGGATTGAGGGAGATTAAGTGAGCTCTGTGCTGTTTGTTATACACTGCAAAGCACCGCGGGATGTTTGCTCAGCGGCACTCTCATTTGGGACGAAGGGAAAGCCAGTAGAGGGACCTTAAACTTGGCTGAGGAGAAAGGCTGGAGTATCGTATTATTCCTGGAGCG
The DNA here is from genome assembly GCF_902148845.1 of Salarias fasciatus. Taxonomy (NCBI): domain Eukaryota; kingdom Metazoa; phylum Chordata; class Actinopteri; order Blenniiformes; family Blenniidae; genus Salarias; species Salarias fasciatus. The sequence goes on along the minus strand of NC_043764.1, from coordinate 16,892,583 downwards.
CCCTGGGAGGAGGAGGACGATCCCAGACGAAGATAAAGGATTAGACGGCGGCAGGGTTTGCGGGTCTCCGCCGACGGGACGCGACTTTAAAAGGGGAAAACACGTCGGGAAGTTGGGACTAAGCAGTTTGTTTGGATTCGTGGTTGTGAGATGTTTTTCAGAGAGGAGAATGGGATTAACAAAGTGAGTCCAATTGCTCAGTTGTCTGGCAGAGCTGTGAACTCTTTCCCTCCATGCCCCCAGATTCAAACAGACTTTACACATCAGTGACGGGAAATCTGTTTGAGCTTCAGGGTGGAAATGTTTCCTGTCACCTGGAAGCAGCTGAGAAGAAACATCTGTTGATCTTGACATTTTACCTCGGTGCGTATGACATTTAAACTCTAAGCTTTCATTATGTGCTAAAAAGTTTTAATGATCCAAAGTTGTGAGCGATTTGTCAACATGAACTGTTTTCTGTCATGATTAATGAATGTGTCTCATTTATAAAGAAAAACAACGCTTCAAGACTCTTAGTCAGGCTTGTCAAATTTCCTTTTTTAAGTGTTTTATTGGAGAGTTTAATGCATCATTGATTTTTAAAGCACAACAATAAACACGTTAATAGATGATGAAAATAACTTCAAGCCCGAGAACGATGACACCACAGAATCTCCTTTGTTTCTGTACGAGTGCGAGTATTTCTGAATCAGAGGCAAAGATTTTTTGAGGGTAAAAATGGATTTGTGGTTCTGGTATTGTACCATTTATCATCTTCTGCCACAGACACTCAAGGCTCCTGTTCAGTATTAACCTTGTGGTCATTTTATATGTCTGCAGAAGAGCTCGAAGCTCACACAAAAGAATAGCTTTCTAATATATCATGCTGCTTCGTATTTGATTCTTATCCCACCAGGGGGAAAGAGCAAGAAGGATTAGACACCTTGCTGGATCTGATTCCCAGAAACATGACCTGCAGACTCTATCCGGGCCTCCGCCTCTTCCTGCTGCTTCCTCTCCTCCACACCTCCGAGGAGACCTGCCCACCCATGTGCCTCTGCATATCGGACACCGTCAGCTGCAGCTCCAGCGGTCTGTCCAAGCTCCCTCTCTCCATCCCCACCTTCTCGGTCACCCTCGACCTCAGCCACAACCACTTCTCCTGGCTCGGACCAGGAAACTTCGACAGGATGCCCAGGCTGGAAAACCTGCGGATGTCCCACAATCAGATCGTCACTCTGACTCACGACGTGTTTCGCAACGCATCTGGCCTCCGGCACATCGACCTGTCCTCCAACAGGCTGCGCGTGGTGGAGCACCACTACTTCCAAGGCCTCTGGAGGTTGGAGGAGCTGCTGCTCTTCAACAACAAGATCACGCAGGTGGAGGCCGGCACACTGAGCGGCCTGAGCAGCTTGAAGAAAGCCTACTTCAGCCTCAACCAGATCACGCACTTCCCGTTCTTCTCCATCCAAGACCACAGCCATCCATTCCTGACGATGCTGGACCTCTCGTCCAACCGAATGGCCCGTCTGCCGTGGGAGGATGTGAAGGCTTTGCCCCGGCTGGTGCAGCGGGGGCTGTATCTTCACAACAACTCCCTTATCTGCGACTGCACCATGTACAGCGTGTTTTGGCACTGGGATCTGCGGGGTTACGACACAGTCAAACACTTCACAGCGGAGCACGTCTGCACAATCTCTGGGGAGCCGCAGGGGTCCGTCCAGTTCATGCAGTACAGCCGCTTCTTCCACAACTGCACCGTGGAGAAGGTCGTCTCACAACCTGTGACTGTTCTCCTGTCGAGCGTGTTTGCTTACGAGGGAGAAAGCATACATCTCGATTGTCAAACATCTCTAAATAGCACAGACCTTTCATTCACATGGCTTTCCCCCAGCAGGGGGTACATCACCCAGGTCAGCTCCAACGGCACGCTAATTAGCCTCTTTCCCAACGGTACCTTGGAAATCCAAGCAACCAAGGTCAGTGACTCAGGTCTGTACGTGTGCACAGCGGTGGATGTTAAACAGGAACTGAATGCGACTCGGGAGGTTAATGTGACAGTGCACCTGCCTACAGCGGAGATTTTCAACACGGGTTACACCACACTGCTGGGCTGCATGGTGACCACCATCCTCATCCTCATGTACCTGTACCTGACCCCGTGTCGCTGCAGCTGCTGCAAGCAGCCGAGGCCTCCGGCCATCCCGGTCGCGCCCTACGATCCCGGCGCCCTGTCCTCCGTCTTCTGCTCTTCCTCGAGAGAGCAGGCGATGATTCAGGCTAATAAGCACGTAGCTTTCATAGAGCCGATGGTTGGTGAAGACGGAACTCAATGGACTTTGGAAAGTTGATCGAGGACAAAGTGTTTTTTTCTTTCATTCTATTTTTTCTCGAGGAAACGGCAGACCTCTGGACAAAGTCCTTATTCAGGAACTACCTGTGAGATGTTATTCAAGTGTCAGTGCTGTAAATGAAAAAAAGAACGTCATGTCTCTTTCCCGCCGACCGCCGCCGCTGCACTTAAAAGGCATCCCGACAAAAAAAGCAATATCTCCTTTTCCATTTCTTGCTCTTTTCAGTCGTACGGCCAGGTAGTCGAAATGAAAGTTTCAACTTTGGTTTATTACCCTCAGTACTGACACTGCCAAATCACAGCCGAGCCATTATCTGTCCTCAAAATCAGCTAATAACTTCTCGGTGTGCTCATGTACGGCACCTGGGGGACTTTCTCTCCCGAGATCAGAGAATAAATCTGACTCACTTTTCTCACCAACTGTTTAACGTGGATTAAAGTTCCTACAGAGACTGATTGTACGGACTGGAGAGTGTATTTCGGTTCTGTAATTAGTGTGTGAGAGATCGGCAGCGGCACTACATCAGCTGGAGACGGCCTGAAATCCTCTGCTCATATCTCTTGTAATGTGTAGCTTGAGCATGTAGCACCAAGAGTGAATCCAACTCCTGCAAACTTCAGCTTCCCCATTTCCCTAATAAAAGATTCAGTCCCTGTAAATCGAAGGGCCGGCTGTGCTGCTCAGGTTTTTTTTTTTCTTTTTTTTTTTTTGAAGGCAATTATTTTGTTATTACCTCTGAAAATATCTCCGCGCAGAAGCTATAGCTCACAGCAAACACAGGAATTTCTTATCTCACGGGAAGCAGAGGTGCATCCCACTGTGATTCATCATATACATATATATGTACATACATATCGCGAGCAGACCTGTTGCATTAATCTGGCAGCAACAAAAACAGTGAATCTTCCTGCGCCGTGCTTATCGGGCAAACAGTGAAGTATCACAGTGAGGAGTGTCAACAAACCCAGAAACAAACAGCGATTGGGCTGCTCTTCAAAGGCGCCATCTTTCTGATCAAACACCGCCGAGCACTTTGAACACTGGGGAATAAACACAACCAGTAAATTTCAACTGAAGTGACAAATTCTTCAAGCAGCCCTGACACAAAACCTGAAAGGGGCATTACTCTGCGTGGCTTTGTTTTTGGTTGTTACATTTTCTTTCTTTCTTTTTTCTTTTTTTCTAAATGCAGGGTAACATGCTTCAAATGACAGATTTACAGAGTGCAAAGACAAAGATAAAAGATGCAGATGACAGATTTGCGTGCACCGCTGTAGAGGAACATAAGTGTGTGGGATGAGAACATTAAGGTGACGACATGAGGGATGAAAGACACCATATGGACGGTCAGAGATGAAGAGATATTTAAAACCCAGTGAAAGAACAGCAGCCTCGCAAGAAACAAATCCATTTCTTTAACTCCAAGCATCTATAGTGTTGTGAGATTGTCGCTTAATCTCAACGCAAACACTGGGTGGGACTAAGGATTGCATCAAGACCGAACAGGATTAGACGTAATCCTTCATATAATGTCAATGAAAAGTCCCCAGAAACCCGCATCTGACAAAGCAGAGCATGTCGTTGGAGTCGGAGACTTTGATTATTTCTAAATCCTTAATTAAAACTTGACTCCTTTTAAGCCAGGGGAGGCTAATATATTGTTATGCATCTTGAATCTAAATTCACACACTCACACACACACACAAAAAAAAAGAGGTGGGAATCTGAAATCGAATGGGCAACAGTGCATGAAACTAGAACGAGCAGGCTCTTTGATAGCAATGAGTTTCATCACTATTAAACTCCCAGGGATTAAGCAGAAATCTGTTAGGCCAAGAGAGCACTGTATTGTAATGCCGCACTCTATTTAATCACGTCATTACTGACTCGTTATATTTAGCAAAGTTTTGACCGTTTTCACAGGGGTAAGCAACATTTAAATTTCTGAACAGGGATTACATAACGTGCTGTTTTGTGCCTGTGTGATGTAACGGCTGGTATCAGCGTCTGCGGCGACCCGGTGTTTTCAGAGACCGCGTGTGTGAGAGTCGGTAAATGGTGTGATGAGTGGGGGTTAGGTTTTAGGAGATTACAACGAGGATAAAAACCAGGTGCTTTGTCGATTTCAGTGTATTTTAATTCCCTCTAATCTGGTTCCTCTCGCTCGCATAGCGCGCACAGCTGGGCCGGGATTTATTGTTTCTGATATGATTTGCAAGTTAAAACATCTGACAGCACATCAGATTTAGGAAGAGTCAAGTTAGCGCCCTGATGCCATTTAGAATCCCACGTTTCATTTTAACATTGTGATGAAAAGTGCTTTACTGAAAATTGGAGAACTCAGCAGTTCATAATGGGGAAAATGCACACAGTCCTCGACATTCAGAGGCAGGACCTTCCTCTTCTTCTTTGGTGTATCCTGAAAAATACACCCAGATTAGCTGCCTTACCAAGTACACTAAAATTAAAACCTAATTTCCGGTTTGCACAGAAAGGTGTGAATCAGCCAGACCGAGTCTGTCTTGTTTTCTGCAAATTATACGGAGCTGCTCCAACAAATTACCCAGATGTGACGGAAGCACCTCTTGATGCCTGAAAAGCTGCCCTTCTCCAAAGCAAAACACTCCATCAGGCTTCAATTAAAGCATGCACTTCCCTTCCCAGATTAATTGTTTTTTCCCGGTTTGCCAGGGCTCCCAGGGATTCAAAATCATCTTAGTCAAGAATCTAATTACAGTGAAAGAGGAGGGTTTTTTTTTTCTCTGAATAGCGCAAGCTCAATTGCCTTCACTAGTGGAAGCCCGCGTTGACTGTCAACACAGGCTATTACTAAACTGTCAAAACAGTCATCAGGCAGGAGTGGAGGCATCCAGCTGTGGCAGACACATACACATCTTCCAGATACTGCGACACCCACACTGTCACCCAAAACCCTTAATTCATTCTAACTGGACACTTGACTTGGAATATGAGCTCGGGAAACACACGGGCATCCATAGCGGAGAAAGTCCGCCCACTGGCTGTGATATACCGGCGCTTTTTTAGGAGGTAGGCTCGTTGCTTCCAAAAACAGACTAAAATGGATGCAGACTGCTGCAGCACACAACAGGCTGTTCATCATACCTCCACACCGAGCACACGCGCGGCCTCTGCTGTGTGTGTGTGTTTTGTTTTGTTTTTTTTCCAAAAAGTGCGGGAGCAGTGGAGTGTCCGCCGCCATGTCCGACAGGAAGCTGGACTCGGAGCGGAGCACATAAATACTTCTTTAATCAATTTTATGGGTCTATCAAATTTCATTGCAAACAAACAAATGAGTAGCAATATGTTGTGATGCACCCTGATCTAAGCCATTCAGCACTTTGTGAGCCGCCTCTTGGCTCGCTGCCTCTCTGGGGGTTTTATGTGCTTCAGTAAGGAGAATTTAGCTGGGTATTATTGGATTTGACAAGCACAATGACTCAAAGTATTGTAAGTTTTATACTGTGGCTCACGACTGCTTTTTTTTCCTTTTCTTTTTTTTAACAACGTCCTCTTGTCTTTTTATTCTTCCTCTGTGTTCGGTTCCTGTAATTTCTTCTTCCGCCTTTATTATATGATGTACTAGTGGTTCCCTTGTTATTATGTCACACTTGTCCACTAAAAGACAACAATGAACTTTTGATGATGTCTGCCTTTATTATTTCTGTTAAAAAAGACTTTTATGGTCAGACACAGGAGGGGCTTTCTTTTCGGCAGTATGTTATCCTGGCGGCGGAGGCACAATCTCCACAATCTCCTTTTACGATGTCATTTTTAACCGCTCTGACAAAGTTTGTCCACATATTGGGTCCAGACTCTGACATCTCAACAGCTATATCACACGAAACAGCCAATAAATGTTGACGTCTGAAAGGTGCAAAAGGAGGAGGCATGATGGTATCAGGAGCCAACGGTAACATTTTTTTTTTTTTGAAATACGGACGTCAACATTTCGGTCTGTGCGAAAAGAAATGCTGCTCTACCAGTCCTTTACACTTGACTAAACATCTCATGCAATGCCAGCTTCATGAGTGTTGTAATGAACACAAGGGAAGGTGCAATAGCCTGTTTGCAATGTGGAGTTTAAAAAAGAAAAGCATCATTTGTGTTTGATGTGATTACTTGGCGCCGTTCGGACGAGGGGATGCTGCGTCGTAATCCTTCAACATATGTGCATGCATCGGTCTCAGCCCCCGCAGCCACCAAACGTCAACATATCACAGATCTGCCAAATATCCAGCGCGAGCGACTCTCTCTCTCCACGAAACAATCTCAACAGCAATAGAAAGGACTGTCGTGAAGTATGGCGCGCATATTCTTGTTTTCTCCCAAACGAAAAATAATAACTTTGGTTATTGATTTCCTATCCTCCAAGCATGATGGGGGATGTGTTTTTATTTGTTTTGTAAAGAATGACATTCAGCCAGAGGCGCGCATTATGTGTCATTGCATGTCAACGAAGACGCCGAACGCGGTGCAGGTTCTAGCCGATAACATCAGTGTGTCGTCTTCATGACTGCGAGCTCGAAGCGGCGCTCGGTAATAAAACCACACGCAGATGCGTCGCCGCTTTAGTCGCGCTTCAAAGATACATATAGATACAAAGGGATGATGTCGCCTCATAAAAGATTACCGGATTAGGTGTGTTTCTGTAAGCGATTTCTATTGTTTAAAACGTTTAACCACACTACAGGTTCTCGTCCTTAAACGCTGCATAAAAGCTATGTTTAAGCTGCATTGTGTGTCCCCGGTGAAGCTTTACACTGATGCAATGCTGCCTGTCTTGGTGCAAACTAAAAATGAGGGGAAAAAACAAAAAAAATAAACAAAGGAAAATGGAGGATTTCCATAATCTGAAATGCTGAGGCTGAGAAGAGATACCTGTGTGCTGTCATGCTCGTTCATGGCCCGAAGCCCCTCATCCTCCAGAGTCCTCCTCTTCATGTGACACCTCGAACCCAGCCGACACCGCGAGCGGAGGCTGTTTGTCCACATGTGTAGCCCTGATTGGACTTGACTTGTTTATTGGGGCCTCCTACATGAAATACAGGAATAAAAAAAAGTGAATCTTTTCTGACACTTGGTCAAATTAGGTGTATGTTCATTCGCCTTCTATTACGCTTTATCCAACCGGCAGTCACAGGGAGTTGATCCCACCTGACTACACAGGAAGACAGAGTCCGTCTCAGACGGAACAAACACACAGAGAGACAGACAGTCACACACACTCACACCGACAGGCAGCTTAGAGTCGGGCTGCACGATGTTAGACACACGTGCAACACTTCGATAGATGATGCTTCGGTCTTAGGCCATAAATATAAGAGAACAAAAGCAGAATAAAGAGAAATAACTACATATGTTGAAGTACTTGAGGCTACAAACAGCACTTCTGACAAAAAAGAAAGTTTTCAGTGAGTCGACAGAGCCCAGCACTGATTCACATTTCCAGTGTGTGTGAGGTGAACACAAGTCAACAACATCATCACACGAACCTGCAGACTTCCATCAGGGATTGATTTCCCCTCTGAGCAGGAGGCAGGTCACGTCACGCAGGTGAGTGCACAAAAAAAGACAAGAAAGCAAACCCCAAAAATCCAGCAATCCCCCCCCCCCCCCCCCCCCCCCCCCCCCCCCCCCGCGCACCCCCACCCCCACCCCCACTGAAATAGAGTCTTTGCTGACATTTTGATGAACTATGCACGGACGGAGGGAAGCGGAGCCAGCACGAGCACGTAGCTTCATCAGCGTGGGTACATTACAAATTTAAGTTGAGGACAACTTTGATGGTGTTTCTGCTGCCGAAACCGATCGTTGCTGCAAGTTTGTCAAAGTTAAATATAGTCTGGCTCTCACTTTGAAAGTCACGGGATCAAATCCTCCTCTGGCCGTGTAACACGAACCAGATTGACTCTATGAACTTATCTCTCTGGTCAGATTCATTTTACTGCTGCTGCATAATGTCCTTGCTTGTCTTTGATGCTGGTTCGGCCGGTGAACCAGCCTCAGTACTAGTCAGAGGCCGTGCTGTACCGAAATACAACATATACTGCTATAAATACCCCATAACGTGCTGATTAAGCTGCTGATTAAGCTGCTGATGAGCTGTGATGGTTGATGCTGCGAGAGGCTTTCTCACATTATCCAGTCATTCTGTGGAAATAATTATTTTGTTGAAAAAAAATTCTCAAAAGGCTGACCAAGTAACTCCAAGCATGACAAACTCTGAAAAATGATAATGAGAAACACTTAACAATGACCTTGTGCAGCGCTCTAATGTGATTTGACCCTGAAAACATAATGCTCTTAATATAATAAGAAAGTGTCTGGAAATGCATTATGGAGTTATCTCGAGATATATGTTCCTCAAATATGGACATAAAGTTGAAAAATGACTCTTTATCTTAAAGTTCATCGAAGCAACGATGTGGCGTCTCATAAACTGGGACGTTTTCTCTATAAAGTAACTTAATATCCTAGAATATTCATGAAAGTCTTACATTGTTACATTTTTTTGTCATCACATTCTCTAAAATGGGCTTTTGATAAAACACTCATGAAAATTAGTCACACATTCATCACTGTTTGCACTTTTGGTTCAATGTCAGAGCATTTCACACCGAGTGAGTCCATACCTTTGTGATTTTGTTCATTGCATCAAACCATGTCAGGTCATCCTGTTCTGTCTGGGCCTTCTCCTCCATCGCTGAGGCCTCTGCATGATGATACACACCATACCTCCATAACTAAGCCCTCGAGTGTGTGAAGCAGGGTGCTGTACAAACACATCTCGGTCAGAGTTTGTGTGATGGTTCTTGCTTATAATTGATTTAACAGGAGCAAACGCTGTGGCTCAGGCTCCCTTGTTACCATGGTGCAGCTCCTGCACAACTGGAAAAGAGGCTGTGGAGATAAAGTGTTAACCTACTGTAGTTCCCACATTAAGGGGGAACGGCGCCCTCTGGTGCTTTTCTCCATTTGACTCCAGTCTGCTCACAAAGCAGCACAATGAAGCCACCGCAGAGAGGACAGAAACCCACCTAATGATTCTTTCAGCGCTGGCGGAGTCGCAGAGCCGGTGGCTCTCAGCATGCAGCCTTAACAGGGTTTGAGCACCGCGTTTCCTCCAAACTGCCTGGTTCACACAGTTTACTCTGCTGGGGGATAAAGGTTTAGCTGATTTCCGCTGCAGTGCCTTCTGCTGCGGTCTGAAGATACCATTTTATTGTTAAATTCACAATAATTCTGGTGTATATTTCTCTTGCTTTTTATCTCCACCAGTGGTTATCACTGTCCACAGATGTACAGCGGTTCGCACTTGGGTTCCAGGTTGGGTTTGGGGGCCTTTCAGCGTAGAGTTTGCATGTTTTCCATGATTTGTTCAGGTGTAACACCAGCTGGGATCACCTCCAGCACCTTGCAGCACTGAAATGGAGAGAGAGGTAGAAAAGCTGGATGGACACTAGGTATCAAATACAATGTGGGATCTTCCCTTTGCGAGGACGACAAGAGAACTTGAGGAGTGTCCTAAAACAATCTGGCTGCGATGCTCTTCAACAGTGTGGTTATCAAATAACTTCTTTTTCAAGAATGCAAAGGCAGTACAGTCACCAAAAAAAGCAAACATGAATTCAGACTTTCAGTGCCGTAACACAAACAGCACCGTCCATGTATTCATCATTCAGGCCTCAAGGGCGGCTAAGATGGCTAAACCCTCTGAGCGCTGTTGAGATCGAGCGTTTTTCTGAAGATCATCTTCAAACACCCACAAGTAATAATTCTCCTTCGAATCGCTGACTTCCTGTTCTTCTTACATCATGAACAATTCACAGGCTAAGATGCACCATTGTTAAATTAATTTGATATAGAAATATCTGCTTTTTATTCACCGTTTCAACTACCCTGAAATATTAATTTTCCCTGTCTTTAATAACCATTTACACTTAGAATGAACTCAGCTTTTTTTTCCCCAAAGAAGAATTTTAACTTATTTCTCACAATAATGAAAAGATGCTCCTGATGCTCCCAGGAGGGCCGACCCACACCTACAAAAAAACAAAACAAAACAGGTCTCAACTTCTCTATTCAAAGATAATAACTGGTGCTAAACGTGTCCCACACCGACGACATAATCCACTAACATCTCGGACGAGGCGTCCGGGTGGGATTCACACGGAGAGGAAATCCGCCGGGCTTCGAATCCATTCGGAAGAAACACACCGACTGAAAATGAGTGAAGGGACGGTAACACGGCGTAGATTTATCATTTTAATGGTCTGCTTGACGCTGTCATCAAACCCATAACACACAGTCTGAAATGTATTTAATAGAATTTGGACAACCAAATATTGTAAAATAAAAAAAAGAAAACAAACAGCAAAAAGTGAAATCTCATTCACTAGTTGTTTTTTTTTTGTTCCTTAAAAAAATATCAGCCTTTCTCCGTGTTCACAAACCGTCTGAAAAACTAGGACAAACAGAAATAACCATCAAATCTGAAAAGCTGGAAGGCCATTAACGTTTGTTGGCAAATATAAATATAGTGGTTTGAACAGGGTTTCAAACAGCTCACATGGAAAGAGTGTACAGACAGTTCACACGACGGTAGGACACTCGGCTCTGCCTGTATCAATCTTTATTGTTGTAGAAAACCATGATCCTTATTTAATGACTTAGTCCAACGTATTTATGACAAGGGAATATGTACATTCAGACAGCTCTGTAGTCTCTGGAGGATTCTGCCGGGTCTCCTCTCAGTTGATTGTCTATTCGGGGGTGTACTTGTGAGAGTATGTGTAGTCTGTGTAGTAGTTGTGCGGCCCGCCCCTGCCTGAAGGGTAGCCCCACGAGCAGGGCCCGCCCCCGTCCCCCCGGTCGGGCCCCCGCCCCGGCGGCCGAGGCCAGTGTCCTCCCCTCCCTCGGAAGTTCCCTAAAGAGCCGGGGCCCATCCCGCCGCCCCGCATCGGCCCGTGGTCCATGTGTCCGGGGAAGCCCCCTATACTCCCGTAGCCCCCGCCGCACATGGGGTGCGGAGGCAGCTTAGGTCTGAGCGCGGAGCCCCCCCTGGTGGCCCCTGTGGGAAGGGAGTCGACGCAGTTCACCTGAGTCCTGACCGCTTGAGGCCCGGGGGTGCTGCCGAGAAGAGCCTCCCCGGGCTTCGGGAGCCCGCTGGGGTCCGCCGGGCCCGGCGCAGCCCCGCCCTGACCTGTGACAGTCTCACAAGTGGCGGTCTGTGCCGTCCCCCACGCCCCCTCCCCCGCTCCGCTGAGCGTCCTGTCGTGCTGTAGCGGGGTCCCGCTCGCGTTTTTGGGAAGGCCGGCCAGGTAGCCGGGCTGAGCCGCGTCGCCGGGGGAGGCCCCGGCGGTCCCGGCTCCTCCGGAGTCCGAGCAGTACGGGGCGCCCAGCATCATGAGGTGAGGCGGCGGCGGAGGTTTGACCTCCAAGGGGAGCGAAGCCAGTTTGGCCAGAGGTCCTGCTGGAGCCATGACGGGCGGGGTCGGGACTGTGGGGGGAGCCGTGGCGGGGGGCCGGTACTCCGGCTCCTGGTTGCCGCTGCAGGGCGAGGCGGGATACGCCGGAGAGGCCACGTAGGTGGAGGAGCCGGTGTAGGAGGACCAGGAGGCCGAGGGGCAGAGGAAGCTCTGGTGGGGGTTGACGGGAAACCCCCCCGGAGACAGGCCGCCGAGGTCCGAGGAGCCCACCCCCATCTGGTTGGAGGCCTTGAACTGAGAGATGGCCGTTTTGAGGGCGCTGTAGTCGGACAGCGTCGGCGTCGTCTCCGGAGTTCCCTGCTGCTCCGGGAGCGGCGGGCGGAAGTCGTCCCTGTCGGGAGGGGGCGGCAGCGGGGGCTTGTCTTTCCCGGCGTGCAGGTTCCGCTCGGAGGGGTCGGATATGGTCGACGGCTCGCCATCATCGGAGTCTAATGACATGTCCTCCTCCTCCACACACTCATCATTCACTGCTGGGAGAGCAGGAGAGGACACAGAGGCAGGGAGAGGGAGGCGCAGAGAAAGATGTTATCAACTAAAGCGTTACAGAAACATTAACAACATCAACTGTGTTTAAAAAAAATTGGGGAAAAAAAAAACCCCACAAGCACATTAATCTTAAACTGGCCAGATGACTCTATAGAAAAAGAAGCAATGGAGTGAAACAATTACACTACGGCAAAGTTCAGCATTCAGAGCTGCTCTCGGCGCTACCCACCGGTAGAAGGCGGTGTTGGAAGCTCATTCTGATTAATGGATCCAATCAGGCTGTGGAAGCCGCTCATAACATCATCAATGCTCGCGATCACTATTCCGTTTCTGGAGTACTGCAGGAACATCTCAAACGGCCGCTCTGCGGAAAGAAAAAGACATTTTGAGACGAGGAATAACCAAACATCATTCTTTCACACATTATCTATATTTTCCTTTCACCTGTTCTCTTTTCATTTTTACTGAACTAAAAACAAAAAAAAAACAATCCCACTCCCATGTAAGAACCGGCGGTCAGATAGGCGAGCAGCTCTCTGATGAGGATGAAGCAGGATACCTGTGAGGAAGATAAGGTGCCGCTGCTGCGTGTGCTGAGCTTGAAGCTTGATGAGACATTCGAGATCCGGAGCCTGACGAGACTGAGTGTCACACTCGTGATAAGGGAGGAACTCCACTAAGTGCTTCTTCTGATAGGTTGTCAGAAGGTTTAGCAGCCCCATGGCATTTGTGTTTAACCTTTAAGAGACCAATACGGTTATTAGACATTTCATAAAAGACCAATTATGGCTGAAGAATTTGATGTGCTTGCTCCATTTCAGGTAATCCCCTCCTGAGATACCGACCTTCCCAGCTCCTTAAGCTTCTTATGGGACTTGCAGTGCACCTTCCATTGCCAGGGGTGTTCGGGGGTGCTCTGCTCCTCCAGGAACTTCAGCAGGCCCAGCAGACGGTCTGCACAGAAGCACCGTTAATATCGGCGCGCTAATAACTCCAGAAATCACACGGCTGCAGCGAGGCGGAGCCAAACCCACCCTGTGTGATGAGATCGGGGTTGAGGACGAACTCATCCGACACCATGAAGCCTCCGGACACAAACAGCTCGTTGTAGGTGTGGTTCTTGACGTCGTCCAAGGTGTCGACTCCAGCGAAGCTCACCGAGGGCAACTTCTTCAAAGACATCAGAGCCGGGATCTGCAGAGAGGTTGTCGATAAATTAAACCGCAGTCAGTGAAAGGAAGCGACTGAAGCCCGTTCCACCGATACACGCTGAAATGTTCTCTGGTGAAACCATCAGGGGCCACTGAATGACCCGAAACATTAAGCCCGTGTCCTGGAGAGCTGCGTTCAGCCGTAAGAGGCAAGAGAATCAAGAGTCGTAAAACAGACGGTGTGTCCCCGAGCGAGGTCTCATGTCTGAGAGGCCATTAAGAAAACCAAATGATAACCCGAAAAATGATAAGCGTGCTCACCCTGGAGACCAGATGATGTCTAAAGGAAACTGCTGTCACTTCAAAAGCTGTTTTTTTATTTTTTTATTCGCCTTATTTCAGTCTGAACAGAGCTTGTGGCGGCGGCGGCAGCTGGAGGTGAGAGAGCGGAGGACTGACAACGCGTCACCGTACCTTGTGCACATGTGCAGCGATGTCCTCGTTCTGAATGATGATGAGGAGCTTATCTAAACTGCCACTGTTTTCCAGAAATGACTGCGGGCTGCATTCGCTGTTGCCGAGACTTTTCAAGTACCCCTGAGAGACGAGACGGGAAAGACATGACCGTTAGAGACAGAGAGCCGAGCGGCCAGACGTCAACGCAGACAGAGAAAGACAAGCGGCTCCGTCCACTTCAAAACTCCACCACGCTGAGGAAGAACCACGGCTCCAAGGGACAGAGACTTGGAGTAAGTTATAGATCCCAAATATGAAAAGAAATGGAGGTATAACAATGTAAAATAAGATCAGCTTTCTGAATGCAATTGGTTGATGTATACATAATAAAATCCTGAATCAGACATTATTTTCCATTTTGTTAGACGACATACAATCCAGTCAACCGAACAAGTCTATCTTTTGAAATCAGAACTGAATAGAAAAAGTCAAATACATTCAAAATGAATATCAGCACATGTCAATTTCTGACCTTTAAACTCCACAAGACGCCCGATGCTACTGGATCTACAGGAGTAAAATTACATCTACAGCTGTGCAGTGGTAAACACAGGCCTCACAGTGAGGATGTCCCTGGTTTGAGTTTTCTGCACGTGTCGTCACTGTGGATGAGTTGCTGTATTCTAGCTTCTTAGAAGTTGGTAATTATGTGTGTTGATTCATGTAGATTTCTGGACATATAAATGGATGATGTGAGCTCGGCAGCACGGTGGAGAAGCGGCTAGCACTAGCAAGTAGCTTCTTCCGACAACCCAAATGTCAGGTTGTGTAAACTTCTTCGCGGGGCGCCAGGCTTTCTCTTTGGCGTTTCTCTTCGTTGGCTGGTGTGTTAGTAGCGTCCTACTGCCAGAGTCCTGTGAGCTGTGATACACTTCCCATGACTCCACCAGATTAGCTTCAAAACTCTTCTCAAAACATTGCGGGAACAATTTGATAACGTCCAATAATTCATCTATAAATTAAAAACAAAGACGTGCGGTTTTTCAAATCTGTTCACATTTCTGATACAGTTCTTTGCAAATGTATGTTTTTAGAATTCTCTGTGTTGAGACACAGCGCCGTACCTTGATCTCCTTGCACACTGTGCTCTCCTCCCCCTCGTCGCCGGAGTAAATGTAGAACTTAACGGTGTTCTTGGTGACGTCCTTAAAAATCTCCACCAAGCTGCTGAAGACTTCGGGCTTCAGCTGTCCGATCAGGCTGCCGGCCAGCAGGCCGGAGCCGCCGGCGGGGGCGGAGCCCGAGGACTGGGAGTTCTGCTCTGGAGAGTCTGGCGTGACTTGAGAGGGAGAGTAGATGTCTCCCGGCACCTCGGCGGATGACGTGGCGTCTTTGATCGCGCTCGTTTTAGCGCCGTGAGAGGAGGTGCTGCTCTTTGACAGGGACAGCTCCGCCTCGCCTTTAGGAGTGTGGACGGGCGCCGGCGGCGTGAGACCGGCTGTCGTCACCGCGGCAGGAGGCGAGGCGCCGGTGGAGGGAGCGGGTGGGGCCGGGATCAGCTTCTCCATCTTCTCGCACAGAGCTCTGACGTGGCCCTGAACGGACACGGGGGACACGAAGGGGGTGACAAAGTCCGAGAAGCGGCTGTTGGGCAGCCAGCAGCGGCGCAGAGGCGACCGCGGCGGCATCTGCGAGGCGTAGCAGACGCGCTGAGTCTGCATGATGCTCTTGATGTCAGAGGCGAGGCTGTGGATCTCCTGGTTGAGTATGGTGTCCAGGCTGATGGACGGCCTGAAGGGGGCTTCCTCCACAGCCGCCAACGCGCTGACAGCTGCCTTCTTCACTTCCACCGCCGCGGGCGTCTTCGGCTCCGGCTCGCCGTCCGTCACCGCCGTCGGCTCAGGCTCCGGCTGCGTCTTTGGTTCGGGAAAAGGCTGAACTTTTTCTGAAAGCAGACAGCAGACCGGTTGCAGCGTTGTCCTGATAACCACGTTCGATATGCGCGAGCGTGCTTGAAGGTACCTTCAATGCTGGGCGGTTCCCAGGCCGGTTTATCTGAGGCGTGCGGCGGCTCCGGGGGCGAGCCCGGGCTGCCGGGGCTGCCGGGGCTGCAGTCCATGTCCTCCTGAACAGGAAAACAGCAGCAGACAGAGTCAATGCACTGGAGCGCCTCAGAAAACATCAGTCAGTCCAGTTCTGCCGGGGAAGCAACCGTCAGTGCGGCAAAAGCAAACGAATCCAAACACACTCGTACATCTGCATAAATTACAATATCAATGAAGGCTTTTTTTCTCCCCAGTTATTTATATACGAGGGGAAAAAAAAAAGTTTTTAGCATTTTTAAATTGGAAAAAATATGATCATTAAAAAAAAAACAAAAACAAACAGAAACATCACATGAAATATTTTCAATTACAATAAATCTATGATAAATATGAAGCACAACTGGACTAAAAGGGCAGAGCTTCAAAAACATCAGTGAGCGCCTGGCGTCTCACCTCTGTGTAGTTGGTTTGTGACGTTTGCTCGATCTGTGCCCTCAGATCGGGGTCGCTGAAGGCGAGCTCCACCTGCCCCGAGCCCGTCGACGGCTCTCCGTGGTTGGCGGGCCCGGACACGGAGCCCTGAGTCACGGCCTTGTTGAGCGTGGCCAGGAGGATCTTGAGGAGCCGCTGGGCCTCGCTCACCGCCGAGGGGTTGGCGTTTCCCCGAGCCCTCAGGTCGGTGTCGTAGATGCCCATGCTCTCCATCACTGCTGTCAGGTTGTCACTTTGTCCACTCTCGTCTCCCATCTCGTCAGCGGGGGCTCCTGAGGGGACGCAGACGAATCATCAGGAGTGTGTCTGACGGACTGAGTCTCACGGCAGGTGAGTGAGGCATCACTGTGGGCAGCTGTGCTCCGTTAGAGCAGGAAATTCACTTCCAATATCGGTTTTTAACCTTATCTCTAGTAGAAACTTGAGGATTAGAGTCCTTTAAACACCAAGTACTTGTATGAATGTGACGGATCATATTTACACACCAGAAGATATTACTGAAGTGCGACTCAGATTTGGAAAAATAGGCTTGAAGAACACAGACACGTTCATTTTCCAGAAGTAAAAAAGTCCTGCTGAGAATAAATCATTATTGTTCATCTCGGTTCAAATCATCTGTATGAAGACTGTCTGCAGTTGCGTTTCTCGAAGTGCCCCGAGGGTTACTCCGACTCGCTGCAGGAGGCACGCGAGAGGTTTAATAATGTACATTCCGAAAAATCATCATTTACACTTCCTAATATAATAATACTAGTGTGTGTTCAATAAAAAATGTAAATGAAAGTTTAATGAAGCAATTTTTACATTTGCGATTATAATTTTCAGGCAATAATTACCTGATTATAAGGAGCCTTTAGAGTGAAAAAGGATGTTTCCACATGATGAGAAGGATTTCAAACCATCTGAGAAGTTGAAGCTGTTTGTTGCTTGGTTACTAAATCTGACTCAAAAGCGAAAAACTGGAACATTTTCCAGAGAAAAACACTAGAAATTGGCTTCAAGCTGGATTGATGCTGAAATAAAGGGGCGTTACAACCATTCCCACTCTTCTGCAGTGTGCAATGCTCGACAAGAGTCATTCATCTGTTTTAAAACCTGAAATTAAAGCCTGAAATATGTACCACTGTCCCATGTATACGTTATTCAATAGCTCATATGGATCACACAGGCAGTACTTAAAAGGATCCGTGCTGCTAATAACTGATGGTTTTACCACTGAAATGTTTTACATTCTTGCGTGGCGGCAGCTGCGACTGACGAGCAGGCAGGAATATGAACAGCTCCCTGGAAACAAGCCAAAATCATCTTGGAGCAAAAACTGTTTAAAAATGCATTCAAGTCGTTCAATCACTGAGAATTAATCAGACTGCCATGTGAAAGCAGAAATAAAATATTCATCTCTGTGGAGGCTGCAGGTGGAGAAGTGTCTGAATGTGGCCGCCTCACCTCTGCTGGGCTCCCCGTTGCTCAGCTGATCTCCGCGCTGGCGTTTGTTCACGGCGCCGCCGTCCTCCCCTTCGAACTTCCTCTTCAAGCTGTTGGCGTCCCAGGCCCCGTCCTCGCCCTGCTCCTTCCCGGGGTCCTTCACCAGCGCTTTCTTGTGCAGTTGGATCAGCTTGAGCAGCTGCTTCATTTTGTCTTTGTCGTATTCGTTCTGGGACAGCCGCAGCCTCGGGGCCTGGGGGGGCTGCTGCGGCTCCGCAGGGGGCTTGTGTTGCATCTGCGCGCCGTTCGAGTGAGCGGGGCCCAGCCGCGGCCGCACGCCGCCACTGCCGCCGCCACCGTGCTGCGGCGTCTTCTCCTGGGCGGGCCTCTCCGGAGCCGGCGGCCTGTCCGGCGGAGGTCTTTCCGCGGGCCGCTCCGATCTGTCCGAGCCTCGGTCCGAACCCCCCCAGTCAGAGACGGGGCTGTACTCCACCGGCGCCGGGGTGGGCGTCAGCACGGGCGCGGGGATCGGCGCCGGGTTCCTAATCCGTTCAATGATGTCCTTCACTTTGTTCACAGGTAAAATGTAATTGACGGGATTGTGGACGTACGTCCGCAGCACCGCCTCCATGTTAAATTTGTGCCGGGGCGCCGGGGGAGGGTTCGTCCTTTCGTCCACATTATATTTGTATTCGGGCAGGATGAAGGGCCGCACCGTGCCCGAATCCATGCGGGTCAGGTAGTCGGTGGCCTGGCGCTCCACCCCGGCGCTCAGGTCCTTGCCCGGGTTGGGCCGCAGCTTGAAGAGGGCAAAGTGCAGTGCGGGGACGAACGGCTCCACGGCAGGCTGGACGGCAGGCTGGTGGTCCACCGTCAGCCGCTCCGGCTCAAACAGTCTGGAGGCTGAGACGAGACAGAAACATCACATCGTTATTTAGATTCATCTTTGGAGATGGAAAGTTTAGAAACAGAAAACAGTCACGGTTGAAAACATCTCATCTTGTAACAGACAACAATGTCATAATACATAAATATGACTACATTTCTGGCAAATGGAAGATTTGCCTTTGTGGAACAGGTGCAGTGTGGGATAACCACTGAATAAGCCACTGCACTTTCTGCAGTTTTATTTTATTCTGTCAGTCAATTCATACAATATTATGTATGTTTGTGTTCCTTCTTTTAACAGGTCTCTCCTGAAAATGAGAATGTGCCTGAATGAAATCACCTCTTTAAATAAATGCCGAATTAAAATAAGAATAATGGGGAGCTGGCAGCCTGCAGGTCACATGCAGCCCTCAGGTAACCTTCCAGCACATGAGGTAATTACCCAACCTGGTAATGCAAGGAAGAAGATCAATAAACCACATTTTAACATTGCAAACCTGATGCAATTTAAGGTGCATATTACACAATTCTTTTTTATTTTCATTCAATTAGATCATTCTGCAGGTCTTTCTTCGTCAGCCTAACTTTGTTAACTTCGCTCAACAGTGTCGATGAAATTAAAGGATAAAGCGAGCCACTCCGTCTTATCTTGTGTCTCAGACACACACAAGACCCTCAGCTAAAACATGAGAAATGTTCCTGAAGGCAAATTCTACATTCAATAAACTCTTAACCAGCATGAAACCACTGAGTGTCTACAGACGAAGCTGTAATTAGAAATCCGTGAAAAAAAAAAAAAAAAACTGAATTAGAAAACACAATATAGTGTGTAAAGGATGGTAATCTTATCCACAACTTTACTCTGTCCTGAATGTTTCACAGATGCATCCATCCAGATATAATATGCAGAGTGAGAATGTTACTTACAATACTTGACAACCATCCTCGACTCCTGAAAGACGAACAGCGCTTGCAGGTTCCTCTCCAGCCGCCCCCGCCGCTCTGAACAACAAACAGCAACCTTTTTTAAAGCTGAACCCTCAGAGGAGGTAACAAGTAGGTGTTCAACCGATGCAACAGCAGAATTAAGAGACGAGGAGAGTTGAAGGGAAAAAAAAAAAAAAAAAAAAAAGCCTTCTGGCTGCTTTGACTCACCCATCTGAGCGGAGGACAGCAGAAAGAGAAAACCCCTGTCAAACAAGGACTTCACCAGCACCTGAATGATGGGAGGAGAGGCTGCAGTCAGAAACAGCATGGATGCACCAGATTTATCACTTTTGAGGGATTCATGTGTGTCGTTTTCAGGACGGTTTGGTAGTTTTAGCCACATAGAAAGAGTCATATGAAAACGCTTGGAGTGTGTTTTCTGGGAAAGAGTGAGGAGACTCACTATCCGGTCTTTCTCCAGTTTGTTGAGCAGAGCGGTAAGGCTGCCGTTGGTCGGTTTCCCTTTCCCGTCGACCACATCAAACAGGCTGCAGGACATCTCGCACTTCATCACTGCGGACGAAAATAAGCAGCTTCGAATATGCCACTCGGCTCAGTTTTCGTCTATATCCCATGCAGAGGCAAACGTATGCAAATAAATCCGGTCTTTTAAGCTCTGTGGATTCACGATGCAGCTCAGGCCTTTGGGAAGAGCTCGAGTGGATTTCAAGTAACTCACAGCCACCCACATGCACTGTGATTTCTTCTATCGCTTCGTTAGGAGGTACACAATACGTGGTTTGTACTGACCTTCCCGTGACATGCTGTAGGTGTCCCAGGAAAAGAGCAAAGGGGGGATCTTTCGTTTCACCTGCTCCAGCTGCATCGCTCGATTGATCTGCAGCTTCTCAGGCCTGCAGGGGAACAGAGCCGATCAAAAACCATGCCGTGATCGTAGATAAAGGTTCACTTCACTGCTTGGAAGCACTGATAATGGTTAACGGGAAATGTGAGTAGCTCTGTGAATGTTTAAGAGAAACAACAAACGGATTACAACGTTTACTCACAGCTTGAATGGGAGGTAAGGACGCGAGGACGAACGTAAACAGATTGGGAATAACTCCTGGCCCTTGTTCACCAGGGGACCGCTCCACACAGTGTAGCAGCCTTTCCCTGTAAACACATCAGCAGCTCGGGTCAAAGGTCAGGCGACGCCGAGCCGAAAGGCTCCTCATATTTATCAACTACTGAAGGTCTCTTTACAACATAACTTGAAAGGCGGACGTAAAGACACGTTCTCTCTGACAAAGCAGTGCAGTGAAAATGTGTTAAGCTTGAGAAGTAAATTATTCTGAGTAATAGTTTTTTTTTCCCCCCACAACACACAAATTCAGCATCAAGCAGAGACCACACCTCTGATGACCATTTATATAAAAACGATAAGACATGTCTCTACCTCTACTTCCTTCAGGAGAGATGGTGTTAAACCTGTCGAGAGGAGAAAAAGCACACAACTTCAAAAACATTTCTAATATTGTGAGATACTGTATATTCTTTTGATTTTTTGCAATACATTTCTAAAGAAGAAGGTCCTGCAGGAAGTGGTACCTGTGTGCGGTCATGGGAGTGGCTGCAGCCTCTTTTCCTTTGTAGTGGAACGACACCACGGCGTACGGGCACACGTGACGGGGCCGCGCTTTGATTTCATCAAACGCAAACTCAAAAAAATATTGCTGGAAGAAACGGAGGGAGAGAAAACACATCAAAGCACAAACATAAGATTTGTCGCGAGGTGTGTGTGGAGGTGAAAAAGGAGCTCAGGTTACCTGGGTGAGCTCAAAAGCTCGGTACGACAGCAGAGATGAGACCCGTGTGGCACTTTTGGACCAGTGACAGTCGAACTTGGGTGTAGGCTCCATTGCATTCTTAGGCATGTTCTCGTAGATGTGCTTTATTCGACCCTGAGAGACAGAGCACACTCATTGGGCAACAATCCCACAAGATGAAGAAAGACGAAAAAAAGAAAGACCAGACGGGTCGCCATACCTTCATGACCTTAAAAATGACAATGTCCCCTGAAGAGCCCACTTCAAAAGGATTTATCTGTAACAAATCTGAATATTTGGAGAGATAAACACCTGCAAGAGAGAGAAAAAAAGAATGAATTTAGGAGATCTGTCAGTGTTGAACATACTGTCGAGCGTCAAGAAGCCTTTTACAGCTGCTTTTTGTTGTCTTCAGTTGTAACTTTGAGATCAAACTAACAGAAACTGGGTGAAACTCCTGGTTTCCAAATGAAATCACATAGAAACATAACTCAATTTCTGGCAAACAAAGCAAAACTTTCTTTACGGCAGGAATCTGTCATTAAATCTTTCACACAGACAGAAGTTTGACTTACCCATTGCTGGATTTCCTAGTGTAGAAATCTTACAGTGTCCCACAGATAAACCCTTTTCACAGATCCACTGGAGCTGCATGAGGAAGAAGCACAACCCGAAACAAGAATGTGAAAAAAAAAAAATCATCAGGCTTTGACTGCTTTTGATAAGAGTGTGATTGAGGTTTATCTGAGAAGGCTAACCTTGGATTTGTCTGGGTATAGAAAGCAGTACGACTCTGTTAGCTCCTGATCGGTCCGTCCCTCCTGCTTCATCTCTCTCCGCTTCTCGATGAACTGGAAAACAGAGACCGTAGTTGAGATATCTATGTGAACTGCACAAACTCAGAATAGGTAACTCCAGGCATCACAGGTCAAGAAGTTTTCGTTGGCAGTGCATTCCTGGATTCACCGCAAGGTCATAACACCTTAACTGTGAAGCCTGCTAAGATTATACCTTGTGTAATTGTGTTCTAGTTCATACAGATGAGGACTGACCTCCTTCTCCAGCAGCTCATTGTGGATGAGCCTGGCCTTGCAGTAGGAGAAGGTTCCCCGGGACGATGCGTCCAGGTAAAACGAGGAAATGATCTTCACAAGGTCCTCAAACTCTCGACTGTCAGGGGGAAGAAACTGGAACAAGCCTGCACACACAGAGGGGAAGCAGCAGATCAGCATGGAGGATATGAAGCACATACAAACACAGAGGAGTTTCTACACAGGACTGACGTGTTCTGACTTCATGAGGACATGAAAGCAAAACTGAAAAAACTGACATGTTTAGGTTAGTGACACAGCATCTTGTCTGCAATGAACACAACAGTAAGCGCACAAGCATGAAGCAAACACTGGCAAATCACAGACAGCCTAGAAGAAGCATCACCTGGCAAGCTGGTGAAGGGTATGCAACTATTCATTCATTGGACTTTACTGCTTTATCAGAGTTATAGGATGCAGGAGCAGATACCACATGACTGAGGACAAAAGTATAGTCCAAACTGGGTAGGTAGCAGGTACATAACATCCACACCTACAGATAAGTTGGAGATACTAATGAAGCCCAAGCATGTGTTTGGATTGTAGGGGTCCATTCAGAGAAAGACACTACGGATCTTCTGTGAGCTGAGAGTGCTTACCACTAGAACACAGTGTAGGTGAAATGAATTCAAACGGGATAATGCAGCACACATATGCCACAGAAACATTGATTTAAGCAGCATAAAAGGGGGAGGGGGCAATGGGCACATGGCTGTTGAGTAAAGGGTAAAGTGATACAGTGGCCTCTTTATGTCGAGTTTGTATGTTTACGATTAAAGTGTGTTTCACAGCCGAGGTCTGTGTGAAGCACTGTCCACCTCTCAGGTACTTGAGCTTTGAGAGGGATGGAGTCAGTGGAGGAGGCAGCATGAGGGGGATCTACTGAGGGGCAGTGTGGTGATCTCTGGACTACCGGTGATGCGAGTTGGAGGTCAGGGTCGGGCAGCAGGACCAGATATCATGATAAAACACCACGATGCTGTGCAAACACTTCGGATGGGCGGTTGTGGTAGATAAATCCATGCCCTTCACTGAGGTCAACGAGACTGGCACATGTTGTCAGGGATGTCTGCAACACACTGGTGCCTGCAGCTGCATCCGGGAAGCACACTGGACAAGGTGAGGAACCCAAACAAGGTGAGCTCTCAGGTCTTCAAAGTGCTGCTTTCATCAGGCTGCCGGAGCTAAAGCTAGCTTCACGTCTGCACACAAGCACACCGAGGCCCGGCCTGCTCACACAGCCCGGCTCGCTTCGAGACAACACGGAGGAAACCTTGTTCGAAACTCAGTAAACTAATGAAACTTAGCCAGCTAGGCGGCTAGCGGGCTAGCGACATGCAGAATTATGAAAGAGGACAGCTCCGTTCAAAACAGCAGCGATATAGCACAACCTTTCCGCTCCCTGCTCTTCTTCTTTGGAATCTGAAACTTCCCCCGTGACAGCTCCTCGCTCGGTCTCTGGGCCGCCAGAGGGGAGCTGCTGAAGCTCCGGGCCTCCGCCTGCACGCTCCTCCGCCGCTCAGGGGCTTCATGTTCGGGCATTACACCGTCTCCACATCCAGGCTGATCGCCATTTTGGTTGGCTGTGGCCGAGGTGGCGGCTGAATTCTTCGGAGCTTCGCCGCCGTCCGGGTGGAGAACGTCCGTCTCGGTGCATCCTGAGTCCCTTTTACCCACCGCGCCGGGGTTCAGGGCCATTTTCGGGAGCCGTGCACGCAGTAAGGGAGATGTAGCTGTGACGATTGGGGCGCCGCTTCACTCACACTCTCTCCTCCTCACCCAGCCTCCGCCATTGTGAAAATGACGTAGACGTTCTTCTCCACCACTGCAAAGCGCTGCCGTCACTGTTTACATAGGAGAACATCCGCGCCCCCTTCAGACAAACGCAGGTACTGCACCCAGGCGTCCACAGAGCTCCTCTGGGATATGAGGAGTGGGGCATCAGCGCCCCCTCAGGCCAAGATGAGTACTGCATCCAGCGTGCACAAGCTTCCTCTGGAACAGAATGGGCATCAAAATAAGGGGCGGGGGCCACACGTGGCCCTTTTGGTGCTGATTGACCGGCTCATCAGGGAGTCACTGGGAAATTCTGAATCAGATGAAAATCAAAGTATATGATTCATGCAAGTTATTATTGGCTTATTACATCATCCTGCAATTTCAGGTCATTATTACAATATTGGTTAACTCTAGCATATTGGCTAGTAGAGATAGCAATTCTTACCTTGCAAAACTGTTTCTTTACTCAAAAGACAGTTAATGAAGTAATATAATTTTATTTTTTTTTTACTGAGCTCAAAATTAACAAAAATGTATTCATGATTTCCAGACGACTGGAAAAGACTCTGACTTGTATGTGAAAGTTGTTAAAATCCTAAAATCACTTCAGAGGTTAGAGTTATTGCAAAAATGGTTTGTCAATATTGTAGTGCAGAGTGTTGAAAGTTTTCATATTGAGTCTGTTTTTCTAACTCAAATATGATGCTGGTCAAGTGATTTCTGGTGAATAAACCGTGTTAAGAGATACACATTACAGAGAAAATAAGACAAGGCAATGTTATTGCAAATCCCAAAAACACTTTATTCATAGGCAGGTTGTGAAAAAAAACATTTCATAGAAAGCTTTGTCTTTATTGCCATTTTCTTTGTTTTTCTTGCACCTTCCGAAGTGGCCACAGTAGTCGTATTAAAAAGCTTTCACATGAGGTTTTAACATCCAACCATAAATGTGAAAATAAAGAAGTTGTGGATTTTTTTGTGGATTTTTTTTTCTCAGGACAAAACAATCAATGAAACCTGTCATTTCAAAACACACAGTAAGAAGACATAAAGTCTTCCATTAATTTATTAGCAGTTAACCATGCTGCCCCTGCTGTAAACGTCAAACTCTTTGTAGCGAAGGTAATCTTTCAGTCGGGGAGGAAGAGGAAGGAAGTTGATAAAAACTGGGGCTCTCAAGCGCAGGCGGCTGAGATGCTCCCTTATCCGCAACCGACACAGATGCTTCAGATTTCGCACATTCCCTAAAGAAAAACAAACACTCAGTTAAATCAATGAATATGAATCAAATACATTTCTGTATTGGCGACAGGTGGAAGAACTTTCTTACTCTGGATGTGACAGATTTCAGGCCATTGTTTCTGCTCCTGTAACGTCTCCTTCAGCTTGGTGCAGAAGGAGACCTGGTCGGTGTAGTCGAGCATAATGCGCACCACCTGTGCGGATAAGTGCTTCAGCCAAGACACTGTGATCACCTCACAGAACTGGAAAGGAAGAAAAAAAAAGGTACAATCAAAGACAATCCTTGAAGGAAACCATTACTCTTTTGCTCTCTGTCTGATCCATTCTCTCCGCCACATTTTCTTCTCCGACAAACGTGGCATTACCACCATATCTTTGATGACTGACGAGGTCCACGGAGCGTAGTCATGGGAACAGTCCCCGTACGGACAATCAAAGCAGCGCTTCACATCATAGCCGTAGTTCAGAATCATCCTCAGCATGACCTCGTCTTTCAGGGCATACTGCAGCGCTGAGGGGAAGTGAGTGGTGTTGACTCGAGAGTAGTAGTTGACGTTTGCCCCGAATTTAAGCAACGTATTGATCATTTCATAGTTGCCTTGTCTGAGAGCCACCTGCAGACAGTTGATAGGGTCCTGGTTCACCATTGCCCCGGCCTCTAACAGCAGGCGGGTGCACTGGAGATCAGTGTTGGACACGGCGAAGAAGAGAGCAGACCTGCGCTCATCGTCATAGTTTCGGCGCACCCTCGGGTGCAGCATGAAGTTTGGGTCGTAGCCGGCTTTGAGCAGGACCTCCACACAGCTGGCGTGCCCCCCAGCGGCTGCAGAATGAAGGGGGCTCATCCCACTGTCTTTCACAGCCTGCGGCTCGGTCACCGAGATGAGGCGCTCCAGGGCCCTGCAAAGAGGGACCCGGTGTGACAACAGGACTTCAGACAAAACTTGATCTGAAGCAAACGCAGATGTTCCTCACAGTCTGTGTCCGTGGTATGCCACCCGATGGATTGGCAGGTGACCACTGTAAAGCGGTACGTTGGGATCGGCACCGTAGTCCAGGAGCAATGAGATGATGTCAGGGTTTCCTGACGCTGCTGCATCAAACAAAACAGTACCAGACTCTGACTCACAGGACACACGGGCCCCTGCAACAAGAAGAAAACACTCTTCATGTACATTCCTGGGTAACTTTGGTGTATTTATAGTGTTCTATTTCACACTCAAGCGTTCAGGTATAAAGGATCTAAAACACAGGAGAAAAAGGACTCATTTTGAGGTAATTTGTAATGAATCTTCTTGATAATCTGTCGAAAAGCAAGAGGTGGTTAAACGTCATGTTTTACCTTTCTGTAACAGAACCTCCACCACGTTCAGGTGTCCGTTCTGTGCAGCCAGAGCCAGAGGAGTTTTCTGTTTGATGTCACACGCATTTGGCTCTGCACCTGATTCCAGGAGCAAATAGACAAAATTCTCCAGACCTAAAAAGGCTGACTCGTGGAGAGCTGTCCTGTTTAGAGGTCCGGTTTGGTCTACTTGGGCATTGTAGCGGAGCAACAGCGTGGCTAAGTCATACTGGTCATTCAGGATGGCTGTGAAATAAAGACACAGTACAGACAAGAATTAGAAATGATCACAACACGTTTATATGTCTGCAAAAGACCACATCCTTGGTGTCAGATACCTGCCACTAACGGAGAATCCTGCTCATCGTTCTGGAGATCAGGACTGGATCCGTTTTGCAACAGGAATGTGGCGTTGTCTCTGAGTCCGTGGAGCACAGCGAGGAACAGAGGAGTCTCACCCTTCAGGGTGCGACACTGGGCCGCACCGGGCGGAGATGCTGGAACCCAAACACAGAGGAAATGAACAAAAAAACAAGTCAGTCAATTCCAACAATATCGTAGCACCAACCTGAGAAAATGATTTCCAACATCTTCTTGTTTTTGTGGACTGCAGCCTCGTGCAGGGGGATCCATCCTCTCTCATCAACTCTGGACAGAGTCTCTGATTGCGCCGTGAGTCTGTCCAGTGCAGCCTCATCTCCTGAATATGAGGACAGAACAGCACATGAGCACCTCTGCTGTTATTCAAAATCATTCCAAACAGTGCAGAGAGGTTAAAACTGATGTTTACCCTCTTTAATTGCTTTGAAAATCTCATCAGGGTCATCACTTGGTTTCAAATCACTATTGGAAGTAATTGTGCAGAGACGGGAATCACGCAATGAGGATGAGATACACAGTTGAGAGAAAGATTTTAATACTATCCTGATAGATTAACCTTGGATGCAGTCTTTTGAGCTTCCTATATTGAATCAGGCTTTGTTCGATTATATATTGAGTTGCCTCATCTTCATCCAGGTCATCTTCGTCCGACTGATAAAAGTCATCTTCTGTTTCTGTGCTCATCTGTTTGTCCACAAAGGGCCGGTGCAGAAGGGACAGCTCTGGGGAAAGAGCCATACAGTAAACAAGACCATTAAATCTGCTGCCCCACAGCTCACACAACCTGTAGCCATGAATACCAACGACAGCACAGTGCTGCTAATAGCTCAAACAGCGACGATCCCTCATCATCGTGCTGTTCGTTTTGTGGCACCAGAATAGATTCAGGATAGAAAATCTAATGATTCCAAGCCGCTCTGCAGTGCCTTCCATTTGAGTTTAATAATTGCTTAGTGTATAAAGAAAGTGATTGTTTTTTGCCACCACAAAACAAAAACATGATTCAAATGATTAACAAAATGATTATTCTAAGCATTTCTCCACCATAAATCTTAAAGAAGTAGAGGAAATAGCATGAAAA
This sequence comes from Salarias fasciatus, assembly GCF_902148845.1. Lineage (NCBI taxonomy): Eukaryota > Metazoa > Chordata > Actinopteri > Blenniiformes > Blenniidae > Salarias > Salarias fasciatus. The sequence goes on along the minus strand of NC_043764.1, from coordinate 16,864,126 downwards.
CAGCTAGATTACAGCAGGGTCTGCACAACATGGAGGCAGACCATGCAAACTTGAACAGCTTAACAGGCATACAGAGGTAATGGCCTTCCAGCTCCACTCTAATCAGCCAATAACATTATTATTTTACTGGGTTGTTTTTACCTTCGGGAGAACCGCTGGGCTCCGTCTGTTGTATGAACACTAGTGTGACAGTCCACACACAGACTGCAGCTATTTATACATCATAGCTATAAATGTCACATCACGGGGTCCTGACAACTCCTGGCTTTGACCCACTGAGCACTGCAGCAACAGGTCAACTCCTGCAGGAAGTCTTTCTTTGCTTTTTTAAATTTGCATCCAGCTCCAAAAAGGAAAACACACACTGCAAATATTTTATAATGGGTGCAAATCATTGTACATTTGAACAAAAAATTGATATCCTGAATATAAACACCAACAGCAACTGTTGGGGTGCACAATGTTCTGGAAATCTTTCACATACCTAAAGTTAGCATTAGCAGAAGATAATTGAGAATAAATACTTTTGAAACATTTATAGCAGCAAGATTTATTGCTTAGCTGAACACACGTAGCAGTTTACACGTTACCAGAAAAACTAACTTGATAGCGTGAATGCTTTTCCTCAACCGCTTTCTTGGTCCCATGGATGTGTTTTTAATTTGGGAGAGAAATAGTTGAGTTGAAGGATGACTTCATGTGGTCTGAGCTGCAGCACAGTTATGGTAGGTGAAGTTAAATACTTTCAGGGAACAGCGGAGCTCTTATAAAAACTGAGAAAAAAAAAATCCCAAAACAAAACAAACATGCAGCAGATTTTATTGTTTTATTTTTTCATCCTGAGAGTATTTGAAGAATGGTTCCTGTGAATGAGGCTGTGTACAGCAGAATAACAGCACAGGTTTTGTGTAGAGGCAAAGAAGCTGCATGCAATCTGTTTCTCAAATCCCTGTTAAACTGATTGAAACCTTCTGCTGTGAACTTGTTTAAATGAACTTTGTTTCTTCCAGACAACTGACACTTTCATTCTTTTCATCAGCTGCAGAGCATTTCATGCACATTTTATGGCTTTAAAGTGCATTCACACACTTTTTTTAAAAAACATTTTTGAGGAAATAAGTGTAGTTTAGTAATCTGTTGTAGCAATTAAACACAGATGTTTTGTCTTTCTCTTTAAATACTGTTCATAAAAAGTATCTACTTCATGCCTGTTTGAAAACAAGCATTAGCTTCTATTTTGCATATTTGAAGAGCAGAATTCGATGCCAGAGTCTTGGGCAGCATGCTGTCTGGTTTCAGTCGTCCAGCTGGCAGAGCAGGGCCACACCACGCTTGATCCAATGTTGGGGGCGCTTATTGGTGGGCAACATCATGGAGATGACAAAATTGGTGGAGTGACCCGTGGTAGAGAGCGTGCCCTTCCTCTCGCTGGTCTTGTAGAGAGGGCAAACATAGAGTGTTGGAGGTTGATCCTTACTCTTCTTTTCAGCTGTGTGGGAGAGAAAGAAACAGAGAGTGGTGAATAGATAGGGGATTTTAATCAGAGTCAAAAGAAAGAGAAACTTGGGAAGATAAATGAGGCACGTGGCTGATATTCTGCCACTTGCAGTTATTATACATACTGGGTTTGATCCAGATGATGGGCATTGAGTCAAACAGGACTTTTGGTTGCTGCTCAGCCAGAACGCCACTGGAGACAGAAGAGTAAAGAAAAAATTCACGTGGATTGGGCATTTCACTATTGGTGGAAAAAGTAAAATTACTGACACTTTGCTATAACAACTGCTAACAATTTTCCATGAAAACAATAGTGACCATCATGTCATTAGAGTGTAGTGAATAAAATCGTTTTACATATGTTTATCTGAACTCTTGAGAAATATGGAGCATAATCACTACCTTTCTTTGTCCCAACGAGCTCCATCCAGAAACAGCCCATTAATGTAAACACCATCCTCAGGTGCCGTGTCCGACTCATCGATACACAGAACCTGGAAAATGAAATGCTCCAAAATGTGGATTCATGCACTGTTAAAGCTATGACAAGATAACAACACGTGTGTTTTCAAACCTTGAAATCAAAGCCAAGCAGATCGATGGGGATGTGGTATTTCCTGGCGTAGTTCTGCATGGCCCCAGTAAGGAAGGCTTGAGTGAAGAAGAAACCGGATAACCAGAACACGCTGGGCTTGCTGGTTTCATACCAATCCTGTGGGGAAACCAAATCAGAGAGACCATGGCGGAGGTGAAACCAAAACAATAGTGAAAATTTTACAATTATCTCAACAACATTTGGTGAGTTGCCTTGCTTGCCTGCAAAAACTTGAGCCTTGAGAGAAAGTCGGTGATGTAGCTGCCCAAAGGCTTAAGGCTGGGGTAAGAGCGCTTGGCCCACTTCTCTGGGACCTTCCCCACTATCAAACTGCCTGCAACTGCCTCCAGGTCAGCATCCATCACCACCAAGCCCTTTATCGCCTTTAGCAGGTTCTGTAGACTCACGCGAATTGTGCTGCACAACCTGAGAGAGCACAAACAGCAGTCAGGTCACTGAAAATTTTGTCGTTGACGTGTTGTGCAACCTTAAGATCTGCACTGCGTGGTTTGCTCCTACGTGTTGTAGCGCTCCATCTCTTGGACAAGAACTGTGTTCATACTTTCTTCATACAGCACTGGGAACTTCTGCAGAGCAGCTTCTGTGTCAAAATTAGCCGGAAGCTTTGAAAAATAAGCAGATCAATAAGTTATGATGTATACAGAGCAGATACGATGAGGAGTTTGAAGACTGTTATCAAAGAACTGGACCATTTCTACAATTTAACAACCAGGCAGTAGACTGTAGGAATTGTAAATGTAAGGGCAGTTCATTTATAGCAGCTGCAGTTGTTGGACCAACACCAACATTGGGATATTAGTTTTGGGAATATTTGAGAGTCACAGAGTCAAGGACAGTTTTAATTAGTTGATACCTTAGTGAGGATGTCATTAGCAATGTCAAAGAGGGTGTTGTCACTCCCAGAGGTAGCGCCTCCTTTCACTCCTCCACCTTGGGTGAGGAGCAGTGAATCAAACAGCAGTTTTGTCTGCTGTAAATCTTTAGAAATGTCCACATTTTCATGCATCCCAAACACCTCTGGGTGCTGGCTCAACGGAAGTTTCTACAAGACAACAAAAAATATTGCTTGTAAGATCAGGCTCACGCCAGACAATTTAACTTAATATTGTGCTTCCAGATTATTTGAACCTTGATAAAGACAATGTACTCCTTGTAGTCAGATTTCCGGGGAGCGACATATTCTCCACTTGGCGAGAAAGGGTAGCGATATCCCCAAATGATGTCCTCGTTGTAGAAGTCAGCCAAGATGGTCATCAGGAGCCGTCTGTCCCAGTCATCTGTCACTCGACCGCCGTAGTTACACTCCCCAGTCAGATATGTTATGGCTTCCAAAGGCACCTCGTCATATTCATTTACAAAAAGCTGAAAAAGGAGAGAAGAAGTGCATTTTAGATGCTTTAGGTAGGTGTTATGTATTGATGCTAAGATAATAGTTTGGTTAGATAAATCATTAAAAATGTTATGTGTGGTATAATGGCACTACTTTATGTTCCTGTGTTCTATACAGTATTATCTATCCTTGACATGCGGAGTGATATGTGCAGTGTGATGTGGCACTCAGTCAGTAAAGAAGCTGTTTGAACGTTAAGGCGAGTCTGTGCTTTTTACAAGGTTATATTAAGAGAAGAAACATAACAGTAGGTGAAATTTTGAAAGTGAAACTTTGAAAAAGTACCTGCAGCTGTCTGATACTTATACGGAGATCAGACTCATTGAAGCCATAAGGAATGTTCCAGCCCAAAGGACCAAATTTTTTTCTCTCCTGAACAAGAGCATGAAAGAAGCACAGTCCGTACAGGAGCTTCTCCCAGACCTGGTGAATAAATTCAAGAGTTAGAGAATTGTTTGAGTCACAGAACCATAAATTAATAAGTGAATTTGAATTCCTGGTGCATATACATTGACGATCTGTTTCCTCCCAACTCACCAGTTCCTTATTGGGACAGTTGTTGAAGAAAGTTGGATCAGAAATAGGATCAGATTGATATGACTGGAGCAGGTTGAGGCGAAGACCCGTAGGAGGCTCATTTGTCATTTTCACCCCGTTCTGCAGGATGCTCACTGGAAACTGAATCCATTTATTTATGTTAGTATGTATTCCATTGAAAAATGGCTTTTTCCTCATTCTTTATATTATTTTTTCGAGGAGATAAACCCATCCAGATGAGCCATCTCATTTTCAAGGTGTCCTCAAGTTCCTATGATTGTTTCTCCATGCACATGCAGTGAAACAGAATGAATTTGATTCAGAGGGATTTACCTTGGGTGAAGGGTAGCTTGTGAGCCAGAGGCGGAAGTCTTGGTGGCAAGTTGAAGGACTAAAGTCCTCACAGATTTTCTCCAGGGTGGACATCCAGGAAACGGCCAGATGGCAATTCTGCAGGCACACCCATGTCCCGTTCTGCATTGCTGAGGATATCATCTTAGCAGCGATAGGCCCTTGACCCTGACCCAGAGAGATGGACTGGAACTTTGTACCACCCATGTTCTTGTCACTGGCAAACTTCAGCAAGCCTGTGAAGAGATTTCCATATATTACTGAGGAATTTCTAGCATGTCTCCTTTAAAATCAGCCAGCGGTGCAGCAGAACCTACTCGCCATGGGATCTGCTCCTGGAGACAGCACGAACACAAGCGGTATGGTGGAGTTGGAGTCCAGGTAACTCTTGCTCAGCTCGAATGGAGGAGGCTGGACAAAGCTTTTCCCAAGATTATCAGTGACGTATTTGGTCACAGCAGGCACGATCTTATCGGGCCTAAGGCTGCGAACAATGATCATCTTTTGTAGGTCATTGAGTTTTTCACACCACAGTGGAGGCAGAGCAACATTACATGGCTCTTTGCTGTCATAAATGGGCTTGAAGTCTCCGGGGCTCTTGATAAAAGCCTCTCTGTGGAAACAGATAATTTATTCCATTGGTCAAAAGCAAATTATACTGGCAAACAGAAGCGTGCATGAATAATATGTCTTACTTTAACCCCTGTAAGCCAGGAAGTTCACTGGCTCTGCAGATTTCATCCCAACTTTTGTCCTGCAGCCAGCTGCTGTCGGGGTTAGCTGTGGTGTTCTGCAGGCCCACTCCCCCAGTGAGCAGGAACATAAAGTCAGCATATTCAATCTCCCCCTCTGACCTAAAAAAAAACCACAGAGTAATGAATAAATTATGTATATTTGTGAAATGTCATATAAGTGTGTAAATGAGAAAAAAAACTATTCCTTGTAAAATCACCACTTACAGGAGTAGGTTGCAGCAGAGAAGGAAGGAGAAAAGAAGCTTGTCTTTCTCAAACAGAGAGCGGCACACATTGCAGTACAGGTTGTAGGTGAAGTGATCAATCAGAAATTGAAGCCTTCTCTCAAGATTCTTGGATTTCTTACTGATTAGTAGATGTAAAACACAAGAAATTTCAGACAAACATTAACAAATGAAAAGATTATTCATTACTTAGATTTCACAAAGCTGTTTGTCCATTTCACAATTTCAGCAAGTCACATTTTAGTTAAAAAAAACAACATATTTTTGTATATACAGTATTTTTTAACATCTGCACAGGATCTGCAGCTTTACTAGTTACAAAGAAATTGTATACATGCTCACATACACACTTCCTTCAAACCTTAAACAATAAATTGTGTAGTTCATGCATCATATAGTTTACCAACACCAACAACATACTAAAAGGGTTTTGTAAACTTCTGATACAATCATAGAGTCCCAGCAGATTAGTCTTCTCTTGAGATGGTGCAGAATATCCTTCATCTTCATGACTCACCTGTCCTGGATGGAGTTGATGTAGAGGTTGACAAACCAGCTGAGCGAGTACTGGTACATGGGGTCTATGTTAGTCAGGTCAGCAATACTGAAGAACAGGATGGATGAGCGCTTTGCGATTGCTCTGTAACCCTCTCGAGACTCTGCTATCTTGATCTCTGTCTTCTCAGCAATCTTTGAATCAAATAAAGTTTGAGATCAATTCAGCCAAACGTTAGACTCAAATAAACTATCTTTAGCTGCATTTTTATGTAGAGACCTCACCTGCTGTTTCTTGGATATCTCATTGGACATGCTCTTGGCAGAATCTAGAATCTGAATAGCACTCTCGTCTTCCAGGATATTTCCCTCAGACGACTGTAAAGTCTCAAGGATCTTGTCTTCAATTTCCTTTAGCTGTCTCTTATTGGCAGCTGACTGCAGGATGAGTGCATTTCTCTCTTCTTCCAGCTCTGGCCTGATGAACACATGAAGTACGAAACATGTGGGTGGTGCAGCGTCTCAAGTATTTCGGGGGCATACCAAAGTTAGAATTAATGAGTGCTACCTCTCCTTGGTAACCACGATCCCTAACAGCTGGTCCTCCAGGCCCTCTGGAGTGATCATAAAATTGAGCAGAGCCACTTTGGTGGCCAGTTCTGGCAGGAAGTGGGGGTTTCTGAGTTTTGTGGTGATGTAGAAACGGAACTCAGCGGAGTACTCAATCACACTCTCTCCGAGCCTGATGCAGTCCACACCACCTGAGAGATACACATGTTTATAGCTTTTTCTTCAAATCTCAGAAGCTGTTCGAAAGCAATCTTGTATACTCAGCACCTTGTTTGAAGGTCTGTTTGAGCAGCAGTGGTTCCAGAGAAGGGTCCAGTTCCTCTCCAACGTTTTCCAACAGCAGTGGTGTTCCAAACTGTATGCAGTTCTCCAGAGTCCTCATGTAGTCCCCGTCAGTTAACTTGATTACACTCAGATTGTTATCTTTCTCTGAATTCTTCACCCACTTGTTGGCTTGGCCCTGGGGATCAATCATCAAGGGCCTACAAGAACACACACAGTAAGGGTTAAAACCTCACAGGAGGAGGTGTATTTCGTTTCCTTTCATTTAAACAGAAACTATAATTTTTTTTTTCATCTTGAAATTAAAAAAAATAAAGAAAAATCAGAGAAATACTCTTTCAAATAGACTCACCATCTACGTGAATTACTGACAATAACACCATTGTCAATAGAGAAGGAGTCACTGGGAAGGCCTGCGATGTTCCAAGCTCTGATCTTAATTGGATCTCCCAGAGTTTGACTGAGAGAGAAGTCGTCCGATGATGGAATGTTCTTGGACTAGAGATATGGAGGCAGGTTTAAAAGACAAGATAATGAGCAATTACATTCGCCTTAGTTCAAAGAGAATGACTATAAAGTAGGAGGGTGACTCTTACTTGGCAGAGTTTGGTCCATAACTTGGTGCAGTCCTGTCTGAAGCTAACTGTGAAAGCCCCTAAATAGGCAATAACTCCAGCAGAGATCAGAACGTCTCCGGTCAGGTTGTCATATGTATTCTGCAGGTCATCTGCTGCCTTCGACCATCTAACGATAGATTTACATTCAGTCAGTGGCATATTGCAATCCTTTCAACTGCTGAAAATCATCAAAAGCTGAATATTTAAAAGCCTGACCTGGTCTTTTCTCCACCCAAACCACCAATGAGTTTCTCAGCCCTCTCTAGTTTCCTTCCACATAATTCCACCTGCTGCTCCAGCTGGGCTTTCTCTTCTGTTTTCTCCTCAAAGGTTTTCTTAAGAGCAGACAGGCGGTCCTCAACCTCTTTCAACTCAGCTCTTTTCTGGTCCAAGAGCACCATGGTCGCTGCAAGCGACTCCTGTGCTTCTGCAAGACTGGCCTTTTTGGGAGCTACAACCTAAAACAAAGGAGATGTCTTTTGTGTGAACATTAGAGGTAAAAAGAAAGCGAGTCATTGGAAGATTCTGTGAAGGTCCATAAAAAAAGTGCACCTTTGCCACCCTGTCATACACTTCCATGGCTTTGATCCACTTGCACAGACCCTCTGCAGCAGATGAGGCTTTTGCGACGATGCTGGGGTCAAAATCAGGATTAGTCATGTATTCACTGCGTATCTTCTGCATCACAGGGACCTGTATTGCAGATTAGACGGGTCATTCAGGACAAAATATACATTCTGTAACAGTTATGAAGATGTTTTCTTGACACTTACAGGAATATTGTCCTTGTCATATTCTTTAAGATCTCGCAAAAAATTCATATCACCCAGAAGCTTCTTGCTTGGACCCCAGTAGTCCAAAATCTAGACAATACAAAGGTTAAGCAAAGACATCACAGATACATTACAAAGCAATAAAAGGATACAGTGGTGTAGAAGATGGATGGATTACTGTGGTGCTACCATAAGAAAAGTAAGTGAATGGATATAAAAAGTAAAACAAAAAGCTATATTTTTACAAGATGATATTTTCTGGCTTAGACTAACCTTCTTTCCAGTCCCAGCAGGGTCAGCTATCCTATCTGGCTTTATGCCTTTCATCACACATACAGCTGCCATCACCAGCTTCACCCCCGAAGGTGGATTTTTCATCGACTTCACAATTGTGACATCCGAGGGCTGAAATCAAACAGTTGGCTTAACTTGCTGATCTGTCAAATCTGCTATGACCTGACTGGCAAAATGTGTTAGAAAATACTGCTTAGGTTGAGCGTGCTCACTTTCAAAGTGTCTAAAGCAGAAAGAGCGGCCTCCAGAGCAGGAATAGCTTCAGCCAAGTCACTCTCACATTCATCCTTTAGAGCCTGAGCCTCATCGGCTTTTATAGTTGCTGCCTGCTCGTCAACACGCACAACTTTACTTTTGGCTTCCACCTCCACAGACTCCACTTCAATCACCTGAAAATTTACACAAGTAAACAGATGCATGAATTCATATTTAAAGGCTGAGGGGGGGTTGATGCTCATGTGGTGTGAAGGTGTGAAATATATTCACCTTCATCATCTTGGTGTTGTCAGTCTTTGCCTGCTCCAGTTTGGGTTGCAGTTCTACCAGCTCCTTCTTCATCTCCCCCACCTACAGAGACGACGTTGGAACGAGTCGTGCAAAGGTTTGTTCAGATTTCCAAATCAAAGAAGCACTGGCGAAGCAAAACAACTCAGCAATGCAAAATACCTGTGATTCAGCGAAGGCGAGTTTGTCCAGCCCATTGATGTATCTCTGTTTTGCTTTCATGACAGTTGCTCTTTTTTGAGTGAGGAGCAGACGGAAAGCTGCAATCAGCTCCAGGTAAGATGTGGGCGTCACATAGTTATGTCGGCCAAGCTCAGAGAGAAATCTGTATTGAAACCAACAGTGTAACTAAGCGCTTGCATATATAATTTACCATGTAATCCACAAGCGAGACATAATACCACACCTCTGTGAGAGCTGTTTAGCGGACGTGTGGAATGTTTTGCAGATGGGAATGACCTCCTGTCTCTCATTTTCACTCATATCCAGGGACTCCAGGAATGAGTTAGCTACTCGCTCAAGAGCCTCCTCTGGCCACGGCTGTCAAGGCAGATAAAAATATTATGAAGAAAGAGAAGGTAGGAAGAAAGGCAGCAGATAGGTAGTTGACCCTGTGCCCAGTAATGTCCATCAGCTCAACCATCTGTCATATTTTCTCTCTCTCCCTTGTTATTAATGTTATTTCTGGTTCAAGGAGCTTACTGACTGACTCACAATCTGACGCACAGGAGTCTTACATAGTTTTTACAGTTTAAAGTGTGACACATGAAATATAAACAAGATTATAACAGATATAACACAAATAATTTCTAAACAGTACCTGGTACCAGTCGATGGTGCAGCAGTTAATAAGTGATGGGAACTGGCGCAAGCGGTTTCGAAAGGCATCCCCAATAGGACTGAAGGCCACAACAATGTGGAGGTTTTCTTTGCAGCGGGCCACAAAGAAGGCAAACAGGCTCAAAGGGCTTAATTCCACATTTTTATTACCAGCCTGAGCAATGGGACGTACTGTCTGAGGAGAGGAGAAGGTAAGATAGCATCAAATAAAATTCAGATAATTCTTACGTAAGTTATTTTAGATTTAATGATTTCATAGTCGCCTACCTCCATGATCTCCTGCTTCTCATCTATAGCAAACAGGTTGGGTACCTCTCCTGTGTTTAGAACACTGTCGACATCTTCTAGAAAAGCCTCGTCTTTGATCTGAGCGTCAGTTATCAAGAACACTGTCTTCTGTCCTTTAACACCAGCGTTTTTCAGAAGCATCTGCAAATTCAGGAGAAGTGAAGACAGGGGATTCTGGTTAAACATGTTAAAAATGTCATATATATGTACACACACACACACAAATTAATAACCTAACCTTTAGGTCATCTCTCCATTCGGTCATGCCATAACTTTTTGAGATTTCAGGCTGAAACAGGGCCATGTGGGACATGGACGTAGCCAGACGGACGATGGACTGCCGGCCACTGCCTCCTACTCCCACCAGCAGGGCATTGCCCCCAGGCTGCTTCAATACACGGCTGATTCGGGACAAGTGCTCCAGGACATAGCTACATGTTGGGGAGTTTTTTCAGAGAATGTGTTGGTAACATAAAAACACAATTTTTCCTCCACAAAGTCAGTTGGCTTCAAATACTGTACAAATTTTTACAAAAAATTGCTGTGATAAAAGATGTTCACCGGAATATGACGAGGTTCATTCGAGTCTTGTGCATCTGGTTGTATTCCTGCAGACAGGACTCCACCACCTGTGCAAAGCTTTCCATTGAAGGCACCTCGGTGTACAGGCGCTCATCACCCTCCAGGTCAGGCTTCATGTAGTCACCAAACAGAAGATTTTGCATGTCTTCCTCAACCAGCTGGAAAATAAAGATTACTTAAGTACAAGGCACAGAAAAAGACCAAATCAACAATAACACTGCGGTGAAATCTCAAGCATACTTTACTGCCTTTCTTGAGGTGATCGAAGACCTGGTCAAAAGACTCTTTGAAATGGTCTTTGAGGATGCCATTCATGAGTTTGAAAAGCCATGTTCGGTCTTGTTCCTCAACCAGACGATCATAGTAAACACGGAAGACCTCATGGACGAACAGTTTTATCATGGTGTGCTTGTTCTCCAGTGACTGTTTCTTCAGCAGCAGGCATCCTTGGATGACACGCGAGAAGTCTCGCAGGTTGAAAGTGTAGTGAGACTTGGCTGGAGTAGGAAGCAGGTGCTTCATGGCTTTCTGATACACCTTTTTAAAACAAAAACATGACATAAGTGATTAAAAACATTAAATATTCAAATAGTTATAATGTAGCTGTGTGGTTTTATAGCTCTCACCTCCATTGTAGCCATCACTATTTGGTTACCAACTGTAAAACATTCTGGTGGGAAATTATTATTTTTGAAATGAAAAGCCATAATGTTGGAGAAAATGCGAACCATGGTGTCGTCACTGAAGGCATTGATACTAAAGATGTTGAAATGTCGTAAGAAGCGAGGTGTGACTGCATTCCTCCCACCACCAGGGGGACCCATGGCTGAGATGAGCTGTAAGTCCACCAGGGTGATCCTGGAGGTGTCCTTCAGGTCATACCTGCAACAGTACAACAGTAAAATAAATGTTCATGATCATTTTTTTAATCTCTACTTTTAAAATTACGCCAGCCTCCAAGAGCAAATGGTTCATACCAGTTTTTGTGGTCAATGTACTGTCGGAGGAGCTCCACAGGAGGCTGAGCTCCAAACTGTTCCAGTGCCGGCATGTTCATGTCATCTACAAAGATCACACACTTTTTCCCCATGGGGGGTCCGAATACCCCTTTCCTTCGTTTGTCTAACCTGGACATGATGATATTCTGATAGAAAATACAAAACAGATGAATATGCTTGGATATTCATCAAGCTCCTTATTCCAAAATGACTGAGAATCTTGTGTGACCTGCCGACCTGGGTTTGGTTTGCACTCGTCCGAGCTGAGAAGTTGATGAAGAAGGGAAGGAAGGAGTCTTTGTCCAGATTGTTCATCAGTTTCTCCTTAACATAAACAGACTTCCCAGTGCCAGTAGTTCCAACAAACAGGGGAGGACTAAGAATGAAGACAAGAGAAAATGATGATTAATCATGACAAACACCAAAACAGCACTCTGTGACCTACAGAAATAGATATTTGAAGCGTCTATAGACAAATGACACAGTGAAGAAGCTTCTTACACTCCATATGTGATGCAGAGGTCCATCAGATAGGAGTAGCGAACCGTGTCAATAGTGGGAACGATGATCTCTTGCACTTTGGTGTTTTTGTCTCCTAGGCTGACATTCTGAATGGATTCATTCCAGTGAATCCATTTGCCTCTTCTATTAAACTGTGGAAGAAATTACAATATTATGCAGTGATAGAAACAAATGAATTTCTTCAGAATGTCACTTCACAATACCTCATAAAAATAGTCATAGACGAGGCCTTTCTCATCCATTGGACACTCCCATTTTCCAACTGCGTCAGGGATCGGATTTTCTTTCATTTCTCCTGAAATCATCGCCCTGAGGAAGTCACTGAACTTCTCTCTGCTGTCTGCATCGCAACTGCCGCCAACTGACCACACCAAGGAGAAGGCAAAAGCCGCCTGAAAGCAAAACAGAAGAGTGGTGCCCAAAATATCAATGAAAGAGCAAATGAAGACAAAGACAAAAACGAAAAATATTTAAAAAAAACTAAAGTTTCAGTCTTCTGACCATGATCCAGGTGCGGATACTGCTATCTCCAGGATCCGTCGTAACCGGCTCAGTGAGAAGCATCTCAAACAGTCGACACAACGACATCACAGTGTTACTGTCGCTGGTGGACACAACTTCCTGTGAACAAAAAACATGACCTTCAGTCAAAATCCATGGAAAATTGTAAATGCCTGATAACATCTTGGCCAGGATTCAATTACTCTGCAGTTTTTCCGCAGCATCTTGAGAGCAGGAGGCAACATCCAGTGAAAGAGCTCCATCAGCAGAGAGCAGAAGTCAGGCTTCTGCAGAGCTTCCGGAAGGGTTTTCATCCAGGAGACCACCAAGGGCTTCCAGCCCAGCTGAGACGGCTCCATGTAGATCATACCACAGCGGCTGACTGTGGCTGGCTGCCGAGAAAATAATCAAAAAACTTCACATACACAAGTCTCAGGTATTGAATCTTTCCCACCAATCAAGCTGCGCTGACCTTATTGTTACATTTATAACATATTGATGAACACTGAAGCTTCAATAATTCAGAATCGAAATCATTTGGCACATCATCTGGCAAATTGCATTGTTGTGGAGAAATGTAAAATAAATGTCTGAATTAACTGCAGGTGCTTTACTCACAGAGGCCTGTGACAGATCCATTGCCTCAAAAATCAGACTCATCTGACTGGACATCTGAATGATTTCACCACTCATCAAACACAACTGTGGGACAAGATTAAAACAAACAAGAGCTTAACTGGATACACATAAAAACAAACAGTGAAATCACTTACAGAGTCAAGTATGTGAGTACAACCTACCTTTTTGTTGTCATCGAGCACAGTGTTCATGCTCTCGATCCACAGAGTATCTATTGGACCATCGAACACCACCCACTTACGATCTGGTGTGTCAGCAGACGCAAACTCACGAAATGTGTTGGCCACAACCCCATCTGTCCACTAGAAAGGATGCAAAGTCAAACACATGAAAACATCACTGGCTTCCATCATTTACGTCACAAAAACTCTTTCACCTGCAGACTGAACACACAAATTTACCTCATGTGAAACTTGGTCAAACTGTCCAAAGAGCTGTCCCATAGTTACAGACTTTGGGTTTAGAGTCCTGAAGATCACCTTCTCCTCCAGGCCCTGTCCTCTCTCATTCATGAGAGTCAGAGTGTCGGCTAGAACATGTAGCACTTTGGTTTTTCCAGCAAAAGGTTCTCCAACCAGCATAAACCTGAAAATGACAGGGTGTTTTGAAACAACAATATTGTTTAATACATACTTTTAATCTAGCAAGCAGTACATCAAAATACAACATGGCAACTGAAAAATAACCTACCCATGCCTAACTATCATCATCTCGTATGTCTGGATCATCTTTTGTAAGAAGACCTCCGTTGGCTGCACATTGTGATTTTTACAGCACTCCTCAGCAGCGGCCAGAAACAGCTGATGCAAACAAAGGAAAATACAGCTTATAAAATACATAACATAAACATACAGTACATGACAATGTAGCTGGATGTAGAGAAAAATAATAGTGGAATCAATGTGTCTGACCTGATAGTCTGCCTCAGGAAGAGATATTCCTGGAAACAAATCACTGGTGATTCCACTGAATAGTGGAATATCATGCGACAGAAACTTGGGTTCATTAACATCCTTTATGGATCTCAGAAGCTGAAAAACAAGCAAACAAAAATGTGAGAAGGGTTAAGAAAAAAAAAAGATTAATGAGGTTGAAAAATCAAGACATAATGTTTAGTTCATCCACTCATGTAAGCACACATACAATAATGTCTTCATTCTCATCGGGATACTTGAGCTTGAGGTTTCCAGCAGCCACGAGTACAGCTTTCACTGCCCTCATGCCGTAATCGTAGTGGAACTGAGAGGAGAGCTGTTCTGAACAAAGCCTGTAAGTCATGACGATCTTCACCGAGAGCGGTTTGGCATCGAGGAAACCGTAGGAATAAAGAGAGATTTCTGCTATCAGGGCATAGTTGGGGACCATCATGGCCACTGTCCGGAACAACACCTGTATCAAGAAACATGAAAGAAATTCAGTATTATCAGTGCTACAAAACTGAAAGTAGAGGCATAATAAATAATGTCAAATAAGCAATATTATTTTTAAGAGATGATGCAGCTGTTTTTTGGATTCATGAAATATTCAACGAGAGACCTTGAGGTTGTCTGGGAGCTCTGAGCGCCCTGCATAGCCAGGATTCATTGTAATGGATACAAAGCAGTTGGGATTGAGTTTGAGCATGGTGCCTTCAAAGTCAAAGTAGTCCAGCTTCTGCTCGATGGCCCTCTGAATGCAGAGAACCTGCTGAGCCACCACAGACAGCACCTCCAACTCGATGCGGTTGAATTCATCAAAGCATGCCCATGCACCAGACGAGGCCAGACCTTTAAAAAACTAAAACATGAAAACAAATGCATGTTAACAAGGAATATGATGCATATCACATTGCAACAATTAGATTTCCTATTTACACTTGATTATTTAAAAAGTAAAAGTGGATTTTACTTTCCCCATCGCCAGATAATCCAGTCCATCTGAACAGTTGAAGACCACACACTGGACAGCAAGAGCCTTGGCTAAATCTTTGGTGGTCTCAGTTTTTCCTGTTCCTGCTGGGCCTTCGGGTGCACCGCCCAAATTCAGGAAGAAAGCTCCAATCTAAGACAGGCATGTTAAAATTAATTGAAAGCTAAAATAATTTGCAACTGCAAGCATTCACATCCATTATGAATGTAATGTACACTGGTTGAGATGGATTTTTTAAATATTTTTTTTTACCAGAGTTCGGTAGCATCTGTCAGTCAGAGGAGTGATGACAAGACGCGGGGAGTTCCCCAGGTACTCATAAGCGTATTTAACGTCACAGTTGATTATGCGAACACGCACATTGTCATTGCTCCAGTAGTAGCGTAGCTGAGCCAGCCACTGAAAGTCAGTTTCATGTGATACGCCTGTTAAGCAGTGGACAAAAGTGTAAACATATTTATCTCTGTGCTCTGCAGTGTCACAGTGAAGTTATATGACATACATGAGAGCTTTGAAGTACCTTTTTCTATGAGGTCCATGACTACATCCCTGGCATGAACATCAATCGTGACCAGAGCTCCCAAAGTAATTCGCGTTTGCTTGGGCAGTTCTCCTCTCACCAGCTCCACGATGTCATTCAGCTGATTCTGGAGCTGCTGATAGTAGTTCTTTAGGGCCTGTGTAAGAAAAAAACCCCAAAAAAACACCCATTTACCACATTTAATAATTTTGTTTTTCCCAGGCATGACATTGTTGTGGTGTGAGACTAATTCTGAATTACACTGCAAATACTTGAAAGGCTTAAGAAAAATGTTAAAATAATGGAAAATCCTCACATCTGGCCCTTCTCTGATGGCCTCATGAACCTCCAAAGTCCAGAAAATCTGTGATGTGCACAGGACCACCTGGCCAGGCCACTCCTTCACCCACTGACTCCGTGGAGTCTCTTCATAGGCCTGTTCACAAAATAACATACAGTCGCACTGCTCTCACCCACATTTATATCCAAACTAAGGAGGAACTTGATCTTGCATGAATGCACAATATTCCAACATGATTCAGGCTACAAGGAACTGAGATCTCACCAGTCTGGACCGGGAGATCACATCTCTGACGCTGCGAAGCATCACATCCTCCACCTGAACCAGCCACTTCTCCACTGCTCCTTTGGCTTCAGATGTGGAGATGTGCTGGATGAGCTGAACGCGCTCTCCCTCACTGCTGTACATGGCCTGGGCACAGAGGTCATACTGTTTAATTCACCATCGTGTCACGTAGCAGAAACAATATGCGACTATCTTACCTGAATGTCCATATTGGGGAGGAAGTCCAGCTTTGAAATGCCCTCAAAGCACTTCTTCAAATGAGGCTGCACTCGCAGTGGGTCCTTGGTTTCAGAGAGAATCTCCAGCATTTCATCGTTGGATAAAAAGAAGAACCTGGCAGCAACATTAAAATGTTCTTATAGTCACAACATTCTGGGTGGGGAAAAAAAATTGCAAAACCTTTTCATTTACCGAGGAAAAAAGAGACGTTTCTTCTCCAGATATGCATTCAACCCTTTCATAATGTTATCAAGGAGGGTGTTGGACTCCTGCAGTTTCTCTAACAAGCCAGGTAATGAGGTTGCTGGAAGAATCTATCATCAGAAATCATCAGGTAACTCAAACTGAATGTGTAACTAGCCGTCAGATTTTTTTTTTTTTTGTCAACGTATTTTCTTACCTTAGGATCTTTAACACAATACTTCATCACAGCTTTCCAGTTACTGTCAACAGTTTGAAAGAGTCGTCCCTCTTCTGGAATCTGCTGCATAATGTCCTGAGATGAAAAGATGGGCTCAAGGTAAAGCCACTGGACCTGAACCTTCAGCCACTCGTCTATGGTTTCCTGTATCCGGAGCAGACGCTCCTCCCAAAGCTGAGAGCACAAGAGAAACAAATAAAACTCTGCACATCTGGATACAAGCACATGATCAACGAGCAAAGCTGTCATACAGATTAAACATTTATTTGTGATGCAAACAAATACATTCAATTCTGTGGCAAACCTTGATTTCACTCTCGAACGGCTTGATGAATGGTGAGCCTCTCATAGTTTGAGTTTTCACAATCTGGTCGTCCAAAATCGTCTGAATATCGTCCAGAGAGGTCAAAATGGACACACCAGTGTCTCTGTATGGTTGATGGTGGAAGGAGACATCATCCCAGACACACTTCATGGCGTGCATTGCCTTCTCCAGAGAAAACTCCTGCAAGAAAATGTATCAGACACACACAGAGCGTTTAACACACACACAGCTGATACATTACACACATTCTGTATTAATAATATGTCACCAGTTCTCACTTTACTGGCAGCGGCACTGATTGACTCAAAGTCTTCCAGAAAAGGAGTCAGATTCTGTTTGAGGATTTTGCGGAGAGTTGTCCCAGCATTAGGAGTGAGATCATAGCCTGCCACCTCTGATATCTGCTCCCAGTGGCGAGCTCTGAGACCGGAGTTACACAGGATGGACACCACAGGGATGTACTCCTGTTGACAAAAGCATATCCCCCAACATTATTCAGTGGGAAGAAACAATGTTTCACAAATTTTGAATAGCAATCGTCTTAAGCCTCTTATTTTCTGTCACCGTTGGCAGGATTTGGCATTCCCTTAATTTGTAGCTGTTTATGATGTGCAGATAATTGAAAAACTCTGGTAAAGCAGAGAAATAGAGCTCTGACTTCACATGACTGTGATTATGATGGATCCAGGATGTCACCACTCTGTCATACATTTAAACAAGAGCTTCACTGCAAAAGCAGTGACTCTTTGCACATTTCCCCCACAATTCTGCATTCATGAAATCAAAACAAATATAGTGGTCCGAGTCATAACAGCGTCACCTTGAAATGTTTGATCTGCTCCATCACAGTGGAGCACAGAGTTGTTGTGGGACTCTGCTTCCTCCCGTCCTCGTCATGTTGGAGCCTCATGATCCCTGAAATCTTCTCCTTCTCTTGTGCAGCCCTATTCTGTTTCTGCTCAAAGAACTTCACCATCTTGAAGATCTCCCGGAAGAACTCATCCACTTTCGCCTCCAGACTTTCACCATCTAGGTCCTGGAAGGAACCATCCAACCATCTACAAGGAAAGAGCATAAAAAACTCATCAGGTATTTAGAAAAAAAAAAAAATTGCAAAAATAACAAGATTCTAAAAGAGGCGAAACCTGCTCTCTGTGCGCTGCCAGTTCTGGATCAATCCAAACAGCTTCTGGTATGGTTCAATACTGTCTTTTATGACTTCAGCTTGTGGGAAAGTTGTAAGGTCCCATTGGTAGAACTCCTCTTCTTTGTTGATAAAGGCAATCTCCTCTTCAGCCTGCTGGAGGAGTTTCTGAACTGTTCTGGTATCTGCAACATACTGTTAAAAAAATGAACAAATATATTTATAGAGCCATTTCTATGCATCAAATTATTTTCAGAGACACTTTTGATCTTGATAACTGCAATCCTTCAGCACTATTGAACCTGCTCTGCAAAACAGGATTGATGTATTCTGGATAATTTTGATATTTCTTTGCAGTGAATATCGGTTCTTGTTTTTCATTTGTTTTTGATTTGTGCTCCTTTTTTCTATGCTTTTTCTATGACAGTTCTGCGCACCTTGTCTGGCCATGTCTTGCCGAAAGACGGTCTGCCCTCCAGGCCCAAAAAATGAGGGACGGTTTTCCCTGGTGGCGGTCCCTTCACTTGGTGCAGTGGTGTGTCTCGTCTTCTAGCGTGTGTTAATTTACACAGAGGTTACCCTTACTTTTATTTTATTTTTTTTTTGCTTCTTGGTGACCTTCAGGGCAGCTCATCATGAGGTTTAATGGTCAGTAGACCTTAGGAAAGATGGGACCCTTGAGCTGATGCATCCCTTCCTTTCCTTGAAATTGATTGGGCTGCCATTTTTAGATTTTAGTGTTAACCAGTTTTAATATTGTTATTGAAGTTTGATATTCTTTTTGGAAAACTTACGTCTCTATCCAGTGTTGTTGAATCTTGCATGATCTTCCCTTTATTTAATTCCAGGGAGTGAAAGGCCCCAGGTGGCATTGTTGCACAGTAAAATCAAATAGACACAAATTTAACCCTTGCTGTCATGCCACATAATGATACCTGTACTCTTTTACGATGTAGCTCAGCCAAGTGAAGCCGTATTTTTCATGAAAATATAAAGTTTCGTTCCGCCAGCCTCTGTTGTGCTGCCTGTGTTTCATTGTGAATATGAGATAAAGAGCTGTAAATAAAAAATATTTAATTTACACAATACTGATAATCAGAGAGGAGAATTTGTTGTATTTATTTAGTAGATGTGAGAGTAGCATCATCAACAGATTGGACTCTATATAAGAAAAAAAAAGATGATTCCATATTTACTGAAGGCCATCTGTAATGGTTAATGACACTGTACCTGCCGCATCATCTGCAGGTCAGAACAAAGTGGAAACTCTTCTATCCTGCGCCCCAACTTTTCCAGCTGCACCATTAATCTTTCTCTCCGCGCCGTCAGCTCCGTCTGGCCTTTCTGCTTGGCTGTCTGCATCACCTGGAAAACAAACAGAGCTGTCCTGGATCACTTCATTCGTTTAAAAACAGCCATGATATATTGTCCTATGTATACACAGAAGCATTACCTCATCACTCTGTTTAAACACATGAAGGATGTTTTTAGGCCAGAGAAAAACTGTGGAATTCAGCTCCAGATCTTCTGGTTCAAAGATGTAGACATCCAAGAGGTACACTAGCCTGTGGTAGGCTTCCTATTGTGTGATGAAAAAGGATACAGTTTGTATAATTGTAATCAATATGGGTTTCTTTGTTAAAAAAAAAAAAAAAAAAACACAATGATTTAATACTCACCTTTATTTTTTCATTAAGCACTGCGATACTCTTTGTCTTAGTGACACTGACGTATTCACTCAGCTGAGCCATCTGCTCTGTACTTTCTGTAACTTCGGTAGCTTTCTTTCTGATGGTTTCGAATTCAGAGCAGATCCTGTGTACAAACACAAAGAAGATTAAACACATAGGAGCATTTTACTAACAAATCAGCTTGAAGATTGTGACAGAAGTGACTCACTGTGTATTTTGCTCCCGGTGTCTAGAGACCAGTTTCTTGAGAAGTTTTTCAGCATAAGCATTAGATTTGTTGGCAAGCCCTTGTTTCAACTCTGAACAGTCGAGATGAACCATCGTGAAGCTGGCTTTCGATGGGAGGCTCATAATCTCTTGAGACAGGGCACGAAACTCCTCCACTTTCTTTAACAAGTGGAATTAGACATGAGGAGGCTTGAGAAAGTTAAAACAAGACAATAAAGGGCAAACACATTCAGTGTGAAATCATGTCTTACCTTTGTGTACTCATCAAAAGAATGCTCCTCTTCCATTAACGTTTCTATCTGGGCTTGTGCAGTTCCATTGACTAACCAGCTGTATTGATCCACTACAAGAAAACACACAAAGTCATCAGTCAACTGAATCTGAAAAATGGTCGGTTGTGGATTTTTAACATGAATCATTGCAGAACGTCACCATAATTCTGGAAATGCTTGTCAGGCTCTTCCAGATTTTTGCGCACAGCGTTCTTCACAGAAACTTGAGCACAAGCAATTATCTGATTGTCCACCTTTGCATCCACAGATGAAGTTGTGTTTTGTGCCAACCACGACTGGACCGTTGGTACTTTCTGCAGATCGGTGTTAGAAATGTCGGGGCAAGATCAATATGTACTTGAAAAAGGTGCCAAGAAACAGGGCCTCACCTGCAGTGTATTTGTTACAGCATTAAGAATCTCCAATACAGAGTCTTCCAGATCTTGCAAGGTGGGGTAAATTTCCATCTTTTCATCATCAAATGTCAAAGCCATATGAAAGATTGGCAAGAGGTGATGACAGCCTGGATCGAAAACATTCACAACCTCCTCTACACTTGCCTGCAGTAAAGATTTCAACTGGGAAAATGCACAAGACACATAAATGAAAAATACGTCAGATATTAAAGAACTGAGAAACTTCTGTCAAAGCTAAGTTTCAAATGAAAAATGACAGAGATTCACTTCACCTGATTGGAAATGAGAGTAGATGCACAGTCATAAAAGGAACCCAATCTCTTCTCTTTCACTACTCCAAGCATTTTTTTGTCGGTTAGTAAGTGAATGATTTTGGGGAACCAGGTGTTCATGATGCGATCTTCTGTTCTCTTACACTCCACCAAGGTTTTATTCTGTAAGCTCTTATAGTCCACAGGCCCTGAGGCTCTGCAAAAACATAAACCGCCACTTATTCAAAGAGAAAGAAAATGTTCACATCAGACAGCATATGTGCTATTAGCTGGTTTTTATTACCTGTATCCTGAAAGATTTACTAAAACCAGGGTAGAAAATGTCATATAGCCAATGTCCAGCACAGTTTGCATTACAGGATGCAGAATGTGCAGATTCATCTGTATCCTCCTGCGGCTTTTGATAAAGCTGTCATGCCATGGTTGGGTGGAATCAAGTATCGGTAGTCTGCAATTTTTTAAAAGCAATCTAATTCATCACAAAGAAAGGAACTGAAAAAGAGTAAGTAACTTGTACATGAATGAAATGTGTACTCGTATGTTAGCCACTTACTTGGATTGAGTGGTTGTTTGTTTGTCTGAAGTCAGTTCTTCCATATCTGGATTCTTTAAGACTGTGTCCACTAAAATGAGCAAATATGAGATGATGAAGTGGTTCACTCATCTCAAAGAATAATACGAGTTAAGCACTGTACTAAAGCTGAACAACACTGTGGCTGTTATGGTTCTTACTCGGAACATGTTTCTAATTCATTTTGTGGTATAATAATGACCCGAAGCAGTTTTGCAGAAAGAAGGTCAAAGAATACTATGAGAAATCATATGCTGCAGACCTGGATGTCAGTATATATACAATACTGACAGATGTGAGACACAAGCACCTTTATCTTTATTTTTTTTAAATTGTCTAAAAACTTTGTAAAAACTGTACTCACAGCCAAAACTAAACTGCTCCTACCTGTGTGCTTGAGAATGACATTCCTGAAGTCCTCACTGACTTCTTCACAAAGCTCCTGCAATAGAAATTTTTTTCCCACAGTATCTTTAAGTTTCGGTGAGATTTTGGCCTCAATTGACTCCAGCCATTCACTCTGGATTGGAGCAACAGGTCGCTTCTCCACACAATGCTTCAGAAAATTGTACTTCATCTAAAAAGGGCACAAAAGAAAATGAGATCCTGTGACCTGCACAAAAACATGAACTCATTATGAAAAATAAACATACCCTTTGCTTCCGTTTTTCACTGAGCATCTGCAAAATAGGAGTTGAAATAAATTTTAGCCTATTGTGCAATATTTCAATATCATCATGTATACTTGGTTATTTTTTGTTCAAGATGAGTGCAGAAACAGATGGTTATCATACAGATGGTGGGAACTGTGGTTCAGGTGAGGGGGTGCGCACAGATTCCCTCGCTTTGCTGTAGTCCTTTATCGCTCTGGAAGCCCTGCAATGATTGAAGGTGATGAAATGTCACACTGCAGGGAGCCCAGTGTCTTAAATAATATTTAGAAATAACAAGAGTAGACGTCACTGGCATAAATGTAGAAACATGCTGAAGAAATGGAGAAACATACAATAGCATGTTCAGTTCTTTTCGCTGCACGCTGCGTCTACTGTGCTTCAGCAGCTTCGTGTGAGCTTCCATTTTTTCTTTGAACTCCGCCAAGGTTGCTTCAGCCTCCTCCATTTGGTGATGAAAAGGCTTCCCTCTGATGGGGGGCAGCACCGGGAGCTTTGGCACCCCGCCCTCGGCCATCTCTAGAAAGACAGACAGTATACTGTCAGGACTGTGTCAGGAGTAACTTGACACCTTCTGTGGTGGTCAGTGAATGCAGCATCTGTCTCTACAGATGTGTGTTTGTGAAACAGTACATGGAAATGAACGACTCACTTTCACAGTATATTTTACTTAAGACTATCACATCATACAGTGTAATTCCTGGAAGATTATTTGAAACCTTTCAAAATAACCGAACAAAATTTTGGGTCAAAGAGGTTTTGACAGTTTTCTCTATATTTAACTTAATTTGTGAAAAAGAAACAATTTGAGATTTCTGTAGCTTCTAAATGACGTGTTGTGTGTGTTTTTGGTGGCCTTTGCAGCACCTTTAGAATGTATTTTATAATTTCTGTTTAATGTTACTGTGCTGTTTGGACCATTGATGATGTTCAGGTACATTATTTACTGCCAAGAATATTTTACAACTGATGGTTTAAACAAATAGTTTTTAAATATAAAATGCCAACGTCTTGGCTACGTCTTGCCAGTTAGCAACGTCTCTCCCTGCGACATCTTGGCGATGAAACTAGGAACGTCGGGCCAACGTCTATTTTGCGGCGTTTTTCTCTTTACTGACGCGTAAATAAGCCACGATTTGTGTCTCTAACAGCAGGTGCGTTCGACATGAGAAAGCCAGAGGCAGACTTTTAAGACTTTTGAGCCGCCCCGCCCAGATTTGGCCCGGCGTCACTGATATGTAGGACCTACGTAGGGCAACGAAAACTCGTGAGACCCAAACCAGATCGGTCACAGAGGTTTTTTTTTTTTTTTTAATTAAAAAGGAAAACACACATATACAAACTCTTGCGGGGGCAAACAGTCAGGGAATCAAAAAAAACACAAGCAAAAGGATAAGAATAAGAATTACAAGGGGGGGGGTCAACAAACAAACATGGCACACACAAATCAACACTGATTAACGTCAATTAAATATACAATGGTCTGGGTCTTCTATCAAATCAAAAGAAAATGGGACATATCATGGCATATTTTTTTGGGAACAGCACCTGACATTTTTTTTAGAGACAAAAAATAAAGATCAAACTGATTTTTGAAATGATTAAAGGAGGGTTTTTTTATTCTTCCATTTATTGCAGTGTAAATGATATTTTCCCAGCAGAAGAATTATATTAATTATCGTAGAGAGGGCTGTGTCTGAATACGTTTTATAATAAAGGATGTCAGAGAGGTTCAGACTCTGAAAAAATTTTTGGAGTGATGTTAGAGACTGGATTTCTCTTATGATCTGTGAAGTTCAGAGATCGGTCACAGAGGTAGCCGGTGCACGCATAGGTGGCGAAAAAGTAACGGAGCAACACAAAAACAGAATCCACAGATCAGAGGCGCTGTTCTACCATGTCCAACAACGTATGATCATTAATCACATTGCTAAAAAGCACAAATAGTAACAAAACAAATGATAAAATAACCAGCCCTCACCTTTAGTAGAGCTGGAGTCTCCTCTTTTTTTATTTTTCATTTTTGGAATTTTGAATAGCACAACACTTCATATTGATTTGACCAAGCCAGCGGAGTTTGCTGTTGTTTTTTAAGCATATAATAGACTGAAAACTTTTTTTTTTTTTTTTTTTTTAATGAAATACTATATTTTGACTGAGGGAGCGAGGCAGTCTGCCCCCCTTGACGCCTGGTCCGCACTTGCAGCAGCACGCACGCGTCACATGACAGAAGCCGAAAAGTAACTTAAAATTATTTTGTTTATAAATTTTATTTATTTCTGTTAACTGAATATGAATTAACACAATGTGACACACAAAAGAAATTATGAATTCTTTTGTTTTTAATTAGAAAAAAAAATTACCCCTCTGACAGCCAGGGGGGGCAAGAAGGCAAAGGGGGGGGGGGCATTTCCCCCCTAATTGACACCCCGGACGCCGGGCCTGTAAACACCCCCGACGGTGGGAGTCATGAGAAAGACAAACATGGAGAACGTCGTCTAGCTCCGTCTACCTCTGGCTTTGCCATCGTGAACAGACCTCGCCTGCCATAGACGTCGGGGAGACGTACGTGTGCTGTCTGGGTCGGACACCTGAGAGACGGGCTGATCAAAGCTGTTATCAAAACTAACTTCTCATACCGTCTAGCGAGGCGGGCAAAAAAAACTTTTCAGACATTTTTAGATCGTAGATCGAGTTTAGCCGAGACGTCTAAAGACCGAAACAATCAACGCACCGAGCGTTATTAAAGTTCATAAATAAACTCTCAAAACAGTATCATACATTCCAAATATAATTGAATATGCGGAATTAACCTACTTGTCCCTCCAGTGTCGTCGTCCTGCAGTCTGTGCCGTACCGTTTAACTGTTGTAGTTACTATGGCAACAGCAGGCACGTGCGGGGGGGGGGGGGGGGGGGGGGTGCTAGAGAACCTGCTCGTTTCCCATTTATGCCCAAAGTGCTCTTTTGTCGAGTTTTTTTTTTCTTTTTTCCGGTAGTATTTGTAAGTGTGTGTGTGTGTGTGTGTGTGTGTGTGTGTGTGTGTGTGTGTGTGTGTGTGTGCCCAAAAATAACTAATTAAAAAAATAATCAGTCGGTCATGATCATGTAGCGTCACTCACTGAGCTCAGACTGTCCTGGAGTTGGAGTGTTTTTCCTGTTTATAGAGGCAATGGTCATGTTATTTCTCTAAAACAATGCAATGTACCTTTTCACATAATTTTGGACTATTACACATACAAAAAAAAAATTACAGTGATTTTCTCAAATTCTCATTTAAACATATCACCACTTTTGTTTTTTTATGCTTAGCACTGAATGATAAAGAGCAGATTATGAATCAGCACCATGGAGCAAATTCACGGCCATAAACTCACTCACACCCTTCCTCTACTATCTTTCCCTGGTCTATCTTATATAATTTTATACTATCTTATTAATTTTTCCTCTTTCAGTTTGTTCAGTATGTAACATACAATACATGTCTGGTAATAAATACAGGATGACACGTTTCATGTTGAAGACATGCTTGTGTTTTACTGAGGTTAGAAAACAAAAATAATTATGTGAAATTAAAAATAAGAGGTGTCACAACTGTTCACTCTTTGGCCTCCGATTGTAGTCAAACTTAAAAGCAAAAACTCCTGAGTAGCCATAGTGATACAGTCTAATGGTGATCTAGATTCAGCTTAACACATGATATTCCTCAGTCCTAAATGAACAGCTTGAATTATGTCTTTGTGGATTTAGGCTGTACCTCAGTTTAGTAGTCTGGCCTTGACTGTGCCTCAGTGTCCTCTGGGGGGCGATAGTGCAGGAAGCTCGGTGTAGTTTCTGCTGATGCGCGGAGGCGGAGAAGAAGTGGATCGACCGCCCCCCCGGTTAGCTACCTAGCTCTAGCTGGGAAGTAGCGACAAAATCTTCAGGTATTGTAAATAAAGCAGCCTTTATATCGACCTAGAGGGATTTAGTGTTATACACGTAAGACAGTAAATGAGAATAGGACTCTCCCAAAGTGTATCCATTCGAAATAAATGCACGTGGAGGCGGAAGTTGCCTTTGTTTTGATTCTTTTAGACGAGTCAGGCTTCAGTGTTTTGAGACGGAAGGCCCGAACCATTGTTTGTTGTCAACATTTTTCTTACTGTTGTGTTACTGTTGTTATAATTGCTGACATTGATTGGAATGTCTGTTAACGGATGTCTTTCTAAAGTCACAATGTTAACTTAGATCGCAACTCTCCTGTGCTTTGTAGGATATTGTCATAATGAGTTATGCCGAGAAACCGGAGGACATAACGAGGGAGGAGTGGATGGATAAACTCAACAATGTCCACATCCAGAGAGCTGACATGAACAGGCTCATCATGAACTACCTGGTGACAGGTGAGGTAAAACCTTCTGTTTTCGAATGTTTATGTGGAACAGATGTACAGGACCTCATCACGTTTCCTTTCCAACAGAGGGTTTCAAGGAGGCAGCAGAAAAGTTCAGGATGGAGTCTGGTATAGAACCTAGTGTGGATTTAGATTCTCTGGACGAAAGAATTAAGATCAGAGAGATGATCTTGAAGGGACAGATCCAGGATGCTATTGCACTCATCAACAGTCTGCACCCTGAGCTGCTGGATACAAACCGTTACCTGTATTTTCACCTACAGGTAAAGCCAACTGCAGTACAGAGTGTGAAATCTATTTATGTTTTGTGTCCATTTGTATTTTTCTCATAACCATATTGTTTGTTTTCTGTGCTTATTTCCAGCAACAACATTTGATTGAGCTGATTCGTTTGAGGGAAACTGAAGCTGCCCTTGAGTTTGCGCAGTCTCAGTTGGCAGAGCAGGGAGAGGAGAGCCGGGAATGTCTGACCGAGATGGAGAGGACGCTAGCGCTGCTGGCATTTGACAACCCAGAGGAGTCACCTTTTGGAGATTTACTCAATATGATGCAGAGGCAAAAGGTAGGCTCAGTAAAGTGCACACATACTTTCATCTAATGCCAATTGTGTGTGTTTGGTTTTATTTCTGTTTTTACTGATATACCCAGCGTCAACTTGCTGATCAAAGAAGTTTTGATTCCTATGAGAAAACTAGATTGAAAATTTAAAAAATCTTCCTTGTGATATTTCAATATTTATTTCTAAATCAAGGTACCATTTAACTCACACTTTCCTTTATCACTCATTCCTATTTTTCTCCTGAGCTTTCTCTTGCCTCAGTCAACGTCTTGAATTTGAATTCTGAGCATTAACATGCATGTTTTCATCTTTCAGGTGTGGAGTGAAGTGAACCAATGTGTGCTAGACTATGAAAACAGAGAGTCCACCCCCAAGCTGGCGAAGCTCCTGAAGCTCCTGCTGTGGGCTCAAAATGAACTCGACCAAAAGAAAGTGAAGTATCCTAAAATGACTGACCTCAGCAAGGGAACCATCGAAGACCCGAAATAAGGAGCCCAACTGAAAATGTACCACGGCATTATTACATGGACACATTTCCTTTATCTATTTATACACCAACAGACTCATATAGAATACAACCTTTTCTTTTTTGTAAGGGTTGCTTTTTGATACTTTAACCCGAATTTGCAGAAAAACTGGATTGCTGGCATTTTAAAATGGCCTGTCACACTAAAATAACCCACAAACCTTCATTTCACTCTGTAATGTAATTTACATATTTGTTAATGTCAAAATCATTATATTTCAGTTTCACTAGTTTTTCTGTCTATTGGCAGGGAACGTTGTTGGCATAGGAGGGTGTGAATAATGCCTAAATTAGGCTGTCACTTTCTGTGTGTGACCACTGAGACGGGACAAAGTTTGATCATAGAAAGTTGGACCAGTGTGCACTGCTTCAAGTATACATTAACTACTTCCTTACAAAAATATACACATTTTCGCTAGTGGTATTTTAAATGGTACTTTCATTTAGTGGCACTTGCCAAAACAGAATATTTTGGGGTGTTTCAAGCTACTGTGACTTCAGATTTCTATTGCATTTTTCTTGGAACATCAAGGAAAAACTTTTAAAGTATATGTTGCGGTAGCATTTGGAAGAAAAGGTAAGATTACTTGAAATGCTATTAACTATGCGGCGTACTGTGACCTGCTAGCTTAAAAAAAAATCCTCTGTTTCAAAGTGTTACTGCAGATGATGGTTTAACATGTGAATAGATCATTCAATGTCCACAGACACAGAGACACTTTTAGAGACAAATTATTTACATTTGAGGAACAAGTAGCTGTTTTGCAAAAATTGATGTGCTTTCTTTGCTGTTATATTATTTTGCAATAAAAGTAACTTTTTAATCTGCAAATCATTCGCATTGTCTTTTAATTTTGGGAACTTCAAACTGATCTATCAACAGAAGTGAATGTACTTAACAGGTGTGTCTCAAAAAATGATAATTCAATGGAAAAGTTGAGGATTGTTTTAGCCTATCATTTAGATTTATTGCACACAATCTGAAATAGTTTGTATACTAGTTATTTTCTGATCAGATTGTATGATAATTCAATCATGAAAAATTATCACATCGCTGAAAGAGGAATGTGGTAGATAAATTCTTTATTAGAGTGAGGAATAGCAATCAACAGACCTGTACTGTTCAGTTTTCTGTCGAAGTATTTGCACGTAACTATTGATAGTGCTTATTTCTTATGTTTGATTTTTCATATCTCAAACATATAAATCTTAACTTTCAAAACACATTTATATCTATACAAATGCAGTTCATGCTTTGTCCCTGAAGTTATTGTGTGTACAAACTCACGCAGATCACACAAACTGCAACTAATTATTACATTTAAAAAAAAAGGCCACTTTATTGAGCTTGAGTGTTTTGGGGGGGTTTTTTCATATTGTTTGTGCCATAAAGACTTCCAAATATCAAGAGAGACCAGAGGCAATAATAACAGAATAATGTGGCAATGCAGTAATAATAGATTTTATAATATAGAATTAATAACACAAAATATACCTTTTATGTCAATTTGTCACAAAATGACTTGACCATGGGGAGAGGAGTCAGCTCGTCAAGGTTGAGGTGGTCATAGGGATAATTAGAAAACATGATCACAGTTGATGAAAAATCACATTCAGCAAGAAAATTATCCAAGAACTCAAGTGATTGTTTGGAGCTGCCATCTCTGAGAACAGAAAGGGTGTCTATACATTTACAGTATAATATTAATAGTATTATTAGCATACTGAAAAACCTTTATTTTGTAAACACAATATTTCTACTGCGTGCATGCTTTCAGATCTCCCTTCCATTACAGTGACATGGAGTTTAAACGTTTGGGCATCCTTTCTCCAGACTTTTGATACTGTGACCAAAGTAGGAGGAAGACAAGGTTAAATCCAGGAAAGTGATTTCCACAAGGGGATTAATACAGCTTGCAAGTTCAGAGTGAAAAGGAGAGATTTTAGCTCAAAGTCAGCTTCTAATGTAATGAAAGAAATGACTGTTACCAGGTTAACATGTTAATAGTGGAGGTGAAGATAAGGACTGGAAGATCAAGAAAAATATCAGCAAGAATTACTCCTAGGATTGCCAGAGAAGTATGTCAGATCACTGTTTGAGTGTGAAAGGCCTTCAAGTAGATTTTGCACACTGGAGTTGTGATAGTGACCAATTGTTCAGGGACACCTGCAAAAACATGGCCCTCGTGGAAGGGTCATCAGAGGAAAACCTGTCCTGTGACTTCCCTTAATTTTGCAAAAGCCCCATGCATTTTCAAAAGAATCCCTGTGGACTGATGTGGTTAAAACAAGAATTCCTCTGCTCCAATGAGCTTAAAGAAAGCGTAAACATGGAGGTGGGCCAATCATGCTCTGGGGTTTATACTAGTTTTCAAAAAAAAATGTTAATTACAATAATATAATGTTATAAAAAGCCAAACAGATAAATTACCACCCAGTTTTGCATGTTAGATGTAGGATAATGTAATCTACCCTCCGTGGACTCCACTGCGAGACTCATCCAATATGGCGGCAGGGCTGGACCGTGTGTAAGGCGTCTGCGTGTTTTAATAATGGAGACATTAAACTGTGATGGATGTGACGGTGACTGTGCACTCCGATGACTTCCTGATTAACCCTAGCGACCAGACGAGGAACTGCTGCTGGAGGAGGAGGAGGAGGAGGAGAGAAAATTTGACACGTGGATTACTCCTCCTCGGGCATCAGGAAAAACAGTCCCTCCTCATCCGTCCTCCTCCTCCAGCTCCGCTCATGATCGTCGCCTCAGCTCCTTCGGATTATGTAAATTAACGCCGATTAGCGGTGATGTGATTGCGGAAAGACTTTATGAAACGGTTTGTTTTGTTTTTTTTTTTCCCTCCGAACGGTGACTTTTCTGTACTGATCGACCCGGAAAGAGATTGAAAGTGAGTGGCCGGAGCGGCTGGAGAGAGGCTGCCGTCACCTCGCGTTGAATGGCAGTTATTCAAAAATATGGCAAAAACTATAGTGCAGATCTGGTCGGTCACAAGGAAATCCACCCGCCTGACAAGGTCGGAGCACCTGGATGCCATAAGAAGTGGCCTGAACACAACACCAACTGGTCGAGGTAATGTGCATTTCTTTTAAAAAAAACCTCTCTCTTTTTATACCACAGGATTGTTTACAAGCTACAGATTTACCCAGAGTCCCATACAGGGACGATAAGGAGGGGGTTTTAGCCCAAATCAGTGCTGATACTTCAGAAGTCCTAATAAACCCGGAGGAGCCCGAGCTTCTGTAAAAATGACACGTCTCATCTTTGGCCCTTTGCTGTTTCAGTCCTTCAAAAATGCTTCATGTTTTGTAAAGAAGGAAGGAAACCCAGCTTCTTCTTCTCTTTTTTTTCCCTTCATTTTTTTTAACTCTCTTTTCATTTCTTTTTGTGTTTTGCCACTCATTGAAAAAAAATACTTGAAGTGTTCCCAGATTTTATGAAGCCATGTCCAACTTCTTCTGTACAGCTTTAACCAGCCCATGTTCAGGGGGGCAGGAGGCGTCACGGGACACACACACACACACTCTCACATACACATCAACACTACATTTACTGTCACCAATCAGTCTGGAATGCATGTTTTTGCACACGCATACAAACTTGCTTAGGAAGCCAGGAACATGAAATGCTGCCTACATTTACCTTATTTGTGCTGCACCGATGAAAACAAACTTTACTTTTATTGCTGGAGCTCCGAGATTCCATCTGAGTACTAAAGTACTCAAGAGGAGCTGATCCCAGCGAGCAAAGGGCAGCAGGGTATGGTGTTGACCGGTCACCAGTCCATCACAGAGTAAACACACACACACACACACACACACACACACACACACACACACACACATCTGTGGGCAGTATAGAGGAAGCTGGATCACCTGAATTTATGTAAGACTCTCATTGTTCTAAAGTCCACCTTCCTTTTCGCCCTTTGCAGGCCCGTGGCGAGGGTATGGACGGTGGTGCTGCTGCTGGGCACGTGCCTCCTGTACTGCGCCCGCGTGGCGATGCCCATCTGTGCCGTCAGCATGGCAGAGCAGTTCGGTTGGACCAAGCGGGAGTCGGGCATGGTGCTGGGAAGCTTCTTCTGGGGCTACTGCTTCACGCAGGTGTTCGGCGGCTACGTCAGTGACAGGTGAGAGACGTATGGCCGTCAAACACACGAAAACAACCCGCGGACGAAGGTTTGTCTCGTGTCCACACAGACATCTGCCGCCTCTGGGATTGTGACAGTGATACAAGTTTTTAGTTGACACCTGTTTCAGCCTCCTGCTTGTCATTAGCTTCAAGCTTTTGTTTGCTCGGGATCCTTGCTGGCAGTGATGCAACCGGCCCATTTATGTTTGCTCAGCCTGCAGAGATAGTGAAGTGAATACAGCTCAATGTTGTCTCAGTATTATCCGGTTCCTCACTGTGGGCTCATTCTGGCAGTACCAGAAGAGACGCTTATGAATGTAATAGTTTTACTCATCATCGAACCTTCAGTCCAAATTAATTATTCCTTCAGGTATCAAAACATCCCTTTTTATGTTTTGCGGAATTATGAAATTACTGATTGTGTGACAAGTTATGCAAAACATTGGGGATTTTAATGAGATGACCCTCAATCACTCTCTTACATGAACCCTGAATATGACAGATTGCTACTCAAGACTGAGTTTTGGTTTTGGCATAAAAAGTGAAAAACTAGAGGGACGTTTAATGAATGAAATATGTATTTTTAATCATTTAACTATCGTATCTTACATCCTTGTGGTAGATGTGCTCAATCAGAATGCGGCCCTCAGGTTTTCAGGATGAGATGGCTTTAAATTTCTCCGTGTTACCCATCAGATGTGAAATTGTCTTGATGGCATCGATGTTCCTCACAGTAACCGAACTCTGGGTCTTGGAGATTTGTGATACCGCGGTCACCCCACACCAGCTCTCACCCCCGTGTTGATGTTCTGAAAACACCACTGAAGCACAGCTCTCGCTGTTGGTGCTGCACGCAGCTGTCTGCCGAGTCAAAAGTCAAAGCTCACGTCTGTAATCTGCCTCCACAGGGTGGGAGGTGAGAAGGTCCTCCTGCTGTCTGCTGCAGCCTGGGGATCAATGACAGCCTTCACCCCCATCCTGGCCCACTTCTGCTCCCAGCCCATCCTCTCCATGACCCTGGCCCGCTTCCTCATGGGCCTGCTGCAAGGTGAGACCACTGCTTAAAAGTGGGACACATTTTTTTCCCCCCCCACCTCAACCGCCCATGTTATTTATCAACATGTTTCGAACTCAAAAGCAGGAAATGCATCACCTTCCTGCGGGGTCGTGCACAGGAAGCGTCTGTCTGTGTAAAGCTGAAGATGTTGTTGATCCATCTCAGTGCAGTTTGCAGCCAGTCATTGAGCAACAAGAGCAAAGCGCGATTACCGTAGTGTTGAAGGCTCGCAAACCAGAGTGTGTTTCTTCACAGTGGAACACGCAACACATTAAACATGGTCATTCCTCGGGTGTTTTCAAAGTTTTAGTCATAGTGGCGTAAAGTGACATCACATTTTATGTCACAGTTCATTTTGGTTCTTCTTGCACATCTTTTTTTTTTTTTATTTGTTTATTTTGTCACCCTCATATGATCCCTCAGTTTGAATTCACCTTCCTCCCGTCAGACCAAAAGGAGAACTGCTGTTTTTAATTGAATGAAGGCTCCTGGTTGCCAGTAAGATCTCCTGTTTTTCAGCATCACGAGGATGAATGCATGTTCTCTCTTTAACCTTAAACTGACTGGGAACTAAGCTCCTTGTAAATGCAGTGTGTTTGGTATGAAGTGAATAGACTGTTGTCTGTGTTGGGTTTTTAGGCTCATGCATAGAAACAGTCAAAGCCTACTGCAGTGAAGTGTGTGCCTTTTCTTCGATCAGTGAATGAGCCTCTCTCTTTAAAACCATTTAGAACTCGCAAGTGATCCAACCTGAAGGTATTGACTATAAAGGCAGCACATCAGACTGAGAATATCATTACGTAACAATTTCATCTTTGAAGTTACAGTTTTAGTGCTGCTTGAAAATCCATGTATTTCCAATCAGCAACCCACAGTTCTCTCTGTTCTGGTAACTGAAATGTGTTTTCTTGTGTGTTCTTTACATAGCATGTATTTTTAAAAGGAGAGATTAATAATTACATTTAGAGATATCGGGAAATCCGAAGACATCTGTGGCCTGTGAAGGATGCATTGTTTGTTGTGTTCATCCCTCATTTGGCTGAAGAATCCGAATTATTATTACTCTCCCTCAGGAGACACATGATTTCTATTTCTACAGATCAGATAATACAGAACATATGTTTCACTTCAGGATCTGCAGTTGTTTTATGTAACAATGCCATGAAAGTGCAGTCAGATTGTGTCTGACTTTCTTTCTTTCTTTCTTGTACTTTCTGCCTGATTTCAGGAGTTCATTACCCTTCTCTGGCGAGCCTGTGCTCTCAGAAGGTGGTGGAGAGTGAAAGAGGCTTCCTCATGAGCACTGTGGGCAGTGGCTCCTACCTGGGGTGAGTCAAGCATTATGCAATAAGCAGGGCATTATGTGGACAAGTGGCTTATTCTGGCTGTGAAAGACATTTGTTTCTTAATTGAGGGATTCATCCACTGTGATCTCATAATCACACCAAAATCATGTCAGCTCTTTCCTGTGTCCATGTTACGTGATTTTTATTATTCTTTGTTTCTGCAGTTATGTGAAATATGAAGATAATTGCTGCTTATTATCTTTGGGTGACACTCCAGGGTGTGTTAGGATGTCATGGAATGATGATTTGAATATTGTGATGACGTCTTGACCTTCATGAATGTGACTAAACCTGTTTGACCTGTGTTGTGACCTTTTTTTTTTTTTGTTTGTTTATTTTTTGCTCCAGCACTCTGGTGATCGGGGGCGCTGGCTCCCTCATGCTGGACCTGTACGGCTGGCAGAGTGTTTTCTACGTCTCTGGTCTCCTCTCGGTCCTGTGGGCCTACTGCATGTGGAAATACCTCCTCAAGGGAGAAGGCAGGGAGAGCTTTTTGCTGTGTCATTAGTATCACCGCTGAACGCTCCCGTCTTACACCGGCTTATTTGTACAGCTAATTGGAGCGGAGGATCTCCTGCATGACCGCCCGCCTGCATTCATCTGTGTTTGCAGGACCCATAATTACGCTGGAGTCCCTGGGCAGCGGTGGGGTCCCATCCAAACTTTCCAAAAGACACTGGTTGCGGCTCCTCAAGCAACCTGCAGTCTGGTGAGATGACAACGTGCGGGCGGGGAAGTGTGTGTCAATGTTTGGGCTGCTGTGTTGTCAGTGTACATTTTGTGGTCTGTGCAGTTTTCTTTTCTGACAAATACTGCTTCAGGATGTTTTATTATTACCCTGGCACTAACCCTGACGAGTCTGTGGCGTCGTGGTGTGTATTTATCTGTGTCTGTGTGTTTCCCGGACAGTGCTGTGATCGTGACGCACCTTTGCACGGCGAGCACCTTCTTCACTCTGTTGTCGTGGCTGCCAACGTTCTTTAAAGACACTTTCCCCGATGCTAAGGTAAGTGCGACATTTTCTCAACCTCTTTAATATTAGATTTGTCCTCAGGTCCGTCCTCGACTCTGCTTTATCCAACACATTCGCGATCACAATTACA
Organism: Salarias fasciatus; assembly: GCF_902148845.1. Taxonomy (NCBI): domain Eukaryota; kingdom Metazoa; phylum Chordata; class Actinopteri; order Blenniiformes; family Blenniidae; genus Salarias; species Salarias fasciatus. Next base: position 16,828,471 of record NC_043764.1, on the reverse strand, counting down.
CTCAGTGAAATGTTTTCGGACTGTGGGACCAAAACCAGAAAAGCCTCATGACCACTGGATCAGTATGCTGCGTACTCATGACCGCCTTCTCTCTTTAAACACACAATCCAGATCAATGTTGGTGGAATAAAACACAGCGATGTTCACCCAGGGACAGTTTCGTCAGCCACGATCATTGAATGATCTTTTATACGATTTCACTTATTCTAATAATAATTTCGACATTAATTGTTCTCGTTCCGTGTTTCGCCTTTTCAGACATTAAGCAAAGTGCGATATGAATAATTGAAAAAAAATCAATAAGTAATGAGACCACTGTGATGTGCACTTTGCTGCGTGCGCTGCAGACAGCTTGGAGTATTGCAAGCAACATTTCAGATGATGTGTATGTTTGTTAAAAAAAAGAAAAAAAAAAGTATTTGTATTGTAGTGTAGTGAAACCTTTATTTGCTCTGACATTGATACTGTACGTTTAAAAGGACAAGGCTGAACGTAACGGACCGATAAAGTAGCAGAACTTTTCATCTGTGGTGGTGCAAGTCCTAAAAGCTCTCAGCTGTCCTTGATAAGAGACAGAAAATACGATGTACTTGCAGGGCTGGGTGTTCAATGTCATCCCTTGGTTGGTCGCCATCCCTTCGTCCCTGTTCAGCGGCTGCTTGTCGGATCACCTCATCAGTCAAGGTAGAAGACCCCAGAAAAATGGCGATCACAACCGTTTTTAAAAGCAAAATGATGAAACGTCTGTGTAACACATTTCCTCTCCGCGTCCCTCCAGGGTTCGACACAGCCTCTGTGAGGAAGCTGATGCAGGTACAGCACATGTGTCCTGTTACTGAGTAGACAAAGCGCACCTCGGTCGTCTTTCCACTGTGTAATTTCTGTGTTTTCCTGCGTGCTAGTTTTTCTCCATGGGTGTGTCCAGCGTGTTTACTCTTCTTCTCTGTGGCAACACCACCTTCACCTGGGCTGTCGCGTTTGTGTCTGCCACCATGGGCCTCACAACCTTCAGTCACAGGTACTGCACACTCAAAATCCCACATTTAGCTTTCACCATAATGCTGTTTTTTTTCATGCTAGATATTAAAATTTTTGTCTATTTTTTTTAACCTCATGGTCTCTCCTTGCAGTCAGTTTAAGGCTTCCTTTGTCCAAAAGGAAAGATGTGACACGTCTCAGCTTTTATTATGCGTGTTTAGACAGTTTCAGTTAGAGCTGGAGAGGCTCGGTGCCTGTGAGTCATCTCATTTCTTTGTGCTTCATTGATGTTTTAAGGATGATTACCTAAAAGTAGAGCCTTGTTGAGCTTCATTTGTGTGGGAGGTTGTACCTGAAAAGACTCAGTCGAATACATCTCCAGACTTCTTTCAATTTTGAATGAATGTGAATAATAGACATTTGGCGTGCTGAAGAGTCTGCACCATATGTTAATAATTTTAAAGGGAAATGTAGCCGTGACTCATTTACATGTTTTGAATAGTTTGTGGTTAATGAGAAAAAGCAACAAAACCTTAAGAAAACACTGATAAAGTTCAAGAAATGCCACAGTCACCTAGGAAACTGTAAAGTGAGCTGTAATTGAATACAAATTAAAAAGACAAGGTATAAACAAGGCTGGGATTTTTCTCATTTCTGAATATTTTTAATTAAATAACTTTGTAATACCATTACAAATTGTATAGTTAAATTGAATTTTACAGATCAAAGAAAGTTTTACTAAATGAAATTTTATCGGTGTTATGTTTCACACTGTAATTGCCTCAACTCTCCGGTGTCACTATTATCTCAATGTTTTGTAAGATTATAATTTCCTGATCCTGCAGTTCCACAGCACCATTATTTTTAACAAGGGCCCTACCAAAGGAGATGGGATTTGACTTTAGGCGTCCAAATGTATAAGATGGATTAATATATGTATTCAGTAGGTGGCAGCTGGCGTCCCCTGACAGGCGCAGACAGATTATCAGGCTGGTTTTATTCTTGAGATAATCTATTTAGCTTCTTTTGGAGAAAAAGTGTTAAAAGCAGGCTCTCTCTCTCTCTCTCTCTCTCTCTCTCTCTCTCTTTCTCTCTTTTTTTTCCACAGTGGTGTCTCTGTGAATGTCCAGGACCTCGCTCCATCCTGCGCAGGAGCCTTATTTGGTGAGATTTTAAAAAAATAAATTTTTACAGATCATTTCTCGAGAGCGCGTGAAACATTAAACGTGTGATGAAAGTGACACCCTGTGTGTGTTTCTTTCGCAGGTGTTATGAACACATGTGGTGCTTTCTCAGGTGGGTTGCTGTTAATTGAGAAGTACCTGAAATCAATCTTTGACCAGCAGGTGCGGGAAAACGCGAAATGGAACGAGCGATTCTGTTTCCTGAACCCAAACTTTGAGCTTGATGGCCTGTCAGTCACGCCGCCTCCTTTGTGCCATGCATATTTCATCAAGGGAGCATAATAAAGTTAGTGTCAGATGAATAATAGAGCGAACAGAGGCTGACAGTTAGCGATCCTGTGAGGGACACAGAGGAGTCGGTGGCAGCTGGGGGCGTCTGAACTGTACCGGCACATGAAAGACGCAGTGTGTCCTTTCTGTCTTCCTGATGGTGTTTTATTAATGCCTTCCACGTGTTTGTGCGCAGGGGTCCTTATGGTGTATTTCTCGGGGTATCTGATCGAGGCCACGGGCTCGTGGGCGTCCGTGTTCGCCCTGATCACCACCGTCAACCTGCTGGGCCTCTGCACCTTCCTGGCCTTCGCCGAGGCGCGCCGGGTCGACATCGACACCAGTAAGGTTCGCCACCACAACATTCACATCTGAGGGTCGCCCCCGAGGAAGAGTCGACCTTGGGCAGCCGGCAGCATGGACACCGGAGCCCCCCGCCCCGTCTGATATGGAGAGCACATGGACAAATCCACAAACGGCATCTGGGAAAAAGGTTTGACTGCCTTTGTGTCCATTAGAAGAGGTATTGCGACAGTTACTCAAAGCACAGTGTAAAGTCTTAAGGAGCTGCAGACTTGAATCCTGGAAGGCAAAGCTGCATTAAAGCAGGAAGGAAGTAGGAAAAAAAAAAACACTACCTCAAGGTCACAGCTTGCGGTGGTCAAATAGTTTTTGGGAAAACTGTGTATGTCTGTTACAGCGTGTGCGTGTGTGTGTGTGTGTTACCGAGGAGTGGCAGAGATTATCTGAAAGCCATAGCTGTCTGTTTCAGGTGTGTCTGTGTGAGTGGAGCTTGGAGAGTGATGGATGTGTTAGTCTCAGGAGCTCGGTGACAGCTGTGACAGACTAAGGTGGTGTGTTCCTACCCCGCGGGGACGGCAGGGCGACGCGGGGAGAGTCCGGCCTCCCGGTACCTGAAGTCTTTTATTAGTACGCCCCACTCACCCATCGGAGAGAGAGATCTGTCTGAGTGACACCTCATTACCCAGACACTAATTACCTGGCAGCGCTCTAATGTTCTGTACCATTTCCATGCTCTGGTCCCCGTCGCCGTGGTTACAAGCTCATCTTACCGTTTCAGGAAGGGTCGAAGGAAGCTCCTTTGACCGAGCACCTTCTCTCCGAATGTTGTCTCAAAGAATATGTCTCAAGGTGGAAGACCAAAGGTTATTAATTCATTTAAGGAAGTGTTTTTTTTTTCTTTGCTGTTGCACGCAATAGAATTACCTCATGTGATTGTTTCAAGTACCTTTTCTGTGACACGACTTGTTGAGTTTCAAAAGCTTTTTCACAGTAAATAAATGTTATTCTAAGTGACAGAAAGCAAGAAATACACAAGACAGGATGACAGGTATAATCGGATTGATGCGGTGAGGAAACACAAAGACTTTGTTCTTTTATTTAGTTATTTTCTTCTTGGAAATGAGCCTTTTTTCTGTCAACTTTATTGTCTGAAATGCACAACTGAACACCCTTATTATCGCACTTAGCACCTTAGTTACCCAGGCAGGAGGTGTCGAGAGTATTTCGATGGGAGCGGTGTTTGTCTTTGTCTTGTGAGCCGGTTTCCATCCCTCAGTATCCATTTTACACACTGATGTGACGAACGCCGCATGACAGATGGGAGGATTAGAAACCTGTCTTTGGCTGGGTGCAGGTGATCAGCTGAAGGCGATTTTGGCGATGTGATGTTACTGCGGAGTGTGTAGCACGGTAAAGCTCGCTGCATAGCTTTGGATGAATGTCAGAGTGACTGATCGTGGCACACTTTCACACACTTTGGTCACTTCATGTCAAGGTTTACTTGCCATGTGTACTTGGAAACTATGCATTTATTATTTTGTGCCTGATTTTGAGCAGCAGCAGACCTGCTTGGTGTGCTCAGTGTGTCAATGCAGCATCTGTTACTGATCATTGTAAATCACATTTTGCTTTTGTTGAATTTTTTTTGTTTCTGAATATCATTTGCTGTTGCTAAAATAATGTTTGTGTCCTAATGGATAATTTCCATGAACCTTTTGAACTGGATACCTTAAAGTAGAGTCATTTGTAGTAGAGAAGAGCATAGTAATAGGACTTATTTAAAGCTTTGCTTTCTGTATTGTAAAGATTATTTTTCTGTGTTTAAAACACAGAAACTTAGTTACTATACAGAATAATTTATTTTGAGAGCTGATAACCATGCCAAATATCACAGCTAGTCTGCACCAACACTATGTATTGTGGTGATTGTACACAAAATGTATTTATTAATGTAAGACCACTGTACGAAACTGTCAGCCTTTGAAACAACCCGGCCTGTTCTCGTGATTTAGGAAGACACATTCCGTAGATGCTCGGCTCAACTCTGCAGATGTGCTTTATTTACGACCGCCTTCTTTTCTTATTTTGTTGCAGTCGTGTTGCAAACCGCCTAAAGTTACGTGCTGAATACATTCTGGGGTTCTGTGCACCAACATATCTGTCTGGATTTCCCTGAAAGCCTTCTGATGAAGAGTTTTGTTTTTTAATCAATATGTAACATATATATGATTCAGAAAGAAAAAAAAACATTATTGTAAGAAGATGCAGTATTCTAATGCTTTGGAGATATGTTATATTTAAAAAGAATCTGTCACCTTTGAATAAAAGTATATTTTGTCAACAATGTCGAGGTGTGTCAGTTGTAGTATCTGCATGTATTTCCTCCTCTTGTCCACTGAGAGGCAGTACAGTGTCAGAAATGAGGGGAGAACACACACATTGAGCCTCCAGATGCATCACGCTTCCTGTTAAACACTTGTACAGAGAACAATGAGCGCTTCCACCTTCAGTTTTAAGGATTCCCTGTCACTTTTAAACTAAAGATCATCAGCATGCATGTCCAAAATGTCACGCCCTCCACTAACGAAGAACTCGACTCACTTCAGGGATCTGATCCTTCTCTCGTTCCTGGTACAGGTTCTGCTTCAGTGCCTGGTCAAGGGTCTGGCCTAGTTCACTTCCTGGACCTGGTTCAGTGCCTGGTCCAGGGTGTAGGCACTGAATCGGGTCTAAGACCTGCACCTGGATTCACATCAGGACTAGGATATGAAACGAGACCTGGGTCAGTTGCTTGTCAAAGTCCAGTTCCTGATAGTTACTGGTCCTGGTTCAGTTCATTGTCTAGTTACTGGTCCAGGTAACGGTCCAGGTCCTGGTCTAGTTTATTGTCAAGTTCTTGATTTAGTACCTGGTCCATGTCCTGGTGCAGGTTAAGGTCCTGTTCCAATTCCTAAACCAGGTCTTGGAACAGTTTATGGTCTAGTTCCTGGATTACATCCAGGTCCTGGCCCAGTTTATGTACTTAGTTCTTAGATTAGGTCCAGCTCCTGGTCTAGTTTATGATCTAGTTCCTGATCCAGTTACTAGTCCAGGTCCTGGTCTAGTTACTGGTCCGGGTCCTGGTCCGTCCTGTTCGCACCATGGGCTCAGATATGGCACCATATGGCAGGATGCTGGGTGCCATGCTGGCTCGCTGGCACTACCCACGTGTGAACGGCCAGACGCGAGTCAACCATCCCTCCTCCTCGCGGGACTGAACAGCTCCGGTCGCCATGGAGACGGACGGCTTGCGGATGCCGCGTGGCCCCGCGGAGAGGAGGAGGGGTCAGAAGTAACGAGTCGGACAGAAGTAATCCGGGCAGCCGCCGTGACTTTGGCCCCTTCATGTACAGTTCATAGAGAAACAGAGGTGGTTGTTCACTTACTGGAGCGCCGCGCTGACACAAAACGATGCTGTAAAAGGAGACATAATCATGATGAGTGGCCCACTATTTAATTAGCAGAGATGAAACAGTGAGGGGAGAGTGGAGGCGAGGGGAGATAAAACCTCCCCCAACTTGTTGGCTGGTAAGAGTAACCCAATAAATGCGGGGCCCATCAGAGAGGCAGAGATACATGTAAATGAAATAGCCCCATTAATTAGTAATTAACATCAAGTTAATGACATTTCACTGTGTCGCCATCTCGTCCTATGTCCTTCCTCTGGTGGAGGGGCCTCTCCTGGGCCCCTGATCTGAATGCTAATTAGCGGAAAGCTAAACTGCCATATAGGGCTCCCTAATAATATAGAGGCCCAGTTTAAGAGTGGTCATTGTGTGGGGAGGATTAATGACTTTGCTGTAATAGATCAGGAGGCTTTATAAGTCTGTCACTCCTGAGAGGGCTGAGGGTGATATTGAAGACCATTGACAGGTTTAATGTGCTAATTGCGTTGTGCCTGTTAGCCTAACGTTTTGTTATCCCTTATGACTTAAGATTACTTCTTCTCTTTTACCATTCTCCTAGTTATCGCAATGTATCTAAGAAATACTTCTGCTAAATGAGGGGAAAACGGTTTTGTTTCGGGTCTCGTTATTTCAGAGACTTGCGTGGATTCGTTGAGTTTGAACTTGGCGGTGGATTCGGGTCCCCTCCTGAGCCAAAATCAGCTCTGTGACAGAGGTAATTTTACATGATTTGACTGCAGCCCGCCGCATTATCTCTGTGAAGCTAGATGAAACATGAAGTTAACACTCTGCGCGCAGCGGTATTCCTGCAACGGACAAGAATGTCAGCTCGGAAATGAAGGAGATGTAATCACACATTGATGTGCCGGGTTATGTCCTGCAATGCTAAACTTGGCTTTGAGTCTGCGGTGGGGTTCTTTTTTTTTCTGTCCCCCAATGATTTATTCTTCTCTCCTATTGTAGCCAGCAGCGTCTCTCCATCCACCGCTCCTCTTTTTCTTTTCTTCCTTTCTTTCTGGATTCTGTTCTGATACATAATTGGGCCTTTAAAGCAGTCCCCTGATGCCCAACCACATCCACCATTAGCACACCATTACACATACACACACCGAGCACACACACACACACAAATATGTTGATTTCTGTCAATTAAACCCCATCAGCTGTTTGCCTCCTGCTAGACATATGGCCTGTGTTAAATCTAAAGAGCAAATGGAGCTACCATTGAGAGGGGCATCATTTTAATGGAACCCTGAGGGACAAGACCCACACCTGCGCAATAATAACATTAAACCGTGCTCAACCCAGTGGCCAGATGAGGACAGTGTTGGTTTGTGTGTGCGGTGTGTGTGTGTGTGTTTGGATACATGAACATGGCATCCTGATTCAGACTCACCTGCAGCCACAGAATCACTTTATAACACAAACTAATATGAAACTCGGATGGTGTTTCTCCTACGAGGCTCCACAGGTAAATTTGCTTCGCTTACACTCATATGTTTACTGTGTTCTGAGCCAAAACAGGTGAGAGGTGGCCTGAGCTGTTTTCATCCTCTAATATTTGTTATTATATAAGCCAGAAAAAGCAAAGGCACAAACGCACGCCATCACTGCAAACCAAGTCTCCCCTGCAGTCAGAGTGAGAGTACAGATTCTCTTTTCCCTTTTTTTTTTTTTTTTTTTTCTTGGCCAAATGAATAATTATGGAGTTCACAAGTCTTTAGTCAGAGACAAATAAATGAACAAATGTTTAGAAATATAATTTTAGAAAACAATATGGTATGATGCCTTTGGCAGAAAGAGTCAGATGCTTAGATTTAAGACAAGAGAACAAACTGAAGGCTCAGATGGAATGAATACAGCAAATCTTTCCATTTCATATATCATCGCCCTTTAAAACAGTCTTTTTTTTTTTGAACAAGCGGAAAAGACATAAATGAGCAATAGTGGAAATTTTAAAAATTATTTATCTTAAAATCTTGCCTTTAGTTTGCATTTAATCTTATGGCTATGAATACCTCCATCCCACTTCTTATGCTTGTACTGAAAGATACCAGTCAAATATTATTTTGATTATTTCTCCGTTGTCTCTTTATTTCGGTAATCTATAATTTTATTTATTAAAATTAAATGAACTTGCTGTGTTTGAACAGCCATGTAAAAGCATCCAGAAGGACAATTAATCAGTGTCAAGGATTTTTGAAGGGTGAAATATATCAGCTCTCTATTTTAGCTCAGTGATTTACAGACATTAGCAGAATGAACTGATTGCATACACTCCTTCTTTTAATATGTGTTGAAAAGACTGTGCTTATAAATGAAAGGATTACTTGATACTGTCTTTACATTAGTCAGGTTAATTAAAAAAAAGTAGTAGTTTGACTAATTAGTAGGAATTAGAAAGTTGGCTTAACTCCTAAATATGAACAATTTGTTTTTGTCTATGCAAAATCTGTAGAAGATTAAGACACTGCACTTTATTTATATATTTGATCATTTCTATTAATTCTTTCAGCATGAAATGAGGCATTTCCATAGTTTAGTCTCAGCGATGCTATAGTTATTCTACATGTGACGATATAAAGCAGCAAATATTCACATTTAAGAAACTGCAGCATATTTGGCTGTTCTGCATCAAAATGGACGCTGATTATTTATCTCTTGCCACAATAATTAGTTAATTGGTTAATTATCCCTTCATGTTTTTGCAACAAATAAATACAGTTTGATCATCCTTTGTAAACCAGTGAGTGAATGTTAACAAGGTTTGGAAAAAAACACGGATTTTAAACAAGTGATAACATGAAATAATAATAAAATGTTTTTGAATAATTCTGCTTAGGTTTTGGGGGGTTTTTTTGTCTGTCACTTGCTAATAATCCGCAGCATTCTGTTTGTGCATGCACATGAGGAGGTTAAATACCCCCACCCCCCCTCAGTACCCCTCCACTCATCTGTTCCAGCTCTCCCCTGCTTCACACCGCTCACATCTCCAACACCACCAGATCTCCCCCTTTTTTCCTGCTTGCTCTTTACTAAAGTTTGGCTGTCAATCAGCACTGGCCTCAGGCAACAGGCACTGATGAAAAGACCCCTGAGACAAGGAGACCCAAATTAGATTTCAATAAGGATGTTGAATATTCATATCAGGGAAACATCTAAAGGTAAATGCTTTTTGATCTCCTCACACAAATATCACTTGTGTGCATTCCCAGGTCCTGCCGCTCTGGTTCTACAGTGTTTTCTCCCCAGCCTGGTCCAGCCCCGGCCCCGGCCTCGGCTCTGTCTTGCTCCTCGGGGGATGCGGTGGAATAATGATGATGGAGCTACAAAGGAGAAAAAGAGCCATAATGAATGTTTATACTAAAGGGACTCAATAGAAAGGGCATCCGTACTAAGTATTCAGTAATTAGTATTTAGCAGAAGTTGATCGGTGAGTGCACACATTCAACCACAGAGAGAGAGAGAGAGAGAGTGAGAGACACACACACACTTAACACACATAGACACGCACGCATTCAGGGCAGAATCACCGAGGTAAAATCATTTACTGTGTAAACTTTAGACAGGGGAACCTCCCCTGACAGCGGCAGTCAAAACACAGTTTCATTCCTCCTGTCAACATGTTTACTTTATTTTCATAATTGACTCACTTTGGGTCGATCTCTCCAAAATGTCAGCAGCATTCACAACGAGGTTGTCTCCTTTCCCGAACATACCTGCGTTCTCTGGTTCATCTGCTCCGTGCAGAATGATAATTATCACCTCAGCACATTGTGGAGGGCTGAGTCTCCTAACCTAAAAACCTTTTTGTCTTGCCTTGATGTGCTTTTTGCTTGTAAACCACACTTAAGAGAAGAAGAAGAAGAAGAAGAAAAAAAAAGGGCCAACATTCTTGCAATACCCCGAAGAAATTGCAATCACTTCCATCTTACTGGAGATGGAAATGTGTGATGGTGGTGGAGGATGTGGGGGGGTGGGGGGGGGGGGGGGGGGGGGGCATGTGGGGGACTGCCTTAGGCTCTTTTCCCCACAGAGAGTCCACCTCGCTCGGGAACGCACAATGAGACGAGTCCTGAAATGAGACCAAAGGATGGAAACACCATCCCTTCTTGACACAGGAAGGGACCATCCAGCTAATAGCCCCTGTCAACTTCTATCATCAACAATGCGTCAGGAGTGAGCGTGATAGTAGCAAACGAGCAACCGTGGGCCGGTGATGCAGGACGACAGGCCGACTCGTAAGTCCGTCTTTCAGGCAGGACTACCAAAGAGGCATCTATTCTCTTACATTATACTTTTCTCTTGTTATTTCTCTCACTCTGTGTTCCTCTCAACCTCCCCCGCCCCTTCCTTACAACATGATGGTCAGTCTATTGCCAGGCAATCTGGTCTGTGATGTTGTTCACACCTTCGTCGAGCCAAAAAGGAGGAAAAAAAAAATTCTTTTGACAAGATATGATGACTTGCCCAGGTGGTGTGTTTCACTGGTCTCTTGGTCTTATGGGTGAGGGCAGCCAAGCAAGGTATGCTTGTGCATGTGTGCGTGTGTGCGTGTGTGCGTGCGTGCATGTGTGTGTGCGCCTACAGTATATGATAGTGTGTTTACCCTGGGCCTCGATGCTGCAGTGCTGTGATGCTGAGTGTCACCCTGCTCCGGCCTGAGCCCTGCAGCCAGAGAAACCAGCTGTGAAACTGACAGGTTTGTCTTCTGCACTCACCTACACTCTTTCTTCCCCTCCACAAACAAATACACACACACACACACACACACACGCACGCACGCACAAATCCCATCCGCATGCAACCACATACACATAATTGAGACTCGCACACACTCAATTTTGTGGCCCGAGGTTTAAGTACACATGCACACACGAAACACCACCCCCCACCCGCCCCACCCCCCTCAAACATCCACACATATCCACAGACCATCACACAAGCTGCGGGCAGTCTCTCTCATGCCAGCTACAAACACAGCGCAAAAGAATATGCTTACAGAGTTACGATATATAGTAGCTACTCACTGACCACAACCTGATGAAAACCAGAGGACCAAATATGAAACATGTGAATTAAATGTACCCTAAAATTCACCTCTTTGCCTCATAAGATCATGTGTAGTGCTAATATGGTCAGTCAATCAGGATGACAGATAGACCAACACAAGACCAGGTCTGTTTCTTTTACTAAAGGTAATAAGAGAAAAAAAAATAGGCAATGCATATTTGATTTTTGTGACATCTCTGTGACATCGTTTTCATTATGCTTTGTTTTATGTGCTTTGAAATGTCGATAATAGGAAAGATATTTAAAGTTGTCCATGTGTCAAGATGATAAAGTTGATATTGGAGCATTTAATGTTTAAGTGAAAATCCAAATCAAACAGGTTTAAAACAAGTTCTGTTTCATACATTTTTACAAGGATGGTAAACAGCAAAACTCAGTTTTGAATTTAATGTAGATCATCTGTGTACTTCAAAGCAATGGCTTTGTTAACTATCAATAGGTTTTTTTGTTTGCTTTTTTTGCTACTTGACTTTTTTTTCTCCTTGACAGAACAGCTTCTATTGAACATTGAACCTCATCAGCTGTGCAAACATGACCATGACAAGCATCTCCATGATTGAATGAGACTTAATCAACCCACCTGAATCCATGAATCTTGCAGTGTGCACGTGTACGTCGGCATGTAGGTACGTTCCACATGTGTACTTGCGTGCATTGTGTTTCATGTAGGTCAGTGAGGACATGCAACATTGCCACAAGCGTCTGAACTTGTGGTCCATCTAGGAAACGCTCATGAGTTACCCCCTCAGGAGATGCTGCCCTCCATGGCACCTTCCCCCACACCCAGTGCACGCCCGACTATCACACACACACACACACACACACACACACATACACATACACACACGTGAAGGCACATGGACCTTGACACACAGTAGTGAAGGATGCCATGTGTATCCAGGTGTCTGGCTGTGCTGTAGCACCCTTCAGATGTCACTACGACAGAAATCAGCGGTCTGACCAGAAAGTCTGCAGGCTGCACGTGTGTGTTACTGTGCCACGTTTGTGTACGCGCACGCGCGCGCGCGTGTGTGTAAGTGCATCTGCGTACACTCTGCATGCGTGTACTTATATGTGTGCTCGTGGCTGCCTATTCCTAGAGGGTGGGGGTGAGAAAAACAAGTGAGAAAACAGCAAAACAAGTTAAGAGACAATGAAGAAAGCAACACTGGCACCTGTTTCCCCTGGTGTGGAGGGCGAAGAATCCACCTCACACACCACAGTGGCTCTTCCTCCTCTGCTCCTCTGCCAGTAATAACGCTGCCGATAATGTCAATTTGACACATTTTTGTCCAGTAGCATCCACCGTATCACCTTTATCTTCCTCTCTAACCTTCCTCAAACGCACTCTCTTCCCAACACACATGCACACTTTTTTTTTCTTTTTTTTTTTTGGGTTCAGTTATGTGGCCAGATGTCCAAGTTGACATAGCGCTTAAGGCGTTTGACTGGATGAAACAGTGCATTGGCTGCGGGTAAAGAGGGATTAAAACAAGGCCTGAGGCACTTGTGTTATATTGAAAACATCCTGGGCTGCTTTGTATGGAGATTTGCATACATTGGGGTCTGTGCAGCGATGGCCCATCTGCTGAAGTGCATTGTCCCCAAACAACAAAGTGTGTTTAAATATTTCACATCTCCATCTTCTGGGACAGAGGTACACAGAAATGAGAGAAAAGTGAGTGAGAGAAATAGAGGGAGATAGGGTGGCGGCGGTGGTGGTGGGGGTTGAAAAAAGACAAAAAAAGGAAGGAGTAGATTGGCACAGCTTTGAATTTGAACTGCTCCCAAATGTGCCTCAGTCAGAGCCACAGTAAATAACACTATCGCCGGCCAGAATCCGGGAAAATGAGGAGAATCTAAATATAATATTTTGTAAATCTAAAGTCTACTGGAAAACATAGTTGCCTGAATACATAAATGAAGATGTGAAATGTATGTCTTGGCTGTGGCGTTTGTCAAGTAAAGCGGGCTTGAATGCCACACGCGCAATTTCAAACATCTTACAAGAATTTTACTTGTGAAACCTGAGTCTTTTGTGTGTCGCTAAACATCTCAATAGCGACGCCGGACAGACATTTTAAACTAATATTAGCAAAAAAATGTTGAATAATGAATGCAGTGTTGTTAACTATGAAAGACACTGATGATGTTGGTGGAATAAAACTGGCAAAAATCCACAGCAGACAGTTTGTTACAGACTGGCTGAGTAGTAAGTCATCATCCCTCTGGCCCAAAACCTCTTTATTGTATTAATACCATAACTCTGGATTTCTGTGACATTTAATGGCACTGTAAAATTAGATAATTACTGTAATATATCTGTGTACTCATGCCCGTTTCCGAGGTCAGAAACATAAAAATTAATAAGGAACAAGTGGGAGAAAGAGGACGGAGAAGAGAGATTAAATGAGTGTGTGAGTATGTGTGTGTGTGTGTGTGTGAGAAAAGTTAGTTTTATCAATGCAAAGGAAACACGGCGGAAAGTTTTTTTTTTTTTTTTTTTGACAGCCAATATTTATGCGTCCTCTCTCGGTAGCCCTGCATTTTTATTTTCGCTCTCTTCTCCCTGTGTGTCTTTCATTTCAACCAAAACACACATCAAATGAAAAACATGCTCAGGGCAGTGGATGGTGGATGGAACAGTAAGGTGATTTAACGACGGGACGGTTTGTGTGTAGGCTGGACAGCCTGGTGCAGCCTCCATCTTCACAACCCGCACACACATTTGCACACACGCACGCACGCACACACACACACACACACAAACACACACGCACACACACACACTGACACCAAATATCTGAAGAGAAAAAAAAAAAAAAAAAAACAGCCAAGATGGACGTGAGGAACATGTTGCTTGCACGGGGGAGGATTTTGGAAAGAAGAGCGTGGTCAATCTGTTTGTTTCTCTGCCACATCCAAGAAGAGTGATAATTTCATTTTCTTTCATTATTTTCTCCCTTTTATTTTACTCCTAATGTCAGATTTTGAAAGCTGCTGAGGTTTATGTTCGAGACAAATCAGACAATGATTTTCGTTTATTTTGCGACGAGATGTCGCTCGTATTTGCTGCCACGGAGCGAGACGCCGAGGCGAAGCCACCGGGGATACCTGAACCTTGGGCCTCCTCCTTGTTGTGTGCCGCGTCTCTCTTTATCTAATTACGCCTCATGAGCCAGTTCATTTATGTGGACAATTTAGCCGCAGAAGGTCACGGCGGGAGAGTCTGTGAAAAAAGTTTAACCGACACGCATTAACCCCCATTTAATCAGGATTACAGAGAACAACCAAGCATTATTTAACACACATCACAGAGTATGACAGCAGTAGGAAAATATGGGACACACACACACGCACGCACGCACACACACACACACACACACAAATCCAGCACAATCAATCTAATGGTGTGCATTAGTTAACTGCCAAATGTTGGGCTTTTTATGGCAGGATCACCCGTCCCTTGAAAAGATAAATACGGTGCACAGATCCCAGTAATTACAGCAATCCCCTTACAGCACACAGAGAGCGTCCTCGCCGCCCAGCGTCTCTGGAGGGCTGCTGCCCTGGACACGAAGCCTTTCAGGACAGTTTTAGGGCACTGGGCTGACGGGCGGAAGAGGAGCATGATGGAGAGGAAACAAAAGGAGGGAGAGGAGATTTTTTTGGGAGGGGTTGTATTTACCAAAAAAAAAAAAAAAAAAAAAAAGGAAAAAAAAAGGGAAAGAAAATACACAGAGTAGTAGACAAATAACAGCAGACGCAGTCAAATGCTTGTTGACACACCTGTAAAAGACAGGCAGACACATGAAGCTGCGTGGGCTTCGGTATACTTCATTATCACCACTTCCCAACGGAAGAATTAAGGAAAAGAAACTTCAGTCGGCACGTGCATTAAAAGCTCATACGCTTTGTACGGATATTATCCAATGAAAGTGGAATAAAGAGCATTTTTACAGATTGTCTCGCCAGATTAAATAAACATTTAAGATTATCACTCATAAGCTTCTGGCTTCCACAAAAAAAATACTCTGAATAAAATGGGTTTAGAAAAAGGATGGAGACAAATAACCTCTGCATAGACACAATTTCTATTTGTAATTATTAAACACAAACACTGGGGAGTGAAAAGCTCGAGGATCCAGTGTGAGGAATTGAACTGCTCTGCAGGAAAATGTGAATGAACTCAACGCTTTACTGGCATATTTTTGAGAAAATGTGTTTCTTCATAAACAACAATAAGCTTTACATTCAGGGAATTCGAAAGAAAATGCACAGTGTTTTCTCCAGCTTGTTGAATGCGGCTTCTTCCAAATAAAACACACAAAGCAGATTTCATGAATGTCTTCAACCGTGCTCTGTTTACGTTGAGGTTTGCTGGGAAATGCTCTGAAATTCATTTGCTTTGATTTGTGCCAATTTTTGATCTCTCAATAGCTGAAATAAGTGGCAGTAATTCATTTTATATCATTTGTGTGCAGGATAAACAAAGCAGGAATACATAGGCTCACAGTACAGTCACATTTACGGGATCTATACGTCTTTTGTTTTCTCCTCTGTCGTCCTCCACACTGTGACAGTTGAATTTGCTCTAAGGGGGAGTTTTAGGCCCACAGTACATACTTCTATCTCCACCTATGTGCAATTTTAAGTCACTAATTAACCTGAAATGTATTCAAAATGATCACTGATACATTTTGTATTGATTTTTAAGTTGATGGTATTCAGTAAGTCAGTGGACGTGTCTTGTTCCTGTGGACGCCCAGATGGACTCCATGTTAGCTCCCTCTGGTCTATATTTCCATATTGAGATGTTTGTAAGACTGAAACGCTTTTCTTCAGCACCTATTTGATCTGAAAATAGCTGAAATGAGTGTCAGACATTGATGTTTGTGTTCTATATCTATATATCTACAGCTTTGTTGTGTCCACTCCATGAGAGCTCAGTCATTTATTCTGCTTCGCGCTGTATCAGACATTTTTCATAGACGGACATTTACAGTCATATGTGATTCATTGCAACCACTTTTTTTTTTTTTGCCTTATTGGCATTTTATTGGAAAACTATTGGTTCTGATTATTTATCTGAAGAAGCTTCCAAGTAAACAACAAGAAGCTTTACATTCAGTAACATTTTCCTACCGACATGATGTTTAAAATAAAAACACGCAAAGCAAAACAGAAATTCTAATCCTCACCTTTGACACTTCAGTTAATTTAGCCAAATTTTGACAGAAAATTTGAAAAAGATAAATGCAGTAGTTAGTTTCATGTCATCGAATTCTTGAATAAATTTTGGACGGATGCAGACAGAAATATCCTTATGACTGCATTGCTTTATCGCGCTCCGTGGTAAAAAAAAAAAAAAAAAAAATCTATATGTCCAGAACTATTTCAAAGCTGTTTTCATTGTGAAAAGTGAGTCATCTCTCGTACTGTGTGTCTTCTCCAAGAGCGTGCAGCAGACTGTGATAATACACCCCTCTCTCATGTGGACCACAGAAGGCTTCGGCTCCTCGGGATGCCTCAGCTGCTGTGTGTGTGTGTGTGTGTGTGTGTGTGTGTGTGTGTGTGTGTGTGTGTGTGTGTGTGTGTGTGTGTGTGTGTGTGTGTGTGTGTGTGTGTGTGTGTGTGTGTGTGTGTGTGTGTGTGTGTGTGTGCGTGCGTGTGTGTGTAAAGGTCAGCGACGGGTGCAGTTTAGCAAAGGGAACTGAGTAAAGCCTTCAAGCCTTCAGGCCATTCGGGGCGATTGATGTCCAGTGGGTGGCTGAGGAACACTAACTCACACTGCTCTGCGACCGCGGATAAAACTCTCATTAGTTTAAGTGTGTGAGAGTTCTCTGCCTCTGCACCCTTCAGACTACAGCGAGCGGCGAAGGGCCAAAATATGCCCATCGGATGACACGCATGGAGACTAATGTGCATGTTACCACAAATACACACTAAAAATAGAACCATACACACATTTTGGTGTCTCTGTGCTCTCTTTTGTTTGTTCTTGCAACATGCATGTGCATAACCATGAGCATGCAGCTTAACAGCAGGGCCTAATGAGGTCTGAAATATGAGCGGTAAACATTTGTATGGACAGATGTGGATTAATGTTCATCTTTTCTTCAAGCCAGAGATTAAACCTGATTTACTGCCTAACAGGTTTTAGTTTTGTTCTATTTTATTTCAGAGGGACAGAAATGAAGGGAGGATGTGAGCGAGGCGCACAGAGAAACAAAGGAAGGAAGCAGAGTGCTTGTGCGATTGTGTCTCTTACTTTTGGGGAAGTTGCCAGAAGAAGCCAGACAGTGAAAGTGGAAGGAACAAAGGAAGAAAAAAAAAAAAAGAAGAGAGAGAGAGAGATGTATTGGATGGAGGGAGAGGCAGAGGGAATCGTCAGATGCTCCTCATTCCTGTATGGGTTGCTTAAGTGAAGGAGGAGAAATTTGAGTCATGGGGACGGAATCAGAAATGTCAACAGATTGAGTCAGAGCAGAGCTGGGACCGTCTGGAAGGAGAGAGTATCAACACTGACTGAGGGGCACGCAGGATTCTGGGACCGCCACCGAGCTAATGGCAAAATTATTGGACATTGCGTGTGTGTGTGCGTGTGTGTGTGTGTGTGTGTGTGTGTGTGTGTGTGTGTGTGTGTGTGTGTGTGTGTGTGTGTGTGTGTGTACGTGTTGCATGGGGGCGGATGTGGGATTGGCTTAGTCTGCTGTCTATAATGAATGGTTAATGTTAGTCGGGGAAAAAATGAATACGGTCACCATCTGCTCGATCTAAGTCTGCGTTCTGTGCATGTGTGTGTGTCACAGTCATGCAGACACACACACACACACACACACGTACACACACACAATGTGCTCTTGGAGAGGGGATTTAGAAATATGGAATGGAAGTATGAGGAGGGAGGAAAGAGGAGAGATGCTACAAAAACCTGCACTGACAACAATGAAACAGAAGAAAACAATAAAGAGATAAAGAGATGGTATTTGTGCCGGCGACTTCACGTGTGATTAGATGTAGCGGAGACGAAGATACAGGTGAGCACAAATAGGGCACGGGTGATAAATTCTGTCAGGTTTCTCAAGCGCATGTAGCCTGTGGCTGCAAATACACACACTCCTGACACAAACACACACACACACACTCCTGAAACATACGCGAGCACCACAAAATCACACAGAAGGCATAAAGTTCACAGATGTTATCATCATCTGCACTCTAAATAAAAAATTACAAATATATACAGTATGTAAGGTTGGAAGCAACTGTATTATGCAAAAAGATGAGTAATTCAGTTTTTCAATGACATTTTACTCAAGTAACCAATATTACATGTAAATGTATATTCTTTTATGTATTTAGCTAAATATATGATTTTTGCAGAATGTCATTTAATTACTCAGCTGTACTCTAAGGAAACTGTGGATGCTGTTAACATTTAATGCAATCTGGTAGTTTATGATAAATTAATTTACCATTATATAGATTTTGTAGTATTAAACATTTGTGTTCACAACATATGTTAATACATAATGACTTAAATGTAACTTGAAGTGCATGTATTGAGTAGAATATATAACAAAATGTACAAATGATCCCTCAGAGTTCTTTGCAGTTGAGGAGAATGAATCATTTTAAAGGTAAACAAAAAAAAAAATGTTACATAAAAAATGTCTTTTAAAATATTCTGACTGAATTTAGGACCACTTGGTGTATCTCTGTGCTATCTATTACCGGACAATCTGAGTACACAGTAACAGTATTTAAAGCTTTAGGGAGATTACAAGTGTTGAGGAGGACACCGGAACAGTATCATCTCCGACTGTGCTCATACACACACTCTCTCTCTCTCGCCCACTCACACACCAACACAGAACAAATCCTTTTTTTTTTTTTTTTTTGGTTCTGTGAATACATCATACTTGTCTGCAAAGTTTAATACATAGAAACTCAGCTCTTTCCATGCATCATCATGCTCTTGGAGAGGAGAGAAAAAAAACTGCAGCACAGTTAAAACATTTGTGACACATCTCTGAACACTGGGTTGATAAGTAAATACAGCCTACATCAATAATCCTCATGTCACTATGCACTCTGTATTATGCAGGGAGTCACACACACACACACACACACATGTATGCACACACACTCACACACAAGCACAAACACACACACACACACTGCCAGGTTGTGATTAAATTCTCTGTGGCCTATGATCCCTCTCTAAATCTTTGCAATTTTCATTTTATGCAGCTTTAATATGGATCATAGTTGCTCTCAGAGTGCCCCATCTCCTAATCTGGAGCAATCTGAGCTGAGCCTGGCTGGGCCAACAGCTGACGCTAAGCCAAGCAGTCACACTCAACCAGCCAGCAAGTCAGCCACAAAGCCTCAGTGCAGCCAATGGGCCTAAAATACTGCAAGACAAGGCAAGTTCCACATATTCTTAAAGGGAGTTTGTTAAAATAGTTTGGTGGTTTTGCAGAGTTCAGTGTAAAAGTTGAGCACTTCAGAAAGAAAAGTTGTTGCAGGAAAAAAAAAAAAAGATAAATCAGCGTCAAATGTCAAAGATGGTAGCTACCTTACAGACATGCATTGTAAATGGCGATCTGTGCGTGTTTGTGGAGAGGCAGACCTGTCGTGTTGGCGGAGGTCACACAGCTCTGGTGTGTTTGGGGGGCTGTCAGGATCACACGCTGTCAATTTTTCTCATGACATTCAGGCCACACATACATACACACACACAGATTAATATGTTTTTCTGAACATTGGAGGGTCATAAGAGGATTAAGTAATTAAGGGTACACAGTTAAAAATGTATATTAATATTGAAATGCAAAGATCCAGGAAACCTAAACATTCCCAACGAGCATTAGTGCAATGACTAAGTTCCAAAAAGAAGGAAGAAAAACTTTTTTTCCTCTATATGAAGTCTGAATTTACATGTTGGCATCCGATTATTGCCATGTCGACAAAGCTGTCATGTTGAAATACCACCAGCTGAAGAGTTGGACCTGGAACAGGCCCCCTGCTGGGACTCATGTAAATAATACTGCTGCTGATGGGGGGAAAACCCGCGAACTGAGCAAAGCTAATGCCGAGCTTAACTCTCTCTGCTTCACTCGCACATGCAAATACCTTCATTCCCAAGCATAACATTTTGCGTATGCTTCGCCTCATTTTTGCAGTCCTGCGGCCACTGTTGATCATTTCACCTCTTTGCATCGATTAACCTCGGATGATGATCCCCTCTGATGTAAATGAGGGACGGAGTGAAAATGTGAGAGGGAGAGTGAACATCAGGAGACGGGGATCGCCCCCCTCCCACCTCAGTCGCGTTAATCCTCCCGGTGGCAGAAGGCAGGACCAGTCAGATATCTGGGAACCCTTATGGACATATTTAACACACGGTTTCTGTAAGAACACGCTGGTGAGGGCACCGGGGTTCAACATGTATGTGAATATTTCAGGAACTGTAAAACTGCAAAAACAGAAATAAAGGTTTATAAGTGCGATGCTGCATGTTAGACACAGATGGCAAGATTCTAGACTGCACTGAACGTGAATATCAACCACGGGCTGCACGTACTCACACACACATACTGGTACTGTTTGCAGCTTACTTCAAAACCCCCCCCAAAAAAATAAACATTTTTGCATTAATTGCATCTTTTGTGCATTGTTCATGACATAGTTTATCCTCATGACATTTGCTTAACCATAATCTCTCTATTATCTGTCTAGGGATCCTCTACTAATCCATCTTTGCTGACATCCTGTGTCACATTAAAATGTTAAAGATCCCCCCTCCAAACGCCGAGCCGACCTCCCCCTGTCACCCAGACTCATAAACCCTCCATACCCCTCTTCAACCTGTGCATCTTTAGCGTAAAACCTCAACAAATATCTGCTGTGGATTCTTCATTGTTATCAATAATTAAATTAAAAACACCACCGAATTGTCCTGCTGTCAGGTATTTTCTGTGCTGCTGAAACCTGGGGAATAAATCTACACTCTTGTCAAAAACAATTAGATATAAGCTGCACCACAGCCCTGGCTGACATGTTCCCTCACTGAGATGAACATCCACAGAGCAGATCATTTCGAGCGAGCTACATGCACACCGCCTGCAGCTGTAAATATCCACCTACTGTTTGAAAGTCCCTCACACATGCACCATTAGCTTCTGCTTGCTTAAGAGTTGCTAAGAAACTGTGCAGCTGTTTTGAGAGAACATAAAAAAAAAAAGACGTGGGCAACCGGCGGCCCCCCCCCCCACCCCCCCGTCCCCGAACTTTTCAGAAATATTCGATTTTAAATTGCATTCCGGTTGAAATCATTCCAAACCACTGGGTTTATTTCAGGGTGGAAAAAGAAATGAAATGCATGCATACTGAATAAAATTCAAATTAAATCTTTACAGCCCTCATAATGATCAAAGTTGCCTATCCCTGACATAAAGCATTAAAAAAATCAAATAATCCAATCAGAGGTTTGTAAATTTAATCATTGAGAGGGCAACTAAAAAATTCCTCTTCGATACTGGCTGGATGGAATGTGACCTTAGCAGTTTCACCACAAGGATACGTGAGAATTATGGCTCCTAACTTAATGAAAAAGAACCAACTGTATGTTTTTAAATCACATTTGTTGAATCAAAATTAATTGAATGACACGCTAATGGATTACAGAGTGATTCCAATTGATTGGCTGAAAAAAAGTTTAAAATAACCTTCAGCATCGGATCAGTTGGGAAACCAGTAATTTATAGTTTTTTTGTAATTTGAGTTCGTTGTCAAACCTGAAAACTACTGTTTGTGTGTGTGTGTGTGTGTGCGTGTGTGTAATACGACACAAAGACATTGTTCGGCTATTATTTGCCTTCTTATATCCAAACATCAGACGTCTGAACGCACCTCCAGTTCCACACAGTCGAGCAGACCATCCCAACATGAAGCAACATTGAGACTCATCACTAGAGAGCAATGGGAAAACTTGTCCAACCAGGTCTTATCTGAAAGCGTGCAGCGTTTTGTGTGTGTGTGTGTGTGTGTGTGTGTGTGTGCGCTTTGCAGCAGCAGCAGCAGCAGCAGCATGGTGGTAATACCTACAAACTTGTCCCCGTCTGTGCCGAGATATTAAGACCACTTTCTGCCTGTCAGGAAGTGGATGAGTGCAGGTTCACCTCAGTGGACATGATTAAATCACACAATAACCTCCTTCCCCTTATCAAATCCTCTTAAGCAGGCTGTATTACATAGCTGCCAAACAAAGAAAACTCAATCAGAACAATCAACCGAGCCAGGCCAAGCCCGCCCTGCTAGCTTGTCTGATCCCATTGTCGTGATTAAAATGAAAATGGAGCTGGGACATTACCAGAAATCCCATGTTCACCTTATAAGAGAGATCAGAAATGTGTGTGTGTGTGTGTGTGTGTGTGTGTGTGTGTGTGTGTGTGTGTGTGTGTGTGTGTGTGTATGTGTGTAGTTGAATCACTCCTCTTGTGGGAACATAAATCTGTTAATGAAGCCACAGTGTGAAGACCCGCCTCCTTTTGTGGGAAAGAAAGTGACCATAATGTAAACCATTAAAATTCAGTTTGAAGACCTGATTAAATGTTCGAAGCAGAGTTAGTGTGTGTGTGCATGTGTGTGTGTGTGTGTGTGTGTGTGTGTACATGCACTAAAGGGAATGATATGAATGTGTCCTCCTTAATTCCCCAACTTGGACCAAACACAAAGCGGCGCTTTCATTGTTTTCAATATTAATAGAAGAAAGATTACGGTTGATGGGATTGGATTACTGATATTTAGTGTTCATTCTCAAGTAGTAATAAAATAATTTGTTTATGAACTGTGGGGATAAACATGTTTTTGACATAGATTAGGGCAGCACAGATTCACCTGTAGTGGACTCCAATATGAATCTCTCTGCTGTTGTCAGATTAATCTTAAAACTGTTGATCAGGTAGTGTTTTCCTACAGGACCACCAGTATTTATGATAATTATTAAGTAAAATTATTATTATTATTATTATTATTATTATTATTATTATTATTATCATTATTATTATTATTATTATTATTCATTTCACTTTTTATACAAAAAAAAATTAAGAAGACAAGTCATGTATATCCACAATACACTGCTTGTAATATTTCTATCAAAGAGACAAGTTATTGCCCCTTAATTCTCAAGGTTTAATTTGTTCTGTAAAATATGAAATTGAATATGCAGACACATAGATTGTATATTCACCTCATCCTGTCAAATGTCATTGTAGTTAATAGAGCAGATACTGCTTCTTGTGATGGATACTTGACTTTTCAGACTTTTAAAACATTCCTCTAACCCCAGCTGGTTGTCTGCACTGGATTCTGCCTCTCGATCAAGAACTGGACAGTGGTCTTTAAAAATCACAACTCAGCACGTCTGTTGCTCTGCAGTGGATTTGTGGAGCTCTAAACATCCAACAACACTTCCTGACAAGGAGCATTCAACCCACAATTTAAGCCACTGGAGAAATGTGCTTAAAAACTAGACTGTGTGTGTGTGTGTGTGTGTGTGTGTGTGTGTGTGTGTGTGTGTGTGTGTGTGTGTGTGTGTGTGTCTGTGTGTCTGTGTGTGTGTGTGTGTGTGTGTGCGCCCAGACCTACAGTACAGTAAGAGGCACACTTCACATTACTGTTGCTCCAATTCACTTCCTGGGATAATCCTTAACACAACAGAGGGAACTGCAGGTGACCTGGACCAGCAGAGATACAGTATGGGGCTCCATTAACAAACACACACACACATTGCATGCACATAGTGGCACACACGGAGTCACCCATTCATAAATAATATCAATATGACCCTCCCTTCACCCTGCGCTCTGTCCCTCCACTTTATCTTCGCTCCTCTATCACATCTGTTGGTCTTTGCCTCCCCTCCTCAACTCTTAGTGGAACATATTGCGGCCCTGCAGCCTCGCATGACACCGGTGTCATTCATCCACAGCCCCAAAGTCATCCCGGCCATTAACAGCGCTCTCTAATTAAACCTGTAAATGACAAACACATAGACACAAATACAAGCTGTGCTCTAATGGCCCGCTGTAGCAGGAGACTGATGGGCAGCTGTCTCTTGTCCATCCTCGCCGCAGATCAACCTTGAGACAGGAGACCTGGGGGACGACAATTGGACCACCGAGATAACACTGGAAGGTTAGCAGAGCATTGATAATGAATGGCTTATATACGGCGGCCTGGCAGCCAGATAAGTTAATTGATTCATTAGTTGGAAACAATATTGTCTTTTAACAAGGTGATGTTTTGAAAGCGGTGCATGGTAGGTCTCACATACGATTTCATCTCTGTCCACAAAAACAGCGGGGGGCACTGGCGGAACAAACAGGAGGTGTTTTTCTGTTGTTTGACTCAGGACCAAAAACAAAAGGGAGAACAACGACGTCCTCCGGGGATCATATCTGTGTTATTATCCTCTTATTTGCATTCTATGGAAAAGGAATAACAAGGTAGCCGTGGCTTATCTGGAGCTACTGTATTAACCGCTGTGGGATTAGATTAGCATCCAGAAGCTAGCGTCTTCATGCAGCGAGAGGTTGGCAGAAACCAAAAAGCCTTGAAAGTCACACTTTGTCACAGCGAGAGGAGAAGCGAGGGAAGAGAGAGCGCCGGCCGTGTTGTGTAACATTTCTACTGAAACTCTACTTCTCTGTGCAAAGCGTCACTCAGTCGATCTGTTTCTCTCTATTTCAATCACTAAAAGCAGCCCCCGGCCCGTTGTCATGTCCTAAAGAAACCTAAGTCAAAAACTAAAATCCATTTCTATATTGGTATGAAAATGTTAGAAAATTTCAGAGGAATTATCCCCACCACAAAACAGAATAAAAGCCCCTTTATTCCCACTAATCCCTCAAACCCTGTGATATTACCTGATAGGATGTTGTACAGTGTGAATACTATCAACAAAACATGCCGAAAATAATGTAAGCAGGTCCCCATTGTGGAGATTAGAGTGAGCATGTCTCTCTTCCAATTTATCTCTTCCCCGAAACGCGACGCCTCTTTTCTCTGGATTTGTGCCGCTCGCTCTGTCGTCTTTTCACTTGCTCTCATTCCAAAGTAAATTATACCGTTTTCTTCAATTTTTTTTTTCCATGAAACATTTTATCAATGAACACGGTTAAACAGGGCCGAAGGTAAATGAGAGGAAACAGACTCAACGCGTCCTGCAAAGCTTGTCGTTGTACAGTTTTTGGTCATGTAAGTGACGTTGATCTGGGATTGTTGTCATCATTTGGTTCATCCTGTGATATTTCAGAAGCAATGAGATTAAACTTCATAAAAATATTCAATCTTCCACAACAACACATGCTGATGACTTTGTTTTCTTCGTATTTAATCTATGAGACTTTTCCAGAGTGTAACTCCATTATGGACACTTCAAGATTAAGTCTGTTTTCCTACATTTCCCCAGGGGAAAAAAAAAACACATTTTTTACAGTAAACAAAACACAAATAATCACCTGCATGGCAAAAAAAGAAGAAAAAAAATAATAATGAGAAAAAAACAGTGATTTGTGAACTAAATCTTATCAGTCTGTAACAAAGAAGCTGTGTGAGAAAAACGCTTATATGTGGTAATTGGTCCTAGAAAGAGGGAAATCCCAGAGACTGATCTGTAGCACACTCAAAGCCCCTCAAGTCCAGCTCTTTCCTGCTGTCTACATATTGAACAGTGGAGTCAGGGGGCTAAGAAGATTATCACAATGGGATGAAGAGGCTGTAAGAGCCTTTGTAGCCTCGGTGTTGTGGGAGGGTAAAAAAAAAAAAAAATGCACAATGAAAGTTGTGACAGAATTCTCAAGCCCTTAAACTGCTTGACCTTAAAAGCTATGTTTACAAGCTCTCGGAGAAAATAAAAAAATCAGTGAGAAGAGGAAGCACATAAAAAAAAAGACAAGGAGTGAGAAAACATGGTGTTCTTAATTCTGCATGGCGGGATTGCTAAAAGACAGAGAATATTAAAACATTGTCAGGCTGACACTGGATGTCATCAGGATCACCTGGAGCCAAAATGTCTCATTTTCACTCAAAATGTAAAAAAAAGCATTGTTGCTCCGTTTCCGATCAGCCCAGGATTGTTTCGCACGCAGTGTGTGCGTGCGCGCGTGTGTGTGTGTGTGTGTGGTGAGAGCGACTGAAGCATTGAAATGACATGAAGAGTTATTTGGGCTGTAATGAAGCTGCTTAATGAAATCAGTGCCCTTGAAAGTTCTTCATCAATTCTAGCTCCCTTGCTCACTTGCTTGCACTCCACCATTCCGGCCTGTCAGCTAATCCACGCGCGCGACACAATATTAATTAAACACAGCGTTTCCTGAAGTACTTAAGTGAAGCGCTATCATTGATAATGAGCAGGTTTAAAGGAGTCACATCCTTCCAAAATTACTTTTTAAACCGGCCTTATTAAGCAGAAAATGAGGCCCAAATCAGCCTACAAGCTCCTCATTAAAAGCCACTGATCCTTGGCCACGCGCATGTTCCAATGGTTTTAATTAGGCTAGTGCAAGCTCGTCGGCGACAGGAAGTGCCATTAATCTTGTCTTTTCATCCAGAGAAAAGGGGGTGTGGAGGGGGGGGGTACGCAGCATGTTGCAGCCTGGCGCTCCAGTCTGGGCCCAGTGGAGTCTCAAACAGTACAAGATGACAATGAAAAAAAAAAAAAGAAAAAACTGGACGTGATATCCTTTGAATTGTTCATTTTTGTAAAATCACATGAAAAAAATTACAGATATGCAAAATGACACTTTCATTCAGTTGTCATGCCTCGGTATCAGCTGGCGCCTTAAAATCCAGTTGTGCAATACCAGTGCAAATCAGAACACACACACACACACGCAAGCACGCTCACACGCACGCACAGGGTAACAGGATGAAATGTGTCTTCATTTTGTCGGTGTGTGTGTGTGTGTGTGTGTGTGTGTGTGTGTGTTTATGAGTTGCTCCCAGTGCAGAGGATGGTCCCAGCCCTGCCTGTCACGCCGTCTCCGCATGGAGGATTATGGATGGCCAATTACATCGCTTTTGTCATTAATTAATGAGGATAACGAGCTCCCCCTGCTCCCCACGAAACCACGGTGCTCCTCAGCTGGTACTGAACACTCAGAGAGCGGTGCTGCGAGAGTGTGTGTGTGAGCCTGCTGTGTGTGTGTGTGTGTGTGTGTGGATACTTTGCATTTCTCCTGTTGTGGAGACAACAGTGTGTTTGTGCAGTCTCATTGGAAGCATGGGCCTCCCCCCTAATTGTCAATATTAAAAGTGAAGACTTGGTTTAGAGTGAAAGTTCTGGTTGGGGTTAGACGAGCAGTGTCTCCAAAGTGAAAATGAAAGCTGTGTGTGTGAGTGTGTGTGTGTGTGTGTGTGTGTGTGTGTGTGAGCGTAGGACAGAAAAGGAGGTTACACTATGTACCAAAGGCTACACTCACAGATGATTGTTGACCTCAAGGGGTTCTCGTGTACGTTTGTCTAGTGAGCTGAGGTGTGTGTACATGGGTAGACGCACGCGTGCACGTGTGTGTGTGTGTGTGTGTGTCAGTGTTTGCTCACCACCAGTCCTGTATCTGTGCGACCATTACAGAGATTAGGCCGTCCTACAATAACGGATGCCCCCGATTGTCAGCTCACATTTTCTGTCAAGACAACAAGCTAAAAGAGAAAGAGCGGCGAGTGTGATGAGCGGAGTGAAAGGACAGGGGGAGGGATGGTGGGAGGAGCGGCAACGGCAAGAGACGCTCGCAGGAGGAGGAGAAGAAGAGGAGAAATTAGACTTTAGCAAAGTGGGAAGAAAGTTGGGCACTTGAGACAGAGACCGGGCGAGAGCTACATTTGCTTGAGCCTTATCTGCTGAAAACGAGCTCCTGTGCAGTTTGACTGCAGCCTGAACCGGACATGTCATTCGACGATGCCTCACACTGTTGTCATCCGTTGCATCCTTTGCCTCCTCCATCTCCACTCCCTCCCACCAGGCCCAATTTGGCCCCTGCCACACTGTCTGGGTCTACCATGCGTGGTGTCAGGTGCCTTGTGGCGATAGGCAAAACGCTTTGCATGGCTGCCATGTTTTGAGGGTTTTCAGCCATATGAGCACAGAAATGCACCCGCGCGCACACACACACACACACACGCACGATACACAAGCACACAGTCACATACAAACAGACATCGCCTCTCCTGCCCACCCCCCTCCCTCTTAGACGTCTGATTAACAAACGAAGGGCCCCGGCCCATCCTGCCGCACTTGCAGCAACGTCGCCCCGAATCACATGGCTCCTCGGAACCAACTGACTCACCCGCTCATCGTTTCCGACAAGGCGGGACTGGGAGGGACGACGGACTGTGATGTCATAGTGGAGCTGGGAAGTTGTTTCGGGGGGGGTCTCTTCTCGGGTGGGCAAATGAGTGCCACCGCCGGCGCTCTTTCATCCTGAGCACATCCTCTCTCTCTTCATCCTTGTCCTCTGCCCTCTTTTTACCACCTCACTCACTGACGGACCCCCTTTAAACACACACACACACACACACATACATACACACTTGTCCAGGTCTTTTGTTCACCTCGCATCCTCACCCCCCTTCTCCTCTTATGAACCTGCCTAAAAAAAACAAAAAAAAACAATCCCAAAATCTTCACATCTGACGTCTAAACTATGCCTCTCTGAGATAATTTTTAATGGGAGGGTAAAAAAAAAGAGAGAGTCTCTAATGTTTTATAAAGCCTTTGGTCCCTCAATGTAACCATAATCAGAGCTGAAGTGTGTTCATTTTCCTTCAAGGCCCCAGTTGTAAGTACAGGCTGTGTGTGTGTGAGATGGAGTGCTACAATGTGCATCAGACACATGAGCTTGCACATGGAGAGAACTTAATTAGAGAAAACAGCGCTGTCAGATGCATTAGGCTGAGGTACACACTTAAGGGCATATGGTTTTAGTACTATACCATCGGGTTGGAGAAAAGCACACAAACATACCTCAAAGCTCCGAGCCATGCTAATGAAATCACTCCCTTCCTATCCCACTGAGAGCAAACACAAATGTTTACAGACATCACACAGTCTGTCCGTACTCCTGCACCACACTGGGCTGTCGTGAGAGTGGCAGAGCTGTGACTGTAGTGCAGCGTGTTCGCTGATTAAAGACAATGTCAGCGAGAGACGAAAGGTGAGAAGAGGCAGTCGGTCTGTAATAGCTCTTTGTAATGTCGGTTCACGTGGTTTATTTTATCCTGTCACATTTATTTTGTGCCCAAAATTTTCCTTTCAGCGCTTTTTGCACGCATAATATTTTAATAGCCAGTGATTTCTTTTTGTGAAATTAAAAGTCAGCAACAGTGTAACTACACAAACACTGATTAATTATGCTGCCATACTCCTACTACCTGAATTTAAAAGATTGTTTTTTTTTGTGTGGAGCGAACATTGATGACGCAAGTTGATGTTTATGTTCAGTGTGTAGGGGGGTGACTCCACATCCTGCCATGATAAAACAGCTCCTGAAATGTATTTTTGGAACAGAAACATGTTAAATGGCAACTTCAAGGACCATTCTATTAACAAGTCAGTAATTTAAAAACCACATCAGCTGTTTCTGCATTTCTCACTAATGGCGAGATATATATTTTATATGCATTGCTAGAGGAATGTTCTCATGTGTGTTTTATCCATGCTTAAAATGCAAAAAAAACCCAAATCTTTATTTTAACAGTCCTTGTGCTGCATGCTACACTCACAAATAATTCAGCTTAATTTATCTAAAACACACTTATTATTAATAATACTGATGCATAATATACAGCAACACAAATGCAATAAGTTATTGTCTCTTGAAAATAACGGCACCGTAACAGTAATTTACACATTACTCACAGCAAATCAAATGAGTAGATAACAGGTGCTACTCTTTCAACACTGAAGGTATTCTTTACCCACTCATACAATCTTCACGTCGAGATTTACATTTGAGAAAGGCTGTAAAATACAAGCACAAACGCAGCGATAACACCCCAGATCCACAGAACGGCCCTCATTATACAGAAAGATGAAGATTACTGGTGACTTGATGTACACTTCATCTACAGCTGACAGGCTAAAAGACCAAGATGACACCACCATGTAACCAGTTAAATCACAGTAATGTATGGACTGATTGCACGCCAAAATGACACACGATCACCACGCACACTGACAGCCATTAAGATAATAAGGTGGCAATGTCAAACATATATGCGATCAGTCCGACATCGGAGGCCTATAGGGTGAAAGAGTGACCACCTGACCATCCTTACACAAACGCAACAATCTCATTTGTGACAATTAGGCCGTACAGAGAGTGATGGAGCGCAGGGCCAGAGTCCTCCCATCATTGGAAGCATTTGTCACATTTCATCCCTCTGCCCTGACTGTCTCGTGGGGCCTCAGACAAGGCGTGTGTCATCAGAGGGCCAATTTAAAATGCCATGGGTGGCCTGTTGTTGTGACATGTATTTAAATTGTAAGACAGAAACTGGGGTGGCTCACTTAGTCAGTCTGAGACCACCAGAAACACACTGGCCTAAAGTAAATGTCTGATCTGATGGTGTATGAAGCCTGGCTTGGCTTGTGAAGAATTAACACAAATTAACACATATATTTAAAGAGTGTAACAATGTTAAAGAGGTAGATGCATATCTGAGAATAATATCATATATTATACATAAGTTATAATAGAATCTCAAAGACGAGTGCTGTTAGAGTAATCACTTCAAATTTATTCAGCTTTGTAGACTGATGCTAATGACACAGAAAACGTTATTACTGACCTGAATTTATAAGCAATGCAACTGAATTCTGTATAAGTGTACTGATTGTAAAAGGACTTATTTCTAAACTCCTGGGGTGTTAATAAGCTAAATAGGAGTAAAGCTTCTCTGAAAGGGGAAACACGTTTTGTTTTTTTGTTTTTTTTTTTTTTATTACTGTTTAAATTTTACTTAGAAAAAGCAATGGGTGATTTGAATTGTAATAATTACGGTGAAAGAGAGCAGTATTGTAGCACTTGCACTCAAAGCAAACATAAACAAATGTCGACAAGTGTCACTTTCCAGGTAAACCTGCCTGCTGTCAGGCAAATAAAGACAATCCAAGACAAAGAACCCCCCCCCCCCCCCACCGCGCGCACACACACACACACACACACACACACACACACACACACACACACACACACACACACACACACACACACACACACACACACACACACACACACACTTTTCATAGGGGGACGGTGGAGGTAACTTTAAAGTCATTTCTGGTGCGTATAATTTCCATAACTGCGTTCACTGCTCAACCTGCGAAAGAAAACTGACCCTGTAATGTTTACTGAATTAAATCTACGAGTGAGACAGGAGCAGAAATCCTGTTAATAGCTGTCCAGAGTGTAAGAGCCCGCCAAGGAAGGCTGCAATCACCCAAATACCCAGAGACAGGTCCTGGGCGCCCCGGGCGGCTCTTGCGCCCTTCCCCTCAGCGCCACCGAACCCGCCGCGTGCCAAACGGACCCCACCAGCCCCAGCAAGCTCCTTCAGACCCATCTCTTCATGTCAGAGCTTTCCTCGTGCAAGGAAACAAAGTTGCCAACTCATTTATTTTTTTTTTTTAAGAGGTGAGAACTGGAAATTATTTTTAGCAGCTTGATAACACTCTTATGTTTTTCAGCTTTCGCTTCAAGAAGTAGATAAAATTCAAGTAATCAGTAAAATGTGCTGCACTGCTTTTAAAAGCTAAATAAAATGTGATTAAAACTTGACATAAAAAAAGAAAATAATTCTCGTGTGCACAGACTGGCTTTGTAAAGGTAATTTTTAACAAATACGCATTTAAAGTGTTGAAATGAAGCAAACCGGGTCCGAGCATAGATATGTGTTTTTAATTATAAAGACATATAAACAATATATGAAATCCATGTTGCAACACAACCAAAACGCTTCTTCAGTGTATAGGCTGTAGTTATATAACCATTACTATAACCGGGCTTGAAGCAAATGTTTTTTTTTCCAAAGTTGTACAATACAATCATGTGAGATGTGCAATAACTTCAAACAAAAACAAACTCGTCAAAACATCGTATCAGAAAATATATCAGCCAACATCACATCAGATTAGTTTCCCCACATAGCATCATACAGTCAAAGGAAGTCCTGCTTTTTTCTCGTCTTCTTTTAATTACTGTATTAAATCCGAAAGTCAAGATCAGGTCGCATTTCTTGGCATTTCTACTTTTCGTGTTGTTTTTACTAGATGTTGCATAGATTACAAATGACAGCTGTTAACAGAATCTTTCCCAAAATTGTCCAAAAGTCAGAATTTGAACATGGCCTGTAAGAGTCTGCAGAGAACGAGCGACAAAGTGACAGGGACGTCATCCTACAAGAAAGGCCTAAACAGTTTATTTTCTAAGTAGCGTTTGTTGAGTCCGGAGGAAACACTGCAGTATAATTACTTAACCATATCTTAAGATTATGCATTAGACTAAACTTGTTTTATTTTCCACAGAATGATTTAAAAATAACTAGAATGGGAAGGAGACCGACATGGGTGCAGTATAGGTAAAAGTTCATGGAGAGTTAAAATGAAATCAAGGCTTGTCGTTGCAGTGTTTGAAGAGACTCGACGGGGCCCCAGAATAAGTGGTGCACTTTTCGGCACAGGTGGCGAGCGCAGAGCCCGAGAAGGGGTAGACGGCAGCCTGTCCAAAGGGCGCCAGGGCGGTGGGGATAGGGGAGGTTATGGTCTGTCCCTGGTTCAGATACGCCACCAGCCGCCTCATCTCCTCCAGAGCCTGAGCCTGCATGAGGATATAGTTCTTGGCCAGGAGGAGAGTGGCTATTTTGGAGAGTTTTCTCACCGAGGGGCTGTGGGCGTAGGGGATAACGGCGCGCAGGCCGTCCAGCGCGTCGTTCAGGTCGTGCATCCGCCTCCTCTCCCGCGCGTTGATGCTGAGCCGCAGGGATCTCTGCTCCTTGGACTTCTTGGCGAGGGGCCCCCCGGGCTTGTCGTCCCCGAACGACGAGCCCCTCTTCCGGGACTCCAACGAGTCGAAGCCGTCCTCGTCGTCGCTGGTGTGCTCCCCGCCGCTCTCGTTGGACTTCGCGGTCTGCCCGGAGAGAAAGTCGGTGGCCGGAGTGAGCGGGAAGCGGCCGGGGCTTCCAGCACCATGGCCAGCTCCGAAGCCGAAGGCGGACTGGCCGTAGCGCTGCGTCAGGTCGAGGAGCGCGTCGTTGCTGATGGACTTGAGCAGGTTCTCTTCGCTGACATTCATTTTTTTTCTTCTTCTCTCTCTTCCAGAGCAGATTCAGACCAGGAAAAGTCTAGTCTTCCGCTGTTCTCCTTTATCCCGGCTTTTGTTCGCTCAGGCGCTGGCACTCGCGTAGTTTCTCTCCAAGAGTTGTTGTTTTCTAGGAGTTCCTCTCTTTGCCTCACTCCTTTCCTCTGTCAGTGCTGTGACTCTTCAAGAAGGAGGCTGTGAGTCTGAAGCTGAGCCTCTACATGCGTTCACCTCCTCTGTGCACTGCGCTCCCCCCTTGTTGCACGCATAGCCCACGTTCAACAACACTTCTCTAATTGTGCTCGCTGAGACCGGAGCGATCCTCTTCCTACAGTCGCCTTCCTCTCTCGCGTCTTTCTTGCCCTCCCTTGCCTTGGGCAGATTGTGACTGGCGCTCTGCCCTGCTCGCAAGTTAGTAGGAGCAGGCGGCCCGTCGGGATTATCCGCCCGTCCAATCAGGGGGGCGTTTTAATTAACTCGGGGAGAGCGCAGGTCTGCTCCCAATTTCAATCACAGAGCGATAACCGCAACGCAAACTGACACCGAGAGCAGCCGCGTCTGTCTCTGTCTCTGCCGTATACCCTGCATATAGGGGAGCCCGTTCTGGAAGACCGGGAAACCACTTTCTGTGGGAATCTGTTCCTTTTGTGCGCGTGTTTTACGCACAGTCCGGCGCCTCAGCAGGGAAGTCGTGGGTTCGAGCCCGAGTTCAGCCTTTCCGTGAGGAGTTTGTATGTTCTCCCTTTGCAGGTAGATCTCATTTCCTGCCACACTGTAAAATTAAATTTTTGTACACTGTGTTTCTAACGTGCAGTGTGTATCCTTCACCCTTTTTTGGCTTTATCAGTTGTCAGTTACATGGTATGAGATGTAAAAGTCCCAGAGACCACAGGATGCAGGTTGAAAAAAAAAAAAGAAAAAGAAAAAAAGAAACAGATAGTAAATGGAAAGGGTTTGCAATATGTCTGATAAAAATGGACATTAATAAGTGAAACCTCTTCAATGAAATGAGATCCCATCATAGTGACAGTTTCTTGGCGACTCTCTGGATTCTGCTTGCATGTCTTGGATGGATCCTGCAGACTATAAACTTGCAGACTAAGTCCTCCAGACTGCACGCTGGCACAGTCAGCACCAGATGCTCAGAGACAAGTTACAACCTGGCACCTTCACAGGTGATGTAGCTTCTTCTACTGGTTACTCAGTAATTAGTGAAAAATGTGTTGTTGTCGTTTTAAAATTAATATTCCATGACTCATGAACCCAACTTTCATTTAGAGAGGAAATTACTTCTGGCAGGCCTACAACTGACCAGGATAAAGACCTTAAAATTCAGAAAATGTAAAGTTTTTCTTTTTTCAGTGCCAATACATCACTGACAACTTAACCAGTAACTCCAGAGAAATAACATTAAGTGATGATATTCGTGTAAATAACGCAAACATGAACTCAGTCTGGACTTACCGGTGGAACTTTGGTCGAGGTTAGGAAACAGGTGTCTCTTTGATAGAGAAAAAGGTAAGGGCGCCACGATGTGTTCAAAATGCAGAACTACATATATGACTCTGAAAGTTGTTGTCCACGTGATGCTGCCACCTTGTGGAGGAAACTAAAACATAGCACCCCTACCAATGAATGAACGAGGTACTTGTGTTTTTGTGAACAACTTGAGTGTTTTGAGTCTATTGAGGTTAATAAAATATGCTTAATATCATCCTAAATCTTTCATAGATCAGATTTATCAGCTTAAGGAGTTGAAGTTTCCGAGAGACAGGATTTAAATCAAGTGTCTGTCTTTATATGCAAATGTAATTATGATCACGTGTTTGACAGATGGTGTCTATTCATTACTGTTATAATTACTATTGGGTTTACTCATACCGCCTTGAATTCATTGTAATAAAACTGTGATTGCAGCTTCTATTAAAAGGGACACACAATTAATTTGTATTTAGTGTGTAATGATTTAATTATTTAGCTATGCATATTAAACTGTCCTCATGATTTACTGAAGTGGAGATCAAATATTTACATTGACAACTGATGTTCATCTTCATGTCATTTATGTCATTGTTTGTAGGATTTACCAGAGGCGATAAACTATTATATATTGAATATCGAAATAGTGTTTAGCAGTGTGTTTAAATCAATTATCAGTAGTTTTACAAAGCTGATTCTTTTTTCACTGGACCATCATTAAAATTTCTACATTTTTATACTTTTAGTTTGATTTTAATTTGGGAAATCCTTGTTTTGAAAGGTTCAAAAGAAATAGAATTTTACTTACTTGTCTAAAAAGTAAGAGAAAAATGTAAAGTCGTGGGTCAGTGTTGAAAAGAAGAGTCTGAAATTCACAGGTTTTCATCAGTCTCAGGCCAAGATCAGGTCAGCTGCACAATGATGCAAATAGTCTCTAAAAACAAACTACACAGACATCTGACAGATGTGGCTTTCTGAAAACAAAATTAAAACAATCTAAAATGAAAATGATTGACAAATCCGTTTAGCGGATGAATGAATGCTAAAGTGATCTATTATGGTTTTGTCAAATTGAGCCATCATGTAGGATACCAAAAGTGTGTAAAAGGAGATGCAAATAGAAATTCAACCATCAATAAATTTATTACTCACAGTGCAACTTTTCTTACATAATCAAACCAAGAAAATCAAACACAGCAAGATCATTACAGAATGACAAATTGATAACTAATGCAAACATGTTACAGAATATAACCTCACGTTTAATAATGGAAGTAAGTGGAAAAATGTTAAATATCACTCAAAAACAGGTTATGTGCGTTTTTCACTATATGGGAATTGTTTCCGGTCCATTTTTGTTTCAATGCATAAATCCAGAGAGAGTCCTCTAGACAGTGAGAAATCTTTCTGATGCTCAAGCGTGAATTAAAATACTTTGACCAGCAGATGGCAGGAAAGTCAAAGAATTGTGAAAAATCACACTCTCAATAAAAGTAAGCATCACAATGACAGCGAGGACTCGTTAGATTATTATTCATGGGAGTAAATTTTGGGAATTTACTTCTGTTGATATTTTCTTGTGTATAAGTTGATTCTATAAAGCTTTAAAGAATCACTTATAAACCAAGCAAATGTAGAGGAGGGACTTAAACGTGCACACCTTCAAAAAGTGGTTCAGATGAGCCTTCTGATCCCCTAGTGTTCAGCTGACAGCACTGCAGAGTCCAGTGGGACCCTCCACTAAAAGCTTCACGTTCACCGAGAAAGGAAGAAACGCACAAGTGTCAACACACCAACTAATAATACATGATGCTTTTAATGCCTGCAGCTCTGTGTCGCCATGGCAACTGCAGCTTCAGCTGCCATGCAATGGTGATACACTACATTGTGTGTGTGTGTGTGTGTGTGTGTGTGTGTGTGTGTGTGTGTGTGTGTGTGTGTGTGTGTGTGTGTGTGTGTGTGTGTGTGTGTTGGCAGACATTGCAGTGAGAGAGAAGGACCGCCATGTGGCGGGAAAGTATTTTGTATTGCTCTGAATTCTGTGGCAGAGTCACATCTGACAGAAGGACACATGCATGCATGTACACATGCACACAAATGTGTGTATACCTGCACAAAGATGTGTAGCCTGAAGGATCCGGACTGCACATGAGCTGTGTCACTGATAAAATGTCATGCTTATACGTGCAATTCCCCCCTGCTGGATTATATAGTCATATAGATAAATCTGAATGAGTTCATTTCTGCAGTCATCCATCTGCAGCTGAGTTGAGCCGGAGAACAGGTTTCAGTGTTTAAGTTTTGGTGATAATCAAAGTTTCAGCAGGTCTTCATTACTGTTAATATGCTGCATATTGAGCCCCAGCAGGACTCACATATGAGAGTTTTCTCTTCAGGCTGTCTCTCATATCCTAATTTTCAGCCCAACTCCCCCAGTCTGACTCACCTCCCCGTCTCTCTCTCTCTCTCTCTCTCTCACACACACACACACACACACACACGCGCACACACACGCACACACATCAAAGTGTTGCTCTGAGTAAAGATGGAACAGGCTCCTTTGATCTCTCCCTGCCGACTCTGATTAATGTGTGGATTTACAGTGCAGACCTACAGGGACCTGGCAGCCATGACACCCCTCTGCTGCACTGGAATCTAGTTCTCTTTTCAAATAATTACAGCCCTTTATTTTATTCATTGCTCCAATAACGATGCTTTCACTTAGAGGCACTTGTGAAACAAACCCAAGCCTCGCCCTCAATCTTGAGCACCCAACACAAAGTCTCCCAAATCCCTCGGCTGTCACAAATCGCGGGACTCTGTACTCCGTACCTGCCCAATCACAGAGATTTCACAAAGTTTTTCTGCTTCAGAAAGCCTGTCAACCAAATCCGAGCACTTAGTTTTCATCTGAGAAAAGACAGGAAGTTCGTTAGCAAGAGAGAGCTGTGATCGGTGTGGTAAATGTTTAATTCAGCTTGTCTTGGCAGTGGAGTGAAATGGTGGGTACAGTGTTGGTGTTTGGTGGGAGGTTTGCTGACAACGACAGAGCGAATGTTGGAAAAATCTAACATCCAGCATCAAAGGAAGTGTTTGCAGAGCACACATTGCACATTGTACTTTGTGCAATGCCCATTGCACCCACGTTTCATCACAAGCCAAAGCGAGTCAACAAAGTACACACTCTTGACTTTGTCTCCGTTCTCATTACCCCGAAATTCGCTCCTTTATATCCTTCCTCCCTCAAAATGTCTTTCTCTCTCCATTTTGTCTTCGCTCACTGCAGTGCGATGCAGATTTTTCGCTGGGTGGAGGTATGGTAGAGATAGGCGGGGTCCCATGAATAATTGTTGAAGATATTTTTACTCTGACCCACTTTGGAATGCCTTTCGCCCCCCTTAAAGGTGCCGCAGCCCGCCTCTGTATTAACTCAACGCGGGGCGTTTAAAGGACCGCCATCAAAAGGAAGAACAACTTCACTAGTGAGCTGTAGGGTCTCGGCTGTCAGATACTTCTCCGCACCTTTCGAAGAAGAAGCGCCATGAGGACTGAGCCCTCTTGGCAGAATGTGACGGTCCCCCGCTCAGCAGCTCCGCTGAAAGATGCCTTACAGTGAACACAGTCTGTCAGCAACTAACTGTTCAAAACAGAAGTGAGGACTAAACACAGGAATTAATCTTTAGCACCGCAACCCCAGAATGAACTGATTATAGAAACGCAGTGATTTTACTTTACTTAATTCATGATATTTAAGTCGACAGATGCCATATCTGTCACATGGACCTCATTCAACTGGCATGCGCGCTGCATCACACTCCAGGAGAAACATGAGAGGAATGACAGAAGTCCTGAAGTAAACGTGTGCTGTACTACCTGGATTTAATCGTTGTCTGTAAAGCAAAGAAGAGGAGTGAGTCATATCTAGGAATAGCATCTGCGGGCACCGAAATCCAACTGGCTGACAAAAAAAAAAAAAAAAAAAAACAAATCTCAAAGCTTCCAAATGCTTTTCAAGTGCTCCTCTGTGCTGCAGTCTGGCATGCAGGTGAAACCTGGAGGGTGGGGTGTGCGTTCAGAGGTGGGAGCAGCTGAGTCAGGTCGAGTGTAAACAGGTTTTTAGAGCTATACCAGCTCCTCAACAAGTGTGCAGTTACAGTAAAACCCCGAGCTTACATCATGAGTTTTACTGCAGAGATGTGGAGCTGGGATGTCTGTTGAGTCTGGGCGGATTCTGAGACTTTTCAGTTCAGTGGAGTAACGTCGGCCTCGTACGGCTGTCATGCTGTCATTTGGGTAACGGAGTCTGGCCAATCAGCAGCTGAGTAGAGCCAGCACTCCAGCCTTTCCATTTTCCCATACATTATGCCGCATGAGCAGAGAAGATTCAGAGTCGGCAGCAGATATAGTGACACCTTTCACTTCTGCAAATAACTTACCCCAGTTTGAATTTCCTCACTGGTTCCAGTGTGACTCAAGCTTTCCCATCATCTCAGCACAGATGCTAATAACTGTTTGAACCGTCCTTTGTTCTTT
The DNA here is from genome assembly GCF_902148845.1 of Salarias fasciatus. Lineage (NCBI taxonomy): Eukaryota > Metazoa > Chordata > Actinopteri > Blenniiformes > Blenniidae > Salarias > Salarias fasciatus. The sequence goes on along the minus strand of NC_043764.1, from coordinate 16,788,835 downwards.
AAAAAAAACTCATATCTTTCTGACTGAGTGATAATGCCATAGATGTGTTCACATAGTATATAATAGTTAACAGTTAGTATTGAAAAAAAACTGGCAGCCAGCTCTTGTCTCCTAGTCTGAGTTTATTCTTACTCTACAAATTGGATGTTGCACGCGATCAAAGGACAGCAAAGTGAACGCAACTTTAAAGGAATTAGAAGAAAATGTTTTTCAGTCTTTTAACAAGTTAGTGTGCTTAAAATGTTTGGAGAGCACAGAAATGTTGTTACAGTCTTTGAATGCCAACATGCCTGCAGTTTGTCACCTGTTGGAACAGATGTTGAGTTCTAAGTTGTCTAAAGTCTTTCAAGTACAACATTCAATGCTGTGCCCAAACTGTAGGACTGTAAGGAACTTTCAGCTCCTCTCTTGGTAGCAGCTTTCAGTATCTGTTAGGGAGGTTAACAGTCTTAAAGCGACTTAAAGGGATAGTTCGGGATTTTTGACATGAATCTGTATGGCATCCCAGTCAGCAGTGTTGTTCATTCACGCAGACTTACCCCTGACAGCGTCCAGTGAGCGGCGATCCTGTCCGGTTTAGGTCCAGAGGAAAGTAGTCCAGCAAGTTTGCTGGGGTCCCGAAAATAAAGCGTTTTTCTTCTCAAACCAATATGTGTTCGAAAGAGTGATATATTTGCATCACAAACCGTTGTCGGCGAAAAAGTCAGACCTCGTAAACGCTTGGCACTATTTTCTCTCCCTTCATATCACTCCGCGCTGGAGATGCTAACAGCTACAGCTGGAGCTAGCTACTTCTTTACTAGCGGTAAACAAAGTGAAACCAGCGCGGCTAAATCCAGCTGGAGGCGGCGTGGAGTGGTATGAAGGGAGAGAAAATAGTGCCAAGCGTTTACGAGGTCTGATTTTTTTCGCTGACAACGGTATGTGATGCAAATATATCACTCTTTCGAACACATATTGGTTTGAGAAGAAACACGCTTTATTTTTGGGACCCCAGTAAACTTGCCGGACTACTTTCCTCTGGACCTAAACCGGACAGGATCACCGCTCACTGGACGCTGTCAGGGGTAATTCTGTGTGAATGCACAACACTGCTGACTGGGATGCCACATAGATTCATGTCAGAAATCCAGAACTATCTCTTTAAGGCAACTTCACAAAATTTACCTCAGTGCTGCCGCGATAGGCGCTGTGGGGAACTGCAGCCACCAGCCAAGGCGGCACGGGAGCACGCACCGGCTTTGGTAATTTTTTTTTTTTTTTTTTTTTGACTCACGAGATAACGCTGATAAAGTCCTTTTTTCTTCGTGGTGGCACTTTTTTGTAGGCTTTGAGTGGATGCAGGTCGTTTGATGGCTGCTGAAGAATCCATTTGTATCCCTGCAGTGTTTTAGTCCGTGTCCACGGCAGCCATGTTCTTCCTGTTCCAGAACTGTCTGGAACGCGCATACAGCGTCAATTTACGTCACATACTCACGATTGCGCGGGAAATTCGGACCGAACTGCAACCAATTCTGTGGCACACAGCCTGGCAGCAGACAGATACGCGGATTGGCCTGTTATTTTAGGTTTTTAATGCTTCACGGCCCATTAGCATTGAATAAACTGGAAATGCATGTATAGTTTTTCACAAATCTTGCCTTAAGTCCCTTTAAGGTCTCCTTTGACCATTTTCTCTTGAAGTTGCTGTAGGTTTATAATGCTGGGAGACCTTTACTGTGGCGAGCTGCTTTTCTCGCTCTCCAGGCTGTCATATATCACCTCTGAATGTCACTTACTGTAAGCATCTCCCTCTCTCGCTCCATTTGTTGCTCTCTACCTCTGTCCTTTTCTCTGTTTCTATACCTCTGAGTCTCTGGTTCTTCAGAGGTTTCTTCCCAAGGGATTTTTTTTTCCTTTCCGGCCTCCCCTTTCTTCACTCATGCAGGATTATTGGTAGTTTCTCTGTGAAAGTGTCGGTGGATGGACTCGCCAGGCCCGTTGTAACAACTGCTATGTAATTAACACTGAACTGAATCAAGTGAAATGTGAAAATGTCCAAAATTACATTCGCTTCATGTTTACGTAACCGAGAGAAAAAGCAGCTTTTACAAGTATTTTCTCGACCATGAGTTATGTCTGAATTCAATGGGTCATCGGGAAAGGTGAAATTATTCTGTGGGATCCAAAGCAGAAACTTCAGATGTGACAATTTAACATCAGTGGTTGAACTGATCTTGTGTTTTATGACTTATCAAACATAACTGGATGAAAAATGCTCAGAGGTGATAGATTCCGTTATTCACACTACTGTTTTTTTTAAAAATGAACACAACTGTTAACAAGTTACAAATTCTTTATTCATTATGCAACTTGGAGCTGAACTCAGACGAGCAGCCAAAGCTGTTCCTGTCCATGCTTTGAGATACAGAAAAGAAGCTATCAAATTGGATTTTTTTTAAATAGATTTCTGTGAGGGGAAAAAAACCCTATTTGTTACAGTTGGATTTGGAGTCTTTGAATTTTGAATATTACTGAGGTGATCACAGCAGAATCCATCTTCCTCCCATCGCTGCTTCCCACAAAGTCTTTATCCTATTCTATTCTTTTTTTTCCAATCTTGTTCTTCATTTAGGTAATCACATTTTGACATTTGTTTTTCTGTCAGTGCTTTGAACATACATAACAATGCACAAAAACATAAAACAAACAAGACATGTCATGAATTCAGAATTGCCCTGATGTGTGTTCTGTGCAAATTTAGAGAGTTCTGACAGGTCCGCTCCAGTTTCCACCTCACTGCTCATGTTATCTCGCTTTGCTTGGCCTTTTTATTTTCTCCCTCCTCTATATTTCTCTCCCTTTGTTTCGCCGTGTGATACAGTTTCTCTTTCTGCCTCCATCTTCCACGGATGCCCCCCTCTGTGCACCCACGCCCTTCCCCGTACCTCGCAATATGAAAAGTCACCCAGAGTTTTCCTTCTAGGGTTTTTGCGGGCAGCGGACAGGAAGTCCATATTTAATGAAGTGACTCTCTTGTTAAAATGTTTTTAAGTGCTCCTGTGCAGGGCTCCGGGCTTGAGGGGAGGGGAGGAGGCGAGGGGGGGGGGGGATGAGGCTTTTATTTATTCATTGGGCGGTTCAGTGCCTCTTCCCCGCTCTGGCTCTGTGAAGAAGGGAGAGGATTAGAGGAACGAATCTCCTTCCCCACACACACACACACACACACACACACACACACACACACACACACACACACACACACACACACACACAAACGCACAGACCCTTCCTCGCTCGCTAGCCTCCCTCCCTTGGGGGACACCCGTGCGTCAGTCCACATTAACATCCATCAGAGCACGGCGCTCCAGAGAGGGACCAACCTCTGTCCCACTGAGTCGCATGTACATGCATGAATACATGCAACCTTGTGCAAACCCGTACACGGACGTGCAAAGAGAGTGCCCACGTGAGGGGGCGGGGGGGGGGGAGCGGACACGCTCCCAAACTAACACCCCTCACAGTTATGAGTCACACACACTCCAAGTGGCTCCGTCCCTGCCTTAAGATCGGCTCGCATTGGGCTTTGTTTATATGATGCATTCAAATTGGTCCTGTTTCCAGAAGGCCCTCCAACATTTGAGTTGCACAAGTGCAGCTGTCCCCTCCTTGATCAGTAGGCGTATTTGAACAAGTTTGAACAAGCATCTGAGGACTGTTGGAAAACAGAAGGAGGAGACAGAAGACAGAAAAAGAGGAGAAAGTTTCTCCGAGTGAAGGCTGAGATTGCGTGTTGTGCTGATTCCTCTCCTCTTTGTGTGAAGTTTTCGGCGGTCTGCTCCCTCGTTATCTCCCTCGCTCGCAGGGTGGGAGGGGAGCCGAGGCTCGGGCTGGATGAGAGAGGCATATCATTAACCAAGAGTGTTTCTACAACAAAGCACAGACTCCATCAAATCCCACTCATTCCTACACACTAGTGTCATTCTCCTGCATTGAACCGCTGTGTGAAAAAAAAAAAAAATGCCCTCATTTGTTGAAGACACACGTCTTTTTTTTGTCAGCAGGCTAATAGAAACCCCTTTACTATTTTCCTCTCACAAATCTTTGGGAATTTTTGCAAAACTAGCTCTCATATCTAAAATTGGATTACATTTGCAAGGGCTTTATTGATGTATGTGGGTGTGTGTGTTTGTGTGTATGTGTGTGGGTGTGTGTGTGTGTGCATGCACATCATCACTGAAGGCCTCGCTGCAGTCATGCAGATTCTTTCTAATTCACCACACTGACCTAGATTCCAAAATCAGGCATGTGAAAAGAGCGATGTTGCTCCGTGTCAGCACGTTCAGGCACACAAACACTGAAACGTGACCAAGAAACACTAAAAGAAAAGAATATATAATGCTCTCTCTCTATAATGTGTTACTACGTCTCCCCTTTTCATTCTTCACGTCTTATCTTGAAAGATTCAACCGCTGATTCGATCTGTTCACACCACATTGCGCATCTGTAATTCTCCCTCTTTTCCTCATTTCAGAGCTTCCCCTCCTTCTCTCATCTCCGAATCTAACATCAAACCAAAATGTTAAAATGCAAATTCATTCTTACCAGCTAGCTCAGTTCACACAAACTTATAATTGGATTCTGCCTATTAATATAAAAGCTTTCTTCATCCTCATCATTGGATCTCATATTAGCATTACCACAATACACATGAACTGGCCTCATTCCACGAAAAGTCACAGTGAGAGAGAGAGAGAGACAGCGTGAGTGTATGTGTGTGTGTATATGTGTGTGTGTGTGAGATGGAGGCCAAGGTGGACGGAGAGAACAGTGGTCTCATTAGCATGAAAAAGTGTCTTATTGAATCCAAACTAGCACGAGTTAGGAATTAATCAGCAACATAATGTTAGAGTGCACATCTGCTTTGTTAGCGTTCGGTCACTGATTTTACAGTTAACACTCTTCCACTTGGTTACATTATCTCTCGCCAGCTTTTCTTCTTTTTTTTTTTCTCTTCCTTCGTTGTTTCTGTTTCCCTTCTGCCAATCAGCTGCCGCGTTCGAGCCAACCTGCGAATGTTTTTCTGTGGAGGATGGGAGACGAGAAGCTCGGCGAGGCGGAGGAAGGGAAGCTGCGCGCCCTGACCCGGGCTAACTAGCATGCGCGGGTTAAGAAACACTGATGCTACCGAAGCACGCGAGGAACGGAGAAGCAGAAAATGATGGTGTGACGGCCGGGAACGAGACAGACGGGCTGAGAGGGAGCACCAGATGCTGTGTGGGAGGGTTATTTAATTGATGATATCACACCTCTCCTTCCTTCTTTTCCCTTCCTCTTGTTCTGCCGGTTTTTTTTTCGTCCTCCGGCGAGGCACACATGTGCACGAGCACACGCGTGAAGACGCACGCGCGGCGAAACGCACGCGCGGTGTATTTGCCCTGTCACCTCCTTGTCCTTGCATGACACGCCACCCACACATCCATCTTCTCCACCCTACCCTCCTCCTCTGGCTCCCCTGAGGCTCGCCAGGCCTGAAACTTACGAGAACCAGGAAAACCGGAGGAGCAGAAACCATTAATGCAGCGGCACGATGATGTATAGACACCTTATCTCAGATTATGGCGAAAATGGCGAAGGAAGAATATTCTTTTCAAGAAAGCGTCTGAAAAGATAAAAACTCCATTGTGTGTTTCGCCTGCTCTGTGCATTAAGCCACTCACTGATATGTAACAACATAAATTTGCCTTCCAGTGTGAAGAAAGCAATCAATACAGCCACAGCTGTCGGCGCCACACTTTATGCGTTCCTTTCCCTCTTTTCTCCATCATGTTTCTGCTCATGCAGGTAGAAACTGTTCCACATGCTTCCTGCCAAAGTAGAAAAGCCCCAGAAAATGAGTCTCATTAATTAGCTTCTCATTTGTAAATGCAAATGAGCTTAATTAAAAAATAGACTCTCCTTTTGCGGGCTTCAAAGGGAGACAGTGAGGCCTAATCAGGAGGTTTGTTCAGCTGTGGCACTAATGAGACATATTTGGCCTAACGAGAGAGCGATGCCCTAATTTGTTTATGCTAATGATATGAAACAGCGCTTGTCCTTTTGGTGTATCTGGGAAAGGATCAGTCACACACACGCCTCCGTGTGATGTACCTTCAGGGTTCCGATCAGCGTTGGCGAGGTGGTGCAGTGGCCTCGCTGAATTGTTTCAGTGGGTTAATTGGCTTAATTAGCCTAATAGAGATCATTGGGGCGACGACTCAATGTCATGGCATATGCGGGTTTGTGAGACATTTTCCAGGCTGATGTTGTGCACTGAAAAGCAGACGCATGAATCTCAGGGTTGCTCCTGCTGTTGTGAAGATGTGAGGTCGACCCTGATCAGGTTGGAATTCTCCTGCTTGAAGGACGAGAAGTTTTAAATACAGAAAAGGCTCCTTTTTTTTCACCTTAATTCCATCGGTTGTTTAAGAATGGGGAGCATTGCCAATGAAATTAGGTCTGAGCTTTCAGAAAAACCAGCGTTTACGCACTGAAGCCTTACTGCCATAAGCGGGCAATGTAGCACTTTGATTTTGTTGATTTGCCAGGATTCAGAGAGACAAGGGTCATACATTTCAGGAAAATTTGGGTTGAAATTGAGTCCAAAATCTACAATGCCCGACAGTTTAGCTGATATGATCTTGTTACTTTTTATGGAGATCCAGATATTTATTAATCCGTCAATGGATGAATCTATTCTGGTGAAAGAACAGAAAATGAGCTTGAAAAAGAGGATAGAGGCTGAATAACACCATCAGATGAACTTGTCTTGATCGTTCCAATTAAAATCTTTTGTAGCAGAGTACAGACCTAAAAAAGAAGTTATGGAAAAAGTGACGACTGAACAAATCAGGTCTGAACATGTTGAAAATATGTCTGTATGTTTATATATTTAGCTTCCTGTGTTTTGCCAAGTTCAGAAACTGGAGGAAACTGCTGGATGCAATCTGAAGACGCCTGAGACAGTCACAGGTCAGATTTAATGATCATACTGAGGGGATGAGAAGCCCGCAAGGGGTTTCACTGCAAAAACTGCAAAAACCTAAAATCTTAAAGTCTTGTTTTCAGTCAAAATATCTCATCTCACTTAATTTATTTCTTGATTTTAAATTCTTATATCAAGATCTCTTTTTAAGTAAAATGTACTTGCTGCATGGACAGATCATTTCACTAGTTTAAAGAGTCATTTTCTTTCATTTAGTGCTGGTATCTATATTTTGGTGACCGTTTTTTGCAGTGTTGAAGTGTTCAGATGTTGTCCTTTTGGTGACTTCCTGCAGTTACAAAACAGACGCTGTCAATATTTATCATAAAACTCTGGAAAAAGTAAAACTGACCAAAATCATACTTTTTTTTGAGAGCTTTGAAATGTAACTAAATGAGACACATTTATAATGTATTACTGAAAACATGTTTTAAATGTATAAGTGTGTTTATTGTCAGAATTCTTCATATGTCATTTGATTAAAAAAAAAAAACATCATTCAGACAGTGCTTTAGTCGATATATGAGAATTTTAAATCAGAAATGTCATGCTGTGTCATCATTTGTACAAATAATGAAAATCCAGCTCTCACTTCAATGTGTCACAGACTCATGAGATTTTCATAAACTCACCATTGTTTTCACCAAATACGGCCAAGAAAGGTTTAGGCCCTCACATTAGGCTCACGTTGAGGTAAATCCATTAGTACACGTGTTGTTGTGCACACCGTATGCACGTACGTGTGCATGAGTGACAGGAGACTCGGCGCCGCTTAGTTCACCGTTGACTGAGTGTGAGGCCGAGTGAGACGGCAGCATGGCTGGACCTCGCTGATAACTAGACATAGACACACACACACACACACGCACACACACACAATTAATTAATCAAAAAATGGAGGAGAAATCGAACAAAAACACTGTCTCCACTTTTAATTGGACTGACTGTCGTCCAACCATAAAGAGAAAACAAGCTCAATCATTCTCCTCCATCTCGCAGCTTGTTGAATTATTGATGGACAGAGCACACTTCACGAAAAAATGAAACGGGGGAAGGAGTACTGGGACGGAGTGTGTTTGAATGTAATGATAAAATTTGATTATTCATGTGTGATGCACGCTGCGTGGATCCTTGTAGCGGAGAGGACGAGCACACAGCCTCTCCATAGTGACTGTGGAGAACCTGCATGTGCCAGACCAGCCAGCTGGTCCCATGTTGTCCAAGTACACAATGCTCCAGCAGGAAGACGATAAATAACTGATGTAAATGAGCGATGTGATCAGTCAGATGTCATCATTCAGTCATTTCTGAATCGCTGTTGAAATCACATCTAGTAGCTTTGGATTCTTTCTGTTTTTAGTTTGGCCATGTCCACACAGAGCACATCGATAAAAATAAACTTCCTGAATTTACTGCATCTATTCATTTGTTATTTCACTGCGTCCTAAACTGGCCAGTCCTGCTGAAAGGGTGATGAAATATATCAGTCTGGCTTGTTTCCAGGAGCCGCCCCAAGATTTTTTTTTTTTTTTTTTTTTTTTTAAGATTTTGGCATGTAAGCTTTCTATTTGTCAAGATGCTCGCCCTCCCATAACTCCGGCTGACAGGAGTCAGCAGGGTCTCTCTCCTATTTAACTGAACTGATCCAGCTCTCCAAAATTGAAATATAGTTAAAGCGCTCCAGAACGACCAAGAGGTTGTACAACACAGGTGATCTGTAATGTTGCATAGACATGCAATTAAATTCCCATTATAAAATACAAAATCAATAACGAGCTGTTTTAAGTACTTTTTTTTTTTTTTTTTATGGATGAGTTGCTTTAAAGGAAAATGATTAAATTTTTTGACCATCAGTGTTTCGATACTTCAACCAGATAATGAGAAAAGGGGGAAATCCCTGAATGGGCTTCTGTGCTTTGACAGTGACAAAACATGTTCGACTTAAACTTCTAGAGGGCCAAATAGAGACCTTGAAATATTCCCTTCATCAATTAATCTCCATTCAATGACACACTGCTTTACTTAGCCAACCATTCAGCCTCCTCTGACTGCTATAATTGTCCCAGTTAATTGCTTTTCAACTCTCTTTGATTACAAGGTCGGATCTGAATGGCTGGTGTCCATGGCTCAAAGTTGGGCGCTATTCGCTATACCCTCCTCCTCTCCCGTCCGTCTCTTCATGTCCTCTCCCCGCCGTCTGGCTCCGAGGTATCAGTGCTGTCACAGATGAGGGTTTCATGAACCTATTCATCACGGCGACACACGTGTATGACGGTGTCCCTTAACTTTGATGTACTGATACATAATAAAGCCGTCCCCTTTACAGATACCGCTGCAGAAGGGAAGTGACCGCTTGATACTGGGGCACTTTGCATCTTTTTTTTTTACAAATCTGCAAAAATGTTTCTCATCTGACACACTTGGAATGTTTAATTTAATAATGAAGTGTGTCTTTCTGGGTGGACCTAATGTAGCAGAGGTGTCTCCACTGGCACACGTTTTAATTTGATGTGGTCTGAGAAACAAATGAAGAAACTCTCAAAGCACCAAATCACCTTAGAGAAGCTGTTTTGTAAATGATGTGTTTTATGAAACTATTACCACAGGACCATTATCATGATTGAATTTTCTCATTGCTTTTATCGCGCATTAACAACAGAGAAAATTCTCCTCTCTTTTTGCTGCGTACAAGCCAAATACTAGCATTAGCCTTAGCATCAGTTACCGTTTTGTCAAACTATGGTTTATACAACACAACATTATAATAGCTTTTGACTATAGCTGTGATCCATCCCAAACACAAATGAGTTTTCAAGAACCAAAAACATCCATTGGATCATGAATGGCTGACAGAGTTCAAGTCAACTTTAACTTTGAAGCGTTGAGCATAATTGTAAGAGCAGTTCTTCTGTGTGCAATCACAAACCCAAAAACCCAACGGACGTTTCCAGCTGCAACAAAAACTGAATATAAACTGAAGCGCTGACAAGACACGAAAAGATAGAATATTACTTCAAGTGTTCTAGATGTCTCCTTTTCCAAAAAATGTTTGCAGAATTTGGAGAACAATCAAAAACCACATGAACTACAATACATTTATGATGCTATTAATGTCAATTCAACAATAAATCAGTACAATATTAGAGTTTTAGTTGCTATTACACTGAATAACTCCACCATTATAACATTTGAAATGTGAATGTGAAAATGTAAATATGTGAATCTGGTTATTTTTTACGCTGTCGATACACATTTTGAACTGTGAAAACAAGATGTTTTGGTCTTAATATGGCACAAGCACCCTTTTCTACTTGTAAAATGGTCTTTCAAGAGTGGAATATATTTAAAAAAAAAACTAAATGCAATCCAAGAAAATGGAAACAACTGAAAGTATTATCAGAAGGAACACAAAACATTTTTTATGGGTTGTTTAGCGCACATGCTCTCCCTCAACAACTATATCACTATTAAAATGACTGTATCATACATTCAGGAGAAAAATTCCTGAAAAAAATATATACAGACAGAAGAGGTGTGTGTGTGTGTGTGTGTGTGTGTGTGTGTGTGTGTGTGTGTGTGTGTGTGTGTGTGTGTGTTGCTCCCGCGTCTTTCTCCTCTCCCTCCGAAGCTCACACGGAGGCGACAGAGTCCCTCTCATTACTAAACAGCATAGCCCCCAAACAAAGGCTCACACACCAATGGTGGCGCGTGTTCGATACCGATAACTGCTGTGGCCTCTCATCTGAATTAGCATGCAGTATGGGTCTTGACACATATTCACACCAGTATGCACGCGCACAAACACACACATGCAGGTCACCGCAGACAAGAAAGGAAAAAAAAAAAAAAAACACCTACATGTAGACAGGCTCAAAGGTCCACCCTTATTTGCAATTATTCACGCATACACTCACACACACACACACACACACACACACACAACCACACTCCTTGGAACTCTTGTGGTGAACAGATAGCGATTACCGGATTACTCTGCAGAGGCAACTTGAATATGCATTCAAGCTTTGCGTTGTCAGCACTGGCTTTTGTTCTCTGTGTGGAGAGGAGCCACACAAAGCTGTTCTGACATCAAAGACGCAGCACAACAGAAATAGCAAATTGCAAAATGCTAACTGGTTCTAAGGAACGCCGCTGGCCTGCAGCACAGCAGAGGAGCCGTGCAAATAAGCAAGGCAGCATTATTTCTGCACCACTTGAGTGTGGTTTTCCCCTCAGCTGGCCAGTTCCATGTTTCACACCTGGCTGGTTAAATGTGCCACTAGGCCTGGACAGACACACACACACACACACACACACACACACACACACACACACACACACACACACACACACACACACACACACACACTTACAAGGCTGACTTTCACAATCATGTTAAACTAGGTTGCTCTAATGCAGAGTTAGTGAAATATACAAACAGTCATCAAACATTAGTGTTGTGAATCGAAGTGGCCAGTAGTTGAGCTTGTTGCTATAAATAGACACCCTTCTCTTCTTGTGGAAGCTATGAGGTAAAAAAGCAGACGGGAGTCATTACCTCCTGTTGTGACTAATATCTGCAATCTCCTCGTCTCTCTGCCACACACAGTTACGATGGCTTATCTTGCTGTCATATTTCTTTGATGCTATGTTGCTTTCGGCTGCGGTTGGGCAAATAGTCCCTACATATAGTGAGATGCAATAACAGTGGGGAGCAAAATGGGGACCATATTATATTCCCTGTATGCAACCATACACACCAGTACCAGCATTTTTTTTTCTTCTCTTTTTCAGGTGAACAGTTTTTCCTGGATTCGTTGTACTATCTAGATTTCAAAGGACACTTCGACGCAGGTGGGAGTGACCTGTTTTGCAAATGAGCCCGGGCTGGAGGAATATTTACCGAACAGGTAGAGAGCATGTCATTTCTCGGGCTGATAATGAGCAGGGAATGTGAGGGGGGGGGGGGGGAAACATCGAAGAGGAGGAGTAGAGGAAGAGAACTGATGAGAGCCAGAGAGCAGGAAGGGAAGCCTAAAATATGCATGTCATCATGTGGATGACTGATAGGTTTCTGTGAAAGCTTCTCTTGATGGGCGCGTTCGAGGCAGGCCTCTAATTGAGCTCCGCTGCCAATCACAGATGCTCGCAGTGCGTGCGTGAGAGTGAACGTGTGTGTGTGTGTGTGTGTGTGTGTGTGTTTGCTCGCCGTGTTATATTCCTCCACTGAAGCATTGAACAAACATACAGAACTCTGTCTTTGATCATCTGAGTGAGACTGTTCTCCTCCGTGTTGTAATTAGCCTGGTGTTAAATGTGAGAAGGGAGAGAGATCAAGCCGTACAGCCGCAGACGATCAGTGCGAAGCGGGACTGCAACTAGCAACCTTTACTCTTCCTGTCGGTCTGAAGGGTTGACCTATCATACCTGAAACTGTTACTACAAAGAGACAAAGAAAAAGTGCACACAGGCAGTAGAAACTCGGGTTAGAACAGTGTTTAAAGGTTATTTACAATGGTATCTTAACCTCAAGAATGTTTTTTGACTGTATTTTTATTTGTAGAGGAGTACAAGCTCAACACAGCCTGACCTGAAATGAGGATTTTGCCACCTTGAGGAGAGAGCGTTAACCACTGCACCACTGTGAGGCCTTTCAGATTTAGAGTTCAAGCGTATCAGAACTGTCTGAGCCATTTCCATTGGTGTCCCCAAGCGAATTCTGTGTTTTAACTGGTGAATAGAATTTATTTATACACCGCTCCGCATTTATACCTCTCAACAGGATTTGTTACATGATCTGTCCCAACTGCACATTCAGGCAGACACACACACACTCCCACTCACCGGCTGCTGCCATGCAAGGTGCACACACACACCATTGGGAGGAACTTGGGGCTTAGCGGACACATAGAGATGGAGAAATCACCAACCTGAACACTGGAACGATCCACTCTGTCAACTGAACAGGGCCGTTGAAGATATCTCTGCATCCAAAAATCTGAACAAAAACACTGGTGGCCTTATAATGGACATCTAGTCTGATGAAATGGCAGAGACATCAACGTAAATGAAAAATATTTCAATAGAATCAAAGTTAAGATAAAAATTTCTAATCATTGTTCAAACAACCATGATAAAATGCAACAGCACCAGTGTGAAATTAAGAATAAATATTCTATTTGTTAGTTTTAAAAAAGTTTATGTCCCCCTGATGTCCCAGGTGAGTGGGGTCATTTCATAGTGAGGTGATCTGCCTCCCTCTCCACCAGCTGCAGGTCGCCCCTGTCCTCCGCCGTGCGGCTGGACAGCCGCTCTGCAGCAGGAGTTCAGGAGTCTTTCTTTGGCTGACAGCGGCAGATATCAATCAGTCAGCAGGAGATGAGGTATACGGTCTGATGGGACGTCCTCTCCTGATTAAACTAAACCAAAGTGTCACCGTCAATGATTTGAATGCCTCATCATTATGGGGACTGGGCCCAGATTGATAATGTAGAGAAACACTTGGATGATTCTTACAAACTGGCATCAACACGAGATGTGACAAAGTGAACTGGGACTGAATCATTTAAACGTCATTTATACATTTTCTGTAAATTTGTGCACATTGTAGACCATTCTTCTGCTCAGCCTCAGGGTGAAACAAAAGCATTAAAACATACAATAAAAAAGGATGCTTGACAAAAGTCTTCTCTAAATTGTTGCAGAATGGACACTGTATATTTCACGCAAGCTCAGTGATTCAGATGGAAGCATTTATAAGGTTATTATTTTTATTTACCTCCGTCCAAAATATGAGAAGCCATGAGTTCAAACCCTACAGTTGAACCTGGAGGTCTCACTTCACTCTCTGGGAATAAAGAAAGGAAAGCCTATGACAGAACATTTTGTTTGCACCAACTCAATTTGCACTTCAGCCCATGAAAATGTTTCAATTTGAATGACATCCAAAAAAAAATAAAAAACAAAGTGAAGGTTCTCTGTTTTTCCACCCTGTGCTTCCTCCCTCTGCTGGTCCAAAATCTCATCACATAGAGACGGCAGCAGCTCACAGAGGAGTAATATCAGTGTCTCCCACCTCCCCGCCATCCTTTATTACCCCCCTTTTTTCTGTCTCCCCCCCTCATGAATAAACATCCCTTACATTCACCCAGTGCTGGCATGAAATGGCCACACAGCCGCTGGCACACGCAGGAGTAATGCCGCAATCATTATTCCACTGCAGTGGTCCCACACAAGCATATTTCACCAATCATGTGGCTCTCTCCCCTGGCTTTTGTTTGGATGACTTAAACAAATGATGTGGCAGTGAGGAGGGCCTTGCGTACCACAGCTCCCCCTGTTAACACGGCAACCGTTGACACAGACACAGCAAAATTTGCATAAGAGTACGCCTGAGTGGTACTGGCAATTCCAACAGGGGTCCACAGATTTTTCCCTCTCTTTCTGTGAAGAGGGTGGAGTTGAGGTTGGGGGTGTAAACGGAGGGGTGGTGTGTTATTTTTAGTTCTCCCGCTTCTCTCTTTTCCTTTCATCCTCTCTCTCTCTCTCTCTCTCTCTCTCTCGCTCTCTCTCCTGTTGACTTCGACTCTGCCAACTCGCCTTTTCTCTGGGGTTTAGTGTCGAATTGGAAGTAATGAAAGATGCACACATGCCATGAGACTGACTGGGCTTTCTGCAATAGAGATGGAGGAAGTCTTTTTGGCAGAGCTTTTAAACACGTATGAGACAATGGTGGCCTCTAATAAAAAAAAAAATAAAAAAATCAGCCCAGTTACAAATGATTCATCCTGAAGATGGGAAATATGTATACAGAAGTACCGCGCATGCATGAGTGAGAAGAAATAATTGCCTTTTAATTGAACACATTACGACACTGCTTATTTTTTTAAAGCATTTCAGCAGCAGTCGCCGAAGCATCTCAAAACAATAGCCATGCTAAATATGACTGTGATGAGGAATCAATGAGAGGAGGGGGCTGTTTAATACAGCCTGACATTTTGAAGAGCTGCTGCGTCGATCGGGGCAGTGATACATGTAACAAGGACGGTGCGGCTGATGAAGACCAGGAGGAAGATCATCATCATAATGCTTATTTCTGTTTTGCCTTTTTTTTTTTGTTTTTTTGTTGATGTTAATATCTGGAAATAGAACTCGGAGTGCTGCATTCGGAGAAGTTAATCAAGCAGCCCGAAGGGCCGCTGCTCTGTCCTTTCATGTGCATCTCTCTCTCTCTCTCTCTCTCTCTCTCTCTCTTCTATCTTCATCTCTTACACTCTCCTTATCGCGCCCTTCTTTAATCACAGCATATCAATGTGACTGATACATCTAAGGCGGCTATTTGCGTGCCGCCTCACTTTGTGAGAAAGTTGTATTTGAATTCCACGATGCCGCTCTGGCTTGACTTTCAGGCTCCTGGCGGCGAGGCGGCCGCTCACACGAATACCAAACAACGAAAACAATCGCCAACGTCTCCACAAACACTTCAAGCCGAGCGACGTGCGCGTTTCGGCGCGCGCGAGCAGGGGCACCCGTGACACCGCCGGGGTCCTGAGGGTGGGTGTGGCACGCCACGGCTCAAAGGTTGTCTCCATGGTGATAGATGTGGGGTCATCTCCATGACGATGGATCGGAGTCGATGTTGGCCGCCAAGGTCGTGGACCAAGGACAAGGCGAGAGTGATTGCAGCCACCCAGACAGGAAATCGAAGAGGAGCACTCCAAGGGGGAGGGAGTCGAGGAAAAAGGTGCAATTTCACGAGCCAAATTACTTCTGGGATGGAGGAGAGAAAAATATCACAGCAAT